>NC_136063.1:420046679-420702525 GCF_964261635.1 Lissotriton helveticus | reverse complement strand
GACAAAGGGGTGTTAAGCACCCTGTGTACTAAAATTACTCTTTTATTTCGCTATCTACAAAAGTGGGCAGAAGGCCGTTTACAAGCTTACAGTAGGGCCTATGGTCCCTTCCTATGCTACTGTCATCGTGGTCAGCCTTAGTAGGAAACGTCTGTCAGGAATCGTGGTAGAATGGCTGCAGTGAGGGACGTTGGGTGGAGCTGGTGTTACTAGAAGTGAAACTCTTCTGACAGTGATATGCAGGGATGGGTGCTGTGCCGGCAACTCGGTGGAGAAGATGATGTGTCAAGAAGTCATGCTTCCCTATCAATCACTGAGTGCGTATGGGTGCAGGGCAGTACAGTCAGTGGATGTGGTATTTCCTGCAGTTGAAACACTCTGTGGCAAAAGGTTGCAAAATGGCACTATGTCCACTCTAGACGTTGAGCTCTGCTGTCATACAGTGTGTGCTTATGGGTGTTGTGCAGGCTACTGGTTGAAGGTAGTGTTTCCAGGATAAGCGCACCTCCTCTATCAGTGGGCCCAAGGGCTCCTCAGTGGAGGTGGTATTTCCTCAAGTAGAACCCTATGTCAAAGTGTGCACTGATGGGTGCTGAGCATGCTCCTCGTTGGAGATGGTGTTACCATAGCTGAGCTACTTTGTCAAATACTGCGCGTGTGGGTGCAGTGTTCGCTCCTCTCAGGAGATCGTGTTTCCATAAGTGGAGTTTTACTAACAGCAGGCATTATGTGAAGATGGGTCCGTGAGGGCTGTTATCATATTGGGTGCAAAGTTATTTCTTGCATGTGCTTTGAAAAGCAGGATTTGTCAGTAATTATCCAACTATATTAGGAAGAGAGCCTACTATAGTTTCATCTATATATGAATGTTTTAATTAGTGGCAGTCATGCCTTCTCAAACATATTTTCCTGGCTACGAGCCCGTAATAATGCTTGGATCCTGGGCATAGAATACATGAATTACCATTTTAACTGCATCTTTATCAAAGTTTGTTATTCTAAAGCTGGATATCACCTATTAACAGGGTTGGACTGGGAACCCTAAGCAGCCCTGGCAAATGTTGCCAGACCACTCACCGTATGTTGCATAGCAAGGGAGCAGAGTGATTGACTCTGCTCACTATGAGCTGGGGGGATTCAGATTTCCCCCATGAAATAATAGAGACAAATGGCAAAAGGGGTGCATTCTACAATACATTTTCCACTATACATTCAATTGTATTAGCTTTTAACCCTTTGGGTGCGGCTGGAATTCACCCGCAGTGCGGGCGAATTCCACACGTGCGCAAATCGGTGCGCAAATCGCAAATAACGGTGGGCGTGCGCACACGCCCACCGTGACGTCGACGGCCAGGGGTTAAGCATAGCAATAATGACCTTGGATGCACCAGGATACAACAATATTGATTGATTCCCTTACTATCACCCTCCAACAATGCCCCTCATCTCTCCATAGCCCCTTTCTCACATGTATTTAATTTGTTTTATAGCGCCTTTCATACCCATGTAGGGCATCGAAGCACTTTATATCACACACACTTAGAGAAAATGTTGCATGAGACAAAGGGGTCTACTACGTGTAGGCATTTTTAAGAATGCTTAATGTGGTGTGGACTCTAGAGAAGCACAAACTCAGGATTCAAAACATATCACAGTGGTTAGGGTTGGTTTTGACTAAGGATGTATTTCTACTAAAACAAACCCTTTTTAAGCAACATTAGGATAATGAAAGACTGTGAAGAAACATACGTTTTTAACATGTACCATACAGTTTGCATGCAGCTCTGAGATGGTAGTAGATAGCTCACTGAGCTAGATTACGATTGCAATTTATGCTGGTCTGCTGATTTTGTTACTGGGGTCAATATTACAGCACTTATGCAAAATCAGCCCCCAGTAACAAAATCGCCCCCCCCACACCTTTCCAATATCCCGGGAATATGGCCAGCTCAGTCCTGCCTATTAACCTCTTGTGGTTCATACTGTTACCTAGCTTATTTTCTTATTTTTAAACTTAAATAGCACATTGGGGTCGAAGCTGGAAACCTTCCTTTGCTCGGGATTGTGCATATTTTGCTGCTTGATGTATCACACCCAGGTGACCACTAACTGAAAGCACAAGCTTCGTGTTGCACATGCCACTGAAGGGTTCTCACACTAACAGTACTAGACTCGAGGAGGAGTGAACCAACAAAATAACAGAGAGAGCTTAGCCAAGTGTGTGACTTGGCTTGAGAAGTCCATGCATCATCACTTCAAACGTTTCTCGTAACAAACACCAAATACAAATATAATAAAGACTGCTCAAAATAAAAAAAACATTTGTTTCTTTAACATGCTGTAGCATTTAAAAATTAGTACATCAGATGACCATACATCACGGTATTTATTCAGAGCGCCAGTTTTCAAGAAAACGTAAACATATTTATTGCCCTTTCCCCCCATCCGCACCTTGACAACAATACTGTTAGTAAATTAAGGGGCAAGTCAGCTGTCATATGTGCACCTCATATGTGCGGCAGGCTGGACCATGCCTCTTATGTGCAAATGAATAGCTGGAGCAAGAGCACTTATTCATTGCACAACCAGCTGGGACCGGGTGAAGGGCAACACCCAGCCTTACAAGGCCCACAGTTGCAGCCACTTCACCACAGCTACGACATGGGACGCTTGCCTCAGCAGCGCCCGGTATAGTTTTATATTGGGGGCATAAAGTTTCTCCATGCGGAGAATCAAAGAGTACACGGTATTACCGACAAGTGCCCATTGATGGTGTAATGCACTCAGGTATTTACCGCGCGTAGTTATCGATCGGGTCCTGGAGGAGTAGGTTCAAACCAGCTGTGTGCCTAGGCCTGGCTTTCTGCACCGCAGCCATTAGATTAATGGGGTGTCACCCACAAAATCAAAAAGGACCTGGGTATGTATGATATAATAACAATGGTCCTTGACTATAGATTTAAATTGAATTCATCAGTAAACCAATTTAAAGTAAGCAATGCGAATAGATCTGCATTTTAAAAACTGAATCTGTGTGGGAGAAAAAATATCTTATTGTTAGACTCTGTGTATGGCATACAGAGACAGTACCCAGGGTGAACAGCTATATTTACAAGAATACGAACCAAAAAATAATAAAGGCCCAATGTCCAAATTTCAAATTTTATCAGCAAAGAAACAATCACATTTATTTACAATACCAACAAGAGCAATACTATTGGTATCCGGCGCAAGTGCTAATAGGAAAGGAAAGGAAAGGGTGCTCAAGTGTTACGTAAAGAGTAAAGAATTCATGCTAAAAAACATTTCCAATATTTACAACAATATAAACAAGCGGTAACTTTCCGCAATTAATAATACAAACAAAGAGCCTGTTCACTTCCTTCCAGGATGAATAATGGAAGGGGGGATGGGGACGGGCTAGACTATGATACAGGCAATTAACAAAATGGGCGTCGACGTTTCGACCCTATTGCTCGTGGGGATTTTACTTCCTCGGCTGCGGGTCTTCTTCAGGACATAGGGGGGAAGGGGGGGAGGGGGAGAAAAGAACTTGGCCACAATTCACTAGAGTTCTGGATCACCACCAATTGGGCTTATTTGGTCCAGATTCCGCCAATTTTAGTGGGTCACCTATCTGCAGATCAATTTGACTGCCGGTGAGTTGGCTCAATCAGCCAGGAGATGCAATCAATGTATTTTTCTTTTACAGGCTGTGGTTTACCGGCGCCCCCGCGGGCAGACCGGTGTTGATTTTGACGTGCCACTGCTGTCTAATTGACCAGGTTTTAGCGTGTATTCGCTGTTTGAATGGGCGTCGTTTTACTACAGGAGCCGATATCTGAGTTATGTTAGAATGGCTCTGTCAAAGAGGACCCGGTCGACGATTCACCGTTTCCGAAGCGGGACGAGTGAAGCGTCCAGCCACAGTTACTACTTCCGCGTAGTGGTGGTAGTCACGTGTGACTTTGTCAACCAATGGCCTTTAACTTGGCCCAGAGTGATTAGCGTAATGTTTCAGACAACCCCAGACGCACCGCAGGACAAGGTCCGAGGACTAGAGGCCGTGCAGAGTGGTGAGGAGGCTAGGCAGGACTTTTACGTTGAAAGGGAGGGGAGCTCAGGGTCGGGCCAATACAATTTTATCTGAAAGAGACATCTAGCCGCAGATTCCTTAACTTAGAATTATTCAGGCGTCAGACTGGTTTCGGCAAATTTTTACAGCAGCACCTCTGCGCGTCGGGGGACGGCGCCACATGAGCCCGCCCTGACGTCGTCCACAGTCATGACATCAGCGAGGTCATTTAAGTCCCACCCGGCGGGCTGATGTCAGTTTCCTTCTTTTCCGTGTGCAACACGGATCTGGAGTAAGCGTTCCTCTGGCCTAACAATTTGCATCTGGAACAGTGTGCGATGCCTCCGGGCTTTAAAACGTGTGCCCTCCTGTACGTGGTCTTTAAAACGTGTGCCTCCTGTACGCGGTAAATGTCTGCAACGGACCCACACCTTATCTGCATGTGGTGTCTGGGCGAACACCACGACTCAACGGATTGCGACGTGTGCCAACAACTCAAGCCGAAGTCCCGTCGGGAGCACCGGATGAAGCTACATTTCGGCTCACCGTCCCGATCAGTGTCGTCCTGGCCCCGGGCCTCCTCTTCGGCGGTAGGTCCTGGTGGCAGTGGGTTCCGTTTGCGGCATCGGTCGCCACCTGGTTCCCGTGTGCGTCGCTCGCCCCTTCCTGGTAAGTCCCGGCACATGTCGCTGAGGTCCTCGACCTCCCTTCCTTCAGTTGTCGAGGGCACTAGTTCCTGGTTTTCTCCGGACGTGCGCCCCTGGAGTCATCCCTCCCCTATCCGCCTTTTCCTGGTGCGGGGGCAACTCAGACGCAGATGAGGGCCTATGCCGCGGCCCTGCAGGCATCCCTTGGGTCCCCATCTCTCCCTCGGGCGTCCTCGGACCCTCCACTACGTGCGGGGTCTCCGGTGGACTCGCCGGTCGGTTCGCACCCATCGCCGACTGAGCCCCTTGCCTCTAGGGATGATGGAGATATGGCATCATCCGGGCTCAGCCCCTCTGGGTCCCCCTCTTCGACCTGGAGCACCACTACAGCGCCGCATATTCCAGTGGGGCTCCCTGTGGCATCGCAGGTGGTTTCTGGTGCTCGCAGCTTGGCAGCGAGCCCACCTCGGCATTCCGGACAGGAATCTGCCTTTTCAGAGGCCGAACCGGCACCGTAGGCTCTGTTCCTTACTCCGGAGTCGGAGCCTGTTGTGGTTGAAGCTGCATCGGCGTTGCCTCCCTGTCTCCGGCACCGTTCCTTTCTTCGGAACCAGAGCCTGTCGTGGTTGAGGCTGTGTCCGCGCCGAACGAGGACGCCCTGGCACCGCCTCGACGCCGATCATTGACTCCTCTCCGGAGGCTTCTGGGGGGAGTTCGGCGTCACCCAGATGTCCGGCGACGCCGGATCCATCCTTACCTCTCCCCCACTTGGAATTTGTGGCTCCAGCTGATTCTACACCTCCTCAGGAGCCACATCAGGACCCTCATTCGTCAATGGCGCTTCCTTCATTTGGACATTGGTCTCATCCTACATTCATCGGACAACCCCCTTGGCGTGGGTGGCTCAGTTTACAGCCCCCTCCCACGGATGAGTTACTGTCCCCTCCTCAGCGGCATTTTTAAGAGTTGTTTTCTTGGCCGCCCGCATTCTGAGTATGCAGCCCCCTTCAGTCCCCCTGCCTGTTCACCCTCTGTTGGATGTCCTCCACCACGGTTCGTGAATGTAGAGCCGCTTCTGCCTTTCGAAGCTTCTCTTTATGATGCCCTTCTGGGCACCTGGGCTTGGCCAGCGTTGGGTGATCCTGTGGCTCGTTCTATCATGCACCGCCACCGCCCTGCTCCAAACGATCCAGTTTGCTTATTTGTTCATCCAGAAGTTCAGGGGTTTGTTCTGCAAGCTGCTTTTCCTTCCTTGCCTCAGCTGCTGACCCTTCCTCCCGGGAGTCCAGATGGCTGGAGTCGTGGGGCCATAATATTTTCGCCTCCACTAGCGCAGCTCTTCGCTCACTCAATACTGTGTGTGTCTTGGCTCAGGCTACTTCTGCCCTTTGGGCCTCTGCTGAGTCTCTTCTATCTTCCGCCTCTGAGGGCGCTTGTGTTGACCTCCACCATCTTATACGTGATGGGCGTGATCTGGTGAAATTTACAATCCGCTCGGCCCTGGATCCCTCGGATTCCTTAGGCCGAGCTATGGCTGCACTACGACACCATGCTTGGTTGCGGGATGGCGTCTTCTCGGAAAATATCTGGGAACGCCTTGTTGACCTGCCCTTTGATGGGGTCCTTTTGTTTGATACCCACACCGATTCGGCAGTTCAGCGCCTCCTTGCGCGCTTTCGCCCTCCCCCATAGGTCTGTACTTAGCAGGTCTCACGTTGTCATATCCTGGGGTGGTTTCCCTTTCATTTAGCGTCCACCAGTTGGACTATGCATTTTTGGGCAGGCGGTAAGCCTACTGTGGCGGCGGTGTTCCACAGGTTGTGTGTGTTCTGTCATCTGACTGTGGTTTACCCTAAGAGGTGTTCCCCTGTTTTTCTTGGGGGCGTGATATACTCCAGGTGGGGTACCTGTATGCTATTGTTGAGCTCTGCTCTGTGCCAGGCAGGCTTAGAGGTCCCTTTGCGCTCTCTACATCTACTGATGCCATTATCTTGCCGTTGGACATTTTTCAGTGTTGTGCCTTCTGGCACTGCCTCCTGCACGCCACAGGTCTCGCCTTGCTTGAGACCTTGCGTGTGTGCCTCATTCGCCTCTTCTGGGAGTTTTTTCCTTGTACTAACTCTTTTCAGTGTATTTCAACACGCTTCAAAATGAGGCTGCCTCCTGCCACGGGTGCATTAGGCGGGCTCCTCCTCTAGCGCACGCAGCAGTATATATGTGTGTGTGTGTATATATATCCACTGATTGACCGTTGGGTATCCCTTTTTGCACACCTCCACCTCTCTTTGCTTCTGTGAGGTCTGGTTCTATATCCCCGTTTTTCGGGGAGCGGTTGGGTGCCTTGTACTCAAGCTTGCCATCGTTCTGCATGGCAGTGTTTTTTCTTAGCATGTTTATAGTGCACTTCGGTGTCTTTTTCTGCATCTTCGGCAATGAGGGTTCCTAGGGTTCTGCTCGCTGGGGTAGGGTTCCGCTTCTGGATGCTCTTTTCTTGGGGGTCTTGTTTGTCCTGTTCATGTACTGCACAGTCCCTCTCTCTGTGGGGGTGCATTTCCCCTCCGGATCGGAGGTGGGGATCTGGAGATCTGATGTTGTTCTCAACAGCTATGTGTGTTCTTCTTCACGGTTCCTATAGGCACCTTTGGTGCATCTGATGCCATACCCTTCGGATGTGTCTTTTTTCTTTGGGTGTCACCCTAATCTGTGTCTGGTGTGCCTGCGGAACAGCTCCTCTGATGAAGGTCGTCCCAGGTGTTGCGTCCTGCGTTTTTGTCTCCTGTAGGTGCGTTCTCCCATTGGCCTTCAAACTTCCTTGTTGAGCAGTCCCGTACTCATCTTAACTATGCCACCTTGTTGTCTCTGTAGCTGTCTGCTATGTGCATGATCTCGTTGTGGTCCACCTCGTTGTGCTTCAGCGTGGAGCTGTCCGCCCCTGTCACCTTCGTGTGACTAAGTGTGCATTTGGCGTGTCTTATCTTCCTGCCTGTACTTCTGAGACATTGCTCAGTTCCTGCCTATTGCCCTTCGCTTCGTGGATGCTACCTCTCCGGCCTCCCTTGTGTGGGCTTGCCTGGTAGGCTCTGGTTACGTCCCTCAATGTTGTCCTCTAGCCTTGGTTGGTGCCAACTTAGTGCACCATTGAGCTCTAGGAGTAGTTCTTCATTATGAACTCTCTCTTCCATTCTGGGATATAGCTTAGTGCTGTTTCTACATCTCATAATCACACGTGTATGGTCGCGCGCCATTCTGGCACTCTTGTGATACCTTGCCTCCCGTTGTCTTTTGCTCTTTCGAGGTGCTTGGGTTGCTGACTGGCTGCACCGCCACAGCTTTTCCCTATTGTGTGTCACTCTGTGGATGGCTCAGTGCTGTCGGGCACTTTCTATTGTTCTTTCGCAGACCCACCTCCCCCTTGGGGGATAGCTTTGATATCGATTATAAGTTTAGGAATCTGTGGCTAGATTTCTCTATCAGATATACGAGTTACTTACCTTCGGTAATGATGTATCTGGTAGAGACGCTGTCTAGCCGCAGATTCCTTAACGCCCACCCATCCTCCCCGTTCTGCGAGGACCTTGCCAGGTGGGCTTCTCCACTTTGCCTCCTTTCAGTTGGCACTCATCTTCATCCAGGGTGCTCAAATTGGTGCGACCCTTTTGAGAATTGCCATATGCAGCCGCCTCCCTCCAGGTGGTTTCTTTTCCTGTAGAGCGGTGCTCTTGCTTCACCTACACCGGTAGATTCTTCTTCCCTTTCCCTGCATTTCTCCACTCTGGTCCTTCCAATGTAGGGTCTTCTCCTGCTGCTTTCCCTCCCTCCCGCCTCCTCCATCGACTTAGGGCTCTTGTCTCCTCTACAGTCCTCTACTCGTGATTTGCTGGGCTGTGCTTCGGCCTTCCATTACTAAGGGGAAGTGCCATTCTTGTACTACCTTCTCGCAGTAGATTATTGTTCTTCCTGTGCTCCGCCCTTGTTGGCCGGCACAGTTCTACGTTGTAATAACAGTCTACCTTTTGTCTGTCGAGATATTCTTCCCTTGTTACTCAGCCTCTGGGGAGGGTTCACGCTTCGCTTTGCGGGGTTGTTTCTCAGTGCGATGCTCTGCCTTTACTTCTTGGTTTGTAAATAGACAGTTTCCGATACTGTCCTTTATGATGGTGTTATGCAC
Organism: Lissotriton helveticus; assembly: GCF_964261635.1. Classification (NCBI taxonomy): domain Eukaryota; kingdom Metazoa; phylum Chordata; class Amphibia; order Caudata; family Salamandridae; genus Lissotriton; species Lissotriton helveticus. Next base: position 420,693,635 of record NC_136063.1, on the reverse strand, counting down.
CATCCGATTTTTTTGTTTTACGGATTTTTTTCCTCCTTCGCACACTGTTCCCATACTTTCACAATTTAGTTGGTGGCTCCGTGTTGTGCCGCGGAAAAGTTTCTCCAAAGAAAACCGGCGTTAGCGCGCCGAGAGGGACTTATATGACCTCGCTGACGTCACGTCTGTGGACGACGTCAGGGCGGGGTCGTGTGGCGCCATCCCCAGTGCACTGAGGTGCTGCAGCAAAAAATTTCCGAATCCAGTCTGACGCCTTGGGATAATTCTATGTTAGGGGATCTGCATCTAGACAACGTCTCTACCAGGTACATTGATACCGAAGGTAAGTAACTCGTACACCAGGACCGTCATTGGTAGCGCTTTTGGCGCTACTACTGACTGACGGCACTGTGAGCCAACACACCACTATTTGCTGCTGTTTTAAAAACGTTACAACATTTAACATCACCCCTTAGGCTAGAGGTGGTGTTACATTTTAAAATGCTTTCTAAACAGCAGCAGTAGAGTTTGCGTGTGAAGCGTTCCCTCGGGAGGCTGGCAACTCTGTTAATGGTCGGAAAGCAGCAGCTTATTACAGCTAGGCTGACTTTGCGGGCCTGATAACATCTTGCAGCCAGGCTGACACTGCGGGCTGGATAAAATACTGTAGCAGGCTGTGGTTGGTCGTGGGCCATAGTTTGGAGACCCCTTTCCATTACTCCTAAAGTGTGGAACGGCCTGCCGCTACACATAAGAACCTCCTCAATTCTTGAACTCCGCAAGAAGCTGAAGACCTGGCTGCTCAAGTAGTCCCACCAGGCCAAGTGCCACTAGACTCACACCTGCTCAGCACCAGGATATCCTCCTGGGTGATAATTTTCAAGATCCACTCACCTGGTTACTCGTGTTCTGTGGGAGCGAAGATAGTTCTCTCAATCTCTTACATAGTTCTCTCAATCTCTTAGAGTGGCCCCAACACTATTACATCAAAAACGAGTGTTATAGAGCAACCACACAGCGGAATGGGGGATTTGGAAAAAACAAAAGGAAGGCCCATGTTGTGTCCTCTCTACTGTCTGTGACACTGCCCACCCAAGACTTCAACTAGAACAGTAAGGTTCAGGAGCATCTGGCTTGAGGCTTCAGTTTCAGGAAGAAAGCACCAGAAGTATGTGTCAAAGGATACACAGCTTCCTTCTATTTAGACAATTTGCTACCAAAAATGAATCAATAACTATATGCACTGTTTAACTTGAAAATGAAATGAAAATTTAATTTATAAACCGCGCTACTACCCATAGGTGTCTAGGCGCTAAGCTTTGGAAAGCAAAACACATGGAGAGGGGAGCCCACGTAAGATATTACAGATTAAAAAGCCACATTTTAGGGGCTTTTCTACAAGCCAGTAGATCAGCTTTCCCTTTAATTCCAAGGAGGAGGGTGTCCCACAGCTTGGATGTATAGGTCAGAAAACTCCTGTCCCCCCAGTTAGACCTTTTAAATTTGGAAATAACTAGATTAAGCTTTGAACCAAAGCGAAGAGATTAAGATGAAATGTAATGCTGAAAGTCAAATATTTAGGGCAATGGTTATGCAAGGCTTTAAAGGTAATACATAGGGCTTTAAAGTCTCTGTGTTTCTTTACTGGGTCCCAGTGGAGCTGAACCAGAGCTTGACTTATGCCTTATAATGCCAGGATGAAGTCATTGGCAAGATCTTCCTTTTTATGCATTATAATTCCCAGAAGCAGGCGAGCTGAAGCATTCTGCGCGATCTGTAGTTTTTTAAAGAACCTTTTTCTGTATGGTTGTAAAAAGGAAGTTACTGTAATCTAATATGGATGTAATCAGGAAAGAAACCACTGTTTTCTGTAGATCCAGCGATAAAAAAGGAAGGACCGTCCTCAGAATTTTAAGCAAAAAGAAAGAGTAAGATGTAATGGTATCAATATGGCCTTCAAAAGATAACTTACTATCAAACTGTACTACTAGGTTTTTCACCTTCGCAACCGGGGTGAGAAGAGGACCTAGTTCTTGGGGCCACCAGCTAGGGGACCAGAAGGAGGTGTTTTTACCAAATAGTAACACCTTGGTTTTCACCAAATTCAATTTCAAACAATTGTCCCCAATCCATTTCCCGATTTAAAGCATTCAGCTATAAAATCTAGCTGTGGTTTTCTCAGAGCTACTGGACACTGACAGCGCAATCTGTCTGTCTCTGGCGTAAGACACCAGAGAGAAGTCAAATGATTTAATCACACTTGCTAACAGTGTAACATATAGATTAAAAAGAGTAGGACTCAATGATGAGCTTTGAGGCACCCCACATGGTTATAAAAAAGAGGGGGATAAGAAATCTTCCATAGACACAAATTGGTTGCGATCATTAAGGAAGGATTTCAGAAGGAAGAGAGCTCTATCCCGAATTCCAATGGAGAAGAGATGGTCAATAAGTAGATTTTTGTTGACTGTATTGAATGCCGCTGAGAGGTCTAATAAAATCAAAGCAGCAGTTCCTCCAGCATCGAGGGTATGCCTACTTTCTTCTGATGCCGCTATTAGAGACTTCATCAATGCTATGTTGGCTACTAAAGCCAAACTGAAATAGGTCAAGAAGATGATTATCATTCACAAAAGGTGTCAATTCCATATTATTGGCTTTCTCGACAATTTTCGCTGAGAAATGGAGATGTGAAATCGGCCGATAGTTGTGGAATCACCAGTATCCAATTTGGATTTCTTGAGGAGAGGAAGGATAGACGCTCTTTTCCATTTTTGGGGAAAGTATCCTGTACTGAACAACTTGTTGAACATTTGTGATAGATGAACTACAGTGATCTCTGTGACTAAGTGTAGAACTTTGGGGGGCGCTGGATCCACAGGGGACACAGATTTTATTTTGCCTAGTAAGTTCTTCAGCCCTTTTGCTAAAGGGCTGAAGGTAGTTAGCGTGGAATGATTATCCAGAAGCGAAGGTCCAGCCGCAGGGTTTGAAGCAGAGATATTGACATGTTTTAACAGGCGCTGCCCTGGTAAACTTCCTCAGATAGTTCTATGGGATCTGAATTACCTCCTCTGGTCATAACCGCCGGAACACATGCAGGTTCAGTATTGACAGTGAAGGTCGTATATACTGCTTTAACTTTGCCCTGAAAAAAGTAGCAAGGGAATTAGAGAACACTTCATTAATCATGTTATTTTTGTTCTCAGGAAGTTTAGGGAGTTTCTTAACTGTTGCAAACAACTACTTTGACGAATTCTTTGAAGATTCGATTTTGGTGGTAAAGAACTAAGCTTTTTCCTTGTAAATCATTTCTTTACAGATTTGAATAGACCGTTTATAAATATCTTTGTTTGTGGGGTTGTATTCAAAACCTCCACTTGTGTTCATACCAGCAGCACTGTTGTTTTTGATGCTTTAGTTTGTCGGTGAGCCATGGTTTGGAGGGGGTGGCACGATAACTCTTAGTACTTTTGCAAGAAAAGGTGGGCAGAGTCATTATCCAGGGGATTTTCCAAATTAAAATTAAAATCCCCAAGAATCATGTAATCTTGGGAGTCAGCTGTGGTATCCAAAATGTTACACAAGTTGTTAATGAAGGTTGCTCTCGGACCGGGGGGACGATATAAGAGATGCCCATTAGAAGAGTATTGCTTTCTCAATTTAGTTTTCAAAGACATAGCTTCACATTCCCGAGTGCCAGGGAGTACCAAAAACCACGTTTTAAGTTGTTTTGAGGCTTCCGCCCCTTCTTTCCTCCCGATCCAACCTAATACAGAAACTGGATGGAATTGCTGCAGGCACATCGGTCTTGAGGCAACACCCTTCCAGTTCTTCATTATAAATGGCAAGTCAATGGCCTGGGAGTCAAGAAAATCTGCAAAATCTATAGCGTTTTTTATCAGCGATGTGGGTGCTAATAAGGGTGCAGCGATGGCTAATAAGGTGACTATCTTCTCAGCTGGATAAATAGGGAAATTCAGCACCTTAATTTTGTCATTAGTCCTCCCAGGTAGCTGCTTCCGGGAACTGGATGGCGTTCTGACCCAGTTTTTATGGGGAGGAGGGAGGCCGCGCTTGTCCCTGGCATACTGTCGTATTCCCCCCTTTGACGGAGGTATGGGGTGACCAATCTCCACCTCTACTACCTGGCCACAAGACTTATCGTGATCCACGACTGGTTTGCGGGCGGGTGGTCCGACCCAGCGTACCGGGTGGAACTCAGAACAATGGACTTCGCTCAGATTCAGGCGTTTTTATATGGCTGTCCGGTGCCGCAGGCTCTACCCCCAGTCACAAGGCCGGTGCTCACGGCCTGGCATACAGCCCTTCGCCACGTGCAATGGGACCGGAAACTCACCAGACAAACACCGCTTTGGAATGGTGCTTGGTTGAAGATGGTCTCGTCCCTGCAAGGGTTCCGCCGCTGGGACCTTATTGGGATCTCGCTGCTTGGAGACGTGTGAGTGGGAGACCACATTCGATCCTTTGCTGACCTGCAACAACGTCACGCCCTTCTTCAATCCCAATTCTATAAGTATCTACAACTCAGACACGCCCTTCACACTCACATTCCATCCCCCACCTCTCTCCCAGAATTCAGTTCCCTGGAGGTGCAGGTGATGATGGGGAAAGGGGGAGGGGGTCCCGAATATACCGGTCACCAGTGAACAACGGTCCTGCATCCCTGGACCGGCTCCGGGCTCCCTGGGAGGGGTGGCTAGGCCCTCTGGAGGAGGCGGACTGACGGGATGCCCTTATGGCACCTAAACCCTTGACTACATCCTCCAAGCTACGCCTGGTCCAACTTAACTACCTCCACGCGGCATACCTCACTCTGGCACGCCTTTTCCTGGCCCGTATGAGATCTTCCCCAGCATGCGCGCGCTGCGAGTCTGCTCCAGCAGATTGCTATCACATGGTATGGCAATGCCCGGCTCTGGCGCCGTTCTGGAAAGGGGTGGATCTCGAGCTCACGCAGGCCCTAGGGTGGAAGGTTCCCCATGATCTGAGGCGCTTGCTGTTGGGGGTGTTCAACGGCCTGGATGGCTCCAGGGCAGACAAGCGTTTCCTGGGGACAGCAGTGGCGTTGGCGAAAAGAGATATAGCTGCGCTCTGGTCTCAGGCCAAGGCGCCGACTGTGGAAGAGAGGGGTGGATTGGTCTGGAGTGCAGGAGGAGTCTCTCTTTGAGGCCCGGGGTTGCCCCGAATTATTCGGTAAAGTGTGGGGTAAATGGTTCAGTTTGCTACCAGAGTGAGGGTCCGACTATTCTTGTACATCTGCAATGTTTTGGGATTATCACACCCAGTCTGGCGGGGCCACCTTTACCTTTGTCGACAGTATATGCTGAGATGTTTTTTACTATGATACTTGATTTGCTGCCAATGAATTTGATTGTTATTAAAAAACCAATAAAGTTGATTATCAGAAAAAAATTGTCATTAGTGAGTGAGTGATTACACCTTAGACAGGATGACAATTTGTAGGAATTCATCGGGGTAAGGATGCTACCTGTGTATTTCTTACCTATGAAGCTCAGCTTGAGCAGCTCATCTTGAGAGTATTGCATTATGGCTACCTCCTGGGGGGAAAACTGGCAGGGAGGCTGGTGCTGAGCGCGTCCCAAGCACGGACAGTTACAGACGGGCTTGCCTAAGGTGCGCCAACTGTGGGCTGACGAGCTGGCTTGGAGGTCTTGAATAGGGTGAGGGTAGGTGCTGGAAGCGTGATCAATTTCAAAAGTGTGGGCACACAAATCCAAACTGGTGTCCAGCAGCCCCGGCTGCACTTCACAATCTCCCTTGTGAAAGCGCAATTACTGGGAAAATCATGATAATCAAAATAAACATGTGAAAGCTAGAGCACATAAAATCATTTAACAGTTGCAGCCACTCCGTAGACATGCCACCTACAATGGGACACAGGAGCCACGCCTCTCCCTCAAAAGCACACTAGTGCTACAAGAAACGAAAGACGATTGGGCAGTCTCCAATCAAGTTGTTTCGTTTCCTGCAGCTGCACGGACGTGTTGATGAGCCGGCTTTGAAACCTGGCTTAGGGGTGTGTGTCGGGAGCGTGAGGGTAGACACTGGAAGCGCGATCAATTTCGAAAGTGTAGGCAAACTAAAATCCAAACCATGGTCCCTGCACTCACCCAAGCATTCCGCCTGCACTTCCTTGGCAAAATGTCCTTCCTTCATGTGGAAATTAAATACACCATCTCCAGAAAATATATATCAACGAGTACCTTGATAACCTCTAAAGGTGCCGCAGTAAAATTCATAATTCCTTTGTATCAAAATGCGTTCAATAATCACAAAGCACATTTAGATAAAGTCCCAGAACTATCCTTAGTAGAAGCGATATCCAACAAGAATGTTGTTTTGTCTTTGGTTCAGTGCACTGACCTTAACGGCAGGCTATGTAAATGAGTACAGTAGCTATCCAGGGAGCACAGCCTGTAGACGTCGTCCTTTATCCACAGGTTCAAGGCGCCGAGGTGCTGAAGAGGATTGCCTGCGTTGGACCCAGAGTGTTTGTTAGAATTAGTAGATTTGGTCAAGAGACAAAGCAGGAGCAGGGAAAGAACAGGCACGGCCAGGAAGACGAGGGCAGGGGGCGAGTTTTACTGAAACCGTAAGTGGGCAGGAAATTAGAAATGGAAGCTGCACGGAGGAAAATAGAACATCTGCAGCAGTAAGCCAAGCTGCGTTCATACGGACAGGCGCGGTCTTTGTAGACTGGTTCCGAGCTGATTTTCCCAGTATCCCGGCCGTTCGAGATCTTGTGCGCTTCTTGACTTTGCGGCTGAAGGGGCCGGCTCCGATGACAGACGGACACGACACCTCCCCGACACTCCCAAGCCAGGCACAGAGAGAATGTTCACAAAGCGGGACTATACAGGGGGTGCATAACAGGAACTACGCATACAGCCTAATTCCTGACAATAATGTGCTTTTCAAATCTGCATAATCTAGCATAACATTCAGTTGCAGTCGGACACTCAAACCTCTTGGCTCCAGTGATACTTCACCCGATATGTTGCCCTGCTTATAGCTACCCCCTGCCTGGTGCTGATGCAGAGGGATGTAAGGAGCTTTCAGTTTCAATGAACAACTTAAAATTATGCCTATCTACTTTTAAAACCCTACCCATTGCTCTTGGATTTCAATAAAGCATCTTATTGTTTGTCGAACTTTAAGAATCTCATATGGTTGAAAATTGACTCCCTCAGCTCATTTTAAGGGAGTTCTTTCAGGTATTGTCAATTCTATCTAACCCTCTTTAATCGCTCTTTCCCATGCCTTCTCTTTAGGGAAATTGCCCCCCCCCCACTTTTATATCATTAAAGTAAAGTAAAGTCCACATTTGTAAAGCGCACAATCACCCGTAAGGGTCTCTAGGCGCTGGGGGGCCGTCGGGAAGATTAAGCGAGCTATTGCCCAGAGTCACATGGTGCTGGGCTGACCTGCCGCCGGAGCCGGGGATCGAACCGTGGTCCCCAGATTCCAGCGTCAGTCGCCCTGGCCGCGGCGCCACACCTCTTCCATCATTGGTTACTGTCTATCCAGTTGGTCCTCCTCTCCCCCTACCCCATGAAGCAACCCCAAACCAACTCCTCCTTATCAGTTCTCTATGTGCTACCACAATGATAACCAACTCTCCTGCTCCTCTGAATTCTCGAATGATTACAGGAACCCTGAATTCCCAGCGTCTCTCTAATCACTTTCATCCATTTGGCCCACCCTCTCTACTATTTATCTTTGAGGTCAGTGAATTGGGCTGGTGAGTGTATGAGGAGGCAGCATGCACTCACCTTTGGGCCTATGGATTACTTAACCTCTAGAGGGTTGTACTTCAGGGAATCAATTACAATTGTGTGATGGGACAAGAGGTAATGGCATAGCTGATGATACTTATAGAACTGTGTCTTATGTAGGGCAAATTTGGACTCCTTCATCGAAAGTACATGACACACATTTCCCAATGTTGGCATACTAATTATATCATCCTGTCTGAACCATGACAGCTGAGCACTGTGCGTAAGCTAAGAGCTTGCCCACAGGGGTGTCTCTTGTTTTAGTTTGCTATACCGGTAGATCCATCAAAGGGTCCTGCACCAACACTTAGTCGCTTCCAGGAGTGTAGGGAGGTATAGGATTACCAAATGCAAGCCTAACGTAATTTATCCATTAGCGCCAACTCTGTTTTATATGCTGGATCTGCTCATTCCCTAAATAACCAGTTATTCAACATGAGAATATGCGAAGCCCAGTAGTATAAATAACTATCTGCCTTGGCCATCTCACCATAGAATATGGACTTAATACATTTATCAAACACTATGTGCAGTGGCATATTTGACCAAACTGAACGTGCCTCCATCGCCAACTATCGAACACTTTCTTATTGATGAATAATGGGCAATTTTAGAGGGTGTAGAGCAGTGTAAGCGATATCATTATTGGGTATGAGGCTACCCTAGCCAGGATATTCATAGGAAGTCTCACCCATCTGTGCATGTCCTTTTGCAGTCTGTTCACCAGTGGGGTGAGATTCGGATTGCAAGCAAGATTATGGTCCAATGTAACATGCACCCCAAGGTGTTTGAAACTCTTAGTGGAATGCAGAGGCCAATAAACCACCAAGTGTCTGCCCCCACAGGCAACTAAGAGCATCTCCTCCCTCCAGTCTACCCTCAAACCAGAAGCCTCAATATATAATTCAAGTATTTTGTAACACCTTGATCCTTTCGCCTAAGGTTGAGGCCTGCTGTACATCTTCTGTGTAAAGAGCAATGCAGGCTTTCTCCCTACTAGGACATTGAAAACCCTGTCTTTGGGCATTACATCTGTCCAAAGATGCAAGTGGCTCTATCGCCAATGCGATAAGCATTGGTGATGGGACAACCATGCCTAGTGTCCCGTTGGTTTGGAAAGAAAGTGTACAGAATGCCATTGACCTTGAATTGCGCCTGGGGATCAGCGTTTAGTTCTCTAATGCACGAGAGGAGGCAAGTTTTAACCCCATCCTGGCAGTTTTCGGAAGAGAAAGGTCCAATCTGGGGTAGCAAATGCTGTCTTGAAGTCAACAAGCATGAAAGCGCTGAGATCTCGCAGAGAATGAACTTTTGCAAGGACGATGTGTACTCTGGTGACGCAATAACACGCGCTGAACTGCAGGTTACCCCTCATTGATCGGGATGTAACAGGATTGGTATGATCCCAGTCGGGCTCTTGGCCAGTATTGTAGAAAACATTTTGGACTTTGTTTTAATTAAGAGATTGGGAGGCAAGATACGCACTGATCCCATTGTTGTCCTTGTTTGTGTATAACCATGATCATAGCTCGGTCAAGGCCAGATGGCAGAGGGCCTTTCTGTATCTCTTCCTGGTACACCATCTAGCAACTGTGAGGCCAACAGTGATTTGCATGTAGCACAGTTCTCAAGGAGAAACACATCAGGACCACACATCATACCGACTTAATATCCATGATTGCCTCTACTACCTCCTTATGTGTGTATGGTGAGTCCAGCATTTGCCTGTCCTGCTTGCACAGGGTCCAAAGTGGGAGGCCCAAATAATGGGGGCAGTTAGTACATGTGCCATGATTTCCTGATTGGCATACATACACTGTCAAAAAGAAACCAAGGCTATTGTTACGAGCTGACTCGGTGTCAGTCACATGGCTGCCTGGAAGCGATATATTTGAGGGTGTTGGAAACACAGGGCCCTATTTAGACTTTGTCAGACAGAGAAAAGGCTGTCAGGGTGGCGGGGAACTTTACATCTGCCACTCTACCTTTATTCCTCCCTTTAAATTTTGACTTCATTGCCGGCCTTGTGATGAACTCTCTGGGTTTGTGTGAACCGCCATCACAGCAATTCATACAAAGTCATTTAAAAGTTTTATGTGCTTCAATTTTAGGTGACTGATGCTTACACCACATATGAAAGAGCTTTTTGTTCTTCAGCAACAAACTCCCAAAGTGAGTTTTCTCCCATAGTGTGGCGTTGATTCTTTTTTCTTTTTACTGTCCCTTACTTTCAAGATATTCCTGGTGGTGATAGACGGTAAAGAAAAAGCTAGCCGACCTCCCACTTTAAATAGGGTGGACAATCCGATGGCATACATCTGACGCACCATATTTCCTCGGGCTGTTGGAGTAGGGTTTACACCAACGGAGTGAATTTTACCTCGTCGATATACATCTAGAAGTTTGCCTGATTTAAATTGCACAGGTGGACTCCGAGTATGGTGGACAGGGTACTCTGTCGATACGGCGACTGAGTACCATGTCTACCAATCTCTAAATCATGCACGTAGTCTCTACTGGCCAACCAGCAAGGCAGTTTCCCAGATCTGTCTCCCTGCAGCCCATAATGTGCCTGGAGATACCACTGATTCATCGTTGCTCACAGAATATGACTTAATTTCAAACTTAAGCTGCAGGGTGTTTTCCTATCCATGAGCCACTAGGCAGCGAGCAGCTGCTCGTTCTCCCACCTTAGGCACCCAATGCTCATTTCGATGGGGAGTGATCAGTTATGTCTCTAGGGAGGCTACGGACCCCCTGTGGTGTGGTGGACATAGAGTGTGGGTCAGAACAATACTCTTTTCTGGACATGGATGTATGCACTGCAGAGACATTGATATATTCTCACACATATGGATGCCATGTCTGCCAAACATCGCACAGACTCAGGACACAAGACCATTCAGTGAGGGCAGTACGATGTGCAGGCTCCATTATCATATCCATTGTGTCCATGTCACAATTCACAACTACATTGAAGTTCTTACCCAGTATGGTAATACCATGTGGAAGCAGCAGTTTGAGGTCTCCAAAAGTTTTTTTTTTTTTTTGCTTTTTTGTTGTGCTAACAACGTTATAGTGTCTGCCATCTATTATACCCTCTGTTGACACATAGCAGGCATTGGGAGTAAATTCTAACTCTGGAAATCATCAGGGGAAGCGACCTATGTACCATGACCACTGTAACCCTTAAATCTGTAGTACACCCAGGAAGATACACCCTGTCATGCCTGAACTTCCCTAGGACGGAGCACCTTGACACCAACAAGTGCAATTCTTGCAAGAGTAGGGGAGTGACAACTGTCAAACTGCAAAATATCCCATCTTTTGATGTGCTGGTTGAGGCTTTTGACATTCCAGGACATCAGTTTGAAGGAGGTGATGGAGTTCAAATGTAATATCTCAGAGACATAGGAGTAGAATAACTGTGTATGGAAGCCCTCTGCATCTGAAAGCCTTGTGCACTATTAACATTAAGCAAAGCAACTGTAGAAATAGTGGACAGTTAGCCCAAGCAACCCACCATGCTTCCCCCTGAGGCACTTATTGCACATAAACTCGTACATAACAATACAATATTACTGACCAACAAGAAAGAAGATACATGTAAACCCTCCCATTGAATGCAATCTCAGAAAAAACTAACGTAATTTAAGCTGATTGTTTCATAGTGAGACTAATGCATGTGTTCAAGCCTTTCCTTCAGTGGAGTAGGCAGAAGGCCACCTAAGGATCCTGGCTCTACATCTGAGTATGCTCCCTCGTAGGAATGCATTGCTTCTATGTAGGCTATTTTGCCCCGCCTGGTACTTGGATGTGCCAAAACTTTCATCACTTTCATCTGTTAGGTAAACATTTTTTTGCTGTCTTTCTTCTTTGCCACCCAGTTCCATTCAAACCTGGCGAATCAAAGAAATAATTTGGGAGTTAAAGATGACCTTGAGCCGGGCAAGAAAGTTGAGCATGTATTTGATGTTCATAGGACCCATTTTTGTTTGACAGATTCAACTGACTTCCTTTGCTTCTGGACCGGACTGGTCCTGATTAGGGAAGATCAGTATTTGGTGGTTCCGGAACAGCAGTCCCTCAGACACTTTGGCTGCCCTTAAAATGGCATCTCAGTCCTAATAGTTTAGGACCCTGGCGATGACAGACTATGTGTATGTGGGACAGAGTTTTGCAGGGGTAACACAGTAGTATACCAGGACCCTGTACTCTCCTTCCAGGTTAGAACAGGATGATAGGCTTCATAAGATATCCAAAAGCTTATCCACTGTTCAAGGAATCGTTTGGGATCTGATCCCTCCTTATCTTCAGGCAAACCCACAAACCTGAGGTTATTCATACTAGCCTTGCCTTCTATATCCTCCACTCTGTCCTCCAGCTTTTTGGATGCAGCAATTAAGTGGATCACTGGGGTTTTGAGCTCCAGAGCTGTGAGTTGAAACTCAGCAATGCGACCCTTGGTCTCAGTCACCCTGTCAACCATATTTCCCAAGTCCTGCCGAAGCACCATTACATCTATCCCAGCCTCTCCAATTTTAGACTCAAGCACCAAGTGCGAAGCCTTGGTTGCTTGCAGGATAGCATCAGTGGCATTGCCTTCTGCGCCCCAAGAGTAACGTGCCCTTATCCGGAGATGGAGATTAAGCCGAATTGTATACCTGTCCATTTTAGCCTGTAAAAGATGCAAGAGTATGGTTCTGCATCATGGCAGTTGTTATCATAGTCTCAATCCCCCTGCCCTAAAATCTGAAAACAGTTTATGGGAGATCCAATCTATGCAGCCCAAAAGAGGGGAGGTTCACAGTTCAGATTACAGTCGAATTCATGATTACCTCACCTATTAAAAGGCTCCCTCCAGAGCAAGCGATGGGCCTTGCTTCACAGCATTATGGTGCTCACCCACTTCTCTTCCAACTAGGCTGTAGAGAAGTCCAATCAGTCCCTGCTGCAACAGACAACGGGTGTAACATCTGTTCCTGGAGTGTAAACGGCCTAAGCTCAAAACTAGAAGATCCAGATTTCATTGAATTTTTCAAACAGCATGATCTACTCCTCCTTCAAGAGACATGGCAGACAAATTTCTTACCAATAGTAGGATATAAAGAATACCTCAATCTGGCCAAGAAAGACTCAAAATACGGAAGAGCTAAAGGAGGCCTTTCAATCTATGTTTCGACCCACATCTCATGGCAGGCCTCGTAAGTAGATCTAGACACAACATGGTTGTTATGTATCAAACTAACGGCCTCTAACTTCTTCAGCTTACTAATACTGAACATCTACACCCATCCATCATCCAAACAAAAGAGATGAAATATTAATACCCTAGTAGCAACATTGGACACTCTTAAACTTGCTCACCCACACACCAATATTATTCTATCAGGAGATTTCAACATGAATTTACTAAGTCCCAGGAAAGAAAATCCAACAGGCCATATCCTACTTAGCAAACAACGTGATCCACACGGTAACAGATGCGCATCCCTGCTGGGAAAACTATCATTGGGTGTGTTAAACGGACGAGTAACATCAGAGAGCCTCCCAGCATATACCAGGGTTACGCTGAAAACATGCTCAATCATTGACTATACATTAACAGACCTAGACTTTCTCCCACACATCTCTAACTTTGAAATCAAAGAAAGGTCAGAAAGCGACCACCATCCTCAAACCTTTACTCTACACTATAGCATAGCTAACTCAATAACAGATAAAGTGATGTCCCAACAAATGAAATGTTACAACCTGAGACGTTTAATCTGGAAAAAGGAAAATATTGGTGACATCATGGCCACATGCACTGTCCTTTTGGAGGGTTTCAAAGTCGAACCATCACGTATAAAAGCCTGGGAATCTTTTGCTCAAGATCTAAACAAAGAATTCTCAAAACAAGGAAACGGTCGTAAAGCAGGTAGACCAGCAGGGGCAGGGTGGTTCACCAATAGTCTAAGGAAACAAAAAAATCAACTGAATAAACATCTAAGGCAATTGCGAACCCGAGGCCCAGAATCCTCTCAGGATATTCTCTCACTTATATCAAAACTAAGAAAAGACCTAAAAAGAGACTCCAAGGTGGCTAAGAAAGACTTCAGAGAACATCTCTGGACAAAACTCCTCCACGCTAGTAAACAAAGAGACTCCAAGCTCTTCTGGGATATAATTAACCAGCTATCAAACGGCAAGAACCGACATTTCAACTCGGACGTAATGGAGGACACTTGGAAAGCACACATTGATCAAACATATAACGACACTCCACCCTCAGGAGCTACAAATCTCGGAACCGCTACTGCGGGAATAGCTCACGACAGATCTAAGATTGAACTGCCAGAACTCCCAGCCCCCCCCCCCCCCCCCCGGACCGCAGATTTCACAAGAGCAGGTCCTCAAAATCATAAAAAACATAAAGCCTGAGGGAGCCCCAGGACTCAACGGATTGCCAAACGCTCTATTCCGGCACGACCCTTCATTTTGGTCCAATATCCTTACTCCGCTATTCACAGACGTACTAACATCAGGCACGGTTCCAGATTCCTGGAGAGGAAGCATCCTAAATCCCATATATAAATCGGGCTCACGTTCAGACCCAGCCAATTACAGATTGATCGCACTAATCGACGTCGAAGCCAAGATTTACGCCTCGAACCTGTTGGCAGATTTAGAAGACTGGATGAGTCACACAAATTTGATGCCAAATACGCAAACTGGATTCCGGGCTGGAATGGGCACCCTCACTAACATCTCTGCGGTCACACTCCTAGTCAATCAAGCCATGGCAAAATCCCGTTCCCTCTACACCTGCTTCATCGACCTCAAAGAAGCATTCGATAAAGTACAGAGGGTAAAGCTATGGGCCAAAATGCAAAGCTTGGGGGCACCAACAAAAATTCTGGAGGCAATTATCAACCTTTATTCAGATACGTGGGTCCAAATAAAAAAGGAAACGGGCGCAGCATAACAAGTAAGATCCAAACAAAAAACGGGCTGAAACAGGGGTGTGTGCTGGCCCCTTGTCCCTTCAATATATATACCGCCGACCTCGAGAAACACCTTCAACAAGTTGAAACTGATCTCCCAAAACTGGGCAAAACACTAATCACCAGCCTTCAATATGCAGACGATATCGTCCTTCTATCACAAACCCCCGATAGACCTGCAGCGAACAATGACCCAACTAGGAGCCTACACCATCGCAGCCCAATTAACAATTAATCTCAAGAAAACTAAGGTGAAAAAGGGTCAAAAGGCAAATTCATCTGGAACCTAGGTGACAATCCAATATCCCAGGTGGAGTCTTATAAATACTTAGGGTTTCAACTTAATCAACACCTCAACTTTAAACAACAGCTGAATCAAGGGAAAATGAAAGCAAAACAACTTCTCTACGCCTTCAAAACTTTACATAGTAAACTAAAAGGCTGCTCAACAGGGCATCTGCTGAAGGTAATCGCAGCAAAATTTATACCAACAATATCTTACGGGTCGGAAATAATGCACACAAAAGATGCAGCCGCCCTAAACCAAGCCCAATCAAGCTTTTTCAAGAGGTTGTTCTCAATCCCCCAGCACATTTCTCAGGCCCAGATACGACTGGAATACGGGCTTAAAAACCAGAAACCAGCCAGACAAGGGGTGGTTGTCAAATACTACTGGCGGATGAGGCAAGCAGAAGATAACACACTAGCCCACTCCTGCTGGGCAGAAATCGAAAAGCAAGCGAGGCTAAATAATTCCATCGCCTCGGTTCTAAAAGAATCACTTAAGGACCTACACCTCAAAGAGGCATGGCACACAAACAACTCTTATTCTGGCTTTAAAAATGCAATAAACAGTGCAACCAAACAAATCTCGCAGTTAATGGATAAAACTGCATTCTCAAAGAAAAATCACGCTTGGGCAGTGATTCGATCTTATCAGACGCCTAAACCACAACCATACCTGTTAGAACACTTTTCACAACATAAAAAGCATTATCTGACAATGTTACGGCTGGGGTCATTCCCCACGAAGGATCTAACCCCAAAATAGAAACATGTATGGCTAACAAAAGAATGCCGTCTGTGCGGACAAGGAGAAGAGAGTCTTTTACATCTCCTATGCATCTGCCCCTCACTTCTAGAAATTCAGAAAATGGTCCTCCGCGAGCAGTTGAGAAAAAACCAGCTACGGACATGCAGAGCTGCAGTCACACAATGCCTTGGAGGCCGCTCCATCGAACTATCTTGTAAAGCCATCACGCTCTGGAAAATGGCAGCCAAAGAATTAGATAACAAACATGAATGAACTAGAGCGGCTCCGTCAAGACTGCTTGGACCTTTTTCTTCTTTTGCACTGATTTTATTGCCTGTCTCCTTGCTCACAGTACCGCCTTGCGCTGCTCAAAATCGAATTGACTATAAATGTATTATTAGTGTACTATCTATTGATGATGATTCAGTACATGACAGCATCGTGTTTTAATCTTTTGTACCTTTTTAACCCTCATTTTTTAACATCTTTGTACTAATGTGCTTTATCCACTCTTTTATGATTTTTAACGAAATAAAATAAAAGTATTTTTGACTGACTGACAGTCCCCGCTGCAAGGCGCAACCATCTATGAGCCCTTGACTTGGTGGAGGGGGTCCTCCTCTCAGTGTCTCTGGTCGGGTGGTAGATCTATGCTCAGGCTTGCAGGGCCCCACTGTGGTCATCTAGGATCCTCATGTGTTTTTCCCCACCAACCTCACATATACCGCTTGCTCTGCAGTGCTTTCCTGTGTTGATGCATACAGTGTGAGCAGACAGGTGGGAGAAGGAGCGTCACAACAGCAGGGAAGGCAAAACTCCTCAGTCGGATCCCAAAGGTCCACCAATGCTCCTGGGGGAGGGAGGCGGGGTGTGAAGAAGAATAAAAAGGGCTATGCCTTTGCCTCAATTTCTGCCTACTATGATCTGATTGTGGAAGAGTATTGCAGCGACCGGCCCCCTCATCAGTTTCCCACCCCAATGGGTCTCATGCATTTGAGCTAATTCAGGCCTGCTGCCGAGGCTCACTCCATGGTGTAATCCACACTTGAGGCGGGCAACTTGGTTGGCTGGGCAGGACAAGGAGAGTCGCGCAGGCAAGGGAGGCCTGACCCATAAGTCGCACCCTCAAGAGAGGGAGGATCAAAGCCCAGCAGAAGCTGATTACTTCCGTCTGGCCTCACCCCCCCCCCCTCCCCCCCCCCAGCGATCCGATTGTGGAAAAGCAGCGTGGCCATCCGGCACCTCCGCTATTTTTCAGCTTCAACAGGCCGCCTGGTCGAACCCCTAGCCAGGGTTTGAAAGGATGAGCCACTTCCCTGGCACATCATTGATACACAGGGAGGGACGGGGATGCACCGACTTGTCTCCTCATAGAAAAGCTTATACTAGATTGTTTCTCTTATCCTGTGATACCTTGTAATGTGCTGAGTTGAATTACATTTTTGAATGCCTTTAATTGATATTCTTGTCCAAAAGTACTAGATCAATAAATAAGGCAAAACTGCCACTGGGGTGTTTTATGTTTTTTAGGAACAGTCTGATATAGTTAGCCGGATGTCAAGTACTTTTATGTTCTATTTCCCATTGTCAAGTTTGTATGCACCATTACATCTAATGCTGGCACTTGATCGCTGCTTCATAAATTACATATCAAAGCTTTGTGCAGTGCATCCGCACATGCATGCATCATACCCGGCCAGCCATTTTCCCTCAATGTATGCATTCCCTTTCCAGCTCCTTCCTTTACAAAGAGCAGGGTGTATCAGAGCTTACCTCTCTCTCATTCAGCGATTTTGCAACACTGGCCTAGGGTTCAAACCCTTTAGATTATCGTTTTTTTTGCTGTTTTCGCTGTCTCTATTTGTTTTACTTAGCTCAGTAGTCTAACCTGTAACTATCTGGCTTTAAGGTATGCGTGGCATGCCACTGACTCTTAACAGCAGCTGACATGGAAACCCTTTACGTTTCTTGTTGTCGGTTGATGATGGTCTGATACCTTTATTCTGTGTACTAGTAGTAGTATCAGTGTCCTCTGGATCTCTTGGCATTCATTTATTGTATGGGTGTACCACCTCCAAAATACACCGTAGATGTCATCCATGAAAAAAGCAGTTAGGATGCGAGTACAGGGCATTGGTTATTAAGCATGCTCTCAAGATATATTTCAGGTAGCAAGGTACCCTGTCCAAGAATCCATCCACTCCTGCATGAAGAACTCTTCACCAGCTATATGCAGGTGTTGTGCATAACACAGCAAAGATAAGAGCAATGAGTCACAAGAACAAATTTCACCCTGTAGCTGTCAACCTGTTGTGGCCAGATCGAGTTATCAGCATCCCAGGCCTGGGTGACATGTGCTCAGAAGCAGTTGGCCCTTTGAGAACATAAACTGTTCTGTCTTGGATACGCTTTGCACCACCAAGTCATGGATCTCAACAGTTTCTTCCATTGGGCACAGTGCTACTGCACTAAGAGGTTGAGCAAGACTTCCTCACTGGTTCCAACTCCGGGGACCAGGTTTCAGTTTGCTCTTTAAACTCAGAAGACTTGAACTGTGGAGCATAGCCTATCTATTCCCATATTCGTTTTCTGTCACAGATGGAGCATGACCGTTCAGGCCCTTCTACTGATGACCCCTAGCTCCTCTGGAAAGTTGCCACCTCCACAACTCTGCCCCGCCCAAAATACAGTTGGCACAAGAGGAAGCAGGGACATTTGGAGGGTTTGGTCCCTGGTGAACCAGACCAGCCTCTGAGACCATCAAAAGAAGGTGCATGTTGTTGCATATCCCCATAACATCTAAGGTTCACCATACCCAAGAGTATATGAGCCTTTCATCCTCCTTGCCTATATAGACTTTTATGGAGGAGGCACTGGCTACAGTCACTCCAGTACATTTGTAAGGCTCTTGGGAATCTTTGTCAGCACCAGCTAGCTGGCCATTTGCTTGGGAATCCTTATCTTTCAGGAGTTCTACTCCTCTTGGGAAGGAAGCCTCCAGGGCAGACAGATCTGACCCCACTAAGATTTAGGACTAAGTGCAGCTGGATCAGGAAAATCAAGTATCTCCCAGGTCCCCTCAGACCCAATTGCTTGTCCTGCCTTCATGTTATAACCATCTTCAGCTCAGTATTCTTGGATGCTGAGAATGACACTGCTGGAATCTCTCAATCTCCATTACTGCAGCATTTCGATCTGACTGTGGTTCCGCTCTTAACAACCTCAAAGTAGCTTTGATCAACCACAGGGCAACTCCTTCTAACTCCAGTGCAGCTCACCAGGGTTCCTAGACCATCTGGATGTTCCATTGTCTATCCGCACTGATGGTTCTGGTTCAGCGGGTGGCCCTTAATAATACTGTGTCAATGGAGAGAAGAAAGTGCTCCATTGCTCTGTCAGCACATGAGCCAGTGCTACCCAAACTTCGGTGATATCCATCACAAATTGCAGCTTTGGTGAAGATTAGTTTCTCAGAGAGGTAGGTTCTGAACACGGAGTTCTCAATTACTAGATTTATGACTTCCAAGGTCTCTATTGGAGTTCAACTAAACTTAGTTTGCACTATGTGTTCTGAGGTTATAAATTCACATGGCACTATTTTTGACTTGCTTATTTCCTTTCATGGATGCAAGTATCCTTAGAATGTCAGATTTTTGGAAGTCATCTATTTGACAAGGATTAGATTTTCTGGGGGCAAGAATTACTATTGCCTTTGCAAAAACAATTTTGGATTCATCAAAATAATCACTGCTAATTGTAGGAGGAACATGAAGTGATCTTGTATGTTCAGGGCAACCAGAAGTCCACAAATGTTGTAGACTTCTTAAGCTAGTGAACCTGGTACTGCTAGGCTAATCAAAGAAATAGCAGTATGGTCAGACCAGTCAGGAAAGGTTACCAGTGGTTCTCTACAGAATGATCTTTATTTTGGGTTTCGGGGTGGCGAAGGAGGGAGAAATGTCCTTATTTACAGTTTATCAAAAGAATGACACCAATCCCAAAATGGTTTGTCCAGATGCATACTAAAAGCATCCAGAATAATTGTCTTTGGTAGAAGGAACAATTGTGCAATGTATGAAAAAACTGTTTAAAAAGGTACTAACATTTCTTGTTTTAAGAGCAAGCAGCAATTTAAACCTGCCAGAACAGGCAGACTGTGGTCGCTCACAGCCTCTGATTACATGGTGTTAATTTCTCGCAAAAGATTGGAATTTCTTCCCATAGACTTAAGTTTACTTTTGGAGTTACTTGCTGGCTTAATTGGAATTTACTCGGGATTCCAGAAGCAGTCCTGGGAAGCTGCAGTAGTCATAGTATGCAGGACATATTGTTGGATTTCTTCTGTGAATTAAATGTACTCACATGTGAAGGCATTTTCGTGTACAACATTGTACATAGTGTGGCCTTGTGAAAGCCAAATTCTTTGCAAAAGTGCATCTGCATTTTTAAAATGTCCTTTTTTTCTCCACAGGGACAATTGTATTTCCCATGGATAATCCTTGCCCTACCAATTTTGAGGGTGTCCCCGCCCTAGTTCTAGTACCCAGTATACAGTTTCGCACAGGAGTGAATATCCAACTGTTGTTCAGGGTGGAAATTGACTGAAAAGATTTTTGAGTACCAGTAAAACTGTATACATATGCCAGTATTTACAACTTTCGATGGCATTCCTGCCCTGGAATGCTCACTCTCCACATTTAGAATCCGATCACTTGTGAGTTTCAGCCTGATTCATCATTCTCCCGTTTTGCGAGCCCCTAATAGCGATTCATAAGGAATCGCTATTAAGGACTTGCAAAACGGGATTCATGTAGAAATTCCATAAAGAAATGCGATTCCTACACATTCCTTATTTGCGATTAGCAAATTGCTAATCGCAAATAAGGAATAACTCCCCATTCATTCCTATGGGCCTAAAGGCTCATAGGAATGAATGGGGAGTTATTCCTTATTTGCGAATCGCAATTTGCTAATCGCAAATAAGATAGCGATTTCAAGGGTGCCAGGGGTGTCCAAAGGACACCCTGTAGCACCCCTGAAATGTAATCTACATTGGTGTTGCGCACACACATGTCCAAAGGACATGTGTGTGTGTAACATGCAACTTAGAAAAATGCATTTAAATGCATTTTTCTAAGTTTTCGCTATTTACCACGAGGTTTGACCTCGCGGTAAATAGCGGCCCAAAATAGCGATTTCGGTATTTTAAAATGGTTCATGAATTGCATTTAAGGAATCTCAAATAGAGATTCCTTAAATGCAATTCCTCGCAAATATGCGAATTCTTTAATAGCGATTTTTGCATTTGGGATGATGAATCCCAAATGCAAAAATTGCATTCGCAAAGGGCCAGATTCTCAGAATCTGGCCCTTTGCGAGCGCAATTAAGCTTGATGAATCAGGCAGTAAATCTTTATATGAGTGTAAATAAATGTTTTGCAATTTCCATCTGTGGTTTTACACTAGTAGCGTTGTCGATTGCACGTTCTTAAATTGTTCCTAGGAGCATCCATGGCTCTGAGAGTCCCGCTCTTAAGTATTTCATAGAGAACTGAAGTGAAGTTATCCAAGGCCATGTAATAGCAATCCATATGTAGTAGATTAAGCTACCCCAAAGGAGAATGGCTGCTTCCTCAGCGCTACTGGACCTGAAAAGGAACTATGCTCCGCTTGAGTCAAATTGAGCACTCCTTGATCACATGACTGTTAGCGCTCCTTGATCACATGACTTAGCGCTCTTTAATCACATGACTTAGCGCTCCTTAATCACATGACTGTTAGCACTCCTTGATTACATACTGTTAGCGCTCCTTGATCACATGACTGTTTGTGTCTGATGCTGTATCAGTGAGACAGTGCTGAAGTGAGCTGTGCACCCCTTCTCAGAAAACCTGGAAGTGGAAGGAAGTCTCGGATGATGTAATTTAGGGGCCGGACAATTTCTAATAATGAGTATCCGATGCTCTAGAACTGCTCCAGCTAAGGTGACTTTTTGAAATATTCCAGCATCAGAGAGCTAATCTGGTGCGACAATCACAAAAATGAAAAGTGTTTAAGTGGCGGAATTTGAAGTGCACCCAAAGATTTGTAGTACAATCTCAATACATACTGAATACTAAGAACACCTAGACTAGTGAAATACATGTTAATATGCTGATAGAGGGAGTTACTACAGATTTCCAACAGTGAAAGAACGTTCTATACCTACGCCCAAAGTGTCGCATTTAAAACTAGTAAGGAGTGATAGGTTGAGTCTGAGAGGAGTTAGTCCACATCAGGGCTCTCAGGCCTGCAGTGCATTATCATAATATTGTGCTCTCTTTCCCAAATACCTGCTCCCTGTGGAGCAGGTATTCTCGAGGCACCGCTGTGCAGCATGCACACCACAGCTTGAAGTCCTGGATGCTGGGAGGACCAGAAGTCCGGGTGCTCCTGTTGTCAGCGCTCTGGCTCGCCTTTCGAGGCAGGGAGCTGTCAGTAATGAGGGCAGAAGGGGTGAGGGCTCAAAGCCTCGGGCTTGAGCTGAAGATCAGACACGCTGCGCAGCGAACTAGGTGATTATCGTGTATTCATGCCTGCTGAGCAGCGACTGACTACTTGTTAAAGCGAACAAAGGTCACTGCCAAGCAAACTGGGGTTAACTAGGCCCACATGAATGGGAATCAGAGCAGCCGCAGGCCCCCTGGAAAGGCATTATTTACACGTTGGCCCAGTTAATGGGCTTAGGGTAGTAAGGGGAGCTTTGCAGGTATGCAGTGATACACCGCTCACTTGCAAACGCGTTAGCAGCCGGAACGAGAGTGGCATTTGGAAAGTAATGTGATTAGAGTGCCTGATTTTCAGCATGCCCTTGGGGTTTGGAGTTGTAAGCGATATTCGGTGGCTCCATGATGCCTTTTTTGTGCTATGTAAGGCTGTCTGCTCCATCAAAGCGACGCTGGGGTCCCGCTTTTTAAAGAAACGTTTAGCAAATCGCTGCAGTCAAAATACATCGATCAGAAAGGATGATTGCCTAAATCCGATTACAGAATTAAAGGGCCAGCTCCCAGGACATTTGTTTAATCGGCCATTGACCCATGTATGGTAAAGTTCCATTGTGTCAATGAGCATTGCAAAGACTCCATGGTGTTGCATTCCACGGATGACAGGAGGCATCATTTGAAGCACATGGGTTTACACTCTGGGCCATTTAGTGCAATCCCTTGCCCCTTACATGTATATGCTATATTAACTACACATAATCCAGCAGTAACTGCAGCTCTGGTGAGGGTTAATTTCTCAGTGAAGGATGTTCTGAACATGGAGGCCTCAATTACTAGAGTTAAGACTTCCAAGGCCTCTATTTGCCATGGATGGTTAGTAGCTCTCAGAGGTAGGACGGTTGTTAATGATGATACCCTTGTAAGAAAGCCAGCAAAGTTTGAATTCAAACATTGCATTTAGTGTCAGCTCATGGAGCTCCAGGAGGATGAGGGAATGTGGTCATTATTTTCTTGATGTGCTGATTAGTCCTACTCATGAGCAGAGTATTACTTTAGTGGTGCAAGAACTGATGAGACTGATGCCTGCTAGAATGACCATCTCAGAGTTTCTTCTGGAAATAGCCAGAGTGTAAATGGACTTGGTCAGGTGATCTGAAGAGATGATTTGTTGATTGAGTGAAGTAATTAGTTGGTGGATTTTGTCACGGTGTTAACGAGTGCTTTGAGCGATAAGATGGTGGATAGGGCAGTGAGAGTGCGCCAAGCCCCCAGTGTAACTAGCCTACATGACAGCTATCAACTTTTCTTTATTCTCCATGTCCCCAATGCTGACTCGACTACTGCTGGTTATAGTCCTGATAGGGAATGCTTTGTTCTGGGTTCTTGTTCTCTTTTATTTTATTTCTCTGCCTGGTCAGTGGACCACCATGATATTAATGTGGATTCATCGTTGCTGCATAGCAGAATTTAAATTTTACCTATTGTTGATTTCTTTATTTGAGCCAATTTCAGGTTTTTTGTAAATTTAAAGTAATGTGTGACCCTGGGATGGCCCTCATTATATGTATTTGCTGGACTAAGAGGACCTAGTGTTGGTAATCAAATTGCAGTGATTGCCATTTTTATTTTGGGGCCGTGGAAGTAATACCCGTTTCACGCTGCCATTGAAGTTGATATATGTTTTCAGAGTAGTGGGACATTTATAGGGTCAGTTTGTTTGAAATATCATGAATGCTGGTAGACAGACTCACATTGATATGTTTGCTACATCACAGTTGTCTTTCGATCCATTTTATGATCTGTTGTTTTGATATTGTTGTCATATTGTACAGCGTTATCTTTGTGACAAGTGTACGTGGACATATGACTTGACAAGCCCACTGTTACACTGCAACAATAAAGATAAATATTTAAAAATCTTAGACGCTAGTGCTTAACTGGTATACAAAGGATAATAGCGTGTTCTCCTCTGTGGGTCTAGCTTGCATTTTTTTTTGTTGGACACTGGAAGCAATTTTGGTGGTTCTTTTTGCCCCACTCACTGATGCAGTCACTGGAAATATTGTGTGGTCCCCATTTACCTGTCTGCTGGTTGTTGAGACTGCTTGGGGTCCTGTTTTGAGCCCGCCACAGACAATCCTTCGAGCTCTCAGCCATCATTATTTAGAATCAATCGTTTTTATTGAGCAGTAGAACGTCACATAACACAGCTTAGCTGCCTACATCCACCGGCCGGCAGAGCAAGATCAAGTAATATTAAACATGAATTAAACACAGCCTTTGGGTTTACACCCCGGGGGGGGGGCGACCCGGCGAGGGTGCCTGCAATGTCAGGCGGAACGGCCAGCACTCTTAGCGTTTTACTGCATTTAAGAAGAAAGACAGGAACAGCAAAACAAAATAGAAACCCCACCGCCACCCCACAACCCCCCCTCCAACCCCCCTCCGCATCAGTCTCGTCTATCCCCCTTGCGCACGCTAATTCACATCCGCCCCCCAGCACATTCCCAGATCCCTTGAATCTATTGGACTACCCCCTGGGGCACCACCGGGATAAGTTGCAGGATCTGCAGGTACTTTGGACATGCTACCTCGCACAGATCACGAGATAGGAGGTGAATGAATGGTTCCCACAGCTCTGCATAATCCTTCCCCCTGCCATCCACGCTCAGGGGAAGTCTTTCCATCGCCAATAAATGCCACAGCCGCCGAATCCAGTCCCTCGGATCAGGAGGGTCAGCGGATCACCATTGCGTAAGGATGACTAAGCGCACTGCTAACAATGCCAGAGCAATATGCTTACCCCTCTGTAACCTTAAGGTACAAGGAGGGACAGAGCCAAGACTGAACGTTGTGGACTAGGGTAGTTTATTGTAAACAGGACAGTTTTAACAAAAGACAAGATAGTGGCTGCTCCGGGAAGTTCCTCTTCCAGGGCGTCTTCTTCCTGCTCGTTCCGGGTACTGCTTCCACTTGCCACCGTAAAACAAAAGAAAACAAACGTGGCTGTTAGGGCACAGCACTTAGTAGCACATGATATGGGAAGGGGGTTGTGAGGAGTACGTTTGTGGAACACAGCTACCACCACCGTTAAAGACTGTAGCCCGAAAGTGCAGTGCGATTCAGTGGGTAACCTGGTACTCTCCTCCCTTCTATCCGGTCCCTCCCCTCTTAAACCTTAGCAAGGCACGGAAACGTTCACGCACCTGGTTTAGCCACGCGTCCTCCTGCGCGTGGCTGGGCGAAGAGCGCTGCCGGTGGCCTCCTGGCTTCTCCTGGTCGTCCTTCCGCTCCCGTTCTGCTTCCTCCTGGTCCGTCCCGTCGCACCTCCTCTCGACCTCCGGGTCTTCATTCGACCATGCCGCGTCTGCTCCCGTGACGTTGCCTTGGATACCGTTTCGCGGCGCTTCGTCCTCCGGGTCTGCTGCACCGTCCGTCTTCCTCGAGTCCCAGGACACGAACACCCTGTCGTCTTCCGCGTCCGCCTTTCTCTCGGAGAAGGACACTCCTGATTGGTGCACTGGACGCTGAGTCAGAGGGGCGGAGCTGGCCTCACCGTAGCTTAGACAGTTCTTAAAGGGGCCAGCCCAGTCCTGTAGGGAAGAGGGAAAGTCTGTTACGGGGCTACCCTCCGGTGTGCTCCCGACCCTCTGACAAACCTCCCCCCCTGGCTTTTCCCGTTCGTGGGAAAGAGGGTAGCGTGAAAAAAAGTCTGCATTCGTGTGCTGCGTTCCCTTTCGATGGCACACCTCGAATTGATATGGCTGCAGAGAAAGGAACCATCGCAGAATGCGATCGTTCTGGCCTTTATTCTGATAGAGCCAAGTCAAGGGGGCATGGTCAGTGATCAACGTGAAGTGTCGGCCTTCCAAGTAATAACGGAGTTTCTCGATACTCCACTTCACAGCCAAGCATTCTTTCTCTATGGTTGGGTAAACAGCCTCTCGGGGGAACAACTTGCGGCTTAAGTACAAAATGGGTCTTTCCCTCCCCTCTCTGTCATGCTGGGACAAGACCGCACCTAAACCAACCCCTGAGGCATCCGTTTGTAGACAAAAAGGTTTGGTGAAGTCTGGGGTCGCCAACACTGGGGCTGAGGAGAGTATGTTTTTCAGATCCCTGAAAGCAGCTGTGGCTTGAGGGGAGGGCTGTTTGAACTGTACAGAAGTGGCTGTTTTCTTTAGCATATCCGTCAGGGGGCTGATACAGAGGCAAAGTGTGGTATGAAGCGACGATAGTAGCCAACCAAACCAAGAAATGCCCTTAGGTCTCTTCGGTTTTCTGGGAAGGTTTGTGACTGTATCGCCTTTACCTTCTCCTCTTGCGGGTACAGCTGACCGCTTCCGAGGACATACCCTAGATACTTGACTCGAGTGAAAGCTATCCTCGACTTTTTCGAGTTAATGTGTAGTCCTGCTTTTTCCAATGCACCTAGGATCTGGTCGAGATGTCCTAGATGGGTCTCCCAGTCAGGACTGTGGATGACTGTCATCCAAATACGCAGCTGCAAACTGAGTATATGGAGCGAGAACTGTGTCCATGAGGCGCTGGAAGGTCGCTGGAGCGCCGTGCAACCCAAAGGGTAACACGGTGAAATGGAACAATCCGTCTGGTGTGGTGAAAGCGGTTTTTTCCTGGTCTTGAGGGGACAGAGGCACCTGCCAATAACCCTTGGTGAGGCAATAGTTGTTATATACTGGGCCTCACCAAGGCGCTCTATCAGTTCGTCGACCCGTGGTAGCGGGTACCCGTCCAGTTTTGACACTTTATTGACCCCACGGAAGTCAATGCAAAAGCGAGTGCTACCGTCAGGTTTTGGTACGAGTACCACTGGGGAGGACCAATTGCTTTTTGATGGCACTATTATTCCTGCTTTGAGCATGTTATTTACTTCGGTTTGTAACAACAACCGTCGCGCCTCTGGAACTCGATAAGGTCTTTGTTTGACAGTAATTCCCGGTGGTGTAGATATGTGATGTTCTGCCAGTGTGGTTCTGCCTGGTTGATCGGAGAATATGGACGGATGTTTGTACAACCCTTCCAGAACTTCCTTCCTTTGTGTCTCCGACAATTCAGGATTTATCACTGCTTGTTCGATTGTATGTGGAGAGGTCATGGCGAGGGATACTGACACTGGGGTTCGGGGAGGGGGACCTAGCCATTTCTTCAGAATATTGATGTGATAAATTTGAGTCCGGGAAGGTGTTATCTGTAGTACATAGGTGGTTCTACCAATTTTTCTTACCATCGGGAAGGGTCCCTGCCACTCCTTACGTAATTTGTGGGTAGACGTGGGAAGTAGGACAAGAGCCCAATCTCCAATGTCTAATTCTCACCACTTCTTTCCTTTGTCATAACAGAACTTCTGTTTGGCCTGGGCTTTTTCTAAGGTGTCATAGGCCAATGTCCTTAGTTTATGTAGTCTATTTTTCAACTGTTGGGCATAGTCCATTAGTTCTTGGGCGTCCTGTGCTCCTTCCTTTTCCCAACTGTCTTTTGTTATTTCCAACAAGGTGCGTGGCTTCCTTCCAAACAACAGCTCAAAAGGTGAGGCTCCTAGACTGCTCTGGTGTTGACTCCGTAACACGAACAGGGCCAGCGGAAGTAGTTGATACCACTGCTTCCCATCTCCTGATAGAAGTTTTTTTAGTGTGGTTTTAATCAGGCCATTGTAGCGTTCAACCAGCCCGTCGGTTTGCGGGTGGTAAACAGACGTGCGCAGATGTTTTAACTGTAAAAGAGCGCAGACCTGTTTCATGAGCCTGGAGACGAATGGTGTGCCCTGATCGGTGATAAGGTCTTTAGGGAATCCCATTCTAGAAAAAAGCTCCACCAATTTTTGCGAAATGGCGTTAGTGGTGGCAGCCCTTAATGGAAACGCTTCCGGATAGCGGGTAGCATAATCTACCACTACCATCACATACTGGTGACCCCTATGGGATTTAGGTAGGGGTCCTATGATATCAACTCCTATTCTTTCAAACGGTTTCCCAATGATGGGAAGAGGGACAAGGGGAACTTTGGGCGGAAGATAGGGGTTGCGTTTCTGACAAATTTGGCACTCCTGGCAGTATTTCTTTATTTGTGCAAACACCCCAGGCCAATAAAAGTGTTGCACAATAGCCTCGGTTGTTTTCTCAGCCCCGGAGTGACCGGCCAATAAGTGGGCATGGGCGTAGAACAATACCTGGTCACGGAACTCCGTTGGTACAAGTAACTGAGGAGTGGCTTTCTCATGGCTCAACCTATACAAGAGACCGTCCCTCTTTTGGAAACAGGGGTACGTACGCTGACCCTGCCCTTGAGCGTCCTGCGCATTGTGCCAGGCTGAAGCTAAAGTCGCATCATTCAACTGAGCAGCCCTAAAGTTACAATCATTAGCCCACGGTTCGGTAGTGAGTAAACCGGGAACAATCACAGGTGTTTTACACTGGTTCAAAGCTTCGGCCATTAGAGTGGGGAAACACTTGTTGTCTGTCCCTATTATAAGGGGTTCGGGCAGGTTTGAAAGAACTCCTACCTCACACTGAACCTGAGTCCCTTTTTCTGTAACTAGTCGTACCCTAGCTAGGGGATAGGTGCGAACGTCTCCATGCACACATTTTATCCTAACAGTACGATTCAAAAACACAGATGAGTCAGTCAGGGAACTACTTTTCACAACAGAGTGACGGCAACCGGAATCTAACAATGCCCGGATAGGGCGGTCATCAAGGAGGACACTTACGTAATAGGTCGGTCCTGTTTCCTGGGCATAGAGGATGGCACGTGGTACGTATCCCACCTCCATCGGCTCTTCTTCCTTCTCCTTCCTTTTTCGGCAATGTCTTGCGATGTGACCCCATTCCCCGCATTCGTAGCATTGAGGTCCACTGAAGACAGGGGGTTCAGGTCTTAACGGTCTAAGTTTTGAGGGTGGTGGAGGAACAGTAGAGCTCTTGGTGGTTTTCTTGTCAAATTTAGCGAGGGCTTTGTTAGGAAGAGGTTTCTCTGTTTCTCGGAACGTTGGACGGATTTGAGCCCGGGCATATGAGTTGGCCATCTCAATGGCATGTTCAAGCGTCAAACCTGCGTGTTGCCTGAGCCACCTCTGTGTCCCATAGGGTAATGCATCTATGAACTGCTCAAGATAGATTTTGTTCATAACTTCATCTAAATTGCCATCTTGCGGTTTCAACCACCGGTCAGCGGCTTCTTTTAATTTGTAAAAGAGCGTCTTTGGTGTATCATTGGGTTGTCCTCTCTCTTGTCGAAACCTTATTCTATGACTTTTGTCGTCTACCCCTAGTCTGTCTAGGACTATTTGCTTTACATGTCCATAGGCAGCAGTGCCGTCCTTATTAGCAAGTTGGTAAGCCGCCTGAGCTTCACCAGTCAAAAGGGGCGCCAAATAAAATGGCCACCTTTCACCTGGCCAGGCGCTAGCACGGGCCGCTCTTTCAAAGTTAAAAAAAAACGAAACGGGATCGTCTCCAGCCACATACTTTTGCAGAGGTACCACTGCTCCTGGGGGTGCAGCAGATCTCTGCTGTCCTAGAACAGTGAGGAGTTGGGACTGTCCTTCCGTGAGCTTACTGATGTGGTCTGCTTGTTGTTGTATGGCGGCGGTGAACGCGGCCCTATCATGGTCAGCCTGCTCTGTTGATTGTCCAATAGCCCACTCTAGCTTGGCGTGCCCCTCAAACATCTGGGTGAGAATGGCCTCCATCTGTTCAGACATGTGGCTCCTATCTGGCTCGCCACTTGTAACCTTTAGGTACAAGGAGGGACAGAGCCAAGACTGAACGTTGTGGACTAGGGTAGTTTATTGTAAACAGGACAGTTTTAACAAAAGACAAGATAGTGGCTGCTCCGGGAAGTTCCTCTTCCAGGGCGTCTTCTTCCTGCTCGTTCCGGGTACTGCTTCCACTTGCCACCGTAAAACAAAAGAAAACAAACGTGGCTGTTAGGGCACAGCACTTAGTAGCACATGATATGGGAAGGGGGTTGTGAGGAGTACGTTTGTGGAACACAGCTACCACCACCGTTAAAGACTGTAGCCCGAAAGTGCAGTGCGATTCAGTGGGTAACCTGGTACTCTCCTCCCTTCTATCCGGTCCCTCCCCTCTTAAACCTTAGCAAGGCACGGAAACGTTCACGCACCTGGTTTAGCCACGCGTCCTCCTGCGCGTGTCTGGGCGAAGAGCGATGCCGGTGGCCTCCTGGCTTCTCCTGGTCGTCCTTCCGCTCCCGTTCTGCTTCCTCGGCGGCTGCTTCCTCCTGGTCCGTCCCGTCGCACCTCCTCTCGACCTCCGGGTCTTCATTCGACCATGCCGCGTCTGCTCCCGTGACGTTGCCTTGGATACCGTTTCGCGGCGCTTCGTCCTCCGGGTCTGCTGCACCGTCCGTCTTCCTCGAGTCCCAGGACACGAACACCCTGGCGTCTTCCGCGTCCGCCTTTCTCTCGAAGAAGGACACTCCTGATTGGTGCACTGGACGCTGAGTCAGAGGGGCGGAGCTGGCCTCACGGTAGCTTAGACAGTTCTTAAAGGGGCCAGCCCAGTCCTGTAGGGAAGAGGGAAAGTCTGTTACGGGGCTACCCTCAGGCGTGCTCCCGACCCTCTGACACCCTCATAGAGCGCAGGGGAAACGCCTTCGCATGCGGGAGCCCTAGCAGCACATTGTCAGGAGCCCTGGGAAATGTGATGTGAAATGCGTCATCTATATCATCGAGGACCACCTTCCAGTAGTGCTCTAGTTTCGGGCAGTGCCAGAGCAGGTGCGTCAAGGTGCCCGGCGCACCACAGCCCCGCCAACACAGGCCGGAGCATTTCGGGTCCCAGGCCTTAATACGCGCTGGGGTATGGTACCAGTATGCCACCGCCTTGTAGGCCGATTCAGGACCTGCAACATTGGCAGCGCGATAAAACACCTTCTCCCACTCCTTATGCGATAGCGGGCGCCCCAGCTCCGTCTCCCAGCAAACCTGCGCTTTAGTACGCAGAGCCTTAGGGCATGCAATGATCATAGCATAAAAGTCAGAGATAAGTTTGCGATCATCTTTTTTGCAAACCACCCATCGTTCCAGGGCCGTCAGTGGGCGGGACATGTCGGCAACGTTAGGGGACTGAGTGACCCAATGTGCTACTTGCGAATAGGGGAAGGCATCGGAACCGGGGAGGGAAAAGTAGTCCCGACGGAGCGAGGGGAACGGGATTAAGCCATTAAGGTCAAAGAGTTGGCCCACCCTCTTGCATCCTTCCTGCCTCCAGCGCTGAAAGATCGGGGAGGAGCAGCCAAGCGGGAAATCCGGGTTATCGACAATGGGCGTCATGGGCGAGGAGAAGGTGGTCCAGCCTTTGCGCCGCGCCAGTTGGTCCCACGCCTTCATAGTCGGCGACGTCACCGGGGACGAGTATAAGCCCCAACCTCTATGCTTTCGAGGGAGCCATAACTCGCACCAAACATTGCAACTGGCCACCGCCTGATCCATAAACAGCCAGTGCTTACTGGAGTACGGCCTGTTCCATTCGAGAATAAATCGCAGACAGGCCGCCTGGTAATACGCTTGCAGTGCGGGAAAGCCCAGCCCACCGCTAGCTCTAGGGGCCATTAGCAACGAGGAGGCAATCCTTGGACGTTTGTGATTCCATAGGAATTTGGTAAGCAGTCCCTGCAGCTTCTGTATGGTACCCGGCGGGGGGCTGAGAGGCAACATCTGGAAAAGGTATAAAATGCGCGACAGGACCGTCATCTTGATTGCCGCCAGCCTACCAAACCAGGCGAGTTGGAGACGGGACCAGTCAGCCAGAGATTTGGTGGTTTGCTCCACTAAGAGCTTGTAGTTAAGGGAGACTGTCCGTGCTATAGTGGGGGCAAGGCAAATTCCCAGGTACGGGATATCGGAGTGAACCCACTGGAAGGCAAAGTCCTTTTGTAGGTCTTGCACATCAGTAGCAGGGACCGATACATTAAGTATCTGCGATTTAGAAAAGTTGACTTTGAAACTTGCGACATCACCAAAATCTCGCAACTCTGTTGACAAGTGCCGCAAGGAGGTGTGGAGGCACGTAAGCGAGAGAATCACGTCATCGGCATAGAGGCTTATTTTGTGTGTATCCGCGCCAAATTCAATCCCTTCAATACCTCCATTGGACCGCACTCTCTGGGCAAAGGGCTCCATATAGAGCGCGAAAAGCAGGGGCGACAGGGGGCACCCCTGTCTCGCCCCGCGAGCGATGGGAAAAGGCTGGATCTGCAGCCGTTTACCCGGACCGCCGCTTTTGATGCCGCATACAGGCAGCGCACCCATCGTAGGAAGTTATCCCCCAGTCCAAAAGCCTTCAAAAACGCAAACAAATACGTCCAGTCGACACAGTCAAAGGCCTTCTCCGCATCTTTTGATAAGAAGAGGGCCTGCGCGCGAGAGCGATGGACAGAGTCCATTAGGTGCAGAAGTCTCTTAGTGTTTTCCCCCTTTTGTCGCGTCGGTTTAAACCCCACCTGGTCTGGTTCTATGAGTCCGTCCATGAGTGGGCTAAGGCGAGCAGCCAGAATGCTAGCGAAAAGCTTGGCGTCAATGTTGAGGACCGAGATCGGGCGGTACGATCCACACTCCATGGGGTCCTTCCCCGCCTTGGGGATAACTGTGATCGAGGCCTCCGACATGGAGGGGGTCACCTCTCCTGTCTCCAGGAATGAATTAAAAAGGCGAGTTAAAAAGGGCGCTAATTCCACACAGAACTTCTTATAAAAAATGGCCGAAAAACCGTCCGGTCCCGAGGATTTGGCTAGCTTCAATCGCGCGATTGCGGAGATGACTTCCTCGATACGTATTGCAGCGTCAAGCGCTGCAGTCGAGGTCTGGAAGAGGGGCGTGATACCACATGAGGCAAGGTACGCCTCCACCCGCTCCGGCTCCGAAGGTTCCTGGTGGTACAAGGTGTGATAAAACCGCCGGAGGGAGTCCGCAATAAGGGAATCGGTAGTCTGCTCCACCGCACCTGCATCCCTAATGGCCTGGACGGCGTTCCGCTGTGTCCGGGCTCTCAACCTATGTGCCAGCATCCGACCCCCTTTGTCCCCGCTGAGGTAAAACTTGTGGCGCAAGCGCAGGAGGGCATATTTCGCTCGATCCAAGTCGAGATGCTTAAGCATGCACCGTTTCGTTTCCAACTCCCGCCATATGCGCGGAGCCCCGGCGCTTCTCCCTACGAATCCGGGCAAACGACGCTGACACCGCAATAAAGTCCCTCCGAGCCACCAATTTGAGGACCTCCCAGACGGACCCCAGCGACATACCATCCGGGTCATTGTCCACGAAATATTGAGTAATCGTGGCCCTTATGCAGGAAACTACGGATTCCGAGTGAAGGAGGGAGTCCCGAAGACGCCAACCGGACGACGGCGGGCGCTGCTCGTTACATGCAATCTGAACGGAGATAAGGGCGTGGTCAGACAAAGAGCGCGGGGAGATCTCTGCCGCAGACAAATGGGACATTAGCAACGACGTAGCGAGGAAGTGGTCCAAGCGCGCATAGGTTTTATGCGCTGCGGAATAGTAAGTGAAGTCGCGCTCTAGGGGATGCTGAGTACGCCAAACATCATGTAACCATTGTTTCCTTCCCTGTGAGATGGCCCCTGCTTGAGACGAGCGCTCAGCCGATCTATCTAGCACCGGATCCATTACTACATTCAAGTCTCCCCCCACCAACACACAGGCATCTGGGGAAGTCAGCACCTCCGCAAGCGTCATCTTCAAAAAGGGCTCCTGGTGTTCATTTGGGGCATACAGGGAGCCTATCGTGAGATGCGCGGCCCCCCATTGGATCCTGACCTCCAGAAAGCGTCCTTTGACATCAACCACTTGTGACAGGACCTTACAGTGAGCGTTAGCGCTAAACAGGATAGCCACCCCCTGCTTCTTCGCTGGACCTGAGGACCACAACTGTACTGGAAAACGCCTGTCTCTCATCCTCTTAGTGTCTTTGGAGAGGAGGTGAGTCTCCTGTAACAGACACATCCCCATCCGCACTCTCCAATAGTGGAAGTATGGCTGCATGCTTAACCGGGTTATTGAGACCCCGTACATTCAAGCTAACAATTTTCAAATCTTTACCCATACTAGCTAAAAAGGGCTAAGAGCATTAGACCGGGTATCTGAAACTGGACCACTGAAGGACCTCTCGGAGGCACCCAACCACCCCAACCTACCCCTACTCCCCCGAGCACTGATGCAGAGCCCCAAAAACAACCCTTCCCAAAAAACCCCAAAAACCATGGCACAACAGTTCAAAACAAGGAAACAGACGAAAGTTCGTAATAGAGGCCCCAAAGGCAGGGGAACATGGCGCCAACCACTCATTCATCCAATTCCTGATACAGGACTCCCTGCCAAACCAGGACATAGAAGATTTAGTCATTTACCTCTTGCGAACCGTCTCCTCCGGCGCCAGCTATTGGCTCTGATAGGGCCTAGTGAAGGGTCCATACCACAAGTGCCTGCTGAAGCGTCCGTCACTTGGGCCACAGAGGCCACCGCAGCCCCACGTTCCACCATACTCTCTGATAAGTCAGGTTTCGCCCTGGGAGCAGGCTTACCAACTCTCTGCCATTCCGCGGATCGCCGTCGTCGTCAAATGGGAGAGCCGCCAGCCTCAGATGGGGGGCGGGCCGATCCAGCCCCAAGATGTCGCAGGCCGCCTCCAGGGACCGGACCTGGATGAGCTTGGTCTTCCACTTAAAGATGAGTCGGAATGGGTGCTCCCACAAGTAGGGAACATTCTGCTCACGTAGGTAGTTGGTGACGGGTTTGAATTCTCTCCTTTTAACCAGAGTAGAGGCCGCAAGGTCTTGAAAAAGCAAGGGACGATGGTCGCGGAACTGCAGGGGGGCGAGGTCACGAGCTTTCCTCAGGATCCGCTCTTTGAGTTGAAAGTCATGCACACATACCAGTATGTCAGAGGGGGGCCTGCGGTCCCCGGGGGAGACCAACACGATGCACTCGGTCCAGTTGCATATCCTGCAAGCCCTCCTCATTAAGAACGTGCCTGAAGAGGGATCCCACATATTCACGTAAGTCCGACTCCTCGCCCTTCCAAGGTACAGCCCTAATCCGGATGTTATTGCGGCGGGACCTATTCTCTAAATCCTCAGCGCGGGCTTGCAGGTCCAATTTCTGCTCTGTCAGGCGGATCACGTCTTGCTGGAGGTGATGAATGTCCTCTGCTGCCCCCAGATCATGCTCCTCCAGGGTCGCGACCCGCTCACCCACACCATCCACGTCCCTCCGCACCTCGCGAAGATCAGACGCCAGCTGGGAATGCAATTCCGCGATGTCTTGACGGACAACACCGCCCCCTTTGCAGTCCCATCTTTCAGTGTCTTATCCTTTCTGACCCTGGCCGTCGCCATAGCGAACCCCGTGGGAGCCAACAGGCAAGCTAGGAAAGCAATGGGGACCGCCCCGCGTGGGCTCCCTCCGCCGACGTCTCTGTAGGCCTCTAGGCAGCTCCACTCGCCAGGCCAGTGCACAGACCCCAGGTCCGAAGTGCTGCTACGTTCCGGGGTTGACCACCTCTGAGTTCGGCGCAATGAGCAGCAGTAGAGAGCCACGTCCAGTTCCAGGTCCCTCACCGCCTGCCCAGGCCCACTCAAGACACAGCGGGGAGGGGGGGCGACAACAGCCCCAACCACCGAACGGCGTTCCACTCTACAAGCGGGCCCACCACCGTCCGCCGGTCTGCGGACCGAATCTCAGCCACCCCGGGACCCTCTCTCGCTCCTCACCTCCAGGCGTCTCCCAGGGCCTTGCGTTGGAGTTAGTGCCGATGATGGGTACCAGGCACCACAGGGACCCCGGCTGCTGGGACCACGACGTCCTCTACTCTTCCGGGCACATTCCGCACACCAGTGTTGGGCCGGCGCACAGGCCCCTCACTTCACCCCTCCGCCAGCCGACGATCCCCTCCAAGGGCCAGCCAGGAGCCCCTGTAGGTGTGTGGCCCCCACCACAGCAAGGCCAGTCAGGGATAGCTCCTTCTTCCCGAACGGCGCAGCTCTATGCCTCAGTCAGGTACCCCAGGCGAGGTCAGCGCTGTCGCCTTCAGGCACCCGGCAGGGGCGGCCGAACAGACCCAGGGCCCACCGTGTCACCCCGGGGCGCCATGATACAGTTCCAAGAGCGGGGGTGGGGCCCCTCCGCAAGCACTGGCACCCCTAACTCACTTTGGGCTTCAGGCCTACCGCAGGCCCCGGGCCACACTCGGGAGTCGCAATCCAATTCCAGGAGCGGGAGAGGGCTCCTCCGCAAGCACTGGCACCCCTAACTCACTTTGGGCTTCAGGCCTATCGTTGGCCCCGGGCCGCACTAGGGAGTCGCATAGCTTGCCCGGCCGCTCTGCTGCGGCTAGGACTGGGGCACCGCTCCTCGCTCCCACGCCGGTCAACTGTAGATTCTGAGCGGCGTCGAGGGCCGGATTACAGATGTCCCCCGGCGGCCCCCACTGTCTCACCGCCTGCCGAGGCCGCAGGCCGGATCAGCGTTCCCACCAGAGTCCGGGGAGCTCTGGAGCCACAGCGTGTTCCCGGCAGGCCCAGCCATTGCCGTCACCCCCGCCGCGGGGACCCAGCCGGCCCTCTGCTGCGATGCTGGCTGCGGTCGCTCACCTCTTCCCAGCTCGGGGCGCCCTGAGACAGTCCTCGATGCCCCCGCAATCGCCGTACCAGGCACACCAGCTCCTCAGGGCGGCCCGCACCACTCCGGGGCCGCCCGCCTCTCCGACCACGAGGCTCGCCTGGCTCGTTTCTCGTCTGGGCCACACTGCGCCACACCTCCTCATTCCGGCCCGGATTGCAAAGTAACGGCACTGGACACCGCTGGGCAGCACCCGGACTCCCGGCACCGCAGATTTAGGTGTAGATGGGCGCCTAACAGGGCTGTAATCAAAGCTAAATAATATGCGGTGCCGGAGGGACTGAAAGCACGTCCTACTCCGCCGCCATCTTGGCCACGCCCCTCAGCCATCATTATTTAGACTCGAAATAGTACAAAACTCATTATAATCCAAACCTGAAAAGAATTTGTGACCGTTTGTGTCCTAAAATACTGGGAAACGCCGAACCTCAAAACATAGGTTTTTTTTCTGGCTGTTTCCCAGATCACAATCTGTTTAGATAAGTTAGGATGTTGTTTTTTTACTTCCTGCCCAACCTACTACGGCTTATGCTCATTCATATGTATCCTCACACACATTTAACTAGAGCACCATTTTTTTTATCCTAGCAGATCGCTTTAGATTTTATGAGTTGGATTTTTTGGGGAGTTTTTTTTTTTAACTTTTTGTGTTTTGCTAAATCGAGTGGAACATTTGAGGTTAAACAACCTTTTTAGCACCTTTTTAAAAGGAAAGTTCAGATTATTAAACATTGTAGGTACTTGGTTTATTGTCTTAGAACGTTAATGATGGATTGGGTTTCTATGGCCAAGAGACATTTTATTACCCATGATGGGCTTTTTCCTCGGAAGGCCGAGAATACTGATTTTTTAGAACGTTAATGATGGATTGGGTTTCTATGGCCAAGAGACATTTTATTACCCATGATGGGCTTTTTCCTCGGTAGGCCGAGAATACTGATTTTACTCTTGGTTTAGTTCACATGGGGGTCTGTGATTAATATGGTGACAGCTTAAATAACTGCACTGTTGTCTAACAGGGCACCTTGCTTTAGCAGGTTGTTTTTCACCATAATATGCTGCAAATAAAGGCTGCAGGCTTCATTTCATGTTGACCATATCCATGAAACAACAGTGAGAGAGGGTAATACTGTGAGTACTTTTTCCATGTGCATTTCAAGACCTTAAGATTGTCTTGTCTTGCTTTTGAGGTTTTTCATGCTGTTCTGCATCTATAAAGATTATTGAAGCATAGAAATGAGGAGTGCCCTGAGTTTCCTGCTTTAGTTGTAGAGTAAATAACTAATTTACAGAGAAACTACTCACATTTATGTTGCATAGTTTTGAGCTCAATAGAGTAGTGGAAAGAAGGTCAGAAAGAAGACTTCTTATGTCTGGTGGATCGTATGTCCACAATTTCTCATTTTTTCAGGTATAATATTTCAAGAAGACAATTTTGGGAACATCAAAAATATCGAGTATCTGAGTGTGAAAAGTAAGTTAAAAGAGAAAAATACTGAATTATTCGAGATTGGTGTGTGATCAGAGGATCAATTAGGAAAGGTGGTGGGCATATGCTTACTCATATCGTGTTAACCTGGAATACTGGAATACACATGATGTACTCATCTGCGTGTGTTCTGTTAAGTCATGATGCCATAAAAACCCTTCATGCTCCTACTTATCTGAACATTGTAGTGACCGACTCTCCATGTGGCCCACCAAGCAACTGACAGTCTTTGACGAGACAGCAGTGTTGTGCTTTAGTAGGTAACTTTGATTTATGTCTCAAGACACACTTTTGGAAAGGGTTTCTTTGAAACACTTATTTGTGACTTCTGATTTTCGATTTAATTGGTACTTATGGTTCTCTTCGGATTAAAGCCCCCACCTTTTAGTTAATCACCTGTCCTTGTATCTTGTGGTCTTTGTGCTGATGAAAACCCTGTGGCTATCCTTAGGTGTGTTTACCTATAACACATTGGCTTCAAGACACTTTAGAATTACTTCTAATGTATACTTTTAACCGAAGATTTCTCTCCTTTAGAATATCCCCAGGAGCCAGATAGAATTGGGCGATTATTTCTTAGCAGTGCTTCTGCATGCCAGTAGGAAGCACAGCTGGCTCCGCAGTGATCCTGGAGCACCCAAGAAGTGGCAGAGCAGAGCCATATATACACGCCACCAATGCATGCTGATGTCAGTTCTTTTATTTCTGTACTTTCGCATGCGAATCCGAAGCTCGACATCCAATTTGTCTGCTTTCAGAAGATTACAGAATTTTCAACATTCGCAAGGGAAAGAGGTCTCCAGTGAAACCAACATGATTCAATCTGTGCCGACATCGCAAGAAGCAGATGTTGGTTTCGGACCCACACGAGATATGTCTTTGATGCTTGGGGTTCATATATGACTTCAAGTCATGCGACAAGTCTGCCCTCATGCATCTAAGGGTCATCCAGGGTCGAACTGGCCTATTGGACAATTATGCAGTGTCACACTGGCTGGTTTGACTAGTCAGTGTCTGACCTGTTTTTTTGGTCTGGGTGTGGGCCTGTTTTATGGTCTGCTGGGCCAATTTGTACTATTGATTTCCCTGATATTAAAACAAGCATAGTAGCAAGCTTGAATCCATGCAGTCTCCGATACCTTGCAAAACACTTACACAGAATGTCTGTAACAAGTTCAAACCTGACCAGTTTTGCAAACATGGGCGACTTTATTAGCTTTCTAAATTACTAATGGGGCCACTTTTATTTTGAACTCCAGACTTTTTTTCTGTTCTAGTGCACCCATGGGGCCATATAGGACTGGGAATCAAAGATCTATGTAAAGAGGTTCCAGGCGAAGCACAGTCCCGAACTAGGCCGCAGGCCCGGTCACATTGTTGCTCCTGTGAAAGTCTAATTCCTGCTCAAAGTCTTCAGATAAGTCAAAATCTAAATCAACCTACCAGCATGAAATGGTGAAGCAGGATTCAACACTGTCCTCCCATTCGAAGTCTAACGAGAGGACTGGAGAGCCTCTGGATAAAAATTTTACCCCTTGGAAGAATACAAACCTATTCTACAGGTGTCCTTGTGAGCAGTGGCCCAAGGCCCCCTCACAATCAATACCGACCCGTGCCACCGGGCATGTTAGGGCGAACCCTATGTGTGCAGCGCACAATTACCTACCCGCGACGTGCGCATTTTAAAATCGGAGCAAAATGTACAGACCCAGGCCAGAACTGGGCGATGTGTAGGCAGGTCACAGCGCGGACTTTCGCGGTGACCGGAGCGCGTTTGAGCGTTCACTGACAGGAACGCGCTCCGGGCACCGAGTTGCGACGCCACCCACAGCGCCCTCTGGCGGGCGGAGAACCGCACCGCGGTCTGGAAAGTGGCTGAGCCGCGTAAGTAGCGCACTAGCATTCCCGCGGCAGTACAGGGAATCTGTGAAGGCAGAAAACATACAAATTCCCTCCAAACAAACACCCGTAGGCCAATGTACAACCCCACAGTAGGAGAAAAAATTAATGCACTTATCTCGAACTGCCGAGCAGCGAAGAAAGAGGGAGTGCATGAGGTGTCAGCATCAGTTATTGACCAGGATCCATGGACAGCGTGGAAGGACTATAACGAGACTGTTGTGTTTTTTCCTGTTTATGGGAAATGTCGTTTTTTACTAAGTTCATGATGAGCTTCTGTGGAATTTTGTTAAATAATGCGAAGAGAGAATAGAGCATAATCCTCGCCTCCGGTCCTGACATAGAATTGCAGGGTACCTCGGTGGGGGAGATCTGCAGGGCTGTGACCTGGTCTTCCCCTTCCACTTTTGTCTGACACACTCAAATTGTTGGTCTGGAACATATGGATAATGTCCTGGGCTACAGGGTCTTGTCTTCTATGAAGGTGTTGGGGATGTTTTTGTACTGTGATTGGGGCACTATATTGAATTGGTGTTCTTTTTCACTCAGTTGTCTGTCTCTGTTTTTTTGCTTGTTAGAGACAAATAAAACAGACTACAGACACCTATTTAATTTCATATGACAGAGAGGACAGCTCAGCTTTGCTTC
Source organism: Lissotriton helveticus (assembly GCF_964261635.1). Taxonomy (NCBI): domain Eukaryota; kingdom Metazoa; phylum Chordata; class Amphibia; order Caudata; family Salamandridae; genus Lissotriton; species Lissotriton helveticus. The sequence goes on along the minus strand of NC_136063.1, from coordinate 420,652,625 downwards.
CTCAGTGTTTAGCGTTTCATCGATAAAGGGGGTCTTGGTTTCCTAGAAGAGATGGGATACTATACGACAGCAAAAATTATGTTTCTGGGAATATCGACACGGAGAGAAACACTGATCCACTGTGGACCGAGCAGTTGAGGGCAGGATGCTTTGGAGTGACTTGGGGCACAGTAGGACTCTCTGACCCTCTGATCTCTACTGTTGTCATATCACAGATACTGTTTTGTAACCTGGAACTCAATAACTCTGAAAAGAACCCTAACTGCATTTACACCCCAAAGTCTTGAGTAACCCAGAATGTTGGGCTCTTATGACTAATGGACGAATTCCCAACAGTTGACAAGTTCCTGAATCTTATTCTGCGTATCCTGCTGGAGGGAGGGTGAGCTCACAGTTGAGAGCATGTGTTTTTTGTACTTTTGGAGGACATTGATGAAAGCAGGGAATATAGAGAGATACTGTGTAAGCACATGATTACATTGTTAGTATGTTGTAAGAATACCTAGGTGAACCTTGCCATGTGTTCTCTATTTTCAACTGTGGGGATCAGTGACCATTATCTGAGCCACATGAATGCAATAGCCAAAATAAATTATCTCGAGATGACCCAGCTATAGTGAAGAAGAGAAAATACCTAATAAAAAGCTGCTATGTGGAAATGGCAGTGGGCAGCAAAGAAAATCCAGTTAAGAGTATTTAACAGGTGCCTGGCATCGGTCCCAACAACTGTATTTAATAAACAACAAATCTTAATGGAAAGAATAAAGATATCATTTGGGGCGTGTCAATTTTAAAGTTTCAAAGTTTTAAATCCATCAAAAAAGCATAAATATTATATTTACTTCAGGACAACTAATCATTAAGCGGAAAAATAAGTGCACTGCTACTAAAATAAACATGTATTGCATGCAGGGAAACCACATAAGTCTCAAGCCATTGAGAAAACTTAGATTCATGGGGCAAGCCTGCAACAAAGCAAACACAAGGAGATGATGGACGGAGCGCTGAAACTTTTCACACACTCACCCTCACCCCCAGTCACAGATCTGGGTTGAATCCATCATTGTTCTTTAGCTCACTTTGCCACCTCAGTGCAGACCCAGCTATATGCAAATCAGTCTTGATCCTGAACCTCATGGTAACAGTCATGCCCGAACTGCCAAGCCAGGTCTTCTCTGAACCGGAAACAAGCATCCTGGGACCGGTTTCGGGGTCACACCCCTCGTCAGCCAGGCTAGCTTGAATCTGGTGGCAAAGTGAGCAAGGGCCCCTCGTCTGGGCATACCCTGCCAAGTTACGGTGAACAAAGCAAACACAAGGAGATGATGGACGGAGCACTGAAACTTTTCAGACACTCACCCCCAGTCACTGGTCTGGGTTGAATCCATCATCGTTCTTTAGCTCACTTTGCCACCTAAGTTCAGACCCAGCTATATTCAAATCAGCCTTGACCGTGTGCCTCAAGGGAACAGTCTAGCCCCAACTGCCAAGACAGGTATTCCCTGAACCAGAAACAAGCATACTGGGACCGGTTTCGGGGTAACAGCCCACATCAGCCAGGCTCGCTGAATCCAGTGGCAAAGTAAGCAGGGGACCAACGTCTGGGCATACCCTGCAAACGTAGGGCAGACACAAGGAGATGATGGACGGGGTGTTGAAACTTTCCAGACACTCAGCCTCAGTCACAGATTTGGGTTGAATCCATCATCGTTCTTTAGATCACTTTGCCACCTCAGTTCAGACCCAGCTATATGCAAATCAGTCTTGACCCTGTGCCTCATGGAAACGGTCCAACCCGAACTGCCAAGCCAGGTCTTCTCTGAACCAGAAACCAGCACCCTGGGACTGGTTTGGGGGTAACTTCCCTCATCAGCCAGGCTAGCTTGAATCCAGTGGCAAAGTGAGCAAGGGACCCATGTCTGGGCATACCCTGCCAACTTAGGGCGAACAAAGCAAACACAAGGAGATGCTGGCCGGAGCGCTGAAACTTTTTAGACACTCACCCGCAGTCACAGATCTGGGTTGAATCCATCATCGTTCTGTAGCTCACTTTGCCACCTCAGTTCAGACCCATCTATATGCAAATCAAGCCTGCAACCACCACAGTGGGGTCAAAGCATCCAGTGGGAGGGCTTGATAGGCAGGCCAGGATTTCATCTTAGTGTTCTACTTTGCCATTTTACTACAGTTTATCATGTTGTAGTATTGTTGTTCTTGATTCATTCCATTAATTTCCAAGGGTTGTTCCTCTGCTAAGGCAAAGAAGTGTCGCCCCAATGCTCTCAGAGCAGGAAAAATAAAATGATAATAACATAGTTATTATCATTTTTAGGTCTCGCCTCTCAATGTGCATGCGCATTGAGCAAGACTATAGGGGCTTAAACAAGGTTTACCTAGACTGGCGATTTGATGCTGTGCCCGTGCGCGTGCACATCATCAAATCGCCATCTGTTCCCCAGCAGCACTCCTCCCACTCCTTTGAAGTGAAGCTTAGCTTCACTTCAAAGGCCCCTGCTGCTTCACACTCGCCGCTCTCCCCGCTCCGCCCCGTGTCGCATTTCTCCTCCCCCCTCCCCACAGCAATGCCCTCCGTCAAAGGCTTTCACGGCCGGCCGGCCGTGCTGGAGACCCAACGTCTTTTCTTTGATGTATTACGTGCAGTAAAGATAACATTTTATTTGCAGATTTACATGCAAGTGTGTGCAGTGTCTATGTTTTTGCCTGCGTTAAAGACTGTTCATTGATCACACGTGGATGCATTTTTTCACTTTGAGCGCAATAGTTATATCAAATGCCGTAAATGAAACTTGTTAGGACAGAGGCTTAAGAGAAACAAAAACACAATCCCTTTGTGCAAAGAATTAACTAATATTTTGCAGTGTGTGCTTTTTAAGAGCACCAGTTAAAGTACAAACGTTACCTTCTGACTCAATTTTATAATACTACTTTGAGAGTTCTTCTGCCTCTCAGCTTATTTATGGCACTGTGGTCCAAGATATTTCGTTGTAAGATCTTCTTTGGGCAGGTTTTGGCAACACGTACTGCTGAATAACACGTGCTTCTCTGACACAAAAGCCACTTTGACTTTACCAGTGCTTGTTTGAAATAAATTGCTCAAGAATTTCCTTACTTTACGATCTGCTAGGTACATTTTGGCTTGTTTTCTTAGTGTTCCTGTAGTGATATAGCCGGGAAAGCATAAGGCATCTGAGCCGGTTTTCTTGCCCTGTTGGGCGAGCGACGAAACTAAACTGACAGCAGGCTGATGCTTGTCTTGGAAATCATGCATGGTGACATCCGCATCTCCTGGCAACTGCAGCCCTCTCTCCTCGCTGCTGCTTTTCACAACCCTTCCCTCCTCCCCACGCTCGCTGCTTATCAGCACAGACAAGACGCACACCTCGCGCTCATTCCAATACCCACCCACCCTCCATTACCAGCATCGTTCCCTGCTGACTGGTCACAAGCATCAGTCCCTGGTGTTTCCTGGAATTTGCACAGATTGTTACCCAGCTGCGGCATGTGTACTGTTCAGTCCTTAGTTTATTATAAATAAATACATGCAGTTTTTCTAGGGTGCCAGTTAAGCCAGAATTACATAATACCAAGGCTGCCTTAACGGTGATTCCACCAGGAGCCTCTTTTTTGCCTCCACTCTACATTTCAAATCTCAGTTTTGAAGGTTCTTTTTCACCGCTAATTTCTCCATTATGCCATTGCCTGTAGTTGTTTATAGCATTAGTAAAGTTACATGTTTAGTTTTGTCCTTTTTTACATGTAAAAACTTTTACCATTAAAAATTAAAAACAACATTAGGTCACTATCCTTTATTTATAACATTTTACACAAAATTGTGACTTTGCACATCAATACATGTAAAAAAGGACAAAACTAAACATGTAACTTTACTAATGCTATAAATGTAACATTTGGTAGATTTCTAACTATTCACTTTACAAAAAACAAAATTAATACTTTTATAATTTGAAAAAATATAAACAACATTATTTTTTTTCAATGCTTGTTTCTGTAAGTTAGGGGCTTGGTTAGGGCGGGATGGAGCTGGTGGTACAGAGGGAGGAGTGATTTGTGCACATTAAGTGCACATGACTGCTTGGCCGGCCATCTGGGCCCGGCCAAACAGTCATGCACACTTAGCATGTTCCCCACGAGGCTGCATTTGCACAGCCTGGTGAGGAACATGCCCAGGCTGCCTTTCCCCATCTGGGCGCGGAATCACTGCACTCAGACCAATCACAATGCGATTGGCTTATGGGAGCCAGGGTGCTTCCTGCTGCTTTCTGTTTCCGGGTCGATGCAATGGAGGAGAGACGGCAACCTGCGGCTGTGAGGACGGAGGTAAGTGTTTTCTGTTTTTTTTATATTTTGGTCCCCCCTGCCCCTCCTAAAACAACTATCTAAAAGGCCCCAAAAAGATTTTGTTTGTTACAGAGACGCTAGACCAGATCACACTGTGTCCAGACAGTGAGCTCATATCGAAAAGAGACTTTTGCCTGGTCTGAGACGCCTGCAGTGCCTAATTTGAGCCGATGGTTTCTGGTTCTCAGTACTGGTACCTAACTGTCAGCACCAGCACTTATGACAGTTTGCCACAGGCTGGAGCCTTTTGTCTAAATTAGATATCTGCAGAACAACAGCTGTTCAGTATAATTTAAAATGACTAATTCCTGACGCCCAAGCAGTTTTGATAGCTTTGGGAGCCTAGACAAGTCTAAAATGCCACACTTGTAGGAAAGTGAGAGTTGGTATTGGCATTGGCAGCGCTAGTAGGGGAAATGGGTGGTTCAAGCTGCTGTGGGCTCCTGACGTGGGCCCTGGCACTTATATATTTACAAATTAAGCACTGGACACGTGCCTGGCTTGGTGCTTTGGGAAACCTTTATATCACCATTGCAAATACAGAGTCCGATTCTATAAAACAGCTTAGGGAGAAAGTACTAATTTGGATACACATTATTGCTTTGTCACTAGGAAAGCAGAATATGCTATGACCAAATTTCAACAAATCTATTTTGAAAAGAGCAACAGAATAGACTGGCTTCTAGACTTTTTTTTAACTGTTTAATTGGCATTTTGATTATATAAAGCATTTCCACATTTTGCCACAAATTATACATTATTCGCAATCAGATTGGTATTCAGAAGCATTAACACCTTCCGCTCTAAGCGTTTTACCGCGCTGCGCTGAAGATTCGCAATTACAGCGTTACATGACGAGCTCAGCTCGTCATGAGCGTACGACAGGCGTACCTCATGACGAGCTGAGCTCGTCATGAGCGTGGAAGGGGTTAAGGGGCAGATGTATCAAAGCATTTTTTTGTCGCAAATGCTGCGAATCGCTAAAAAGCAGCGTTTGCGACAAAAAAAATCTCAAAATGGAATGTATCATGCAAAAACCATTGCAATATTAAGGAATCACAAATTTGCAATTCCTTAATATTGCGTGAGCATTTAAGGAATCACAAATTGCGATTCCTTAAATGCTATGTATGAAGCAATTAACGGCCACATGCATCATTGTTGCCGTTTGCGATTTCTTAATTGCGAAAATTAAGGAATCACAATTAAGAAATCGCAAAAGGCTATGCATTAAGAAATCGCAATTTTTTTTGCAATTTCTTAAAAGTCCTTAATTGCGATTCACAATTTGCGAATCGCAATTAAGAAATCCCTTCCCATTGATTCCTATGGGCCTAGAGGCCCATAGGAATCAATGGGAAGTCATTTTCAATTTGCGATTAGCAATTTGCGAATCGCAAATTGAAAATGCAATTTCAAGGGTGCAGGGGGGGTCCCTGCACCCCTGAAATATAACTTTAAGTGCATTTTTCACACACACATGCCCTAAGGGCATGTGTGTGTGTGTAAAATGAAACTTTCAAAAATGGACTTTTGTGCATTTTTGAAAGTTTTCGCAAATTACCATGAAGGTCAACTTCATGGTAATTTACCTCTCCCTATTTGCGAATTCGCAAATTTAAAATGTTCATGCATTGCGTTTAAGAAATCTCAAATTGCGATTTCTTAAATGCAATTGCAATTTTAGAAATCGCAACATGATTGCGATTTCTAAAATTGCAAAAAACATGATGCATCCCAATTTTGTCAATTGCATTCGCAAACGGCTGAAAATTGCGATTCGCACCGTTTGCGAATGCAATTGACAATGATGCATGTGCCCGTAAGTATTGTGAATTTACACTAAGAAATCGCAAATTACCACCAACTAGTAGTTGGTGGTAATTTGCTAATTCTTTTACAAATGCACTTTTTGGCATTTGTGAAGGTGCCATGTGGCGCTCATACATGCCCTTAGGGCATGTATGTGCGCCATATGCGCACACATGTACATTACAGGGGTGCAGCAGGGTGTCCTTAAGACACCCTTGAAAATATTCTCAATTTGCGATCAGCAAATTGCGAATCGCAAATTGAGAATAACTTCCCATTCCTTCCTATGGACCTCCTGGCCCATAGAAATGAATGGGAAATTATTCCTTAATTGCGATTAGCAATTTGCTAATCGCAATTAAGGAATTTTAAGAAATCGCTAAAAAATTGCGAATTTCTAGATACATACCGTTTTGCAATTCTCAAATAGCGATTCTCAAAAAATCGCTATTTGAGAATCGCAAATGGGTAACTTGATACATCTGCCCCTAAATCTCTAACAACATATCTGTTATTACAATCTATCGACTTTGTTTCCTGTCTTTTTAATCAGTATAGCTCTGTTCTTGCGGTAATTACACTTGCATGGTATCTTTGTGGTTTTATCTATGTTTTTCCATGTAATCTTCGTTTTCCAGGGCTGCTCAGAGTCCTTGGTGTGTAGCATGTATTAAACCTTGATTTCTTTTCTCAGATTTTTACTCTACGCCTAACAACTCTATAGCAAACAATTTTAACTCTTCTCTGCTTTTCTTTCCGTTTGGGGTCCCCCTTTTCTCCACGTTCGGTGTATGTTAGCTTCTATATCTTTTATCATTGATCTACTCAATCGGGAGCGGAGGAGGGGGGAGAGACACCTATGCACCCACTGTTACTCCAATATTTCTAAAACCTGGGTCATGTCTCTTCTCTTTTAAATACCTTTCCCTGTATCTCCCTAGATTCTCAGTTGATTTTCTCTTATTGCACCTGGGGATGGATAGGGGAGTGCTCATGTTCATCTATGATTTCGGGTCCATCGCCATAGTTCCCTACCTCATTGGAGTCTCTGGCTTCCCAGTTTCTCAATATTTCCACCCAGGGTTCTGCTAGGCGTTTTCGCCTTTTTGTTATCTTGTCTTCTCCTATCAGAGCCCTTTCCTGCACCCTAGCCCACCTCGAGAGTTCTTGTTCCCAGATGTCTACTTTAGGATTTCTCTTTGATTTCCATTTGCGGGCTATTTGTCTCTTTGCTAGTATTAAAGCCAGGTCTACAAATCTATGTCCTAGCTTCCGAGCCTTGGGTCTGGGGTATAGCCCCATCAGGCACATCTCTGGATTACAGTCTAATTTGTGGGCCAAGACCTCGTTCAGCGTTTCCACTATCTTTAGCCAATACTCCCTGACTCCCACATCATGTTTATCGGATTAGCGTCTACTTTGTCAGACCGGGGGCACGCCGAATCAGTAATCCCATATATGACGTTAATCCTGTGAGACGTGAGATAGGTCGTGTAGAATATTGAACTGTATGAGTTTAAAATTCGTGTTTCGGGACACCTTGCCGATATGTTATAGGGATTGTTTCCACTCTCTCTCCGAGAGGATCCTACCAACTAGTCCCTCCAACTCCCCCTTTGTATGCAGCTGGCTTCTAGACATAAGCAGTTTTCTTTAATTTATACGTCACAGTGCATACATGATTACCTTATTGCAACCCCATGCGCTACGCGCAGCTGCAATCATGGGTAGCCCCTGTCACTCAACTACCTTGTAATTGCTACTTCGAGTTACTCATTAAGGGTTTCTAGATTTCAGTTTCAGCTGAAAAATGGGAAACCCGCTCAGCAAGAAATAACAGTTAATTTTTTGAATTACTTTTTTTTACACTTTATTTCGCCCATTTCCTGTTCCTCTTTGCACTGTGCTTTAAAACATAGCGGCTCCCCTGATACCTATGTTGTTTTTTCACTTGCTGCACTGGAAAAATCATGAACTCTGTCCTGATGAAGTTACAGACGAAAAAGCTTAACAAACCCCTAAGCGTTAATAAACATCATTTGAAAAGAAGACAGACTGGCATTTTTGTCAAGCAGCTTTTTGGAGCATGACTGTCCCTAGGTGTCCCTTTTAGGTGCTCTTTGGTTTAAGCACTTTCCCAGCTGTTCCCAAATACAGACATGCAAATCCCCAAATAGCATTGAATACATTCTCCGAATAACATCATGTAATGACTCTAAATATTATACTTAAATATCAAGTTACAGTTGTCCAGTAAGAACATAGGTATTAATCCGAACATCTGCATTAAAATGTCCAGTATTCTCAAATACTGCAGAGCACCCAAAGCCACGTACCACTGGCGTGTCTGTCCCTAAGAGCGAAGGGAGGAGATGGTCAGGGGCCTGGCCCCAATCTGTCTGCTGGGCATTATCCCCTTTGTATTGAGCCTAGGAGCAGGATGGATGAAGAAGGCAGGTCCCAGCAGCCTGGCTCAGGTGGTGGTTGCTGCTGTCCAGGCTCTAGAGTTTTGCAGGCCTTCAGCATAATATCATGAAAGATCCTAATGGTCAAGAGCCTGTTCGTGGGTCATCTGCTGGGCATGTATGAGGCGGCCACCCTCCACTCTAAAGCTCACTTCGACCGAGAGACCCTGAGAAGTCGGGGCAGCGGGCATCTTTTGACCTACAGGAGTGAAGGGCCAAAGCCGGCCTAAAGCATGTGCAAGCTGTGCACCTGCACAGGGCCGCCAAACCCCAGGGGCCACCACGCCAATATATATCCTTAGATACATATTTGCGTGGCGGCCCCTGGCAGGGATTTGGCGGCCTCGGACCCCCTATCTACACTGCTCAGGGCCTCCGTGAGCCTAGAGCCGGCCCTGGAAGGGCCTGGGTAGAGGGTTAAACCCTAGAAGGCAGAGTTAATCCTTTCTACTACTGTGGCATTTTCAAAGCAGAATGTGTTTTCAATTCAAGCTTGCAAAAGCAGCAGCAAATAACACATAATATACTGCTGTTTAGACAGAAGCCCACGGTCAAAGCTTTAGCACAGAACACTTGGCAAAGCATGAAAGTCCATCTGAGTAACAAGGTGCCCTCAGCCTTCCTAGTAAACTTGGCTCTCGGTTTGTACTTTTTCATAACCTAAGCGCACTCCTGCGAAGAATAGCTGTTTAATCTGTTAAATTATTGCTTTAAGCCTGACAAATGCAAAATTACAAAGATCCTTATCCAGAGCTCTTGGACACCAATATCTGTATCAGTGTTTTTCTTGCAGGGTGGAATACAGAAAACTGGACCCACAAGCTCAAAGGTTGCAATGTGCAACAGATTTAAAGCCTTGGCCTGCACTGTAAATCAGCTGCGATTATTTATATAACACTCAGAATTAACATAAACCAGAGAACAAATTTAACCTATCCAGGAGTTATTAAGTATTTTAGCAGAGCCGTCCAAAGTGATGGGGCCAGCTGTTTCATTTTTTAAGCACTCTCTACTGACCGACACAGGGAGCCATCATTTCTTCATTTAGGACATTTACACACTAACTGCAACACCTCCAGCAGCTCTGTTTCTATGGAGTGCAAGAGGACTCAAGAGAGAATGAAGGCAACATGGAAAGCCCAGGTAGCATGCTTACCAGCAGTAGGAGAAAAACGCGGGGTGATCACCCTGGTAACAAGGAACTCTAAGCTATCTATTATGGCTCAAGACCACGACGAAGAAGGGAGAACTCTAATAACCCACCTGAAAAGGGGGAGGAGGACATACACGTGGCAAACATACATGGCCCGAACACAGACAACCCCAAATTTTGGAAGGGAATAACACGTAAGTTGAGAAACATTTCGCAGAACGATCTCATGGTGGTTGCCGGGAACTTCAACATTGCGCTTGACCACACGTTAGACAGGCAAACACAGAGCCACTCCCAGCCCCGACTGCACAAAATACATTAAGGAACATGTGCTCCAACCTCAACCCCAAAGACCCATGGAGACTCCAAAACACGGATACTAGGGACTACACCTTTTACTCTACCCCACACAACTCATACAGTAGGATAGACTACATACTGATTACAGGAACACACACACATCTGATAGAGGACACAACCATAGTTCCAAGACTAGTCTCAGACCACTCTTGCATCAGCCTGAAACTGAGTGGTTGCCACAACGAGTACACCCCCCGTAGATGGAGGTTCAACAGTGATGTCCTGAAGGACCAAGGAAAGAAAGCTAGAATAGAAAAGGCGATACAAGACTACCTCTTGCATAACGACACCAAAGACATGGACCCTAGGGTTGTTTGGGACACCCTAAAGGCGACAGCAAGGGTGACAGTAATAAACATCAAAGCCAACATCAACAAAAATACAAACCAACACTTATCCAAACTCGAGGCTGACATCAAAAGACTAGAGAGGATACACGCAGACGACACACAAGGCACAGTAACATTACATGAGCTCACCAAAAAGAAATACGAATACAACGGAATACTGAGCGAAAGAGCGGGACTATGGGTGAATAAGTACAAGGCAATCAACTTATGCGAGGCAAACAAAGCGGGGAAACAACTGGCCTCATACTTAAAATACAAGCAAAGACAATTCACAATCTCGGCTATCACGGACCCACACAATAAAACCCACATCAGGCATAAAAAAATCCTGCTGACATTCGAGGATTATTACCAGGATTTCTACAAGGCAGACCAGACCCTTGACCGGGGAGGATGCGCAGACTACCTAGACAAACTCAGTCTCCCTAAATTACGAATGACGAGGCACAGACGCTGGGGCAGGACATAAACACAGCAGAAATAGAAATGGCGGTCAGGTCCCTGAAAGATAACAAGGCACCAGCGCCGGATGGGTATACAGCCTCCTTCTACAAGGCGCTACTACCAGCCCTGCTGCCATCCATGAAGAAGGTATTTAATCACTGCGCGGAAGAGGGGCTAGTTTCACAATCCATGTCAGAGGCAAACATCATAGTGATACCAAAAGAGGGCAAAGACCCTCTACTCCCCAAGAACTACAGACCTATATCCCTAATTAACGGGGACTGCAAGATCTATGCAAAAATTCTGGCAACAAGATTAGCTAACACTCTGCCCAAGTTGATCTCGAACTCACAGGTAGGTTTCCTAAAATCACACATGGCACACAATAACACTAGACTCCTGTGCCACATAATTGCATGCACATCCGTATCAGACGAACTGGCAGTGGCCATTACGCTAGTTGCCGAGAAAGCATTCGACAGAGTGTCCTGGGACTTTCTGGAAGAATGTATGCGGTCATTTAACCTGGGAGAGGCTTACACCAGGAAGGTAATGGCACTCTACGGGGGCCCCAAAGCACGAATAGTAATAAATGAAGCTGGCCCGGATCCCTTCGACTTACAGTGTGGCACAAGACAGTGATGCCCTCTCTCTTCCTGCTCGTAATGGAGCCTTTAATCAGGGACATCAAGGGTAATAAAGAAATAAAGGGGGTCTGCGTCAACGAAGCAGAGGTCAAGTTAGCCATGTACCCAGTCGACATCCTCATTGTAACAGAACTGCCAAAGAGATCCATCGAGGCGCTGATTGGGGTAATTGACACTTACTCAAAACACTCAGGATGTAAATTGAATAAAGACAAATCAGAATGCAAACCCCTTAACATGCACACACATAAGGAAACCATAGGTGAATCAGGGCTAGCCTGGCAAAAGGGGTCCATCAAGTATCTGGGGGTCCACTTTGACAATGACCTGAAATCAACACTAGACAACAATGAGGCCCGCCTGTTAACAAAGGTAAGGTCCCTGTTGGAATCCTGGTCGCCCAAGTTCACCACCTGGTGGGGGAGAGTGAAAACAATAAAGATGATGCTCACACCGCTGGTCAACTATTTAATGAGCATGCTTCCGCTTACACTTACAGATGACTTCCACCGCAAGCTAGACAAGCTGTTCAACAAATACATATGGAGAGATAAAAGGGCCAGGGTTAGCCTAAACAACTAAGATTAGATAAACAGCTGGGGGGGGTGGGGGGGCTGAATTGAGCGGACTACAGATCCTTCCAAACAGCACACATAGCGAAACAGGGAGCATATTGGCTGACCCCCCTCAAGAGTACACGCCGGTATGGCTACAAATAGAACAAGCAATCCTGGACAAACTCAAACCAATGGCATTACTCACAACCAATAAACACACGCACGACACCAACTCTATATTCAAGAACACAAAGGCGGCCCTGCTCAAGGTAGACAAAAAGATGGAACACAGTATAAAAGGGTCGAACTGGGAATCCCTATGGGCCAATAACAAGATTAAATACAAGGGGAAAGCCCTGGACATAGAGGTATGGAAAAAGAGCAGGATCTCATTACCAGAACAACTAGAAGAGGGAAGAGGGAGAAACCCCTGAAACATTCAGCACGCTAAAAGAGAAGCATAACCTTGCAGACATTGAGCTATACAGCTTCCTTAAAATAAGAACAGCTCTAACAAAGGCTAACCTAGGCAAGCGCACACCCTCAATCATACAATATATGTCCAGGCTAAACAGAGTAGGCCACCAAGTTTCACACCTCTATAAACTATTTCTCCCTACTTCTACCAAAATCAATGACAAGCTAGCGGACTACTGGACAGTACAGCTCAACTCCACACTGAACGAACACGAACTGGAGACCCTCTGGTCCTCCCCCTCAAAGAACAAGATAACATCAGCACTGGCCCAGACAAAATTCTGGCTACTGCACAAGACATACTGGACACCCGCATGGCTAGCATCAATAGGCCTTAGAGATAACAACCTATGCTGGAACTGCGAGAGGGAAAAAGGGGATCTAGCTCACCTCATCTTCCATTGCTCTAAAGTTAAAAACTTCTGAGCGAAGATATTTATGTTTATTAAAAAACTTCTGGGGTGCACACTAAGACCAGAGTTCTCGACCCTCACTACAGCATTTATAACCACTAACTTGAGATCACAACAAGACAGGGACCTCCTAGACCTCCTGTTGACGTCGGCAGTTAAGATGGTGGTCTCCAAGTGGAAGGATACAGGAAAGGCATCATTCAAGGGATGACTCAACTGGATAATACACCTTCGAGGCGCGGACAGCATCGCACTCCGCAACTCACCCTGGAAGCCGGCAAGCAGGGGTATGTGGGCAACACTAAATGAGTTCCTGGGTCACTACGAACCCCCGTGAACACCGGAATTGCAGCCCAACCCTCCAAAGCAGGCCTGGCCCACACACGAAGGTGTGAGCACGAGAAGACTATCCCTACGCACACAACCCTTTTTTAGGTTTCGCCTGGCGTCCGCTGCGCAGCAGCGTTCGCGCAGGCGAAATCTTATGTTACAACAGTATGGGTGCTTAGTCCCGCCTGCTCTTCCATTGGCTAGCTCTATAAATGGAGGCTAGCCATTGGAAGAGAGATCTGTCCGTCATTGCCAGAGCAGATTCGTCGGCGTTCCGGCGATTTTTACTCATCCCGCCCCTTTTTTTGCCGTCACGAAGAGGTGGGCCCATGGTGGGTGTTTACATTTTTTTTTTTTTGCCTGATGTTTGCGGCCGCCATTCTTTCATGGAGCTGGGGCTGAGCGGACGCTCGAGATGTTCCGTTCTCCCCAGGAAACTGTTCCCCCTTAAGTCTTTAACTCCCTCACCCTCCTTGTCACCCTCAAACCTGCTTACCCTTCTCATCCGCTGTGATTCTTTGGTAGCCTCCGTTTTTCCAGTCTCTGAGTCCCTTTTCACCTCTCTGGGCGCTGTTAGACCTGGATCGGCTGCTGGGGGCGAGGAAAGTACTGGAAACGCTCCTGGTGCTGCCCCTAATGTCGGGGTGGGTCCCTATTTGTGTGCTCGGAGGCTCTGCGCTGTACACTTTCTCTGCCTCCTGTGTCGGTGATTTCTGGGCTCCGGTCTTTTCGTTACCGGTCTTGTCGTTAGGCAGAGATTTCCCCAGAACTGCCCCTCGAGTAGTGATTGCGGCGCCCTCTCTCCTCCTCCGTTGTCCCAAGAGCGTATTGAGCGTGCCTTGGGGTTTCGGGCACTCAGTGCTCCCGGCTGTTTCACTGCGTGCGCTACCCTCGCTCCCCCGGAAGAGGAAGGGGATCCTGCTGGCGGCCCACACGCAGTTCTTCCGCGTGTCCTGAGCGGAAGCCCACAAGCCTGAGTAGGAGACAAGCGAGTCTCTCAGCGCTCTTCGCAGAGACGACTCCCCCCTCGATTGCCGGCAGGTAAGTCTGTACTTGATCATTGCGGGACAATGCGGGACACTGTGGCGTTACTATGGCGTTACTTCCAGCTGTGATTTTCCTCCTTGGATTCCCGTCAAAAAATGGGTGTGATATATTTTGGCAATGCAAAAGCAGCTCCTGAAGATTAGTTCAGATTAGTTCAGACTTTGTTGAAGATTAGTTCAGATTAGTTCAGACGTTTTAGATGTTCTTCTATAGTGAGTTCATATTTTTGCATCGGCGAGCACGGAGCTCCCGACCGGACTGCCTAGCCGGCCGCCATCTTCTCCCTCTGGTCTGTGTGTTTCAGCTTGCACTGTAACTTTTCTGCCTACTAGAGAACATGTCAATTCTGCTGAATATTCTGTACTTCAGTAATGTGTGTTTAAAACTTTGTCAACTCGTTTAACTACTTAAAAACCATAGCAAAGGTTTTGCTTATGTTTTTACAATAACAGATCACCATGCACCTTTACATTGCTTTGTGCTGCCTCGAGCCGCCGCCGATGACAGCCTGATACAGAGGCCTGGAGCCGGCGCGCGCGAGCAGAGCTCCGCCTGTCTCCAGCCACAGGCCTCGCTCTGCGGTGCAGCGTTTTTATGTCATCTGCATCTGGCACAGAAGCGTTTTTTCCGCCTGACATGCGGGGATGGGGAAGTGGTGCTGAGCAGCACGTATGACCCCGATGCGCCCTTTCAGCATCAACCGCAAACAACAAGGCAAGGGTTAATTCCCAACAGGGCCAGCCACGTCTTTCATCTTCCCGAGGCCGATAAGCGCAGGTCTATTGCGTTAATGATGAAAGGATCAACTTAGGCATTAGAAGGACATTTACCTTTTGGTATGTGCAATCGAAATACAACCGCCTCGTGGCTGGCTCTCTCCAGTGTTGCAAATACCTTCATCATTAGCCAGGAATCTCCTTTACTCCTAGGCTATTCCTTCCCGTCCTCCTCCCACGCCTTACTCCAGACGTTCAGCACAGAGATGCTAACTCTGCTCAGGTGCTATGGATCCAATAAAGGGGTTGGACGACCGGCATCCTCCTCGATCTTACCCAAGCCTCCACCGCAACATGGCGGGGCAGAACCACCGTGGCATCTGCACTAACGCCCCAAAAGTACCTGCAAGGGACCAATAAGAACTCGAAGTAGAGATGCCATCCTGGATTTCAGAAGGTCAATCAAGGTTGTTGAAGTGAAGGAGCAATATAAATGTCTTTACATTTTATTTTTAACTTGTCACATTCGCTGTACGTTCAAAGACAGGAAGGAGACATGTGCAAAGTACTTATGCAGTACAAAACAGTGATAAAGTCGAAATTAAAATAATAGCAATTCCAAAACGGATTAAAAAAACTTGATAGAAAATTATTAAACAAAGGACACATGTGGCTCTGGGTGTGTGTGGCTGGCTCTGGGTGTGTGTGTTGTAGTAATTGCTGTCTGCTGAGCTTGTCCGTAGGGTACAATAGGTCTCACATTTGCGAGAGATTAAGCTAATGGCAATGTAAATGACAATGCCATTTATTTATCTGTTTTCAAAACCAACACATAAATACAAATTTTGTCATTTACAATGCCAATAGCTCTAACTTTTCCAAAGGCGAAACCATTGCATTGTAAATGCTTGTTTCTTCTTCTTTTCCCTTCCTACACACACTTTTTCTCTTTTCCATCTTTTCACTTACCTTCACTCCTATAGTAGGACAGAAGTAAGGGGGGCATCCGATCATGTATACTGTAACTTGTACCGCAAGCAGGTACGCCCAGCTGGGGATGCTACCCCGTGAAGAGCGATGCTTAAAATGTATGTGTAAAATTCTTAATAAAATACTTTGAAATAAAAAAAAAGAGGCATAAATAAAGCCTATTACCAAGCAGGAGCTGAGAAGGGATGGAAGGGTAGCATTACACTAGGACCCCCTCTGTAGGAGTGAACGGCTTTCCTCAAGTTAATAAAGCAACAGAATTCAAATACTGAAAGGCAAAAGGAATCGTCAAAGTGAGCTACCTGATGAGAAGCACACTGGAAACATTCACTTCCGCCCTGCAGGATTATAGAAGAAATGATAGCTATACATTTCTGGAAATAAGGAACATTCTCCAATAGCATTTGTAGGGCACAGAGAACATAGGAGACCAATTGCTGTTAGAGTTCAGCCTTCTGTTGTGCCCTAAGCCATCTTTACTATGTACAGAGCCTTAGAAGCCTACAAAGGGAAGGCACTAGTGCAAGACAGAAGGAGGACCCTCGAGGAGGACGGCTAGATAGAAGCTCTGATGTTCCCATGAGAAGTTGCTGTTACATCCGGACTCAAACCTCCTCTGAAGCTGTCACTCCAGGGACATAATGTGGTGAGACATGAAACACCATTGTGCCTCCAGTATAAAACAGAAATAGAAGACTTATACCACACTGCCTGGCTCTGCCACAGTAGCTAAAGCTAGTCGATGGATGACTAGATGCCATGTTACATGTAGGGCCAGAGCTCTACCACAAAAACGTATTATCATTTGGATGGCATAGAAGCACAAAGCTATGACAAAACCCCATTGGCACTAGCTATGACGAGTCACAACGAGACGTAGGAGTGAAATGAGCAGAGCCTATTTCACTCCTAGATGGAAGTGTGAACAGCTGTTTGGGACTTAACGCTAACATATGAAAATAAGGCTACAATTTACTGAGGTAAAATGAAACAGTTTACATTTTGCTCTGTTACAACACACCAACAGTTGACTTGTACCTGGAACATTTTGATCCCTCACACAATCTGGAAACTTGTCATTTGTGACACTAATTGAACAGCTGGTCATCATTATCCACAGCAATTGTCATAATTCCAACCTGTCCGGTTGCTTAACGCTTGGGATTGACAAAGAGGACATCATGGAAACAGCAAGTTATAACAAGTAACTATTCTTCTCTCTGATCAGTTTTTCTGTTGGATTCTACTCCCCCCCCTCCTGCGATGCTCTTGTATCATAGGACACAATTGTCTGAGTGCAAAGTTCTTAAAATGGAGGTATGGGCAGTCTTTGCATAATTATGGAGGCCCAAATGCAGGGCAGAAAACCTCATATCAGGTACCATCCACAGCATTTTACTTTGTCTCATAAGTTCACACCTGCAGGTTGAACTCAGACAGTAAGGATCAATAAACAGGCCCTCTTGTGGGACACATTAAAAATGTCTGAGCAAATAAAATACAACTGTATTATAGTATCTCTCAATCAAACCTTTCTTCAGACCAGAGGGTAAACACTTTGACTTGACACGTGGGGTTCTCACACAAGAAAAGATCAGTAGAGACATAAACAAAACGTTGATATTCAAGGAACAGAAACAAACCCTTATCAATATCCTACCCTCCTGCATGCAGTAGTTCCCGATGGTCCATCTTTTCTCTATAGTTCTTTTTAATTTCTTAGCTCCCTGGCTTAATCTTTTGTTATGTGATGGTCTCCAATCATCTACAAATAAAAGTGAATGCAAAAATGCACTGTAGTATTTAAAAGTATACATTAATACTATAAAACAAGTGCCCAACTTTTCTACTAATCTTATGTATGGCATGTTATCCTAATCATTCGTGGTGAAAATGGAACTGGGTCCGACTGGTACAGCAATTGTTGCTGGGACCAGAATAAAAATAGTACCCATTAGCGAATCAGATAGCTAAAAATGTGGCCATTTTGAACTTGAAAAGATGCGCTGTCTTAGCGTTTTGCAACGTATTGGAGACCTTATGTATTTGTGCTTGGTGCAGGCAATGTTTGTTGTAATATGATGTATGTCAACAGTAAAAACTAGTCCACTAACTTTAAAAAGGCCCAGAAACATTCTAAACAAGCATTTACAATGCAATGGTTTCGCCTTTGGAAAAGTTAGAGCTATTGGCATTGCTCATGACATTTCTTTTTTTTTTTTACTTATAAATAAATGGCATTGTTATTTACATTGCCAACAGCTCTCTCAGCCTACACAGCTCGCTCAGCTCTCACAGCCCACACATCCCACACAGCCCACACAGCTCTCACAGCCCACACAGCTCTCACAGCCCACACAGCTCTCACAGCCCACACAGCTCACACAGCCCTCACAGCCCTCACAGCCCACACAGCTCTCACAGCCCACACAGCCCACACAGCTCTCACAGCCCACACAGCTCTCACAGCCCACACAGCTCTCACAGCCCACACAGCTCTCACAGCCCACACAGCTCACACAGCCCTCACAGCCCACACAGCTCTCACAGCCCACACAGCCCACACAGCTCTCACAGCCCACACAGCTCTCACAGCCCACACAGCTCTCACAGCCCACACAGCTCTCACAGCCCACACAGCTCTCACAGCCCACACAGCTCTCACAGCCCACACAGCTCTCACAGCCCACACAGCTCACAGCCCACACAGCTCACACAGCCCTCACAGCCCTCACAGCCCTCAAAGCCCTCACAGCCCACACAGCCCACACAGCTCTCACAGCCCACACTATGCTGCTGTCTCTAAGAGAAGCACTTCCCAAATTCAAAACAGATCTCAGTTTCAGAGATTCATTCCCCAAATGCAACTACAGACATGTGCTTTCCCAAGGAAATATAGTGCAAAAATGAAACAAGCATTTACAAGTGGGGCCGGAGACACGGACAGCGGGAGGGGGGGCAGTAACGGGCTCACGGACAGCGGGAGGGGGGGGAAAGGAACGGACAGCGGGAGGGGGGCGGAAAAGTAACGGACAGCGGGAGGGGGGGGCGGGAAAGGAACGGACAGCGGGAGGGGGCAAGGAAGGAATAAGGTTAATTATATTAAAACTTGAACGGGCCTGGTCAAAGAATGCTTTACAAGCGAACAGTCTTTTGCTTAAAGCACAAAAATGTTCGATGCTAGAGGTTGCTTCACATTCAATCCATTTCAAAAAGCAATTCTGATTAATGCCAGTGATTTCCTCCCAGCGTCCACGTTGCTGTTCAGTGCAAGACAGAGGGTCATAGCGTAAGTGAGCAATCACTTAGGCAAAACCTAAAAAGGTATGATAACAAGTATAAAACTGAGCGTGTGAAAATAAGTGTGGGCAATGTGTAAAAGTAAAGAAACTGTGTTCCTAAAGGAGACAGACAGTTTTATGACCGCCAAAGAAGTGGTGGAGGGACTGAATAGTGCTGTGGGATTCAATTATGGAAGGGCGTGGTGTGGAATCTTAACCGTATGGCTGTGGGGTTTGATGGTTTTGACGTGGGAGACCGTAGGTGCTCTGGTAGTAAGGAGGAGCGCGCTGATGGGATGATCTTAAAATAAAATAACACGCTGTAAATTAACATCGCATATCTGTAGCAAAGTTCCCCCTAATAAGGTTCATTATATTAAAACTTGAACGGGCCTGGCCAAATAATGCTTTACAAGCGAACAGTCTTTTGCTTAAAGCACCAAAATGTTCGATGCTAGAGGTTGCTTCACATTCAATCCATTTCAAAAAGCAATTCTGATTAATGCCAGTGATTTCCTCCCAGCGTCCACGTTGCTGTTCAGTGCAAGACAGAGGGTCATAGCGTAAGTGAGCAATTCCACATGGCCAGGATAAACAAAGTTGTGATTTTTCAACGCTAATATATGCCGGCAGGAGCACGCTCAATCCCCCACAAAACTACAGCTCCCATAAGGCAACTCAGTGGACCGATGAATAGCGGACATCTTTGGGCAGTGGCCCATGACTGACAGAGTCAATGTTCATAGTCCATCTCCTCGGGGTCCAAATCAGAATAGGACCAAACACAAGATTCATATATAAAAAAAAGCCATTGAAGGGAGAGTTTCAAACTCGTGCTCGGTGTTCAGCGTTAGATGTCAATAACATCAAGCACAGGCCCAGGATCGAAGGAGACCAATAAACAACAAGCACCTGCGAGGACACGGACAGCGGGGGGGGGGGGGCGGGAAAGGAACGGACAGCGGGAGGGGGGGGCGGGAAAGTAACGGACAGCGGGAGGGGGGCGGGAAAGTAACGGACAGCGGGAGGGGGCGGGAAAGGAACGGACTGCGGGAGGGGGCAAGGAAGGAATAAGGTTAATTATATTAAAACTTGAACGGGCCTGGTCAAAGAATGCTTTACAAGCGAACAGTCTTTTGCTTAAAGCACCAAAATGTTCGATGCTAGAGGTTGCTTCACATTCAATCCATTTCAAAAAGCAATTCTGATTAATGCCAGTGATTTCCTCCCAGCGTCCACGTTGCTGTTCAGTGCAAGACAGAGGGTCATAGCGTAAGTGAGCAATTCCACATGGCCAGGATAAACAAAGTTGTGATTTTTCAACGCTAATATATGCCGGCAGGAGGACAGCGGGAGGGGGGGGGGGGGCGGGAACGGCGCACGGACAGCGGGAGGGTGGGGGGCGGGAACGGCGCACGGACAGCGGGAGGGGGGGGCCGGGAACGGGCACAAGACAAAATACGTAAACTTACAAAGTGAAAACATATTTATAAACAAAATGCTTCTTACCTGATTGCTTTGTGGGAACTCGAATCTTGCAGTCAACTCCAACAACAGACACTTGTAAAAGGAAGAAAACAGGCCGACTCAAAAAAAAAAATAACACACACCCACCGCCGCAATGACGATTCGAAGTGGGTGGAGAGCGAAAAAATCGCGGGAACGCCCCCGAAACCTTGACAGACAGATCCGGCTCCCAATGGCTAGCCTCCATTTATGGAGCTAGCCAATGGGAGCCGGGGGACGTTCCTGAAGCACATATAGTAAACAATAGATTTCTCTGGGGGCGGAGCTAAAGCTCCGTGCCCAAGGTGAAACCTAAAAATGGCCCTCACTTGACCTATCAGACTTTCCCTTCTGGCACTGTCATATTGCTCTGCTGCCCATTCCGATCCTGGGATAAACAGATATTGAAATATATAGTAAGCACTTAACAGTAAGAGATGATTTCTGGTAATATTGATTCTTAGTTCGGAGCCTCTGGATTCCTGCCCGCCAGTCAGGACATTCCTATACAACAATATGCATCTGATATACACCTCTACCTCAAACTCTGCCTCAAAGGGGCATCAATGAAAAATAACCTGAGCCTGTTTAATATCATTCACATCAGCATATCTGCAGTTTATCTGAAGGGAAACCAAACACAACCATTGTCCTCTTATCAACAACAGCACATCCCAATCACAGATTTATGCTTTGCTCACTGACATGGCCCTCATCCAACTTCACCACCACACTCACTAACTGTGCTTTGATTTTCAATTGTAACATTTCTTTGAGGATCACATGAATGAGATGGGTAAACTAAAGTCCCTCTGGCCACCTCTGCACAACATAGGCCACTGTGTTAGGATGGTGCCAATCTAGAAAGTTCACAGAAAGAAAACAGACAAGCTTATATATTCTCTATGACTCTTACCATCTGTCAAACAGTTTAGGAAGGAACTCAAGGCCATTTCCTAAGAAAATTGCTTACTCTTCCCCATCACTCACTGAGGACCAATGTGCGTAAACTGCATTGTGTTCCTGTAACTGTCATGCGTCCATGACAGAAAGACTCTGACCTGTTACTGTGCATTCTATATGTGATACGTAAACACTGTTGTATATGACAGCATACCCTGTTCAGTTAAGCAATGCGTTGCACATGTACCCATTTTTTGTTATATAAAGCACTGTTGCCTTTTGGGTGTAAGTAGACAATGTAAATGTACTTCAAATAAAATATGAATCTTTGGGAAAAACATGAGCAGTGGAAAAAGTAAAGGTTTTCACTACGCAAGAGCTATCCTATGGAAATAAAATTATGTGAACTTATGCTTACCAATACAAAAAGGTTCTTGGAAAAATCCCAATATCTGAAGGGTTTGAGAGGTATGACAGTACCGGAGTATATCCTCTCTAAGTAGTATATATATCACAAAAAATACTCCAATCGGCCAGACACCGGTCAGTATCGATACTGAACTAACTGTGTCTAGGGGATGAGACTAAAAGGAGAAAGGAACTCTCTAGTGAAAGGTTGTACCTAACCCAACCATGAATGTGGGGAAGAAAACTACTTTTTGTTTATTTACCCTCACACCCCCTAGTGGTGTCATGCCAAAACAGCATAACAAAACACAACAAAACATAGCATACACAACAAAACATAGCATAGCATAACAAAGCATAGCATCACATAGTAAAACAAAGCATAGCATAATAAAACACAACAAAACATAGCATAACATAACAAACACACCAAAACATAGCATAGCAAAACACAACACAACACATAGCATAGCATAGCATAACAAAACAAAGCATAGGATAGCAAAACAAAACATAGCATAGCATAACAAAACATAGCATAACATAACAAAACATAGCATATCAAAACACAACAACACATAGCATAACAAAACATAGCAAAACACAACATAGCATAGCTTAACAAAACACAACAAAACATAGCATAGCAAAACAAAACATATAATAGCATAGCAAAACATAGCATAGCATACCAAACACAACAAAACATAGCATAGCATAACAAAACATAGCATAGCAAAACAAAGCATAGCATAATAAAACATAACAAAACATAGCATATCATAACAAAACATAGCATAG
Source organism: Lissotriton helveticus (assembly GCF_964261635.1). Taxonomy (NCBI): domain Eukaryota; kingdom Metazoa; phylum Chordata; class Amphibia; order Caudata; family Salamandridae; genus Lissotriton; species Lissotriton helveticus. The sequence continues at coordinate 420,629,585 of NC_136063.1, read as the reverse complement.
CATAACAAAGCATAGCATAGCAAAACATAGCATAGCATATCAAAACATAGCATAGCATAACAAAACACAGCGTAGCATAGCATAACAAATCAAAGCATAGGACAGCAAAACATAGCATAGCATAACAAATCAAAACATATGATAGCAAAACAAAACATAGCATAGCATACAGTAATTCTGAAGCTTATAAATTCTGAAGCTTATAAAGCGCATGGTTACACTTACCAGTGTGTCCCCGCGCTGAATAAACCACTGAGGAACCCGTCCTGGCCTGTTCCTGTAGGCGCCCAACTCCTGGGCACCCCCCTGGTGAAGCCAGGCCTCCTTAGCGATTAGGGCCGGTGTGGAGACTAAGCAAGCTATTGCCCAGAGTTACAGCGTGGGACCCCATGATTAGAGTAGGCACCGTGCCGAGAATTATCGGGTCCGCAGACATTTGAGCTCAAGACCCTGCCGCGACGGGAATTGAACCCTGGTCCTGGGCCAGACCTCTGCATCAGGGTCTGCCGCTCTAATCAGTGAGCCACACTCCTCCACAGTATCACTCGGCACCACCACAGCATCACTCAGGGGTACCACAACATCACTATGCGCTACCACAGCATCACTGAACGCCACAGCATGACTTGTTCGCCATCACAACATCACTCAGCGCCATCTCAGCATCAATCTGTGCAACCATACAATTAAATTCAACTGGTTCAAATATGTTCTCGCAATGTTTCAAGCTTTATTACAAATGTAACAAAAAGATGTTAATATTTCACTACTGTTCTTGGATTTTCGTCACAATAAAATACACTGAACATAATCTTCACAAAAGTTATTTACAAGAGTTTAAGCTATTCCCATTATAAATTACAATAACTTTTATTTAAGTATCAATTATTTAAAAAAATTAAAAGCCATTGTTATTTGTAATATCCATACATGTAAGTCACGTAAATACAACCCATATTGCATTATAAATGTTATAGGTGTCACATTTGCGAAAGTTATAACTATTGGCATTGTAAATGACAAAGCTATTAATTTCGCTATTTTCCAAAACAAAACATAAATTTGTCATTTACAATACCAATAGCTCAAACTTTCCTAATGCGAGACCTATTGCGTTGCAAATGCTTGTTAGCGTTTGGGTTGTTCACTATAATCCCTCGGAGTACTCAGTAAAAAAATCTATACAGTTCTTAGATTCCAAGGTTACTCTCACTGCTGAATACCTCGGCACATTGTATGTTGAATAGAGCACACACAGAAGTACGTGTGGCAAAAATGTGCAGTAACATGTAAAACTTTTTTTTTTAATCTGCGCAGTGAAAATTGTTTGCCTGCGAGGTAAATGCTTCGGTTCACATCAGTTGGAGTTTCCGTTCAGCTCATGAGACTGAAACTGCATTAGTTGAAGTAATGGTAATTTTCTCTTTACCATCGACGAGAGTAACGTGAAATCAGTGCTTGCAGGTGGGGCCGTTACTCATCTTTGGATAGATCAGAATGTGACCCAAAGCAAGAGAGGGATGAACACACAAAGAAGAAAGGAGGAGGCTTGTACTGCTCGCTTTTAGGTTGAAACCTACCAGCTAGCACAGTTGTCTTTCTGTTTGCTGACTTTGTTTGTTTTCAGCTGTCCAGCATGTTTTACTCCCTCTTGTGGAGCAAAGCCCGTTTACCACCTCTCTGGCTCCTTGTCTTTTTCCACGAGTGCTCACTTCCTGGAAACTCTTTTTTTCTTTTTCGTGAGGCACCCCACAAGAGTTTATGTGTTATCAATGTTCACCCATGTTTGCCAGTTCACAGCTGTAAACCTGCTGCATTTCTTTTAAAAGGTTTCCTGCCTCCTACCCTTCTGCTCGACTGATTCTACGTATCTCTACCACTACCAGTACATAAATCTTGCATGCCTGTGAGGAACGATGTTCTTTCTACAGGCCTGTTTACTTTGATCAGTGGTCCTTCCCAATAGATTAACTTAAACAGTCCTCTTCTAGTCTTCATCAATAAAGCATATATACTGTGTAATTTGTAAATCACATCTCAACAAAACATTATAGCAGGGGTGAAAAAGGCCTCTCAAAAGTGGAATAAAGGGGTAAGCAGTGCACAGTGGTGGAAGAAGGAGGAATAAGGTGGAATTAGGACCACATAGACTCAGTGTTTGGCAAACTTGGCATTCATTATTGTTAGCTGTGGGCTTCTGGGAAAAATGTTGGGCACTGGCACTTAGTATTTTTCAAATTTAGCACTGCATGGATGCTAAATATGCATGAAATGTCTTTTCCTCGACCTCTGCTGCTTTAAATATGAACTTCTAAACAGGTGAGCACTTAAGTAGCAAATCCTTTCGTGCCTTTAAATATTCACTGGTAAGTATTCCACAGAGCAAAAAATGGCAGCGTCGGCTGCTTGCACATAGACACACAGCAGGTTGAAACACCCTCCCAAACCAGCATATTCGCAATATATGTCCTCCTGTCTGAAGATCCTCATTAAGAACTACACAACAGAGAAATTATTAGCCAATTAATTTACTCAGTGAAGCTGAACTCAAAGACCTATATCTTGGTCTGCTGTCTTAGCCTAATATACTTATACCGGTGATAAAAAGATGATACATTTTGATTATTAGTATTAGCGAACTTCACTGACCTGGGGTAAGATCTACATCTTCCTTGCATCAGTTCAGATCACATTTCTGAAGGATAAGCATAGAATGCCTCATTTTGTTATATGTTTACATTCAAACTCGTTAATGCGACACCATGGGCAGGGCCAGATTCCCAATTATGGCAGAACAATTTGTAATCCAAAAGGGTTCTTTTGCAAGGTCTTGGAAATAGCTATCTATATCTCTTAACCGCATGCGTGCGGGCGGAATTCCGCCCGTACGCTGGGTTTTGCGAAAGCGCATGTTACGTGACGAGCTGGGCTCGTCATGAGCGTGCGAGGAGGCTACGCCATGACGAGCCCAGCTCGTCATGAGCGTCGAAGGGGTTAATGCCAAGCTACTCAATTTGGAATCTTTTAAAATGGCATACCATGCAGTTTCCGTTGATGAGAACATAGGGATCTGTGATTTATCAGAACACACAGCAAGCTAGACTCTTGGGAGCTATATTTTCCTAAGTGTTGGGCTTAAAAACATGCAAACTTCGAGTGGTTGCAGACACAGTGTACACTGTGGTAACATTTACCATCGTTTTTAAATTGTGCAATAAATCAGAAGGCATAGTATTCATCTCCGTGTCTAATAAGCCTCATTGTGACCAGCTATTTATGATCTCAAAGTGGGTCGGGAGTAGGTTATGCAGTTCCAGTATACCTGTTCTGGAACATTTTTATTGTTTTGAAGTGGCAGATCCTAATGCATTGATTCAGTGTTTCCTGGTGACCATACACTTGGTGTGGACAGGTGCAGATGCGGTTGCCTTTGGCACTCACGTCTTGCAGAGAGTGTCATTATAAGGGTTCAGAAGTTATACGTGTGGTCTCCTGGTGCATCAACTAGGACATTATCCAACATGATGGCAGCAAAAGGCACAGCCATCTGTCATGCTCCGAAGAACAAACACGCATTTGCAATGCAATAGGTATCGCATTGACGCAAGTTTGAGCTACTGGCATTGTAAATGACAATGCGTTTTAATTATGTTTCAAAAACCAAAACATAAATAAAAGGCATTGTCATTTACAATTCCAATAGCTCAAACTTGCGTAAATGCGAGACCTGTTGCATTGCACACTGAACTGATGCAGACCGTGCTGCAAATTATTTAAATAAAGTAGCGCGGCTGCTAAAGTGAAAGCAGACCACACTGTTATAAAGAAATACCATTAAAGGAAATAGGGCTCACCCACTAAATAACAGAGACCGTGTAACGAGCCAAGTAAAAGGTCCAGTCGTTATGGGTGGTAACAAAGGCAGACAAGGCTGTACTCACAAGCCTATGTACGAATCAGAAGCCAGCATTTTCGAAGGACAATTACACAAGCCAATTACAAATATGGGCGGAGAGTGGGCGGGACTTCCAGTGCATACCCTAATACAGCATGCTTCGCAGACCGAGCAGCGAATGCCGCTAGCCTCGACCTAAAAACTGAAGGACTAGAGTATAATTGCTAAAGGATTAATACAATCAAGAGAAAAGCACTATCAAAGTGAGTAGCAACTTATGTCTGTAAGTGAAAATATCACACAAGAACAATGTAGCAATACAATTTTTACTAAATAAATTTAGCAGCAATATGGCAACAAAAAAGTAAAATATTTAAGCCTTCCTTGCTGCTCAGCCGAGAAAACAGGAGACTACTGCGTAAGCAATCAGCATGCTGAGTGACCATTCTCAGGGCCGGACTGACCTTAGTGCATTTTTTTAGTGAGCTGGAGTCTAGGGGTCTGCTTTTTTTTTTTAGATCATGATGGGAGGTCATGACAAAACAATGGTTCTATGGCCCCTTTCTGGTCGCAGACTTTGGCTGTTTTGAACATTTTTGCCAGGACTGATTTTGATTTCAAGTCCGGCAATGAATGTGCTATTGGTCTCCTTAGTTAGGAATCTGAAGATTTGTCCCGGAAGCTGTGGGCAGTAAATGTATGGGTCTGAGGTTCTCTTTCCATTCCAGTGAATGCAGTCTCTCTGAGTCAATCAGAGATTATTTTTTTTGCAGTCCATCTGTCTGTCTGAGCAGCAACCCTGTACTCCAGTCGACAAGATGATTGTTTGGTTGTGGTCCTTGGAGACCTGAGTTAGAACAACTCGAACCTGTGGAAATATGATAATTCAAAAAGTGATTTGCAGAAGGTTAGGGAATGTATTGTTTTTTCTGCACTGACACGCAGTCAAAGTCAACATCTCCATATGTCATTAAGAAGCTTTCATCAAAACGTAGTCCACTACAGTGGCTGATTCTCATGTATGCTGATGATCTAATCATCGTCAATGGTCAGCAATTGGTCTGCAAAACTGATGTATTCCTTACAAATCCATTCCATATTTGGGAAAGCTGCTTAAAGGTTTATCTTAATAGAACGACTTTTTTTTAGCTTTTGGGGAAAGACCAGCAGTTTAAAGTGGGGGTTAGCTACTGATGAAGCAATATAGCTTTCGAGCTAATGCTATATGGGTCTTCATAGCTCAAATACTCTGTTCTGGAAGATACAGCTTGGAAATTTTAAGAAAAGAGCAACAGTGAGAGGTAATAGTCTAACTCTTCTTAACGGGATATATGGTGGTCTGGCACTTGGTCCATTGTTAACTACTGCAGCAGTAAAGTTTCAAGCTACTTTCCTATATGTTTGTGTAGCATACATGGATCAGCTAAGCAATCTATAAAATATTTTCAAATAATGCTTTTCGTAGACATGCCATGGTTCAAGCACTTCTTCGGTATGAGCTGTGTTTAAATACCAGAACGGCCGAGCCCAGGTCAATGATTTTATGGGTTGGGGATGTGAATATTGGGACAAAGGGTAGTTGATGTTCCACAATCAGTAGTTACTTCTAGATGAATTTCTTCTTCGTGAAATCTGGAGTGATGTTACAGTGACAAAAAGATTTAAAAAACTATGGGCAAAAATATAGCAAAACAGTTATGTGGATGATATTGGAGCATTGCCATGTAACGATCAGCAGAGAGCTGACCCTAGGCTATGATGAATTGAGAGTTCAAAAATGCTTCTCTCCTTTGTCCTCGAAGATTAAGTATGGTTACCGGGTACATCAGCTGAGACGATTTGACCTATTGGTGGTAACATCAAGATGTGGCAGTATGGATATGGAGGGGAATTAATCTTATAGGTTGTGTAGCATGAACTTTGAAGCAGTAGCCCACATTATCTGTATATGCCAGGGTCAGCTGATATTGTAATTGTGAAATTCCACTCATTCATTTGTAGCCAGAATATATTGTATGTGTATTAAACTTTCTGTAATGAAGTTAGAATGTATTTTTGACTCACAGGTTTTAGTTCCCGAACGGGCCCATGGAAATTATTTATAATTATTTGTGTACTAGATTCAATATTGATTATTTATTTGTATTGATTTGCTATGCATCATTCTTTTTTTTTATTGTAATTTGCTTATTGCCGGTAGCTTATACTGAATGTAGGATAATGATTAACTGAATTTCGTGGATAGAGCTACTAAATTTGGGGTGGTGCTTTTCTTGTGCAGCCCCATGAACCTCATCCTTGAACTTCATCAGACATGAAGCTGCTAAGTCCTACCTGGACAGCACTGTTTGAGCATTCCCTTTCCATTGCCCTTTATGAAACAGCGTTTTTTGTTTCTTAATGGTTACACGAGCTGATTTACCTCTCTCCAAAATGCCCCAAGAGACTGGGGTAACTTTTCAGTTTATTAATTGTGTGGACGTTCCCTCACCCTCTTTTCTTTCCCTGTATCTCACCTTTACACTTTCTTTCCCTGTATCTCACCTTTACTCATTTCCTACCCTTCTCACCTTTAGCCTTACTATGACAGCTTGTGCATGGTTTTTTTTCTTTTAAGGTATGTTTATTACAACATTTATCTTAGGACTGGTATTCCAAATATTGGTTAAAAAAGTAATCTCAGCAAAAACTCAGTTTTAGTGAAAGAATTCTCAAGACGAAAAAGTTTTTGGTGCGAAAACTCTAATTAAAAAAAATGGTTTTGTAAACATGATCATCCAAAGGCAAATATTCCATATGTTTTCAGTTTTATTGAAGAGAAAACTTTTTAAACTAACCTCAACATTAGAGGAATTTGTTGGCAATAATTCCATTACAAGTTTAAACATTTGCTTATTTAATTATGTGTTTCTATGCATTAATTTTGTCACCTTGCAGCCACTTCTCGGGACTTAGAATTGTGAAGTCTTACTGATCTTTGCCAATTTTCTCAATGTAGCGTGACAGAGGACTTGAATGTAGAGAAATCTTATGTGAGAATTGTGAAGTCTGACTCATCTTTGCCAAGATCCTCAATGTAGCGTGACAGACAACTTGAATGTAGAGAAATCCTATGTGACCTGAGGTGCGGACCTGAGATTGCTGGGGCTTGGAGTTGATCCCTTGCTACATGGGGTGTTATCTTCTGACGTTGACCTGCTGTAGGTTAAAAAGCTCATTGAAAAGGCAGGTCATCATGGCTCTTTGGAAGGCTGGATTAGCTGTCGAATGGAAGATAAATGTTGTTGCAAAAACTAGGCTCTGATGGTTTTGCCTCCATGTTGTTGAAACTCAAGATGAAGTTAGTCTTCCCAGGGAACTAATGGGAGTCGTTTATTTACATTCTAAGGGCCCACATTCATGTAGGCTTTCAAAATGGTGAATAGCAGCTTAAATTGTATTGTCTAGTCCACCAGAGACTAGAGGAATTCTTTAAAATTCGGGACAATTTGGTCTAATTTGTTGATGCTTTGACCTGGTCCTACTGTCTTATTTTGTAGTCTATAAATGTCTATATTTCTTTCTTTGGTGTGCCAGCATAGAGTATATTGCAGCAGCTGGCATCTGGTCAGTTCTATCAAATGAGGTTTGTTTATGAGTGAGTGCTGGAATCATCATTATGCTTTTAACTTTCTGTGCTGGTGAATGAACAATGCCTATTCCCTTTGACTATTGGAATGAAATGGTGTCTGTGGTAGGATTCGTAATGGGCAGTGTGAGGAAATGGGGTGTATCGTATGGTGTGTATGTGCAACCTCAGCGTGCAATAAACCTACCAACCCTTTTGTGACCTTTAGCTCGACCCTGGGTAGCTGTGGCTCTGAGCAGCAAGGCTTATGTGAAGGAAAAAGTATAACGCATTTAAACAACACCAGAACAATTGAAGAAGACACAATTGAATCGGCAAGACACCAAAGAAATCTAACATCAATTTATAAAAATAGACTGTACGTTTATGTACTTTTAGACACCATGATGAAAAAGATCCACCGGAGAGTTCTGGAGATATAGAATTTACAAGTAAGCAAACCAAGTTATTTCACTCCGCTACGAACAAGCATTGGGAAATTCAACATATTTCACACTTAGAAACTTAAATCAAAAGTTTGGGCTAGTTGGAATGCAGTCACTTAGACACTTTAGGTGATCAACTTCAGTAGGGAGCCAGTCAGGGGGACCTGCAAGGTCCTCAGAAAAAGTTACCTCAGCAGAAGAAGCAGTCTTCAGTCAGTTCCAGGCACTTTTATCCTTTGAAGGGCTTTCCTATGGAAGTGGCCCTGATGTAAGGGATGAAGGATACTGAAGATGCTCAAAGGATGCTGTGGATGCGATGTGGTCGACAGGGGTCTTGCTGCGACTACTCCGCAGTCCACGAAGCGGGTGAGACTGTTCTGGTCACAGGTTGATATCCCTTGAAGTCCTCTCGGTTCTGGCAGAAGGTCAGTCGCCACTGGAATACCAGTTTCCCAGTGTCATGGGCCAATCCTTCCTGAGTTGAAAAATCATCTTCTTGTTGATCCCAGCTACATGCTGATGGCACTCCCAGGCTCAGCAAACTCGAGTGCAACTTTGTGCATCAGTTCCTGGTCCTTAATGTTGCACGGCAGGATTCTCAGAAGTTGTCCCCTGTGCTGTGAACAGGAGTTCAGCCCACTGCCCCTTGGAATAACTTGACTTTGGCTGGACTCTGGAGACAACTTCTACACAGACCCAGTCCCTCTCCTTTGCAAGCCACCAGGTTAAGCTGGTGCATGCCCTGCTGGTTCAGACTCACTTTGCTGGTTCCACGGTGTAGCAGGACAGTCCTTCTCCTGTCCACTGCCAGTCCAGTGAAGATCCGAGATTGGGGTTACAGGGATGCCCTACTTATGCTCAGAAAATGCCCTCAGGGCAGTATGCAGTTGGTAGCCAATGAACTACTGGGTTCCCTCCCACCCGATGATGACTTTCTGAAAAGTGTGGCACCTAGGTATCCCAGAATGCACCATTCTGCCCACTTCCAGTATGGTAGGACCCCTCTCCTGTCGTGTAGAGCTCCCTAGCTCAATCCAGAGGTGTGGCTACTGATGGGGTTGCATGTTCCTGGAAAACTGGTTTGACAACTGTTTTCCCCTCTCCTGGCTCAAGTGTCAGCCTGTCTGCCTGAACAATAGAGCAGCCCCTCTCCTAAGTGTTACTCATTTGCCTTTGAAGCTAGCATTTTGGGCCAACACCCGTGTGGCTTCCTGCAGGAGGGAAGGGTCACCTCCTTCCAGAGGAGGCCCCTATTGTATCCTTTCCCGGAGGCCGTTAGCACATCTGCCCAAGAGGGCAGTAAGCTATTTTGGCTACAGGACCCCGTGAACAACCAGTATAGGACCAGAGAACTGAAGGCAACAAAGTGTCAACCTTGATAAAGTTACACACTGCAATTTGTTACATTACTTTTGACCTCAGAATCAAGTTGGGTTTCATGTAGCAAGTTGTTTGATACTTGGATGACCCACTTTGGTCACACCATTCCAGTATTAGCACAGCTGAGGGGTCAGCGTGTAACTCTTCACTCGCCAATTGGATGGCCAAGCTTTTCCACAGTTAAAACAACAGTTCTGCATTTTCACTGTAAAAACAAGTAAATTTACATGTTCTGCCCCTGGAATATGTTGCACCCTACTTTGGACTCGATAGGCCTGTCATGGGGGTAACTTAAACATATACCAGGGGGAAGTCTTGCTTTGCCATTGCGTTAAATGGCAAAGTCGGACCAGCAGTGAAACTGCTCTTCCAGTCTGCAAATGCCTAATTTTACTCATGTCCCACCTAGGGTGACACAACCAGTGCTGCAGTCCCTGGGTGACCCTCTAACTCACATGCCCAGGGTACCTTGGGTACCATATACTACAGACTTACAGGTAAGCAACCTTGTCCCATTGGGTAAAATCCAATTTGACATATCGGCTTAAGAGTAAGGGCACAGGCACTGAGGTGTGGTTAGCAGGCCTCAGTGCTTTTTCAGAGTCAAAAAATATGAGTGACCATAAAACAATAGGCATTTCCTTACAGGTAGGCTTTCAGTTTTAGTTCTTTTCAGATGAAGTTGCATTTTTTTATTGATTAGTAGCCTGCTTCGACTTCTTGGCTAAAGGATTGTATATCTGGGTGTCTTCAGCATGCCTTACATGTGCTAGGTGATAAATGGGCACATTTAAAAGCAATGTTAGTCAGGAATAGCTCTATAGAAAGCCTCACATTGTATGCTTTGTTGGGAAAAATGAGGTACCAACTCTTATTTGATAGCTCCGATTTTAGAGGAAGACATGACACCACTTAAAAATCATATCAACGCCCCTAGTGCTTTTACCCGTCGATCCAACAGTATGTTGTGCACTGTCATGTTGTAAGCAGCAGAGATTAATTTTCTGATTGTCCTTGTAAAAGTGAGTGAGTTTGTCCTCCCTGCTCGCAGCCAAGGTCGATTGAATGTTTCTTGAACGTCTGAAACCTGCGTTTTGGTTATGAAGATTTTTATTTGTTCTCCATATGTGCCGATGCTTGATGCAGGACTTTAATTGTGCTTGTGAAATGATGTTGGATATGCAATGGTAGTTAGCCACATTTTTTGGGTTATAGTTTCTCTGTTTCACCAGAGCCGTTTTGATGGTGTTCTTCAGAGTCCTGGATGCTTGGCCTGGTAAGAACGATGAGCTGATCAGTGCTGTGAAATCAGATGCCATAGTATCTCATTAAGTCATTCATATGGCCACAGGCAACGGAACCATTGGGAGGTTTGAAACCTTCATTAGGTCGAGCTGGTAAACTGCATCCAAAGGATGCAGGTGTCCAGCTGGAGACCTAATGTTGTCTGTCTCGGGGGAAGAGGACAAGAGGGTGTTACGAGCTTGAAAGCGGCCGGATTTGGGTGCGCGAACGCGCACGTCGCCTCCGTCCACGCGTGCGCACACAGCCAGCCACCACACGCGCGCTGCTTACTTTCACTTTACATCCCCCCACCAGTCATCGGATCTTTTTACACATGCATGCATGCATGCATACATACACACACACACACACACAGACACACGGGCACACACAGGCACAAACACACACACAGACACACTCGCGCGCACACACACACACACACACGCGCGCGCACATTTCCCCCCCCCCCTCACACCCCACTCACCGAGTTCTTTTCGTGTGTCCCTCTCTCCTTGGGCAGGCAGCGGCAGGCAGCGGGTCATCCTCAGCAGCAGGCGGGGCTCTCCACGAGCACGGGAGCCCCGCTAGCTGACGCGCAAATCTTCAGGCAATCTTCCGGCTGACGGGCACAGGAGCGCGGGGTAGGCTCCCGTCTGCTTCCTGTCTTTTTGCGGCCCCGCCCCCGTCCCAACACAGGTTGCCTGGCTTCCTGTACAAGCCGGGCTGCGGCGGTGAGTTTTTATTGTACTTGTTATGTAAGCATTCATCTCTGTGGGGTGTAAAATGTGGACTGCAGTTCCATGGGGAGCCTGGTCTTATTTTACTTTTGAACAGCGGCCTACTTTGTGTGCCGCCAGCTGGTTCCATTGCACTTCTCCGCCATCTGTCTTTTCTTGCGGTGTGATGCTGGCTTTCACAGCATGCCGAGCTGCTGTGTGCATCCCTTGTACATTAACTGGCTCCTCTCTCTTCACTGACCACTTTGGCGATCGGCGTCCTGAAGCAGCAGGAAGAACAGTGTGAAACACTCAACAGGGACCGATGCTGGGGATTAACCTTCCGCCCACCAAAGCCACCCGACCTGTACTACTCTTTGTCAGTGCGTAGTTTCCTGTGGCCGCATAAAACACTTCCTGTGCAGTGCAGATCTGCCCTGGTGAAAAGACTTTCTCCGGGGAGTTTCCAGCAGTTTAATGTCTTAACTGGTATTTCCTGGGGAATGGGGCATTGCACCGGAGAGTGTGCCGTCGCCTTTCGGTATCTTTTTATGTGTCGTGCCGCCATGTACTATACTGTCCCCTTACACACGTACAGTTATATGAGAAGGTGCTCTGCAGGGGTAGGCTGCATACATCCTTTTGCTGCCACTGCTCCGAATGCTAGTCTTCTTTCTCCCTGCTCCTCAGTTGCGGGGCTGTGCTCACGCCGCAAACAGTGGTCGTTAGATCTCGGCCATATGTGTCAACGTTTGGGAGTAAGCGAGAGGGAACTTAGTAGTCCCAAATTGGTTTACACGTTAACTTGCATTTAGCTAAATTCTTTGTTTCTTTATGGAATGCAGGCTTCAAGACAAACCAGCATTGGCCAGGTGATTATTTATGCAGCCCCTCACCCTCCAGGCTCATGCTATGACATCACGCTCCTCCATCCCTATGGGCGCCCAATTCTCTCACCCTCCATGCTTGTACTGAACATTACACCCAAGCCCCTCCCCCCACGCACCCCCCATGAACACTCTGTACCATTGCACTCCTCCACTCGCAGGTCCTCACCCTCAAGACTCATGTTGTGCATCACGCTCTGCCGTCTCTGGAGGTGCCCAATCCTCTCACCCTCCAGGATCGCACCACGAGGTCACACCCTCCTTCCTCAGAAACTCCGTGGCCCCTGACCCTGCAGACTCTTACTGTGACTTCGCACTTTGCCATCCTTGCAGGCGCTAAGGCTCCCCACACTGTGCCACCCCACGCCTCTATCCCAAGGTACTTTCAGCCCCCAACTCTCCATTCTCATACGGTGTCATCATTTCCTCCAACCCTGGACACTCCCAGTCACCCAACCTCGAGTCTCATGCTGTGCCATCACACCCCTCCATTCACAGGTATTCACACGCCCCCTAACCCCCCCCACCCTCAAGTCTAATATCTCCGTCCCCAGGCACCCCCAGACCCCTCATTCCCCAGTCTCATGCTGTGCCATTTCACTTCTAAATTCTCATTCAACTCTTGTATTGCGTCCTCTTACTCCCTTGCCCTGTATATTCTCCAGTCTGGTATTGTGACATCACACTGCTCTATCCCCAGCCACTCGCATCCCCCCCACCCTCACGCTACTCCTTTCCAGGCTCCCCACCCTCCAGTCTCATACTGTGCAGTAACGCTTCTCCTTCCCCAGACACTCACAGCCCCCACACTCCTCCTTCCCCAGACTCACAGCCCCCACACTCCAGTGCCAATCTATGCAGTCACACTCCTCCTTCCTCAAACTCTCACAGCCACCACACTCCAGTGCCAATCTATGCAGTCACACTCCTCCTTCCCCAGACTCTCACAGCCACCACACTCCAGTGCCAATCTATGCAGTCACACTTCTCCTTCCCCAGTCATTGACAAAGACCATGTTTTTCCCCTTTGACCTCATGAAAAGGATTTTCTTAAATGTCGGTGAGCTTAAGGGTCCCTCTAGCAGTGTCACCAGCAGAGCAAGAGCATAAATGCACAAACAGCAGCTGCTGTACTGAGTGCACCATTCCAAGCTTCCACCACATGCAAAGAGCAACAACTAGTTGCAGATTGTAAGGCTGTAAATAGCCATTACTGGTATTAACAACTTTTAATCATACTTCAAATACCAAACTCGGAAGGATGGAAGACACAGCCCGGCAGGAAAACAAACTACTGGCTGCACATCATGGCAGAGGTGCAAATCAATCTTTTAAGTTTCAAAGCTAAATTGGCAATAATGACTAATCTGCAGCCCTCTCCCTCCCAGCCTGCTGTTCTAACTCCCTGCCTTCTTCTCCTGTGCTGATCTGCTGTTCCCTTTTCACCCGCCTCATTCTCTAACTCTGTTCTCTTCTCCTGTGCTGATCTGCTGCTCTCTTCCACCCCCCTCCTTCTTTAACTCACTGTTCTGTTCTCCCGTGATCTGCTGCTCTCTTCCACCCCGCTCCCTTCTCTAACTCCCTGTTCTCTTCTGCTGATCTGCTGCTCTCTTCCACATCGCCTCCTTCTCTAAATCCCTGTTCTATTCTCTTCTCCTGTGCTGATCTGCTGCTCTCTTCCACCCCACCTCCTTCAACTCCCTGTCTGTTCTCCCGTGATGAGCTGCTGCTCTCTTCCACCCCGCCCCCTTCTCTAACTCCCTGTTCTATTCTGCTGGTCTGCTGCTCTTTTCCACCTCGCCTCCTTCTCTAAATCCCTGTTCTATTCTCTTCTCCTGTGCTGATCTGCTGCTCTCTTCCACCCACCTCCTTCTTTAACTCCCTGTTCTCTTCTGCTGTGCTGATCTGCCGCACACACACATCCACGCGCACACACACAACCACGCGCACACACACAACCACGCGCACACACACAACCACGCGCACACACACAACCACGCGCACACACACAACCACGCGCACACACAACCGCGCACACACACAACCACGCGCACACACACAACCACGTGCACACACACAACCACGCGCACACACACAACCACGCGCACACACACACAACCACGCGCACACACACAACCACGCGCACACACACAACCACGCGCACACACACAACCACGCGCACACACACCCACGCGCGCACACACCCACACACAACCACGCGCGCACATACCCACACACAACCACGCGCGCGCACACCCACACACAACCACGCTCGCGCACACCCACACACAACCACGCGCGCACACACCCAACCACGCGCGCACACACCCACACACAACCACGCGCGCACACACCCACACACAACCACGCGCGCACACACCCACGCGCGCACACACCCACAACCACGCGCACACCCACAACCACGCGCACACCCACAACCACGCGCACACCCACAACCACGCGCACACACACACAACCACGCGCGCACACACACAACCACGCGCGCACACACACAACCACGCGCGCGCACACAACCACACGCACACACACAACCACGCGCGCACACACAACCACGCACACACCCACAACCACGCGCACACACACACAACCACGCACGCACACACACAACCACGCGCGCACACACACAACCACGCGCGCGCACACAACCACACGCACACACACAACCACACACCTACAACCCCACACACACACAACCACACACCTACAACCCCACACACACACAACCACACACACAACCCCACACACACACAACCCCACACACACACAACCCCACACACACACAACCCCACACACACACAACCCCACACGCGTACAACCCCACACGCGTACAACCCCACACGCGTACAACCCCACACGCGTACAACCCCACACGCGTACAACCCCACACGCGTACACACACACACACACGCGCCCTCACTCTATGTATCTATCTATCGCCCTCACTCTATGTATCTATCTATTGCCCTCACTCTATGTATCTATCTATCGCCCTCACTCTATGTATCTATCTATCGCCCTCACTCTATGTTTCTATCTATCGCCCTCACTCTATCGCACCACCACAGCATCACTCAGGGGCACCACAACATCACTATGCACTACCACAGCATCACTCGTTGCCACCACATCACTCATTGCCACCATTCAACAACAACTAATTCAAATATGTTCTCTCAATGTTTCAAGCTTTATTACAAACATCACAAAAAGATGTTAATATTTCACTTCTGTTCTTGGATTTTCGTCACAATAAAATACACTGAAATAATCTTCACAAAAGTTATTTACAAAACTTTAAGCTAATGCCATTATAAATTACAATAACTCTTATTTAAGTATTTAACATTTTTTTAAAGCCATTGTTATTTGTAATATCAATACATCTAAGTCACGTAAATACAAAACATGTTGCATTACAAATGATCTAGGTGTCGCATTTGCAAAAGTTATAACTATTGGCAATGTAAATGACAAAGCTATTAATTTCGCTATTTTCAAAACCAACACATAAATAAAAAAATTTGTCATTTACAATACCAATAGCTCAAACTTTCCTAATGCGAGACCTATTGCATTGCAAATGCTTGTTTTGTTTTAGTAGCTGTTTCACAAACTGAGTAGCATCCACCATGGAACTACCAGAGTTTGCTAGAACTTGCACTCATCTCTTTGATTTTGCTGGTGACCATTTTTAAATGCCTTCTATTTGTTCAGGAGTAGTTTATCCCGGTTAATTGACCTCCCAAGTTATTCTGAACAGTTTTCTACTTTTCTACTTTGTTTTGAAGCCTGTCTGGTTGAATCTGTGTAGTAGGTCCTTGTAGTCTTATGGAATATTTAGCAGAAGCCTATCATATAAATCCTATTCGTAGCTTTGTCTGAAGTTAATAAGGTCTTTCTGTAGTCAGGGTGGTTTTTATTTGCAAAGTCTAGGTTTATCTACATATTGGCAGAGGTGTCTGCTGGTTTCAGCATCAGTGACTAGAGCCATGGCAAAAAGTTGAGCTTTCTGTTGATGTTCCTGAGAACCAGTAACTAGGGTGGATTTGGAATACACCTCTCATTACATTGGGGAACAGCTTGAATGTAAGAATGCCATTAATCTGGTAGGCGAGTACCTGCAGTAATGAAGGAATGTAAATATTACCAAGAGCCCCCAGAATCATTGCCGCCATTAAATACCTCTATCCTTTTCCTGTACCAATACTCTCTCCACATTGTTGCGGTGGACCTCTTCCCAGTGAATTTATCGCAGTTTCTCCAACTGTTCTTTGGAACCCCATTCCCCCCTGTGCAGCTCGTCTTTATAGCTCCATCACCTATATTTTCCTCTCCACATTGTGTGCCTCCACCCTTTCCACTGTCTCTTCCCTTGCTCCCTCCAGGACCTCAAATTGTTCTAAAAAGAAAAATACCCCGTTACCTTCCTTCCACTCTCGCTCTCTCGGCATTGAAGCCACACCACTGCCCTTTGTCCTGTGCTTCCCAGCTTTAACCCTGCTTCCGCTTCTCCCTTCTTCTCTAGGGGGGTTCACAGCGCTGAAAGGTGACAGACTGGCGCTATATATAAACCAAAATAATAAATAATGGAATTAATTAATTATAATGCAATACCCGACTTTCAGGGAATGCATCATCATGGCTATTTCATCACAGTTTATTTTGGAACCTTATTCCCCATCACCACAAATTGGATATGAAATCTAAATTCATTTTTGTAACGGAGCAAGTCTCTGTTTATAAAGTAATGTGGATGAGATCTATGAAACAAGGCGTTTTATAGCAATCATTAAATCTGTGTAATGCCAGCGTTATTTGAAATGAAAACATAGCCCATCTGTATGCATTTTACATTTGCACCCTCTTCTCATTTATGGAAAGATTACTCATGCTTATTGGTGAGATCTGCAGGATCAGTGCTCCGTTGTTTCCAGCGGTAATGCCTGATTCATGGCTGAGCTGATATTAATAAAAACAGAAGCAGTGCAGCACACCTGCAACAAACTATACCTAGAGGACCACTGGCTGGTATGTGGAGGAAAGCCAGATTCGATTCGGAGGCTTTTGCCCTCTGTTTGTGTACCTGTATCCTTGACAACATCTTCAGCTGCTGGATAGATAAAGCACTCCCTGGGCAGAAACCATTGCTGGACAGAAATGACATCATTACTTTTTTCAGATGAAAGGCTTGTTTTTGCGGGAACAGGGACTCTGGATAGCTAAAGGGCTGTTTTCTTCATTTACCAATAAAATATTTTGGAGGTGATAAAACACAGATTAATGAAAGTGTTTAAATGATTGTAGAACTTGGAAGACCTACACAAGAATTATATGGCAAAGTGCAAAATCATACCCAGCTGTGGTTGCTTGGAAACGTGTTACTGAGGGCAGCACCTGCAGTTTTATCAACATATTTTCATCTTAGTTTGAGGATGCAAGCATTGCCCCTTAAGTATGTTGGAGATTATGACCAGTACATCCTGTGAACGGCACAACGTGCCCACCGTTTGGAGAACAACTGTCACTGGTCCGACCTTAATCAAGTGGACATTTGACCAAATCGCCCTAGCTGCTCATTGAGAGACAAGAATTGTGGCGCTGAGAAGCTGTCACAGAAAGGTAGTGCTGAGGAGGTTAGAGTATCAGCTCAGTTGCCTGCTAGGAAACAAATTCTGAAATGTGCCAAATGAAGAGAGGTAGTTGCAGGCTATGAAATTTACACCGTTGGAGCCTTCCGGACCGCACTTACTTACCTCAACGAAAGAAGCGATGTTTGCTCACTTTTTGCTGTGCGGTGGCATATGCTCTGGAGTGCTCATCCATCATAATCACAGCCATTCATTTATTGATTTGAACATCCTTACTGAGGCAAGTTCTGATCCATTGTGCATTGTTAGGGAGTAGAGATGCATTCTTAGAATTTGGAATGATGGGCTTAATTTTAGATCTTCCTAAATCCTGGTGCATTCCCTGCCACCCCTCTGGATATCGAATCCAAGAGGCTTCACACCTTAGGAAAGAAGATATTGTCTTAGACAAAATTGGCACTGTGGTCTGTGAACACCGCATGCCTTTTGGGCCATTACTCCCATGCTCTATGGGATTCGGGTATGCAGGTGCTGCCCATGGTCTTGGAGGAGGAGTGGGCGGGCCATAATATTTAAGGCTGTTGCTGATGGGAGAGACTCAGCAAAGTTCACTATCAGATGGGGACTGGATACCACTGACGCGCTGGGCAGAGGGGTTTCATCAACAGTGGCCGTACAGCGCCACGTCTGGCTGAAGACAACTGGATTTTCAGGGCATGACGAAGCATCACTTATGGACATGCCCATTGATGGCTCCTGTCTCTTCTGCGACAAGGTGGATTCGCTGCTGGGGCACATTAAGGACAGCAGGGCTATAGCCAGGTCCTTTGGCCTTTCCAAGGCCCGCACTACCCCCAGTTCATCTTTTGCACCTTTCATGGCCATGAAAAGAGCTTCCAGACGCTTCTATACCTGCCCAGCCACAGCGGTGCACAAGCTTCCCAGCCTCTGGGTTGGGCAGCCAGACATCAGGGCAGTCCAAAGTCACCAGCTGCAGTCTCCAAACACTTATTGTTTGTCTGCTTACCATCACAAGACCCCATTGGGAGGCAGTATACGCCATCACCTGCCCCACTGAGGATTGATAGCCTCAAACAAATTGTCCAAAGGTGCTTCTTCCTCCCCTTCATGACTACCACTTCACCTGTTAAAATCAGGTTCCCCGATCGACCCTTGCACCCCTAAACTGTTAGCTGCTGGGCAGAGGTTATCAACCCACGGGTTATTAAGATTCTTAATCGAGCCCTAGAAACAGCCATGGTTCCTAGAGTTTGGATACAGGCAATGCTTCTTCCCCTGCTAAAAAAACCTACAGCGGATCCAGCCACCCCATCTAACTACAGGTCCATTTCCCTACTACCGGCTTTTTCTAAGATATTTGAGAAGTAGGTAATTAGACAACTGTTGATGTATTTGGAGTTCATTGGGCTCCTTCACTCAAGTCAATCAGTCTTTAGGGTCCTGCACAGGCACTAGTAGAGGTAGCAGAATTTATTAAGGGAACCCTGAACAAAGGGTGTACATCAGCACTGGTTTTATTGGATCTTTCGACAGCCTTCTACACGGTTCTGCATGCCCTTCTTTTAGAGCATCTGCTGGAGATAGGAGTGACAGGGTTACATGGAGCTGGCTAAAATCCTTCCTGGAAAATAGAAGCCTACAAATCTAGACCCCCTCGCCCTGTTCACCAGGTCCTCAAAAGGTGGAAACAGAGGTCCCTCAGCATTCGGCGTTGAACCTTACTCTTTTTAACATTTATCTTACCCCCTAATCCAGTTAGCAGATAAATTAGGAGCAAAAGTGATCTCCTATGCAGAAGACACACAGTTGCTCTTTTCCTTGAATAAGGGGAAAAAGTTGTAAAGTTCTCATGTAAAACCTGTCTTACCACAGTCTTTCACTGGCTAGCAAAAGCACAACTGAAATGCAATAAGGACAAAACTGAAATTCTCCTCTTCTGGGTATTTCCTCCTAAGTGCTGGCGAACCTTTTGGCCTGATGATGCTCCCCCGCCTGATCCTCAAGGAGAGCCGGTAAAAGATTTGGGGATTTGGTCTGATGACAGGCTGTCATTTGGGCCCCTAATCAAAAGGTTGGTGGGAACTTCCTCTGGGATCATGACATCTCTGAAGAATTTTTTTGCTGGTCCTACCGTTCCATGCTAAGAAAACCATCATTCAAGCACTAATCATGTCCTGTATCGACTATGGCAATGCTCTGTATGCAGGCCTTTCAGAATATCTCCTGGACAAACTTCAGGTGATCCAAAATGCGGCAGTTGGACTCCTGTTCAATCTCCCAAGGAGGGCATGCATTAGGCCGCATCTTCGGTATCTCTATTGGCTGCCTATTAGGGAGAGAGTGAAATTCAAGTCTCTAGTGCTGGTTCATGCCACCCTTTATGGCAAAGGTCCTACCTACTTTAGTACCAGATTTAGCTTCTACAACCCGCCAAAACAACTTCAAACTTCTATTGAATTCCTGGTACATACCCCAGGATTCGTAGACAGAGAGCTGGAGGCAGTTCACTTACTTTGCTGAGGACAGCACCATGGACTCAGCTAACCCTGGAATGATGCTTCTTAAGCATTCCAAGGTTGTTTAAAAAGAAGCTGAAAAACAGTTTTTTCTCGATAAACAGAGTGTGCTTCTCTTCCTGACCTTTCAGTTAGTACCATGCCGGGACACTCCCTGGAATAGCTGTGCGCAATATAAGTGTTGAATCATACTCATATACCATCTGCTTGCGACAAGTATGATGGAGGACCATCTTACCTTGCTCTGCCAGGAAGAGACTTCTCTCTTGGCCAAGGGAGCCATAGAGAGGGGGCCGACGCCAGAGGTAGGTCATAGTTGTTATTCCTGCTACTTTCTGGTGTCCAGGAAGGACTAAGGCCTGCGCCCTAGACATGCACCCTCTCAGTTTTTTCCTTAGGAAGGAGAAGTTCAGAATGCTCATACTCGGTCAAGTCCTGTCTGCCCTGATCCCGAGAGACTGGTTGGTAGCGTTAGACTTGCAGGACGCATACTTCCTTATTCCCATCCTGCCTGCCCAAAGGCATTGCCTGCAGTTTACGGTGGGCAAAAAGCACTTTCAGTTCGACATGCTCCCTTTTGGCCTTACCAGTGCCCCTTGGGTGTTCAACAGGGTGATGGCCGTGGTTGCAGCTGATCTGCGGAGATCAGGGGTGCCTGTCTTCCCCTATCTCAGCGACTGTCTGTTAAGAGCGGGCTCACCCCAGGCTGTCATCTCCCACCTCCAGACTATGGTAGATCTCCTCCATTTGCTAGGGTTCACTAGCAATATGCTGTAGTCACACCTGATTCCCTCTCGGACATTCCCTTTCTTCTGAGCTGTTCTAAACACGGTACAGTTTCTGGCTTATTCTCCCAAAGGCGAGTCAGGATATTCAAGCTATGATTCTGATCTTTCACCTCTATCCTGAATTTTGGTCAAACCGAGTCTGAGGCTGCTGGGCCTAAAGGCCTCCTGCATCCTACTTGTGACACATGCCCGCTGGCATATACAGGCTCTGCAGTGGACCTGAAGTTTCAGTGGGCGCAACATCAGGGAAATCTCTTCAACATGGTCCAGATTGGCGAGGGAACTAAAAAGACCTGCATTGGTGGTGAACAGTAATCAAATCATAGCAAGGGTGCGCAGTTCCTCTAGAAAGAAGGGAGGGAACGTTTGTACTGTTCTGGGTTAAAGGAAAAAGCTCCATTAGGAGCAAGTGCCCTCATTCACCTTAGAGGTGTCATGCTTCATCATTTGGGCATGCTCCTCATTGGGCCAGCGCTGCAGTGTCTTGACGGACACCCACTAGGGGGCTCTTTGCCTGAGATCTTTTAAATGCCATCTGGTGAAGTGTTGATTGTGCTGTGTATGTAGTGTGGTGACCAAAGGTGGATTAAAATAGGTATAGTGATGCTTAATATAAGAATATTTTAATAATAAATCTCACTACCCTAGTTAAAAAATGTGGTGTCTATTGGGATACAATGGTCTTAATGAGAAAAGTATCAAGTAATCAATCACACATCAGGTAACAAAGTGCACTTGTACCTTGACCTGGAACCCCATATTGGGGCTTGTGTGTTATAGTAGGGGATCCCCAGGATCTTCCGAATATGCAGCCAGATTTTGAGTGCCGCCTGTAAGATCTTCAAGTGAACCTTTTTGTCTCCCTCCATTAGCCTTCCTCTGTTCCTAACTCCGTTCCATCTTCTTTTCTTCTCCGTCTTTTCAGTTGCCTCAGGCCCTCGCCTTCTCTGTCACTTCCTTCCATTCGCCACAGCCTCCCCCCTCTCTCTCCACCTCGCTTCTGGTCTCCTTTCCTTTCGGCAGACATTTTACATATTTTTCCTGCAGGATCATCGCCGCTTTGCCTGAGCCAAGAGGCCTTTCAAAATGCAGTGCTAATCATTCGGTACTTCTCAACATCATACGCTTACCATACAAGTGCCTACGGTGCATTGAGACTGCACTGCAACTAAATCACTACTTCTCACCAGCATCCTGTTCATGCAGGCGCCTAGAGGCCATTCAGTATGCAGTGCTAAAAAATGACTTATCAGCATCACACAATCATCATACAAGTGCTTACAGTACCATGAGCAAGACCTCTCACCAGCACCCTGTTTATACAAGCACCTAGAAGCCATTCCATATGCAGCGTTAACAGCAATGCAAGCTCAATGACCTATAGGCGCTTGCATTCTCCCACACACACACAGTGCTGCTGTTGACACACACCTCACTAAGCACTACACCAGTTACAAGCAGACACTTGCCCGGCTTGCGCTCCTAGATTTCCTTTACTCCCACGCTGTGCATTTACAAATATTTCAACAGAGCACTGACGAAGTTTGGCGAGGAGGGATGAGGTTATCAGAATCCGCATCAGACACTTCAAAGGCTGCCGCTCCACCCCCCCCCGCGTGTATACGTCACACCACCATTTGTCTGTACCTCGCATCAGACACTTCAAAGGCTGCCGCTCCCCCGCCCCCCGTGCACATCGCGCACCACCATTTGCTGCTACCCGCCTTCTTTGCTGCTTTCGATGTCCCACCCATGTCCATCGCTCTCTGTTGCTTCTCTTCCCACATCCGATTCTGCCTCCCCCATTCGCCCTTTCCTCTCATCCCCATTGTCTCTGTGCATCTCTCTTCTGTCTCTGTTCCCCTGCAGACGTTTCTTCTGCCCCCTTAGCTCACTCTCTCCCACTCACCCTCACTTACCCTCTCACCCCCTCACCCCTCACCCCTCACCCTCTCACCCCTCACCCTCCCATCCCCTCACCCTCCCTCACCCCCTCACCCTCCTTCACACCCTCACCCTCCCTCACCCCCACACACCCTCACCCACCCTTTCACCCGCTCACCTTCACACACCTTCTCACCTTCACACACCCCCTCACACCCTCACACACACCCTCACGCTCACACCCCCTCACCCTTACACACCCTTTCACCCTCACACACCCTTTCACCCTCTCACCCTCACACACCCTCTCATCTTAACACCCTCACACACCCCCTCACCCTCACACCCTCACACCCCCACACACCCTCACACCCCCACACACCCTCACACACCCTCACAGCCCCTCACCCTCACACCCTCACACACACTTTCACACACCCTCTCCCATCCCCTCACCCTCACTTATCCTCTCACCCTCACACACCCTCACATCCCCTCACCCTCCCATCCCCTCACCCTCCCATCCCCTCACCCACCCTCACACCTCCTCACCCTCACACCCCCTCACCCTCACACCCCCTCACCCTCACACCCCCACACCCTCACACCCCTTACCCTCACACACCCTCACCCTCACACACACCCTCACCCACACCCTCACTCACCCTCTCACCCTTACCCACCCTCTCACCCTCACACACCCTTTCACGCTCACACACCCTCTCAACCTCTCACCCTCACACACCCTCTCACGCTCACACCCCCCCTCACTCTCACACCCCCTCACTCTCATACCCCCTCATCCTCACACACCCTCATCCTCACACCCCTCATCCTCACCCTCCCTCATCCTCACCCTCACACACCCTCATCCTCACCCTCACACATACTCACCCTCACACACCCTCACACCCCTCACTCTCACATCCCCTCACCCTCCCTCACACCCTCACCCTCACACCCCCTCACCCTTACACCCCCTCACCCACCCTCTCTCCCTCACCCACCCTCTCACCCTCACCCACCCTTTCACCCTCACCCACCCTTTCACCCTCACCCACCCTTTCACCCTCACCCACCCTTTCACCCTCACACACCCTTTCACCCTCACACACCCTCACCCTCACACCCCTTCACACCCTCACACACCCTCTCAACCCCTCACACACCCCCTCACCCTCACTCCTCCCCCACACACCCCCTCACTCCCCCATCCCTTCACCCTCACATCCCTTAGCCCTCACACCCCCTCACCCCCTCACCCTCACACCCCCTCACCCACTCACACCCCCTCACACACCCCCTCATCCTTACACACCCTCACCCTTACACACCCTCACTCTCACACACCCTCACTCTCCCTCGTCCTCACACCCCCTCACACCCCCTCACCCTCACACACCCTCACCCTTTCACACACCCTCACCCTCTCACACACCCTCACCCTCTCACACACCCTCACCCACACCCTCACCCACACCCTCACTCACCCTCTCACCCTTACCCACCCTCTCACCCTCACACACCCTTTCACGCTCACACACCCTCTCATCCTCTCACCCTCACACACCCACACCCCCCTCACTCTCACACCCCCTCACTCTAATACCCCCTCATCCTCACACCCCCTCATCCTCACACCCCTCATCCTCACCCTCCCTCATCCTCACCCTCACACACCCTCATCCTCACCCTCACACATACTCACCCTCACACGCCCTCACACCCCTCACTCTCACATCCCCTCACCCTCCCTCACACCCTCACCCTCACATCCCCTCACCCTTACACCCCCTCACCCACCCTCTCTCCCTCACCCACCCTCTCACCCTCACCCACCCTTTCACCCTCACCCACCCTTTCACCCTCACCCACCCTTTCACCCTCACACACCCTTTCACCCTCACACACCCTCACACCCCTTCTCACCCTCACACCCCCTCTCAACCTCTCACACACCCCCTCACCCTCACTCCTCCCCCACACACCCCCTCACTCCCCCATCCCTTCACCCTCACATCCCTTAGCCCTCACACCCCCTCGCCCCCTCACTCTCACACCCCCTCACCCACTCACACCCCCTCACACACCCCCTCATCCTTACACACCCTCACCCTTACACACCCTCACTCTCACACACCCTCACTCTCACATACCCTCACTCTCCCTCATCCTCACACCCACTCACACCCCCTCACCCTCACACACCCTCACCCTTTCACACACCCTCACCCTCTCACACACCCTCACCCTCTCACACACCCTCACCCTCACACACACCCTCACCCTCACAACTCTACCACTCTACCGCCCTCACTCTACCGCCCTCACTCTACCACTCTTCCGCCCTCACTCTCCCGCCCTCACTCTCCCGCCCTCACTCTCCCGTCCTCACTCTACCGCCCTCACTCTACAACTCTACCGCCCTCACTCACTCTATCACCCTCACTCACTCTATCGCCCTCCCTCCCTCATTCTATTGCCCTCCCTCTATCGCCCTCTATCTATCGCCCTCCCTCTATCTATCTATCGCCCTCCCTCTATCGCCCTCCTTCTATCTACCTATCGCCCTCACTCTATCTATCTATCGCCCTCACTCTACCGCCCTCACTCTATCGCCCTCCCTCCCTCACTCTATCTATCGCCCACCCTCACTCTATCTATCTATCTATCGCCCTCCCTCTATCTATCGATCGCCCTCCCTCTATCTATCCCCCTCCCTCTATCTATCTATCACCCTCCCTCTCTCTATCTATCTATCTATTGCCCTCCCTTTATCTATCGCCCTCTATCGCCCTCCCTCCCTTTATCGCCCTCCCTCCCTCTATCGCCCTCCCTCTCTTCCAACCAACTCCTTCTCTAACTCCCTGGTCTCTTCTCTTCTCCTGTGCTGTGCTGATCTGCTGTTCTCTGCCACCCGCCTCCTTCTTTAACTCCCTGTTCTCTTCTCCTGTGCTGATCTGCTGCTCTCTTCCACCCCACCTCCTTCTTTAACTCCCTGTTCTCTTCTGCTGTGCTGATCTGCTGCTCTCTTCCACCCCGCCTCCTTCTTTAACTCCCTGTTCTCTTCTCCTGTGCCGATCTGCTGTTCTCTTCCACCCGCCTCCTTCTTTAACTCCCTGTTCTCTTCTCCTGTGCTGATCTGCTGCTCTCATCCACCCACCTCCTTCTTTAACTCCCTGTTCTCTTCTCTCGTACTGATCTGCTGTTCTCTTCCACCCCACCTCCTTCTCTACCTCACTGTTCTCTTCTCCTGTGCTGTTCTGCTGCTCTCTTCCACCCCCACCTCCTTCTTTAACTCCTTGTTCTCTTCTGCTGTGCTAATCTGCTGCTCTCTTCCTCCTCACCTCCTTCTCTAACTCCCTGTTCCCTTCTCTTCTCCTGTGCTGATCTGTTGCTCTCTTCCACCCCGCCTCCTTCTTTAACTCCCTGTTAACTTCTGCAGATCTGCTGCTCTCTTCACCTCACCTCCTTCTCTAACTCCCTGTTCTATTCTCTTCTCATGTGCTGATCTGCTGCTCTCTTCCACTCCACCTCCTTCTTTAACTCCCTGTTCTCTTCTGCTGTGCTGATCTGTTCCTCTCTTCCACCCACCTCCTTCTCTAACTCCCTGTTCTCTTCTCTCGTGCTGATCTGATGCTCTCTTCCACCCTGCCTCCTTCTTTAACTCCCTGTTCTCTTTTGCTGTGCTGATCTGCTGCTCTCTTCCACATACATCCTTCTGTAACAGCACACTCACATACATACTACCACGCACACACACATACAACCACACACATACAACCACACAAACACACACAACCACACAATCTCACACACAACCACACGCACCACCACACACACAACCACACACACAACCACACACACACAACCACACACACACAGCCAACTCACACAACCACACACACAACCACACACACACAACCACACTCTCAGCCACACACTCAACCACACACACAACCACACACTCAGCCACACACACAGTCACACACTCAGCCACACACTCAGCCACACACTCAACCACACACTCAACCACACACTCAACCACAACAATATACCCAACCACACACACAACCACACACAGACAGCCACACACACAACCATACACACACAGCCACACCCAACCACACACACCCAACCACACACACACACCCAACCACACACACATACAACCACACACACATACAACCACACACACACACAACCACACACACAACCACACATACACAACCACACATACACAACCACACACATTTATCTATCGCCCTCACTCTATCTATCTATAAATCACCCTCACTCTATCTATCGCCCTCACTCTATCTATCGCCCTCACTCTATCTATCTATCGCCCTCACTCTACACACACACAGCCACACACACACAGCCACACACACACACAACCACCCACACACACAACCACACACACACAACCACACACACAACCACACACGCAACCACACACGCAATCACACACACAACCACACACACAACCACACACACACAACCACACACATACAACCACACAAACACACACAACCACACAATCTCACACACAACCACACACACAACCACACACACACAACCACACACTCAGCCACACACACAACCACACACTCAGCCACACACTCAGCCACACACACAGTCACACACACAGTCACACACTCAGCCACACACTCAACCACACACTCAACCACACACTCAACCACACACTCAACCACAACAATATACCCAACCACACACACAACCACACACAGACAGCCACACACACAACCATACACACACAGCCACACCCACACCCACACCCAACCACACACACACCCAACCACACACACCCAACCACACACACATACAACCACACACACATACAACCACACACACACAACCACACACATTTATCTATCGCCCTCACTCTATCTATCTATAAATCGCCCTCACTCTATCTATCGCCCTCACTCTATCTATCGCCCTCACTCTATCGCCCTCACTCTATCGCCCTCACTCTATCTATCGCCCTCACTCTATCTATCTATCGCCCTCACTCTATCGCCCTCACTCTATCTATCGCCCTCACTCTATCTATCCCCCTCACTCTATCTATCTATCGCCCTCACTCTATCTATCTATCGCACTCACTCTATCTATCTATCGCCCTCACTCTATCTATCTATCGCCCTCACTCTATCCATCGATCGCCCTCACTATCTATCGCCCTCACTCTATCTATCGCCCTCACTCTATCCATCGATCGCCCTCACTATCTATCGCCCTCACTCTATCTATCGCCCTCACTCTATCTATCTATCACCCTCACTCTATCTATCTATCGCCCTCACTCTATCTATCGCCCTCCCTCCATCTATCTTTCGCCCTCCCTCTAGCTATCTATCGCCCTCACTCTATCTATGGCACCACCACAGCATCACTCAGGGGCACCACAGCATCACTCAGCTGCACCACAACATCACTATGCGCTACCACAGCAACACTGAACGCCACAGCATCACTCGTCGCCACCACAACATCACTCAGCGCCACCACAGTCTCAATCTGTGCAACCATTCAACAACTGGTTCAAATATGTTCTCTCAATGTTTCAATCTTTATTACAAATGTCACAAAAAGATGTTAATATTTCACTTCTGTTCTTGGATTTTCGTCACAATAAAATACACTGAACATTATCTTCACAAAAGTTATTTACCAAAGTTTAAGCTATTGCCATTATAAATTACAATAACTTTTATTTAAGTATTAATTATTTAAATTTTTTTAAAGCCATTGTTATTTGTAATATCAATACATCTAAGTCACGTAAATACAAAACATATTGCATTACAAATGTTATAGGTGTCACATTTGCAAAAGATAAAAGTATTAGCGTTGTAAATGACAAAGCTATTAATTTCGCTATTTTCAAAACCAACATATAAATAAAAAATGTGTCATTTACAAGACCAATAGCTCAAACTTTCCTAATGCGAGACCTATTGCATTGCAAATGCTTGTTGATTTAGAATTGTTACACAGACCCAACTCCAGGAAGGTATTGCATGGGTATCTTTTTTAAGGTAAGGAATCTGCGGTTAGAAGTCTCTATCAGACAAAAATTTACTTACCTTCAGTGATGCCTTAGAGACTCTTTCTAGCCGCAGATTTCTTACGAACCCACCCATTGTGCTGCTCTGCAAATGGATTTCTAGAGACTGTGCTTTCTTCTTTCAGGGCCCTAGTTGTCCACACCAGTGTTCAGTGTTCTTCGTGACCCTGCGGTCCTGGCGTGGAAAGTCGTGAAAAAAAAGTGACAGCGCGGTTTCGCCTATATAGGCAGTGCACGTGTCACTCCAGCATGGACGTCACCACCATGCAGAGTCAATCAATGCCACCTACCGGCACGTTGGGGTACTGCCCACAAAAAATGTCAGGATCCAGCCTGCGCCTGAGGATGATTCTACGGTAAGGAATCTGTGGGAGACAGAGTCTCTACCAGATAAGGCGTTACCGAAGGTAAGTAACTTGTTTGTCTGCCAGTAGAGGTGGTAGTTGGGGATCAATCAATCAGGGATTCTGTGAAGTGCGCTACTCACCCATGAAGGTCTCCAGGCGCTGGGGGGAGTGAGCACATCCGGTCAGTTGAAGAGCCAGGTCTTGAGGGTCTTCCTGAAGATGTGCAGGGTGGGGGCGCATCTGATGTCGATCAGGAGTTCGTACCAGGTCTTGACTGGGAAATAGGAGAAGGTTCTGCCACCCGTTCTTGCTCTACGGATGCGAGGGGGTTCAGCGAGGACACATTTACGATCATCGTAGATTCAACCAAATCTCTAGGAATCACTCTAGACCAAAGCCTAAACATGCAATCACCCATCAACACGTTGGCTAGAAATGCAAGATTTCACCTGAGCAATATTAAGAAATTGAAACCTTTCATCAAAGCAGCAGACCTCAAAATGGCAGTTCAGGCATTAGTAATCTCGAGGATCGAATATGGATGCACAACACTTTCTGGGCTCCCCAAAATTGCAACAGCACCCCTAAAAGCCTGCCTCAAGGCAGCACCAAGGCTCATAACAGGTTCAAAACAAGTCAACCATATCTCTCCTCACCTGAAAATGCTGAATTGGCTAGCTTATGAAGCCAGAATTCATCTCAAATTGGCGTGTATAACACACAAAGCTCTACACTTCAAGTCACCAAGATATCTAGCTCAGAAATTTGAGATTTCGGGTGAAGCACACAATTCAGAAGGTCCAGAGACCTAGTGCTAAAGTTACAGATTTTCCGCAAAAAAAAAACTTATGTCATAGCGTTCTCAGGTGGTGCACCAAGAGTATGGAATTTGCTACCTCCAGGCATCAGAAGGTTACCCAACCACGCAAGATTCAAGAAAGAAACCAAGATCTTTCTCATGAGCAAATTATTACCGTAACCAATACAGATCATCCACATAAGACTCGCCTAAATCCTCTTGCTTAAAGGCTCAAGCGCTTTTTGCTAAGAACTAATTTCAATTGTTCATTACAGGTTCTTGCTTCCCCTGATGACATGGTTCCTCTAGTCTTACATTCTGTGAATGTGTTAAAGTATTTATCGAGAGACGTGACTGTGACAACTTTGAACTGGACTTTAATATGTTAAATGCTATACAGAATATTGTACTGTGAAAGTTATCATGTCCTGTACTGAGAAGCGCTATGATACCCTACAGGGTCAAGTTTGCGCTATACAAAACACTGAATAAATAAATTAATTAAGTTTCAGCCGATCGGAGGTTCCTCTTGGGTACGTGGAAGGAGATTCTGTTGTTGAGATATTGGGGTCCTGTGATGTGGAGGCATTTGTAGGCGTGGGTGAGTATCTTCAAAGTTACTCACTTCTCAACGGGGAGCCAGTGGAGGTTGCACAGGTGTTGGGTGATGTGTTTGTGTCGAGGAATGCCCTGGACGAGTCTGGCTGCGGTGTTCTGGATGGTCTGGAGTTTGCGGAGCAGAGACTTGTTGATCTCCGCGTAGAGGGTGTTTCCGTAGTCCAGCCTGCTGGTATGAGTGCATGGGTGACGGTCTTCCTTGATTCGGGGGGGAGCCATTTGAAGGTCTTCAGAGGATACAGAGGGTGTTGAAGCAGGTGGAGGCGATGGTGTTGACCTGTCGGATCATGGAGAGGGAGGAGTTGAGTACGATGCCGAGGATCCGGGCGTGATCTGTGGGGGTGGTGGGGCTGCCGAGGGGGGTGGGGCACCAGGTGTTGTCTCATGCAGGGGGGGAGGGTCCAAGGACTATGACCTCCGTCTTCTCCAAATTGAGCTTCAGGCAGCTGCTGCTCATCCAGGATGTGACGTCCTTCATTCCTTGCTGCAAGTTGAGTCTGGAGGTGATGGGGTCCTTGGTGAGGGAGAGGATGAGCTGGCTATCGCTTGCGTAGGATACTATGCTGAGTCCGTGTTGTACCACTTTTCTTAAATAAAATTTATGTTTTATGGTTTCATTAGGCCATGGTTAACACTAGTTGTAATTCGAAAGGGGGAAGGGAGAGAACTATGCCAGATTGACGTTGAGTGGTCATCTGGACACCAGAACGTATCTGACCCTCCTGTACTTTCACTGGACACCCATGCATTATGCAAATGTAATGTATTTACTGGTGAACTTCCCTTCAGCAGGCGTAATGTAGCTCTTACTTTAGTGTTTTGCAATTAAAGGGTATTCTGTTGTGCTTTCCCCGGTCTAGAGTCCCGCCCGCTGTCGGTGCCAGTGAAGGTGATGCCCAGCTCCGCCGCGGGCAGCAGGTCGACTCCAGAGGAGCGCATGAAGGAATTCATTGGGGTTGTGTGGAATGCAGTGAAGCGGCTCACTCTTCAGGTAAGAAGAAAGGGGTGTAAGAAAAGTAATGTCTTCCCGCCTTTTAAAGTCTTTTTATGCAGCTCAGCACTTACACTTCATTCACACTCGCTCTCACACGCATGTGAATTCACTTCAGCCCTCTTCTTACTTAGGAATCGCAGGGAAACTATTCCTAAACAATATGGTTAGCTGATGTGCTTAGTAAAAAGTGATTCGTAGGGTTTTAGTTTCACGAAAATTTTCTAAACTAGATTTTTATAAAACATAAACATCAAAACATCTTAGCTCGAAGCTCGCATCACGGAATAGATTCCCTAAAGTGATTTCATTTATTAACTGTTTCTTTCAGGCATCACAGGAGAAGGCTGCCTGCTGCTCGCCACAGAGGGAAGTCAGAGTGTGAGGAGGGCAGGGGGGCTCAGGGTGGAGGTCTAGAAAGACAGAGAGAGAAAAAATAATATTTAACCCAACTTTTATGTCTGATCTGCCCCAGGTTTTGCTTCTCAAAATCTGGTCTCTCTTTCTAAGCTTAAGTGCTAAAGACGTGCTCTGGCGGTGTTCTGCAACGCTCTCCGGTTACAAAACGGTATTGCAAGCTTTATTCTCAGGAAGTCGCGAGAGTCCCTTCATCATTTACAAGCTACCGAGAAAGATTTAGAAAATACGAAGACTTAATCACCGGAACATTAGCCCAGGCAATGGCACGCATTCATGGCAGCCTGGCGAAGCCTTTACGATAGGCCGCGGATTACTGCACCAGCTGCATTGCACTGTGTGCAACCGAAGGTCACAAGTTTGAATCCATACTGCCTGCCAGTAAGCTGTTGTCATAGCCAGGAGATGACTCCTGGCCACCCCTAGTGTGCGCTAGTAAAACTGTCTCTATTCTATGTAAAGCCTATCGGTGCCGGATCCACAATGCAGACAGCAGGGCATCCCATTCAATAACAGCCACTGGTCCTGATTTGGGTGCAACTTTGCGCCACAAGGGACATTCATTGCCAGGCGCTAATTGTATCCCCACAAGTTTTTGACTAATAGATTTTTAGCTGGTGATACCGGGTCCAAATTGTATCCACAAATGGCGCAGAGAGTGGGTCCATGCTTCTTTGAATGAGAGAGAACATTCACAGGCAGCGCCCCACTCCATTTAGATCTCAGAATGGTACAGCAATTATGCACCCAGTAATTACCACACCCTCCAACATCACTAATTGGGGGTGCTCCAAACGAGTCCCCTAAATGGAATCAGGGCCAATTAATCCAATGCTTTCTACTAGCATTTTCTTAACTTTTCGTTACTTTCTCAAGGTCGCTTCTCCCTAGGCAGGTCTCCTTCTGCATTAAATTGGTGCAGTGGCATATTTCGGCACATGGTGGTTCAACTAGGAAGTGATATACTGGGTATCTGGCTCTTAAAGAACGAAATTGTTTGACCATGCTTCCTCTGCAGTATCCACTAACTTAACAGGACTCCTGTGCTCTCTTTTGGTCCGCTTTGAAAAGAAATTTAGATCATCTATTTAATTTTTTATTTTTAGTGTTTTATACAGCGTGAACAAGACCCAGTCGGGTGTCAGAGTGCTTTACAAGAACAACAAGAGGTATTTATAATGCATACAAAAACAATATACAAAAAAACAAGGTATTGTTAAGACGCAGTCGGGTGACAGAGTGGTTTACAGGAACATGAAAGGTAGTTATTGTACAAACAATAAACAATAGAGGTCAGCAAGGATTGGTCAAATAGGTAAAATTACATTATCAAATAATAGGGGGAAATAGTGCAAATAGTCACTTGTAAGTAATGGAGCGGGCAAACTCCAATGTATGTTATCATGATCTCCAATAGGCAGGAAATAGCAACAAGCTTGAGGAGAGGGAGGTAAAGTTTCAAAGTGAGGTGAATCTGTTTGATAGTAGAAGTTTTACTTTTTTTTTTTTAAAGAAGGAAGTGGAAGCACTGCATACACCGCAGCGGAGCTGCGCCTTCTCCTACCTTGCCACAAAAGCCTAGAACGACCTGCACTTACACCTACGAACAGCTCCATCCCTGGCAGAATTCAGAAGAGAACTCAAAACCTGGATTTTCAAATGAGACTATCCATACCTCAGCTCCCGGATACCCTCGGGGATGAGGAGCAAAGCTTTACAAGACTGACTGATAGATTGAGTTTCCTTAGTGCTTGAAGGTGATAGTTAGCTCCTCTGGTGCAGGTTCTGATGTGATGTTTCACGGAAAGGTTATTGTCAAGGATTATTCCTAAAGATTTAGCTGAGTCAATAATATGTAGGGTACAGTTTAAGGCAGTAAGATGTGGCAGCCAGACTTTGATTCTAGGGGCAATGTTGGGCAGTGAGATCAGTAAGAATTATTTTTTAGGTGCATTGAGTTTGAAGTGATTACGAGTCAATCCTTTTTGAGTTTTTGTCAGTGTGCTATTAAAGAATGTTCATGCCTTCGGGAGACATAATCTTCATGTAGAGTTGAATATCGTTCGCATATACGTGGTAGGAGATGCATGAAATAAAAATAATTATTTAATTTGTTCTCTATGACAGTACAAAAAATACATACACCTTTAAGTAATTCCGTTAACTTCAGGAAGGTGCAAGTTCAAGTTAGTTCAATCATCACCTAATAATCATAGTCAAACATCAACACATTTGTCAGAGCTCTTATTCTGTAGTGTTTAAAGATAAAATAACCTCTTCTTTTCTGACGCCAAAAAACGTTCGCCAGAAACTATTTGGATCAGCCAGAGTAACAAAACAGCATATTTATTTATTTGGTGTATTATACAGCACAAACTAGACCTGATCGATGTAGGAGGGCTTTACATAAAAACAGCTACACTACATAAGCAGGTGCATTTTGCTAATAATAGGTTGCAATTTATAGGTTCAGTCATTCGAAAACACATTCTTACAGGCAGTCCGAGTGAGTTCAAGCAGGCTAAAAAGAAATGGTTGTGGGTTTCCAGAAATACAGCCTGCCCGACGCTTTGCAGTCACTGCCAGTTCTACCTAGGATCACCTAACCCCTTACCAGGCTTCGAGTGGTCTAGACAAAAGGCCAGTTGAGCGGTGGCACACAGCACTGTTGTTCTTTGCGATCCTGTTGTGAAATTTAAGCAGTGATTGTTCCATTTAAAATGTTAGTATTTTCACTTAGAGGAAATATAATGGAGACACTTCACCAGTTGTGAAAATGTAATTAGCCGTTTCTACTACCCATATGGCCACCGCTGTTCGAATCTGGAGGTGTTGGCCCTGTGGCAATGAGATAGTAGTGGAGTTATATCGGTGGCCTCCCATGATGGAGACCAGAAGGACATGGAGGGGTGCAGTAGCCCACTATGGCAAATCCAGCCCCGTCAGGGAGACGTGGTCGTAAGTGCATTTTTCCAGCAGAGGAGCCTAGCCAAGTTGTGAAGCCCGGTTCATGGGCACTCGGCTCCCGGGCCTGCAAAGGTTTTCCTGGAGCCTTCTGCATAGCTGAGGCAGGGGAGAGACTTCACGAGGTTTACAGCAAAATTAAATACCCACTACTGGTTAAGTTTTTTACTGCAAAAAAAAGAAGTAAATGTAATCTGTTTTTCTGGTACAGGCAGAGGCTCTAAAGAGGGACATGGTGACATAATGGGTACGGTGGAAAATAAGCTGTAAAACTTCACTAGGCAACAAAGCATTTGACTGCAGGAAGATGATAGCACTGCCTTTACACGATACATAGTCCTTTTATAGCTATGCCTTTACTTCTGTATACATTAAAAACGCTGTGCTAGGTTCCGCGCTGTGTAGCACCCTACTTGGCCCAATTGCTTTTTTTCAAATGTAGATTGATGCACAGTACTAATTGTTCAGTCATTTATTCACAAACTGAAACAAACACCAAGTAAATAAGTTATCTAGAAAAGGGTATCTTAAACATATATATTAATTTGCACTACTCAGACAGAGCTGAATAAACAATACATAGTCAGTTGAGAAATCAAGTAAAGGATTGAATGAACAAACCCGTAGCGCCTCTGATGAATAGTCCTCCAGGATGACTATGTTGTGGACAGTTTCTTAGGTGCTTTCTCTATGCCAGAGTTATATTAAATTTGCGGAACAAATTCTGTGCCCAGCACTTCTACTTTAGAGCAAACAGCATTTCCTTTCCGAGACAGCGAGAAAGCCTTTCTGGTCTGCTTGTCTGGAAGAATTATTATTTTTGAACTTTTAGACTGAGAGAAAAACTAAAGGCCTAACACGCCATTAAACAGACCTATCCTTATTATTTGTATTTACTTTTGTATTTTTATATATCGCAGACATGGCCCGAAGGCATCAGAGCGCTTTACAACAGTAAGTAGCATGATACAAGGGTACATCAAGTTATAGTTACAATAATTATGTTAAAACATTTGCATCTGTAGCTGCGGCCAGAAAAAATGCGGCCGTTGGACAAGGGATATACAGTGTTTAAGCATCGATTTGGATGGTGGCGTCACAGAGTGAAGGTAGTTTGTCTCCTGGATAGAGTACTTGGGGTATGGTCGAGGGCGAATTACCCCAGGTGTCTTGTCCAACAGGAGGAGCATGCTGTCCTTTTTGAAGGTGGTTATGCAGGTTGTTAGGCGAACGTTACCAGTTTCAGGCCCAAAATCCCATTCCATGTTAGATCCCGCCAGGTGATCATCTTCAGAGAGAATAATCAAGCATTTAAGTGACCTTCTGTGCCCTAGCTACCTTACAGTTGTTCTGTCATTTTAGTAGTAGTTGAAACTACTAGTTCAAAAAAGATTTCCTACAGAAATGAATCTGGCTGAGATCTCATCTACCATTTACAGCTTCGAATGATTCTTGGCCGGTGTACTTCCTAAAAGTGCTAGGACCTGTGGTCGTTCCTGCCATCTGTGACATCCTCAGTTAGTCACCAGCTTTTGGGCAGCTTCCTCGAGCCTGGAAGAGAGGCGTAATAACTACTTTGTTCATAAAAAGCTGATTGTGACTATTCTCGTGCTGTCTCAGCTAACAGGGGAAGAATGTAGCTGGCTGGCTTACTCGGGTACTGGAAGATCGTAAGTTCTAGATGGAACTTGGCCCCTCTGAATGAGTTACGGATGCTTAGGGATAACTGTATCAAAATAAAGCTGTCGCTTTTAGATGCATCTGCAGCGTTTAATGTGGTTCGTCATGAGATTCTGATTTGCAATCTCTCGGACGCGGGTTTGAAACAATGCTTTGATTTAAATCCTTCTTGAGAGAGCTTACCCAAGTGGGTTCTCTTACCATGCTTCACTTGTGATTTGAGGAGCACCCCAGGACTCAACTACCTGCCCCATTTTTCTCAATCTATACTTGGAATGACTAGACAAGTTGGTTACGGCTTTTGGCTTTAAAGTCCACTTCTACACAGATAACTCCTAGAGCTTTTATATGGACATTCAAGATTGGAAGGACACTAACTTAGTGAAGATGAATGAGGAAAATACAGGGTTTTATTTACGAGGGTGGAGAATAACCCGCTACAGACAGCTGTGTATGGCCCATCTGATTAGGGCTTGCAACTGTGTAAACATAATAGGTTGGTAATCTGAGTGTGACGCCTGAACATTACCTTCCATTGAGGCTCATTTTCATAAGGTTTGGTTCTAAGGCAACTGAGACTTCTATGTGAAATCTTGCCTTGAGTTGTTAAAGACTTGTCTACTTTTCCTTAAATACTGTGTCAATATCTTTTATATGGGGCTGATGGAATTAGTAATCTCAAGAATGCAACAAGTGCAGAATGTGGAAGTAAAGTGATTTGTGGCTTCTGAAAAAAATGATCATGTGTCAGACGTAAATGCTCTTTTGAATTGCTCCTGGTTAAGGAGAGAACCTCTTTTAAGGTACTTTGCTCGACCCATAGGCTCTGTTAGAAAACAGGGCCACCATTTTGGTCGTAGTAATTGGTTTGAATGCTCCAGTTAGGCTTTTGAAATAAATCCAGTGTACCCACCGTCCTCCAGTTTCCACTCTTCAAAAGGGTGTGATGGGGAGGAAGGGCTTATTGCTTACGTGGCCCTCAGCTTTGAATTGGGCTAGCTTGAACTCTATGGTTTGTTTCCAGTCATAGTCTTTTCAGAAAATAGCTGAAGACCTTGTTGTTTCGCTAAAAAGTTTGAGCTGTTTGTTGCTTCTCTCTGCCTCTCTTTTGTGTTACCTAGGTTTATGATATGTTTGCGGTCATAGTGCGCTGTAGAAATAATTAAATACGTATTAGGTGAGACATTACAGCCTAGCATGAGTTAAACTAGTGGCTAAACTTGAGTATCCTTGGGAGATCTGCGGGTTTAGCTGGTGAAGAATTAAGCCCCTTTTCAGTTCACATGAATCCCGCTAATCGTGCATATCAATCTAGGTACAAAATGGCCAGAGCGAAAAGAATTGATTTGCAAACAAAAAGAAATGTAATGGTTTCACAAAAATTGCCATTCTTTACGAAGAACCTTCTCTAACATACGGAGTGTGCTTTTTGAAGCAATAACTATGCCTAGCTAACATATTTTACTTCAATACTGTGCTACCCTAAACATGGACCATTCTGACTGCACTCTAAGAACTGTGACAACACTTCTGTCTTAAAAAAAAACACCAGACTTATTTCTTCTAGGGCGAAACATATGTTGACTGATCCTTTAGGTCAAGAAAATTATGTGATCAAGATAAGGAGAATAAACCTTATCATTTCCATTACCTGTGCTTCCGTTTTTTAACGCAACAAACATGTGCGATTAACACTTTGAAACTTGAGGTACCTTACACTCCCTGCTTTATGTAATCATTATACTATAGAGTAAATTGCCTTAGCTGTTAACTGTACCATATACCATTTATCTAATTATTGGCAACTTTGGAGACACAAGGCACCTCAGGCCCTGTTTACCCTGTACTTAAGTATCCTGTGGTATTTCCTGTGCTTTTCTTATCTCTGTAGCCTGTGTTTCCGGTTTGTCCTTCCTCACCTTCTCAAATTTCTCGGGCATATTCTATTATTGCATGCTAATATTTGTCTATTGTAAACACAAGGAGATGATGGACGGAGCGCTGAAACATTTCAGACACTCACCCCCAGTCACAGATCTGGGTTGAATCCTTCATCATTCTTTAGCTTACTTCGCCACCTCAGTTCAGACCCAACTATATGTAAATCAGTCTTGACCCTGTGCCTCATGGGAACAGTCCAGTCCGAACTGCCAAGCCAGGTTTTCCCTGAACCAGAAACAAGCATCCTGGGAGCGGTTTCTGGTAACAACCTTCATCAGCCAGGTTAGCTTGAATCCAGTGGCGAAGTGAGCAAGGCACCCACTTCTGGGCATACCCTGCCAATTTAGGGCGAACAAAGCAAACACAGGGCGATGATGGACGGAGCGCTGAAACAGAAAGGTAATTTTCTTGTGCCCTTCCTTCTTTTTGTACCGTGCTCTGTCATCCAGCTCCTTAGTCACCACCTAACGACTGGTTCAAAATTGACAATATTGCCGTTTTCCTCTCAAATATGCCAGGTTTTATGTGGTGAAAACATGCTTGATTTGTGTTGAGCGCTTCCCTCCATTCTGATAGGACAGGTTCTCATTTCCATTAATCAGTAAGACACCGCAGGGGTGCATGCAAAGAGAATAGCACATACCATAAATTGTAGCTATTTCTTGGTTTCTATTTCTATTGCTAGCAGGACCCTACCAACTCATGTCTCGACTGGTGTTTCTTGTCCATGACCCTGCAGTGGCCACAGCGTGTGGTATATTTCAATTACAGTGATTTATAGAAATCTCTATAATCTTTCAACACCCACCAGTATTTTAAAAATGTGACATTACAAATTCATTGTCAAGATAGGACTTCAATGCACAGAATTAAATTATATCTAAAGGGGAAGATCCTTGGTGTTACGGGTCTGTAAGTTTGCTACAGCCTCAACCCATGAATCCGTACAAACGTTTGTAACCTCCAGTTGAAGAACCTCCTGAAAACACAGTTTTTCTAACAGGTCTTCATTTAGAGACCTGTTCCACTTAGAGAGCTACTGAAGGATGCCAGATCTATGTTCCTCCTGTTCATCTGGCTAGACTCTAACTCCCTTCAGAACTTACTGTACTTATTTTCTTCTCTGCTCCACTTCTCTGAAGTGGCCAAGGAAAGCTGTATCACTTTACAAAAATCTTAAATTATTAACCTAAATACTCAAATGGTCGCAAATTATAACATGAAAAAGAATTATAAATCAAAGGGGCGTGACGTACTTTTTGCACGATACAAAATATTACTAACTAGTTTTAAGTAGATCTAAAAAAAACATTTGAGAGCCCAGGCATTTTGATCACATTAAGCGTAACTTATTCCAACGAAAAATAGGATTTCTGCTGACAGAATCCAAAACCCAGGCTCTGCCTTTGCTGAAAATGCTTTTTTTTTAAACTACAGAGATTCCTCTAGTTTTGTGAGGTTATGGGAAGCCATGGAGGCAATACATATGCACAAAATCCTTTATTGTTCCGCTCACTGCAGCAACAAAAGTCAGAATTCTGGCGGATACTTCTAACAGCCGATTCCTCACCTTTTGAATATCTCCAGGCTCTAGACTGGATGCGTAACTTTTTTTTAGCATAGACCCTGCAGGCCAGTAGGAGGCTCTGCCCCGGGTGTGACAGCAGGCCCATGTGGACAAACCTGGAGGAGTTGGCACTTGCGACACAGCAGCCTCCGTGATCGCGCGTCCTGTGGTATCCGAGGAAAGACCCTTGGGAGGCGTTTCACATGTGAGGTTTACACGTACACCAGCCATTTTAGAAGAAAGACCAATGGGAGGCACAATAAACGTGACAGGATTCTCTAACTATCGTAAATGTGACAGGAGATGGAGAGGTGGAAGCTTCTTTTGTAGTGTCATGAGAGAACGCAATGCCTATCTGAGGAACACTGACAAAGTTGTTTCTTGGCTGATATTTATCAATAATTACACTTCTATTCCCACACATAATGCATTTCTAAACTTACAACTATAGAAAGTAGGTATAAAAGGTGAAATAAAAAGTGTTCTCCTCGCTCCTCAGTGTTTTGCAGTTGGTGTAACGGAATGGCTTTCTAGACACAATAAGGGACATGAAGAAAATTGGACAGATGCACATTTTCCTAACCATTTGACAGTAAAATGTCTGTTGTATGGGAACTCTGCATGACTATAGGTATATGAAATAAGACACATGCAGTGTAGGCTTTGAAAATGGCCTTAAAATTTGATGACTGTGGGACAGCCTTAAATGACTGCCAACCAAGAGCCTAAGTTTCTACGTTTACAAGATCTTCTATGAATCGTGCCCCACTTGGTTTGAAAAATCTTGTCAGAAGTGTGTGAAGTGGAAAACGTATTTCTAGGTCTCGTATACTAGACAGTTTTTAGCGGTCTTTAGTGAATACCAAAATCCTACATTAGGTTTTAGAGCCACCCATTGCTTATCATTGGTTGACTTATTGTCACCCTCGATGTTTTGCTGCTTATTCGATGGCTTGCATTTCTCTTCTTCTATTTGTACCAACTCTGTTGGATATCCTCTTTGCCATCCTTTTGAGTAGCTGACTGGCATCTTTCCACTGCTCACATTTAGGGGACTACCTTTTTCTTTCATCACTCCATGAGAATGCATGTGTTTTCTAGTTCCCTCCGTTGTGGACTGCTTCCCATCCT
This sequence comes from Lissotriton helveticus, assembly GCF_964261635.1. Taxonomy (NCBI): domain Eukaryota; kingdom Metazoa; phylum Chordata; class Amphibia; order Caudata; family Salamandridae; genus Lissotriton; species Lissotriton helveticus. The sequence continues at coordinate 420,588,000 of NC_136063.1, read as the reverse complement.
CAAACACCTGCCCACTTGTGCTCTGTGTTACTCCCTCACCCCTCCCATATGCACGTCATTGTTTCCCTCAACCCATACTCATATATATATTTTTTATTGGACCTCTTTGGCCCACCCTCAAGGGCCAGCGTTGTTCCCTTGCCCCCCCCCCACTCACTCTGTGTACTCCCCACCCACATGCTCCTTCGTTGTTTACAGAACCATTCATGTTCCACAACATTTTTTAAATTCATTTTATTTATTTTGTAGGAGCCAGTGGGGGATATTTGCGGCGTCACTACTCTGCAATCCAAGATTCCCTGTCACACTATTAAAATTACCTTTTCTTTGTTTATCAATCCAAATGGTGTCTGCTTCCTGAAGCGGTAAACAAACGATGCACTTATGTCACTCCCCAGCCATGCGCTTGCGTGGTGATTCCTTTATTTTTGATTTGTAGTCACCTCAGAGGATCAGCAAAATTATTTTGCTTTTTACATGTGCTGCATAGCATCGGCAAAAGCATTGAGTTTGATAGGGGTGACCTATTGGCGTTGTCAATGCTTGTTGTATTTGTATTATCGAAACTTAGCTTTTTCTAGAATAGTTTACTTCCTCCAGCAAAATCCTGAATGTTATTTAAGGGCTGCAAGATATATAATGCTGTCACTCAGCTTAGCTAGTGGCATCCGTAATTAATATGTTCCTTGTGTCCAGGGAACTGAACTTCGCTTGACCTGTGTATGTCTTGTGTTGTCCAAGAACCCGCTCAAATAAAAGCATGATGCAGCTCTTTATACACTACAAAGGGCAGAGAAGAGTCTTGCAATTTTAGTTCACTTGGATCCTCTGACTCACAAGTGCTCTGAAGCATGCAAAATTCCAGTAGAGGGTTCATATTTCTGTCCACTGGCTCCCCCAGCGCTACTGGTGTTTGAGGCTCACTAACTGATTCTAATTAACTTTTTAGACCTGTCTTGAGAGCACCGCTGGTCTGCAAGATGTATTGTTACCAATTATTTATAATATATATGGAGTGGGCTTTGGCTCCATCCAGAAGAGTTTTATCTCTCACCACATGCAATTGGTTCTTTAGTGAATCTTTCCGCCTTCCAGAAACTGCTTCCATTGGAAAGCTTGAGGCACTGTTTTACATCTGAAAAGTACACTCAATTATTATACTGTTTGTAACTGGCAATACTTTATCTCCTATATACATTGTAGACAGAAAGAAATACCCATTTTGTATTTTAACCCAACATAAGCAAAGTTAAATAATTAGCTCTACCACTGCTTGTTTCACATTTTTACCAATTGATGAGGCTGTAACATATATTCTTACTTCTAGTCAAAATGTATTTAATCCTACAGGTACCTTATAAAACCTATTCCTCTTTCCCCACCCACTTCTCTTCCTCAAGGGAACCATTAATACACATCATGCAACCCTTACAACAAATCCATGACTGTCAAAGATTCCTAACTTTGGCACACCATCGGATTTAATGACAAACAATATAGGTTTGGCTGCTCTTTGTTTACCATAGGTCTATGTCCCAATGACATTGTGCATTATTGTTATCTAGAATTCAGTTTTTACACTCACTTAGGACTAATTTCCCCGTAACCTACATGCTTTGTACATTTTTCCACCACCTATTATTTTTTTTGGTCTCGTCTAACAGCGCTCATCTTCTTAGGTGCAAGAGATGTAACCTAACGCCTTCAGCTACATTACCTTCCACTCCAGTCTACCCCACCCCACTCCATCCTAGTCTACCGCCACTTCACTCCACTCTACCCCAGTCTATCTCTCTCCTCTCTCGTCTACCCCACTCCACTCTACCCCAATCAACCCCAATCTATTCCACTTCAATCTACCCCACTCTACTCAACTCCAATCTACCCTAATCCACTCATCCCCACTCCACCTCATCTATCCCACCTCACTCCAGTCTACTCCACTCTATTCCAATACACCCCAGTCTACCCCAATCGACCCCACTACACTCAACTTCAATATACCCCAGTCTATCGCACTGTACTCAATATACCCAACTCCACTGCACTCCACCCGCGGCATACCAATCTACCTCAATATACAACACTCCAATCTACCTCACTCCACTCCAATCTCCAGTCCAGTTTACCCCACTGCACCCCAATCCACCTCCTTCTACCCCAGTCTACCTCTATACACTCTAATCTACCCCACTCCACTTCAGTCTACCCCTCTCCACTTCAAGCTACCTCAGTCCATCCCACCCTACCCCACCCCACACCAATCTCTACTCCAATCTCCACGCAACTCAAATCTACCACTCTAATATACCCCACTCCACAGAACCCCAATCTATCTCACTCCAATCTGCCACAATTTAACCCACTCCAATCTGTCCCACTCCACTCAACCCTCAGCTGCCCAATTCCAATTCACCCCACTCACATCTACTCACTCAACTCCACCTCAATCGGTCCCATTCCACTCTACATCTATCTAGCCGACTCCCCTGCAAACTAGCTAGCTCCACTCCAGTACAGCCCACTCCTCTCCAGTCTACCCCACTCTACTCCAGTCTACCCCACTCCACTCTAACCTACCCCAGTCTATCCCACTCCTTGCCACTTTAGTCTGCCACATTCCATTCCAGTCTACCCCAATCCACTCCACTCTACCCCAATCCACTCCACTCTACACCACTTCACTTCACTCCAATATACTCTAACCTGCCAAACTCCATTCTACCACCTCCAACCCATTGTACCTCAATGTAACTCACTCTACTCCAACCCACCACACTCCATGCCACTCCAATATACCCCAAATACCCCACCCCACTCAGTCTACCCCACTCCACTGCATTTTACCTCACTCCAACTCAGCTACCTCACTCCGCTCTAACCTACCGCAAGCCAATATACCCAACTTCAATCTACCCCAGTCCACTCCACTTCAATCTCTACTACGATCTCCACTCCAATCCAGTCTACCCCATTCCACTCCAATATACCCCAATCTTCCTCACTCCAGTTTATCACAACCTAACTCACTCCAATCTGCCCCACTCCACTCTACCTGAATCTACCCCATTCTAATCCACCCCAATCTACATCACTCCAATCTACCCTACTCCACTCTACCTCAGTCTACCCCCGCTCCACTGTACATCAGTCTATTCCACTCCACTCTGTCTCACTGCACTCCACTCTAATTTACCCCATGCCACTTTACCACAATCTACCCGACTCCAGTCTACCCCACTCCACCCCAACATACACCTCTCCAATATACCCAACTCTACTCCACCCAAGTCTACTGCAATTGACTCCTATATACCCACTGCGCTCAAATCTAGCCCACTCCAGTCAGCCCTACTCCACCCCAGTCTACCCAATCCAACTCTACCCCACCCACTCCAATGCTGTCTACCCGCTCCATTCTGCCCCAATCCTCTCCAATCTACCCCACTTTGCTCCATTGACCCCAGTTGACCCCACTGCAGTCTACTCCACTTCTATCTGCCCCACTCTACTCCAATGTCCCCAATCTACTCCACTCTATCTACCCCGCTCTAGTCTACCCCTCTCCAATTACCCCACTCCACCCCAGTCTATTGTAAACCACCCCACTTCACTCTATTGACCCCAGTCTACCCCCACTGCAATCTACTCCACTCTACCCCAATCTACTCCTCTCCAACGTACCCCACTCCACCCTACACCAGTCTACCCCACTCAACTCTAAACTACCCCACTGCACTCTAATCTAACCCTCTCCAATCTACCCTGCTCTACCCACTCCACTCTACCCCACTTGACCCCACTCTACCACACTTCCCCAATCTACCCCCACTTCACTCTACCCCAGTCTATCCCACTTCACTCTGTCCCAATCTTCTGTACTCCAGTCTACCACAATCTACCACATTTCAATCTACTTCAATCTACCCCACTACATTTTACCCCAATACAATCTACCCAACCCCCCTTTACTCCACTCCACCCACGCCACTTTTAGCCATGCTGAACAACAGTCACACTGGTGTACAACATGTCTAAAACACATTGCAAGAGCCAGTAGTTCTCCCATGAGACCTATTGGCTTTGCCAATGCTTGTTCTAACAGTAAGGCCAGCCGTACAAAACTCCGCATATTTACTCTTTTTTTTGCTAGAAGTTAATCATTATATCGTCATTCATTTGTTCGGCACCTTGCATTTACATAGATCCTTTAGGTGTGGCTCACAAGAGCTGTGCTTGATTCTGTTTAATACTCATGTCCCCACTCCCCTCCAGTCTCCCCAGACTACCCAACTCCACTCAAATCTACCCCACTCCTCTCCACCCTAATCTACTCCACCTCAATCTACCTGACTCCAACCCAATCAACCCCACTCCACTCTACCCCACCCCCTCAGTTTATCCCGCTCAACTCCAATCTACCTCACTCCAACCCACTCAACTCCACTCTACTGTTCCCCACTCACATCCACTTTACCCCAATCTACTAGTCTACCAAACCACTCCAATGTACCCCAATCCATACTACCCTACTCCACTGTACCCCCATCTACCCCACTCTATTCCACTGCACCCAAGTTGACCTTGCTCCACCCCACTCAAGTCCACTTCACCCCAGTTGACCCCACTCCACCCCACTTCACTCCAAACTACCCCACTTAAATCTACTCCACTTTGCCCCACTCTACACCACTCTAATCTACTTCACTTTATCCCAGTCTACCTCACTCTATCCTACACCAGTCTACCCCACCCCAATCTACCCAACTCCATCCACCCCATTCTTCCTCACTCCAGTTTTCCCCCAAACAACCCCACCCCACCCTAACTTTTAGCCACGCTGGCCAGCAGCCACATTGGTCTACAACATGTCTAAAACACATTGCCAAAGGCTATAGCTCTCGCGAGAGCTGTTAGCTTTGCCAATGCTTGGTCTAAAAGTAGGACCAGCGTTACAAAACTCAACACATTTACCCTTTCTTCTGCAAGGATTAATCATTATTTTCTTTCCATTTATTTGTATGGCGCCTTGCAGTAGAGCTATTTAGATAGATCCTTTAGGTGGCTCACAAGAGCTGTACTTGATTACATTTAATAATCTTGTCATTTATGAACGTGTAACGGGTCCTTTATATTTTTAGACGTTGACCAGGACCTCTCCTCGTGAAGTAAACACTACTTCCAACAGACGTCTTACATATATGTTCATCACTTTCGTCTGAGCCTGGCTGAACCTACCAGCCTTACCAACTGCCGTCATAACAAACTCCAGTGCCACGTCCCACTTTGATGCATTATGATGCCTGTTAGTAGTTGGGGGGGCTAATGCTGCCACAGAGCAATATAGTGTGGATTGGCATCAGATGACACTGAAGCAGCAGTAATGATTTGTAGATGTCTCCTCGAATAAAATAAATATACAGAGTGATATATTAGGTCACTTTTATCTGAGGACTTACAAATCATTGTTGTGCTGGCCTTTGAAACACTCTTCTGTTATCACCTAGTAGGTGGTTTTTTGTCGGGCGGCCCTGCATATCAGCCTCCTCTATAGAAAATGTGTTGAACCTAAAATGTATTACGGTCTACTAGGGAGACACGGATTTATTTTAAAAGCTCTCACTTCTCAAAGCAAAAGATTCATTTTACTCGTTTAACCGCTTCCGCTCACTTTATAGTGGATTTGATCAAATTCTCTTGTTTACCACTATATTTTTACTGCTTTACCTTTTGTGACATTTGAAAAGCCAATTTTGCCGTGAATTTAGTGTGTGAGATTGAACATGGTTTGCTGCCTTGATGCTTCTTTTCTGCCAGGCAGCGTGATAGGTTACAATTTTACATCGAATGGGGCAAGAAGTTTGAATGGTAAAAGAAAAGCTGCTCGTGGAATCAGACGTTGGTTCTTGGTTGCTTGAAAATGCCCAATTCTGTCTGGTATTTATTGTGAACTAAATATGGCAGTTTTGTACCACTTATGAATTCCAGAATGTGTTTTATATTCTAATGTCGTACATAATAGTATTCGCTATTAGAACTAAGGGCCTATTATGTACTTGAGAAAGATGAAAGCCTGCATTGAAAATGAATCTGTAAACTTCAAGGAATGCCTTAAAGTAGTTAGGCTGTCTCTCTGGTCTTGTAATATTTCAATACATTTCACCATGTTATTTTTCTGAGGCAGACTGCATATTTTATAGATCTCTTTATTAAATGGCTACACAGCAGAGAAACCTGTAATTTTCATCAGGAAGCATGAAAATGCAAACCGAAATTCATCAAAGTAATACTTTTTACTGTAAGCATGGTTAGGTAAATCAGGTTAGAAACGAGTTAACTAATATAGCTGTTTGGTTAACTTAATTTGGGTTTACTTACATACACCAAGCTGTGTGGAAATATGAGAATGATAAAGATTGGGGTTAAATAAAAACAAGTGAAAAAAGATTGTGGGACTACGATGTTGAGGGTACGTAATCTATGGAAAAGCAGGTTATCAAATGCTAGTTATAACAAATATTTGCAATGCAATAGGTCTCGCATTTGCGAGAGTTTAAGCTATTGGCTTTTATGTATCTGTTTTGATAATTAACACATAAATTAAAAGCATTGTCATTTAAAATGCCAATAGCTAAAACTCTATCAAAAGCAAGACCTATTTAATTTCAAAGAAGCGGCTGCCATTGTCCCGGACTGCTTGGAAAGTGAAAGCGCACATGGCGTGCTGAATGTTGGAGGAAGGGCAACCAAGGAAGGTTTGGGTCCAGTCTCTGACTAGCTTGGACCACTACAATATTCTAAACAAGAAAAGGGGGCTAGTCAGGTATGATTTGTTTTTGTTTTTTATGAACACACCCAGCCTGAGAGTGCTGCGTGGTCAATATTTTGTTTTTGATTTATTTTCTTTTAATTTCAAAAAATATTTTACATTTCTCTTTTGTATATCATGAAAACAGACAGTCATCAAACAATAAAGAATGCATTCAAAAGACAGTGTGCACAGTATATACAAGTGATCAATATATACATCATCAATACAAACGATTGCAATGAAACCAGAAATAGAATGATATTAAACAAATTAAATAAATGCGATGCCTAAGTGAATTTTTTAGAAAAGATAGGCACCAGTCCTTCTGATTTTGTAACAGAAGACCAGCGGACAACACATTTCATAGAAACTGCCTGCTAGTCTTGCTGAGCCAGTGATTAGATATTGATATAGTTGCACAACTAGGGACCAGGGGTGTGATTTTATTTAAGTCTCTAGTGGCACTCTTCCTCTTTATCGCTGGCTCGGGGTCAACGCGTTTCGAACCACAAGGTGATTGGGGGTTCTCCTCAGGACACGGACTGGATATAGCCGTAACTGTGAATATAATAAGATCTGGTTTGAGTGTTGGTTATAAGCACAATCTAATGGACTCAGAAGCTCGAGAACTCATAGTTTCTTCTACCTGAATGTAGTCTTCACGGTTGAGATGTGTATGGGGGGGGGGCGCCAGCCTCACATGGTACTCCTATTCTGCACAGAGAATGATAAAGGATTGCCTGTCACTATACTGCCAACATGGGGAGCAATGGATGGTTTGGTTAAAAGCATACCTTAGTCATTATGTGGCATCCATGATATTAATCTGGACTGAAGGGGTCAATTTGTGTGCCACGTGGAGTATCTGCAAGGGAGAGAATTACAGCCGCATGTGAACCTGTGGGGCCGAGACACTCACTAAGTTCAACATTACACTTTTCGTCGACAGGGGGACATACCTGTCTAAATGATGAGCGGTCGCAAAGGAGGGAAGTCTGGCCGTATGGTCCAGCGGTAATTTCAAAGGCGCTGTTGAAAAATAGGGGAAACGAGTTTGAGTACAGCGCGGAAAACGTGCGAATGACCGCCACAGCTCATGCGAATGGAGCGGCATAGGCGCATCGCGGTAATAGCGTGCTCGAGGGCTTACACTTACTCGTGATACGAGCGTTCTCCCAGCGTTACCTCCGGCGTCTGTCATGCAAGTGACCCGGGCCGATGTAGCTAGTTTAGAAGCGGTGGGCGGCCATATTGGCTGGGCGTCACTAACTGCCAGGAATGCTGGTATTGGTAGTTCAAGCTGGGAAGGGAAACTGCCCTGTACGCACTCGGCAGAAAAGCAGTCACAGACAAACTGAATATGCGATAGACTCAAAAAAGGGGGGTCATTATTGCAGATTGCTTACTTCAGACAGTTCATTGAGCCCCGAGTTAGATGTATCAAATTTCAATATTAGGTAAGCCTCTTTTTGGGACAGTCGAGTCTCAGGATCACCATGTCCACCTTTGATGACCGACAGCACTGTCCATTTCAGATCATTTACCGAATGCCTATGTTGTAAGAAATGAGACACTAACGGTGCTGTGAGGACCTTATTATTGATCCGGGAGCGATGCTGTATGATCCTTTGCCGAACCTCTTGTGTTGTCTTCCCGATATACACTTTGTCACACGGACACTGGATGGCATATACTGCATTTTTGGTTTTGCAGTTGGTGTGATCTTCATGGCGCCAGAATCTTTTTCCATCAGAGAATAGAGAACCTTCCATGGTGAGATTACAGACGGAACATGTCCCACATTTTCTGTGTCCTTTTACAGGGGTCGTACCAAAGATGGTGCTCTGGGTGTCCTTCTTTGGTTGTGGACGGGTTGATGTTATCAACTGCCCTATGCTGCGGTTCTTCTTAAGGGCGAATAGTGGTGAACCCACCTCAGGCATGATTTCCTCCACCAGATGCCAGTTTTTTCGGATAATCTTTTGCAAGGGTTGAGTGTGAGGTCCAAACGTGGACACACAGACCATTCGCTGTGTGGGAGATCTCTGCCTCTTTTGCAATAAGTATTCCCTTGGGGTCCATCTGGCCCTTTTCATGGAATGCTTGAGCAGCTTGCGAGGATATCCTCTCTCTTGCAATTTCCTCGTTAGGGCTTCACCATGGGTAATAAAGTCTTGCGTACTCGAGCAATTTCGTCTGACCCTCAGGAATTGCCCATAGGGCAGATTGTTTTTAAGGCTCCTGGGGTGGTAGCTCGTGAAATGGAGAGCATTGTTTTTATCCGTCTTTTTCTGGAAAAGGTACATGCCAGTCCGTCTGGTGATGTCTTGACTTCGACGTCCAAGAATGGTAAGGCTTTAGCATCATAGCAAAGACTGAACTTGATGTCTGGACTTCGGTCATTGAGCCAACAGTGGAATTCCTCGAGAAACTGCGGTGTACCACTCCAGATGCACCACACGTCATCAATATATCTTAGCCACTGGAGGATGTGGTCTTGATATGGGTTGTTGTTATGTACATATTTCTCTTCATATTGGCCCATGTATAGGATCGCCATTTCAGGAGCAAAGGGGCAGCCCATCGCAGAGCCCTTGATTTGTAGGAACATTTTCTCTTCAAACGTGAAAAAGTTTCTTTTTAGCGCCAAAGATGCGAATGCGACGATCAAGTCGGTAGGCACTCGGTGAGGACGAGGCCTTTTCTCTAGGGACATTTCGATAACATCAAGTCCGTCATGCTGCGGGATTTGGGTGTACAGAGATGATACATCCATCGTGGCCATCAGATGTTTGTTTGGGTCAAATTGCCGTCCTTCCACCTTGTTAATGAAATCCATGGTGTCTCTGAGATATGATTGAACCTCCACCACCAGTGGTTTCAGGAACACATCAACGAATTGGGAGATTGGTTCAAGGACCGAATCGCACCCGGACACGATGGGCCGCCCGGGTGGTTTGGTGGCATCCTTATGTACTTTCGGTAAAAAGTACAAATGAGGGACCCGAGGGTGCTTCTTTACAAGGTATTCTGCTTCTTTGGGACCCAGTATCCCTTGTTCCTTTGCATCATGGACCAGTTTAGAAATTTCTTGTGTGATCTGGGAAGTGGGATCTTGTGTAATGCGGCGGTACCATTCCTGATTGTACACGTGACTTCTACCTTCAGCTCGGTATAGTTCCTTTGACCACAGTACCACCGCTCCTCCCTTATCTGCCGGTCTAATGATAGCGTCTTGTTGATTTTTCAATTCACGGATGGCTTTTTTTTGGTCTTTCGTTAGATTGGCAGGAACAAACTGACGTTGTCTTTCCAGTTGATTCAAAGATGACATGACCACACGCTCAAAGGTAATGATATTTTTTGACATGTTATGGTTGGAGGGGCAGAATGTGGATTTGTTCCGCAGGCCGGAGGCCTCCGTTTGTAATTGATCGGGTGAATCTTTAAAGAACCATCTCAGCCGCACCTTTCGAAAAAATTCCAAAACTTCCAGCTTGATCTTTGTAAGGTCAGTGGTGGTACCCGGTACAAATGACAGGCCGAATTCTAGTACTTCTTTTTCAGCTTTTGAAAGTTCCTTGTTGGACAGGTTGATGATGGGAGATTTACTTATGACTTGTAGTGCTGTTTTCGTGTAGTCATTTCCCATTGCGGTTTGAATCTGGTGCGCTTCTGCTGTTGGCCCTGTCCTAAAAAAGGCCTTTTGTTGGGATTTCTGTTTGAAGGACCTTCTCCAGCGTCTGAATCAGCGGTGGATTCTGAAGACGAAGTCTCCGAGAATGTAAGGAACTTCTTTCTGGACCGCCCCTGATAGGTGTTCAGATGCCTGGTAGAATCAGGGCGTGTGTAAAAGTCATCCTTAAGGTAAGGATAGACCGTTTCAAGGCTGAAGTTCTTCAAATCTTTTTCGAATTTGGAAGTTTTAAAGATGATTGTGTGGTCCTTGAATGTGGACAGTTCCTTTTCAATTTTGTCTAGAAGAATTTTTGCTTCAGTTTCGGTGTGATTGTCTTTGATGGCTTGGAGTTGTTCTTCAATCTCCTCTTCTTCTTTTTTGCAGATATGTTGAGCTGTTTCGACGGTATGGACCATCAGCTCTCTACTGCATTTAGTGCTTATGCAACTGAACCCTTTTCTGTATACGGGATCCTCCGTGAAGATGACCGGGATGTTCTTGATCTGCAATCCCCATGGTATTGTACCAGCTTTTAGGTTGGCAAGTAGAAAGTGCCCATGAAGTTCGGTTCGGACATGTTTCTTTTGGAGTCTGATAAGTTTGTCTGTGACGTTTAACTGCTTGGCCGTACTACTCAATTTAACAGAAGAAAAGAGTGTCGAGTCTGAGAGAAGCTTCTGGATGTGGTCCTCACTAAATGATAGCGTGTCCCTTTCCGACATACTTGTTCCTCGGGACTTGGCAGGCCCGAGGCCAATGAATGAATTGTTTTTATACACCTATTTATGTGTACCGAGAAACCTTGCGGGCATGTGCCCGCTCTACAGACACGGCAACCAAGGAAGGTTTGGGTCCAGTCTCTGACTAGCTTGGACCACTACAATATTCTAAACAAGAAAAGGGGGCTAGTCAGGTATGATTTGTTTTTGTTTTTTATGAACACACCCAGCCTGAGAGTGCTGCATGGTCAATATTTTGTTTTTGATTTATTTTCTTTTAATTTCAAAAAATATTTTACATTTCTCTTTTGTATATCATGAAAACAGACAGTCATCAAACAATAAAGAATGCATTCAAAAGACAGTGTGCACAGTATATACAAGTGATCAATATATACATCATCAATACAAACGATTGCAATGAAACCAGAAATAGAATGATATTAAACAAATTAAATAAATGCGATGCCTAAGTGAATTTTTTAGAAAAGATAGGCACCAGTCCTTCTGATTTTGTAACAGAAGACCAGCGGACAACACATTTCATAGAAACTGCCTGCTAGTCTTGCTGAGCCAGTGATTAGATATTGATATAGTTGCACAACTAGGGACCAGGGGTGTGATTTTATTTAAGTCTCTAGTGGCACTCTTCCTCTTTATCGCTGGCTCGGGGTCAACGCGTTTCGAACCACAAGGTGATTGGGGGTTCTCCTCAGGACACGGACTGGATATAGCCATAACTGTGAATATAATAAGATCTGGTTTGAGTGTTGGTTATAAGCACAATCTAATGGACTCAGAAGCTCGAGAACTCATAGTTTCTTCTACCTGAATGTAGTCTTCACGGTTGAGATGTGTATGGGGGGGGCGCCAGCCTCACATGGTACTCCTATTCTGCACAGAGAATGATAAAGGATTGCCTGTCACTAATTAAAAATACTGCCAACATGGGGAGCAATGGATGGTTTGGTTAAAAGCATACCTTAGTCATTATGTGGCATCCATGATATTAATCTGGACTGAAAGGGTCAATTTGTGTGCCACGTGGAGTATCTGCAAGGGAGAGAATTACAGCCGCATGTGAACCTGTGGGGCCGAGACACTCACTAAGTTCAACATTACACTTTTCGTCGACAGGGGGACATACCTGTCTAAATGATGAGCGGTCGCAAAGGAGGGAAGTCTGGCCGTATGGTCCAGCGGTAATTTCAAAGGCGCTGTTGAAAAATAGGGGAAATGAGTTTGAGTACAGCGCGGAAAACGTGCGAATGACCGCCACAGCTCATGCGAATGGAGCGGCATAGGCGCATCGCGGTAATAGCGTGCTTGAGGGCTTACACTTACTCGTGATACGAGCGTTCTCCTCCCAGCGTTACCTCCGGCGTCTGTCATGCAAGTGACCCGGGCCGATGTAGCTAGTTTAGAAGCGGTGGGCGGCCATATTGGCTGGGCGTCACTAACTGCCAGGAATGCTGGTATTGGTAGTTCAAGCTGGGAAGGGAAACTGCCCTGTACGCACTCGGCAGAAAAGCAGTCACAGACAAACTGAATATGCGATAGACTCAAAAAAGGGGGGTCATTATTGCAGATTGCTTACTTCAGACAGTTCATGGAGCCCCGAGTTAGATGTATCAAATTTCAATATTAGGTAAGCCTCTTTTTGGGACAGTCGAGTCTCAGGATCACCATGTCCACCTTTGATGACCGACAGCACTGTCCATTTCAGATCATTTACAGAATGCCTATGTTGTAAGAAATGAGACACTAACGGTGCTGTGAGGACCTTATTATTTATCCGGGAGCGATGCTGTATGATCCTTTGCCGAACCTCTTGTGTTGTCTTCCCGATATACACTTTGTCACACGGACACTGGATGGCATATACTGCATTTTTGGTTTTGCAGTTGGTGTGATCTTCATGGCGCCAGAATCTTTTTCCATCAGAGAATAGAGAACCTTCCATGGTGAGATTACAGACGGAACATGTCCCACATTTTCTGTGTCCTTTTACAGGGGTCGTACCAAAGATGGTGCTCTGGGTGTCCTTCTTTGGTTGTGGACGGGTTGATGTTATCAACTGCCCTATGCTGCGGTTCTTCTTAAGGGCGAATAGTGGTGAACCCACCTCAGGCATGATTTCCTCCACCAGATGCCAGTTTTTTCGGATAATCTTTTACAAGGGTTGAGTGTGAGGTCCAAACGTAGACACACAGACCCTTCGCTGTGTGGGAGATCTCTGCTTCTTTTGCAATAAGTATTCCCTTGGGGTCCATCTGGCCCTTTTCATGGAATGCTTGAGCAGCTTGCGAGGATATCCTCTCTCTTGCAATTTCCTCGTTAGGGCTTCACCATGGGTAATAAAGTCTTGCGTACTCGAGCAATTTCGTCTGACCCTCAGGAATTGCCCATAGGGCAGATTGTTTTTAAGGCTCCTGGGGTGGTAGCTCGTGAAATGGAGAGCATTGTTTTTATCCGTCTTTTTCTGGAAAAGGGTACATGCCAGTCCGTCTGGTGATGTCTTGACTTCGATGTCCAAGAATGGTAAGGCTTTAGCATCATAGCAAAGACTGAACTTGATGTCTGGACTTAGGTCATTGAGCCAACAGTGGAATTCCTCGAGAAGCTGCGGTGTACCACTCCAGATGCACCACACGTCATCAATATATCTTAGCCACTGGAGGATGTGGTCTTGATATGGGTTGTTGTTATGTACATATTTCTCTTCATATTGGCCCATGTATAGGATCGCCATTTCAGGAGCAAAGGGGCAGCCCATCGCAGAGCCCTTGATTTGTAGGAACATTTCCTCTTCAAACGTGAAAAAGTTTCTTTTTAGCGCCAAAGATGCGAATGCGACGATCAAGTCGGTAGGCACTCGGTGTGGACGAGGCCTTTTCTCTAGGGACATTTCGATAACATCAAGTCCGTCATGCTGCGGTATTTGGGTGTACAGAGATGATACATCCATCGTGGCCATCAGATGTTTGTTTGGGTCAAATTGCCGTCCTTCCACCTTGTTAATGAAATCCATGGTGTCTCTGAGATATGATTGAACCTCCACCACCAGTCGTTTCAGGAACACATCAACGAATTGGGAGACTGGTTCAAAGACCGAATCGCACCCGGACACGATGGGCCGCCCGGGTGGTTTGGTGGCATCCTTATGCATCTGGAGTGGTACACCGCAGCTTCTCGAGGAATTCCACTGTTGGCTCAATGACCGAAGTCCAGACATCAAGTTCAGTCTTTGCTATGATGCTAAAGCCTTACCATTCTTGGACGTCGAAGTCAAGACATCACCAGACGGACTGGCATTTACCCTTTTCCAGAAAAAGACGGATAAAAACAATGCTCTCCATTTCACGAGCTACCACCCCAGGAGCCTTAAAAACAATCTGCCTTATGGGCAATTCCTGAGGGTCAGACGAAATTGCTCGAGTACGCAAGACTTTATTACCCATGGTGAAGCCCTAACGAGGAAATTGCAAGAGAGAGGATATCCTCGCAAGCTGCTCAAGCATTCCATGAAAAGGGCCAGATGGACCCCAAGGGAATACTTATTGCAAAGGAGGCAGAGATCTCCCACACAGCGAATGGTCTGTGTGTCTACGTTTGGACCTCACACTCAACCCTTGCAAAAGATTATCCGAAAAAACTGGCATCTGGTGGAGGAAATCATGCCTGAGGTGGGTTCACCACTATTCGCCCTTAAGAAGAACCGCAGCATAGGGCAGTTGATAACATCAACCCGTCCACAACCAAAGAAGGACACCCAGAGCACCATCTTTGGTACGACCCCTGTAAAAGGACACAGAAAATGTGGGACATGTTCCGTCTGTAATCTCACCATGGAAGGTTCTCTATTCTCTGATGGAAAAAGATTCTGGCGCCATGAAGATCACACCAACTGCAATACAAAAAATGCAGTATATGCCATCCAGTGTCCGTGTGACAAAGTGTATATCGGGAAGACAACACAAGAGGTTCGGCAAAGGATCATACAGCATCGCTCCCGGATCAATAATAAGGTCCTCACAGCACCGTTAGTGTCTCATTTCTTACAACATAGGCATTCGGTAAATGATCTGAAATGGACAGTGCTGTCGGTCATCAAAGGTGGACATGGTGATCCTGAGACTCGACTGTCCCAAAAAGAGGCTTACCTAATATTGAAATTTGATACATCTAACTCGGGGCTCAATGAACTGTCTGAAGTAAGCAATCTGCAATAATGACCCCCCTTTTTTGAGTCTATCGCATATTCAGTTTGTCTGTGACTGCTTTTCTGCCGAGTGCGTACAGGGCAGTTTCCCTTCCCAGCTTGAACTACCAATACCAGCATTCCTGGCAGTTAGTGACGCCCAGCCAATATGGCCGCCCACCGCTTCTAAACTAGCTACATCGGCCCGGGTCACTTGCATGACAGACGCCGGAGGTAACGCTGGGAGGAGAACGCTCGTATCACGAGTAAGTGTAAGCCCTCAAGCACGCTATTACCGCGATGCGCCTATGCCGCATGCCGCTCCATTCGCATGAGCTGTGGCGGCCATTCGCACGTTTTCCGCGCTGTACTCAAACTCGTTTCCCCTATTTTTCAACAGCGCCTTTGAAATTACCGCTGGACCATACGGCCAGACTTCCCTCCTTTGCGACCGCTCATCATTTAGACAGGTATGTCCCCCTGTCGACGAAAAGTGTAATGTTGAACTTAGTGAGTGTCTCGGCCCCACAGGTTCACATGCGGCTGTAATTCTCTCCCTTGCAGATACTCCACGTGGCACACGAATTGACCCCTTCAGTCCAGATTAATATCATGGATGCCACATAATGACTAAGGTATGCTTTTAACCAAACCATCCATTGCCCCCCATGTTGGCAGTATTTTTAATTAGTGACAGGCAATCCTTTATCATTCTCTGTGCAGAATAGGAGTACCATGTGAGGCTGGCGCCCCCCCCATACACATCTCAACCGTGAAGACTACATTCAGGTAGAAGAAACTATGAGTTCTCGAGCTTCTGAGTCCATTAGATTGTGCTTATAACCAACACTCAAACCAGATCTTATTATATTCACAGTTACGGCTATATCCAGTCCGTGTCCTGAGGAGAACCCCCAATCACCTTGTGGTTCGAAACGCGTTGACCCCGAGCCAGCGATAAAGAGGAAGAGTGCCACTAGAGACTTAAATAAAATCACACCCCTGGTCCCAAGTTGTGCAACTATATCAATATCTAATCACTGGCTCAGCAAGACTAGCAGGCAGTTTCTATGAAATGTGTTGTCCGCTGGTCTTCTGTTACAAAATCAGAAGGACTGGTGCCTATCTTTTCTAAAAAATTCACTTAGGCATCGCATTTATTTAATTTGTTTAATATCATTCTATTTCTGGTTTCATTGCAATCGTTTGTATTGATGATGTATATATTGATCACTTGTATATACTGTGCACACTGTCTTTTGAATGCATTCTTTATTGTTTGATGACTGTCTGTTTTCATGATATACAAAAGAGAAATGTAAAATATTTTTTGAATGTTGGAGGAAAGCATTTCGTGCCTATATGCCTGCTGTAGGAGAAACTTGTTAAAGAAAATAGTGATTACAGACTAAAAAAGACATACCATGTAACAACAGAAGTAAATGGGTCAGCCCTCACGGGAGGTTACAAATTAAGACAAGGAGGGACTAACAAGACTAATAAGGAATCAGAAGCCAGCATTTACAAAGGACAATGACACAAGCCAATGAAAAATATAGGTGTAGAGTGGGCAGGGCTTCAAGTCCATACTCGAATACAGCATGATTCGCAGAGCAGCTCGGGCTCGACCTGAAAAACTCCACCAAAGTGTTTTGTCCTTTATGGGTCTCACAGCTGGCTCAGCAAGGCTCACATTTTCCTTCTTATAAACAACAGGAGTTCAACTTGCGCAGCATGGGAAAAAGTAAAAGGTGTGGACATGGTCATGGTGGATGCTTGATAAGCGGGCTCTGTCATAACAGCGCTTACTCAGTAGTATGAAGTCAGGCACATGATAGAATCATGAACTTTCAAATCAGGAAGTGAGTTTTCCTAAGAGCATGCCAGCTTCTAATATAAAATATACGTAAAAATACTGAATTGAATTTTGTCTCAAAGAAAGCCAGGCTTGCAGATTGCTTTCATTGTCAAAACATATGTAGACTAACACACATTGTGGGCTTGGAAACATCTTGACCTGAATCCAAAGTAAAACTGAGCTAGTGGTATATTTTAAACAATAATTTATTTTAAAAGCCACTATATTTTTTACTTTTACCATGATGCACTGCATCTGTCAAGCTATGTTTTCCCTTTTCAATTTCTCCTCCTGTCCAGCGGTCTTTTTTCTAAATCGGCCGGCAATCTGAATTTTACTTTTTTAATCTTCTATGAACTTTTTAAAACTTATCTCTTCAGTTCTCAAGATCTGTCATCTTCACCTGTGCAATCTCTATTTGTTCATTAATTCCATTTGCTTCTCTGAAGCGTTTTGTGAAATCTAGTACTCTTCTGTTTTAATCTTCCATATTCTCCACACTGATCCTCTTTTCATTTTCTTTGTTTAGTATATTAATTTCTTAGCACATTTGCATCTCTTTTCTCTCTTGTAATGCATCATACTTCACCCAGGTGCATTTCTTCTATCAGTGTTCTTTCAGTTCCCCTCCCACGTTGTACCAGATTTTTTTG
This sequence comes from Lissotriton helveticus, assembly GCF_964261635.1. NCBI lineage: Eukaryota > Metazoa > Chordata > Amphibia > Caudata > Salamandridae > Lissotriton > Lissotriton helveticus. The sequence continues at coordinate 420,570,079 of NC_136063.1, read as the reverse complement.
TTTTTTATGCTTTTATGTTGTTTGTAATCGTTGGATAAATGTGCTTTAGATTAACCCCGGGCGGAGCTTGCGGAGTTGGGGGCAAACTCTGTGGAACTCCACGAAGCTCTGCTCCACCACCCGCCTCCACCCCGTATAAATTAAAATAACGTACAACAGAATTTACAAAGGATAAAAGTAACCTACCTTATTGCAGGCGTTTCCAGGCTGCCTTCCTCCTCCTCCTCATGTACATCTTGCACAAACTGCGCATGCGCAGTTCGTGCAAGATGCACGCGAGAAGGAGGAGGGCAGCCCGGGGTCGCCGCAATAAGGTAAGTTACTCTTGTTCCTTTTAAATTATGTTGTACGTTATTTTAATTTATACGGGGTGGAGGCGGGGACCCGATTTAGCCGGAGTTTATTTCCCTTCTCAGCGGAGCGCATAGTGGGGAAATCTCCGCAGACTCCACTGGCGGAGTGGAGTTCTCCGCCCGCGCCTACTTTAGACGTGTGTAAATTCTAAAAATGCATTAAAAAAACTCTAAACAGTAAAAACTCAGTTCAGCATCATGTGCACTGTAGCAGCAGTATGCTCTCTATATTTCTGTCTTGGTCTCTTTTACTCACTCTGCTTCACAAGCATCACCTCTTTCTCTCTCACTCATTCTTAATCCCTTTTCTCTTAATAATTAAAGCAGTCTGGACACCTTAAACCAGGCAGCTTCGACTGATGGCTGCTCCCATCTTCTTCATTCTTCCATCCTTTGCATTTTTTCTACCTGCAAACTTCCCCGTTCGGGAACTACTACTCCTAAGTTAAACGGTGTCACAGTGTATGTTCTTTCTACCTCTAAACGTGCAAATATGTATGGTAAAATTGGTTAACCTCAGTTGGCTTATTTACATTTCCTGTAAAGCCATTGTAAATTGACATAGGAGGTGGACCAGTGGTCCATACGTAAGATAAGGCTCCCAGTTTTCCGTTTTTACTGATTTTTACAGATAAATACAGACAGAAAACAATGTGTTTCCTGTGTGTATTTATTTTTAAAAGCAGAAAAATACAGAAAATTATGCTTCTTCTGGGTGACTCTCCATGCTGTCTTTCATGCTTTCCAAGACAACAGCTGAGCAGATAGCACAGAATGGAAAGTTAGAAAAGAGGTTCAGATTTCCCTGAATACAGGCATGTGTTAGTGTATATTTGTGTTATAATACTGATATTTAACTGTGAGTGTAAGGTTTGGCTATATTTGGCTGCTTAATTTGCTAACAGGCGACGGGCAGCATAGTATGAGTGCATGTTTAGCAGTTAAATAGATCTGGAAATATACTGTGCTAGGACTCTATTTATTCTCAAAAACACAAAACAAATATGGATAATTACCAATAAGATGGTCAAAAAAGAAATATGGATAAATACAGACATGAATGTTAAAACAGTAAATACAATAAAACCGGGAGCCCTATCCATAAGTTAAATGTTGTGTGGCAGTTTGTATTTACACCACCCATGTATATGACAAAAATGTATGATCCCCAGTTCCTACCCATATGCTCTTGCAGGGCTGCAAGTTGTGCTATGGACGGGCAGCAGATTAAAAGCTCTGGTGACCCATGACTGAGAGAAGTGCCCTTGCCACATAGGAAAAGCTTTTTTTATATATTCAATCAATCAGTCAATTAGGGAATTGTGAAGCGTGCTACTCACCCTAGAGGGTCTCAAGGCGCTGGAGGGGGGAGGGGGGCTGGGGTAGCAGCTCCGCGTCAGCCGAAGAGCCAGGTCTTGAGGCTCTTCCTGAAGGTGTGCAGAGTAGGGGGAGTGTCTGATGTTGACCGGGAGCTCGTTCCAGGCCTTAGCCGCAACGTTGGAGAAAGCTCTTCCACCCACTCTGCTTCTACGGATGCGCGGGGTTTCTGCTAGGGCGAGGTATTCGGAGCAGAGGTTTCTTTTGGGTACGTGGAAGGAGATTCTTTCATTGAGGTATTTGGGTCCAGTGTTGTGGAGACATTTGTAGGCGTGGGTGAGTAGTTTGAAGGTTACTCTCTTCTCGACAGGGAGCCAGTGGAGGTCTTGCAGGTGGTGGGTGATGTGCTCATGTCATGGGATGCCGAGGACAAGTCTAGCCGTGGTGTTCTGGATGGTCTGGAGTTTCCGTCTTAGGGATTTGTTTATTCCAGCGTAGAGGGTGTTTCCCTAGTGCACACTGCTTGTTATGAGTGCGCAGGTGAAGGTCTTTCTGGCTTCGGGAGGATCCACTTGAAGGTCTTGCGAAGTATGCGGAGGGTGTTGAAGCAGGTGGAGGCGACGGCCTTGATCTGGCGGGTCATGGTGAGGGAGGAGTCGAGTATGATGCCGAGGTTCTGGGCATGGTCTGTGGGATGGTTTGGGTTGCAGAGAGCGGTGGGACACCAGGTGTTGTCACAAGCTGAGGGGGTGAGTACAAGGACGAGGATTTCTGTCTTCTCCGAGTTGAGCTTCAGACAGCTGCTGCTCATCCAGGCTGCAACGTCTTGCATTCCTTCCTATATACTTTAGATAAGTTGTCCTTTAAATGCAAATCCACAGAGATGCATGCTTAATATAAAAAAAAGTGGCATGCAATGCTTTGAGAGTAGTATGCCATCACAGTGAACAGCTGTCCAAACGTTGTTTTCATTGTGTAGCTAAAGACTGTGATTTTGAAGAACAGGCCTAACAATAAATATAAGAATTATTCTGTAACTCTGCTTGGAAAAATGCTAATGCGATGAATACAAGTTATTCTTTACTTAGCTTCAAAATTCTAATGGTGAAAGTTTTTTGACAACTTTAACTTAAAAATAACTGTAAGAAAATGTACTTTAAGCTGGCTGAGAGAAACTAAATTAGGACCAGCTCGCCTCTTAGCCATTCTCCAAGGTCCCATACACATCCTTGGCTGTTAATGACCCTGGACCTGGAAGCCAGTGGTGTGGTCTCTGGGTCTAGTAAGAAAGGGGTATTGTCAGCCACCTTAGAGGGGAACACGAGCAGTTGACAGATCAGGCAGCGCAAACAGCTCTTCCTTTGAGTTGGAGATTAAAAGTTAGGGCTGGTAAGAGGTCCTTCTGTCATTCCCACACTTTCTGGCTAAACCCTAGCAGGTGGGAAAACCAGTAATAACACTACCAGAGGGAAGAACACCTCATCCCAATAGGGGACTGGAAAAGGGATGGACCAGAGCTCTTCCGGGTGGAGGATGACAGAGAACCATCTTGTTTTGGACTTATTGGGAATGTTTGCAGTAAATCAACAGCGGACGTGCAGCAGGAGAAGGTGGGGAATTGGCAAGAAAATAGTTAGGAACTACTTCTCCAAACACTTGCTAGAGCACAGTATAAGGTTGGCACCTGGTCATCACCTCCTCAGAACATTCTGGACCTGAAAAGATAACATCTGTAAAGAAGGTGGTTTTGCCTGACTGTTGGAAGGAGAATACCCAAGAACTCCTGATACCCGATGGCACCCTTGGATTGGACCGGCTCTCCAAGGGTCAAATGTGGTTAACCTTCTTTTCGCCTGCTCCAGAGACACAAAAAGCAGAATGACCCCTGACCACAATGGAAAAAGTGAGAATGCATAGACTGGACAGCTGCTTAAGACAGAGTAGATGATCAGCTGTTTGTGATCTTAGCTGGTTCCAAGAACGGCAGAGCAGGGACCAAGTGCACGAACATTTGTTGGGTTACTCTTTGTATAAGGGTGTGTTATGCTATGGCCAAGAATTACTCTCTCGCTGGCATTTGTGTCCACACTACAAAGGTCATTGTAGACTTTACTTCTCATTCCAGGGACATTCCAGTAGCAGATATCTTCACATACCTTTGAAAGCGTTACTGGTTCCCGGCTCAGACTTGCAGTGAAGGATAATTTGCCACGGCCGTATCACATGACTTCTTGGTTAATCAGCATAACTCAATACAATCCCCAGAGAGCATTACTTAGGGACTCCCTCATAAGGTGAAGTATCTGTGAAAAGAACGATACATCTATAGAAAGTTACATTTGATAACAGTATTTCTGCTGGATAGCATCCTATCCTGCAGATTCCTCGCCACTGCCCTTCTCCCCTTGTTGAGTTAGTGTCATAGTTAATAAGTTCTCATGGCATGCAAATTCATTTAATGCTGTGATTATTGCTGTCATTGCTGCTCTCTCTGTTGCCTTCCATACAACTCTTTGAGACACAGAATAAACTGTAGGAACTGACTCTAACACACAAAGTGTTCCCCATATATGTTAAGATCAGCTATTGCAATGGAGAAAAAAGTGTTTCTATCCAGTCTGGCATCTGGGAATATGCATAACGTGAGGAAAATGCAGGAAGATATAGTATACTTCAGAAATAGTGATCCCAAAGGTAATTAACTTCATTAGGTATGAATATCATGTGCCAGAATAATCATTTAAAGTTTTGCAAATGCTTGAAAACATGGTTATTTCAATAACTTTGAGGAAGGACAGCCTTTTGACGGTAAGAGATGCGTTTCATAAATCCCATCATCCGGGTGTACCCATCATTGATTAAATAGGTGCAGAAGTACCGGGTTAGAGTGCTATGAGAACCCACTGGATCCCAATTATGACTACTCTTTAATACACAAATGAACAAAATAGAACTAAATTCCTTGTTTTTAATATGGACCATGACACCCTTGCTACGCTCCAGTCCAGTGCGCTTCAGTCTGCATTAGACAAGGAACAAAATCAAGAGGTTGCAACCCACAGGTGGCATGGTGGTAATTCAGAGTGTTCCTGAGGCTGATCCCTCAGAGCTTAGAATGGACTCTTCATGTCATGTCTGAGGGCTGCGATCAAATGCATTTCATGGGGGTCTCGCCTGATGGTGTTTACAACAATCCCAGCTGGATTCTCCTGCACCGTGTAAAATCAAAAGCCTTAAAAGACCATGCCTAGTGGTAATTTCTGATACTCTGAAACAGCTTTCACTGTACCATTGCAGATGCTATGCAACAACCTGTTATCTGCAAATGCCCTGAGAGTCAGTGCACTGATTAAAATACCAAAGCAGGCCATTGTGCAAACCTCAGGTCAATTAGTTTAACCAGAGAAGAAGAAAACGACAGCGCTTACTTCATGGACATATCATTCCTGTGTGGTGGCTGGCATGTGTGTTGACTCGACATATGGAGGAAACTACGAGGAGTGAGTCTATTTGAAGAATCTGCAGTAATTCCTTCGCTTTAACACGAGTGTGCTCAGTATTGGCACGCGCACACGTTGCTACCAATATTGAAATCGGATCCCTGAAACAGTGAGGATGTTGCCATGGAAAAATGAAGTAACACGCGGCACAGCTGTGATGCATTAATGAATAGGATATTTTTTTTAAAGATCATTTGTGTTTGGTGTGGCTCCGAGGGTCCCTTCCAGATGGTTTCCATGAACAAGATCTGACCCCCGGCTTGAGGACTTCTTACTGGCAGATTACTACATTTTCTTTCCCTTGGATTGTCAGATCTTTACATTAATGCAAGATTTACTGTTCCGAATTTCTTTCAATTCCATAAATCACTCAGCAATGGGCATTAAACCTACTCTTTAGGAAATGCTCTCTAGTAGTTCTCAAAGAGTGCCACATGATTGATCTACTCGTTTTCGGAGAAGTAATAAATGTAACTTTTATTGCAGTCATTTGAACATGTTTGCATTAGAAATATGCGAAAGCCATCTGTCATGCACGACAAGTGACACATGCGTGGCTCGTTAATCTCTTGTTAATAAAGCTTGTGTAAATGCTGCTTGGTTCATATTTCATTGTACAAACGAAAGGATATTTTTCCTTTCATTTTCGCCAGTTTAGTCTTTTCCATTTTGGGTTTGTTCAGCATAATTTTCTTATTTACAGCCTGATCCAATGATAAAGAATGGTGTTAGATCATCAAGGATGACACTTTATGAGGGCTTGACATGCAGATCATCAGTGTTAGCTGAGTCAATCCACAAATGAATTTGGTAGTTGTCTTTATCACAAGCTCCTGGCATGAGAATCAAATTGATGTCAAAGGACAGTTTTTACTCAAGGTTTACAATACAAAGTTCTGAATAATCGCTGTTTCATGGTTTCTTTGCTGTTTAAGCTTGATGGATTGACCTATGACCCTTCTAGTGACCCGGGCACTCTCCTGTATGTGGGTTGTAACAGTGGTGACAGAAGTGATGGGGAGATTAATCTCTGCAGTGTTTTTGATAACTCAGAACTCACTATATCTGCTACAATACTAGCCTATTCCTCGTCCAGAGAAATATATACTGCATCACTGGATCAATAAACAAATTCAACATAAACATATTTAGCTTCATTGTATTACTCATGCAGCACTACATTGAGAAACAAACAGAGATCTCATGTAACGTTGTATTTATTTTTCCAAAATTTCACATATATTTTCCTGTAATCAGTTCTTGTCAGTTTCTCTAGACACAGTTGCGCTTGAATGTAGAAGTAAAATATTGTGTTGAAAGTGGAGCTAACATTAGGAATTAATCAAGTAGGATTAATGTGGCCAGTTAGAAAATCCATTTTCTTTAGTTTTGTTGAACTTTGGCATCGTCTACAGTGCTCACGCATCATGCTTTTGACAGGTATTTTGTATGTCATGTTTTCTTAGGCTAACTGCTTGAGTATGTTTTTTGTCCACGAATTGTTTCATTTGAAATGAATCCAGCAATATGGAAATGTGAGGTGATCCTGCTGAAAACCAATCTTAGTTGTGTACACTTTACAGATTCCCTCATCGCGCATTTTCACCTTTTGTAACTTAATCTGTATTCAAATGTTCCTTCTATTCAGCATTGGAGCCAATTGGTGTATTATTTCCCCATAGGCGCCCCAGGTATGTACCCAGAGGCGCTCTCCTGGCCACGGATACTAATGAGTGCCTACGGACCATGGGGAAAGAAGGCTTGGAGAGATTAGGAGGTGTCACAGTGTAATTTAAGGAGACTTGCCAAAACAGGAGACCCGCTGGAGATTGCAAGCTGTCTTCAGTGAGACGCTCAGTGATATTTGTAACACAGAAGTGTCTGTAACTAATGGACTGGTAATGAAAAGATGCAAGATGGTGTTAGACCTTCATCTACGACCACATTTACCAATTAAACCATTGAAACCATTACCACAATTGTCGTGGGTATTATATGTGAACAAGTTCCAAGCCATTAACCAGTGTGCCAAAGAGAACTAAAATATCTTGTTAACTTGGCTTTTAAACCAATAGTTATTGTGGGCCATTACGTGGTGGCCATTAAATGGTCTGTAACATCAGATTGATCTAGGCGAACCAGGAGTTAATACAAACAGAACTGAAGGGAAACCCTGGAATCCGAACTACTAGGCACCAAAGCGAAGACTGTATCAAAACGAATACTGTCTTGATCTAGTCAAGTGGCAGGCCAACCAAACGGCATCAAAGCAGCGACAATCAGTTCTAGCAGTTGGCCAACCAATTAAGATGACAAGCTACCCAGAAGTTGGAAAGTAAATCTGTTAAACCATTAACAATTGGATTCTGATCAAGATAACTTTATTAAGTAGACCTTTAAGAAAAAACAGAAATGAAAAATAAAGGACAGAAAAAGAAGAGCTCCCCTGCATAATAAAGATGTATGACATTTACAGAAACACAGGAAAGTAATTCAGGGACAAGTATGAACAAATACACCACCATGGTAAACAATAATGGATACCGCGACTAGGAGAGTTCGGGTTGCAGACATTGCAGGTCAGAGGGAAATCAGGAAATTTACCACAATATGGTTCAGTCCACAACCGGAGGTAGCAGACCAAGTACAAGAGAACCACTAACTTACCAAAACCACTGGGAGAGAGCAATTATAGAACGGAATAGCCCATTAAAGTAGTAACAGTGCGAATATGGATTTACTTCCACGATGACCCAAACAAACACCATCAAATCCCCATGTAAGAAAACACCGGGTATGCTATTGTGTCACTGGTAAAGTTGAGAATGAAAAGCAGCAATTGCCTGACACTCTACCCCTGCCAAATGATGAATCTAGAGAGCGTGCATTAAAAGTATCACAACTCAGGTAATAATGAAGAACCCTTCCATCAAACAATTGATCTCATCAAAACAAAAGTATTAGCAGCAAATCTGGTTAACCTGGTGGGTTTCTACCACACCATCTGGACACATCCTAAACTACAAAGCTTCTGGAATGGGATGAACACACTGAAATAGATAACTAACTATTGATATAGATAATGAAGAATGAGGGATGCTTCTGGGTATCTTTGGGGAGCTGATCCGATCCAAATATGTGAAACATATCTGTGATCTGGCGTTGGTGGTGGAAAGATGAGATGTGGGTAGGAAATGAGAGGAAGGTGAGCCACCACAGGTGGTGAGTGGGAGGCCAACTTTGACTGGTGCATACTGGCAGAGAAATATTTTACCAGGCCTCGGACTGCCTCAAGACGTTTGAAAAAGTGCCGGGCTCTGCAAATGTTATTATGGATTGTCATGGGGGATGTTGGGTTGGTGGCGGGGCAAGGTGCTCCAGAGGTCCTGCATGTCCAACACTAGGAATCAAGTGCAATTTGCATTGAACTCTACAGGCAGGATTTGGTGGAACCACTCTCATTATTGCGAGCTTTGTAAGACCACAATCGCAGAATTCATACTCTTATCATATGACATTGAAAGTATTTGATGTGTGACTCAAGAAATATGCTTCTCCAAAAAAGTATTTTCTGACCATATTATTGTTGCAATAAAACCATTTTTTTAATTCAACTGGTTTGTGATTGGATAGAAAACCAGGTTCAGACATAAAATATTTGGGGGCTTTATTATTCATTAAGCCTGGTTGATCTGTTTCCTAAAATCCTAAGTCAATAGAGCCACTGGTGTAACCAAAAATGGCAACTGTGACCCAGGCCCAACCTACTTGCTTTAGATGCTTAATCACTCATCCAAAGATAGACCAATCAGCCTAAAGTCTTAAAGAACCTATATGTTCCCCCTGACTAGAAACCTTTCAGTGCATAGAGGAAATTAAGTAAACCTAGATTAACAAGCAGGGAAAGATGAAACACCACAAAAGGGCTCACAACTGTAAGGAGACATAGACAATGAACACAAGTAGAATACAAGGTAAAGAGGGACCTTTTGTTTGAGACTCAAGTAACAGCTGGTAGAATACTAAAGCCTTGATGCTCAACTAATACGAATACAAAAGGAGATGCAAGTTGTGAAAAGGAACTTTAGGAGGCAGTTAAAAATTCGAAAAGCATTCACAATAAAGATATTCTCCCTCTGAAAAATGCTCAAACAAGCTGTGCAACAGAAAACCAAAGCAAAATAGATTTCAAGAAAAACAACCTGGAGTAATTCTTACTGTTCAGAGGTAATCAGAAATTGCAAACGATCAGCAATGGAGATGTTGCCAGATTACAGCAACACCAGCACTTTGGTTCTGGTAGGGTAGCCCATGTCTGAGTGAGATGACAAGGAATCAAATCCACTACATCACAAAGGAAGCAGAACATTTTACAATGGCAATTATTATCAGAAAGAAGACTGCAGTGCCAAAAAGTAGTGACTAGCCACCAGCATCAGGAAAGGAAATTAAGTAAAAAATACAATCTTTCATGGCAACCCAGTTTCCACTGCATGCCATTTTTAGCTGCAAAGTCAACCTTTAAATATAGGAAAGAATCAAAAAGCGTCTGCCACCTAGGTAAAAGAAAATCGCCCTCAGTAGTATAGCTTAAGCAAGAAGTATGGATGGGAACCTAACAAAACTAATACAAGTAAGATCAGGACAAAGTGGATATGATATGCACATGAAATTCCTAATGTCAGCCCAATACCCACCAAAAACCTCGGCCCAGCAGACTGAAGACATTTCTGTATAGTTGGACCCCAAAAGGTATCCCAATGAAATCATTGACATCCATGAAAAATGTATTTCTTCAGTGGCTGCTAAAAGGGCTTGGAAAGGGCACACTCTGCAGAAAACATCTCATATACATCAAATGCTTATTAATGTGAAACTAAGATTCAAATTTGTACTTCATTGGTATAAGTACAAATGAAAGTTTCCCGGTCAACTTCATAAGAAAACACACTTTTCACTAATCTGTTCATATAACTAAAAATTATCCTACCAGTGCACCAAAATCTACTGTCAGTTTTTCTGCAGATAAGACAACTGATTTAATTAAGAAAAGACTTGTCCAAAACAGATTCATAGCATAAAAATCCTTACTCTGTGGGCGTGGCCAAATGCCAAAGATCCACAAACTGATCCGGCTCCCACGCTGATCAACTTCTAAATCTGATACCATCCTTAAGGAATGCACCCCCCTCATTCCCCTGGATCTAGTATGTGCCACCAACGCAGTAGAGGAATCAGAAACCTACAGTGAGCTAGTGAGCCCAACAAGGAGAAGCGCAGCATCACCTTGACCACATCGCGTGGTGCTGAGTAGCCCAGGCACTGAGTACTGCGCCCCGCCTCAGAAGACCGCTGCTGATATCGAAGGCAGAACAGAGGCTCTACTGAGGCTGTCCTGCTTCTGCTCCAGCCATAAATCAGAGGTGAGGGGCCAGAGATGAGTGGGGGCCCGCTCCGAGGCCTGGGCATGCATGAGGGCCAGATGGGACACTGTTACTGGGCCCGCGGGGCCAAAGAAAGCAGGCGCTCCCATGTGGTGAGGCAGCGGAACCACACGGATGCAGTGCTGGAGGCCCTGCGAGCCGCCCGAGGTCAGATCTTGAGATTAGTGGGCCGCAGCCTGTATAGTAGAGTAACCTGTTCAACGTCAGCCCAGGAGTGGAAGAGCACATTGTATGCTGAGGGCAGCAGGCCCACTGCAAGGACCAGGCAATAAATTAAGCGCCACCTGCTGAACTGGAAGCAGACAAAAAGAGAAGCGAGGCAATCACCAGCAACCATAGAGCAGCAAGAGAGCCCCCCACCCCGATAGGTGAGAAGGGATATGTAGGCTGGAGATGCCAAGGAGCAGGGGCCACACGACTACTGATTACCCTCCTCGGAGAAGGTGGGAAGATGGCAATCAGAGGTCCCTCCCTAACGCAAGCTCGTAGAGGGGTCTGTGTGCCAACTGCTTGTGCTGCCTCGCTTGACTGCAGAAAACAGAGGGCGGGCGGCTGGTAGTTTTCTGCATCTTTCAAGTGACATTTTTACATACACCACCATGGGAAAAGAAATCTCAAGGCGAAGGGAAACAAAGTACCATAGTTAAATATGCCAGGTGACCCCATCACCCAATGAGGCCAAATCTGGAGGCGTTTTGCCCAAACATGTGGTGGGAGGAGTAAAATAGGTGCATTGAAGACAGCTGTTATGTCAGGACTACTGGGCAGCGGTGGAGAGGATCACTGAGGCTGAGGATCGAGTGTCAGGACTAGAAGACAGTGTGAACACTATGCAACAGACGATCTCTAGGCTGAAGGCAACCACCAGCAAACTAGTGGTGAGGGTGGAAGATGCGAAAGGACAAACCCGGAGGAACAAACTCAGGTTTGTGGGTTTTCCAGAGGGATACGAAGACCTCTCCCCGAAACACTTTCTTGAAAACAACTTCTCTCACCAGACATGCCTTCCTCTTGTTTCATTGTGGAACGTGTCTACACTGAGCTTGTGCGCAAGCCACCATTGGGAGCCCTGGATCAGCTCATGATAGCTCGACTATTCCCCTATCGCGTTAGGGATGTGATTTTCCACTTTGACCACTCTCGAGACTCAGTAATGTTTGAGTCCCATAGGATTGTGGTGTTGTCAAATTATACAAGATTGGTGCATCGACATAGACAATCGTTCAGGAAGCAAATAAGAAGCTGCACAGTCTCAATATTTGCTATATTTAAGGTCATCTAGCAGTCCCACACCTTGTTCTTCAAAGCCCTTGAGGAAGTATGGGCATAGCTGGAAGAAAGGAGGTAATTTGCCTGTACTGCTGAGTGGGTCACCACTGTCAACGACAGAGACCCGGAGACGGATTTGGGAAGCTTGTTCATCCCCGCTACGATCCGAATTGGTACGGTGACATCTTGCCACTTTGTGATACAGAGAAGCACTCACCAGGGCTGTTCTCTTGTCACCCTTGTTGTTTGCAATTGCCAGAGAGCAGCTGGTGGTGTGGCTTCGAAATGGTCGCCCAGATGAAAGACTTTGAGTGGGAGGGTGGGGTGTTGGACAGGGGTTGCCCTTCATGCCGATGACGTACATATTTTCCTTACTGACCATGATATGTTGAGTCCACGTGTGCTACTAATGCTTAAACCTTTAGAGAATGTCAGGACTTCTATTTAAAACATCCAAGTATTCCCTCTTCCTGATAAACGTGTCACCCCAAGACTGTGCCTTGGCCGCGAATCTGCAAATTGAAGGCAATAGCTTTAAACACCCAAGGTTTTTTGTCACCACAAGCACCGCCATTGCTTCGGACTGTAACATCCACCCCTTGTTGGATAGACTGATGGCAGATATCCAAGTGTGTTTGAACCTGTCCCTCTCTGTGATAGGCAGATCGGCCATATTTAAGATGGTGTTCATACCACATATTTTGCACCAGTGACTAAACTTCCACTTTGAGATACCACGCACATTTTCTGACAAACTTTCATCAAAGATCTCCCTCACTGAATCACCTACGGTATAGTCCTGGCCTCCTCCCAATGACCTAATGACAGATTTACAGCCCTGAATAAGGTGCTAGTTCACTATTAGAGGATGCTTTGACAATCGCGGGATCGCCAATGATGAAACCGGACATCCGTGGGGTGTGTGAGGGTATCCCGAGCAGGTTTTACACACTGTTATTAATGGATGAGTAGTGTGGCCAGCCAATTGATACACACTTGTGTTGAGGAAATTCCTACACAATAAGGTGTGAAAGTCCAATGGTGGGGGTTGAACAATAGGGGTGTGTTTGTTTTTTGTGGTTGTTGAATTGTCAACAGACCTTTTCTTTGGCGTTCCACATCCTGACCAGTCTAATGTGGAGCCTGTCCTTCCTTATAGTGACTGTCTTTTTGATGTCCTGTTGTGTGCTTGGGCTAAGTCGGAGACAGGGCTCCCTGTGGATCGCTCTATTTCTCACAGGCATAGCCCGACCCAGGAGAATCCTTTCTGTCTCCTTGGATATCCATCTAATCAGAGCTTTGTGGTACAGGCTGCTTTAGCCACCCAAAATATTGATTATATCCCTCCTGCTCCTCCGGATCGAGAGGCTAGGAAATTTGACACTTGTTATTGGTGTATTTTCTCTTCTTTTAGCTCTGCCATGCCATCTCTGAATACTTATTGTGTCCTCGCCTGCTTCTCCCGCACCTTGTGGGACTCAGTGGGACACTCTTGCCCCCCCCCTTCCGGAGGAAGCCCAGAATGCTCTTGTTTTACTGGTTCGAACTAGGCAACAAGCTGCCATACATGGCCTCCGTTGTGGTCTGGATACCATTGATTATGTTGGCTGGGCTATGGCCTTTTCCATAGCCCTACGACTGCGTGCATGGTTGTGTACTTCTAGGTTTTTGGAGGCTGTGCAAACTACTTTGATTGACATGCCTTCTAATGGCGCCTGCCTTTTTGGTGTGCATGCTGACTCTGCTTTACACCTGTTGAGAGATAGTCATGGTAGTGCTGAGTCTTAACTCTGTTGTTGTACTAGATTGTTGGGATACATTTTTCTCCATTGTTTCAGCTCTTATCGGCCTTCATAGGGTGGAGTGCTTCTCTCCCTTCTAGGGTTACACCTGGTGTGGTGTTCCTACTTGCAGGTGATTTTGTTCTAATTATTCTGTCAGTGACAGATTTAGTTTCCAGCCCTCTGGAACATATCTTACTTTGCGACCTCTTGAAGGACTGTTCTTACAGCTTCCTTTTGCCGCTTTATTTTTTTCTATCTATCAGAGTACTTACTCTGTCAGGTATTGTTACGTTGTGAAGATGCACTATAGCCATGTTCCCTGTTTTTTAGGGACCTTATTTTGTATGCCTTAGGGGCATCTTGTGAGCTACGTATACATTTAGTAACCCTTATAGGGACTTTGACTTCATCTTTTCTCTTCTCCTTATGTCCGATAATCATACCATGGGCAGGCAGACTCTGGGCCTGGGTCTTTTTTCTACTTTATTGTGCACCTCCTGCTCTTAACCTTCAGCAGTTTGGTGTTCTTTGTGTCTGTTTTTACCCTTTAGATGTTCCTACCTACCTAATTGGGTCACAGCCTCTACTGTTGCTTCCTGTGGGGGTTATAAATATCTGCCATCTCACCCCAGGGTGGCTGTTATGTCTGCTGTTCCTTTCAGTTCGGTTCCCTTGGGACCCCACCCATTTGGTTGTTGTATCCATGTCTTGGTAGCCTTTTTTCAACAGGAGTCTAGGTTTTCTTTTCATGCGCTAGTCTGGCGAGACATTTAGTGAGTGCTCAAAAAATTTTACCATGGCCAACCTGGCCAGCCTAGAGCTAAGGTGCATGTGCACGGGCGCGCGCTTAGGAGCCGAAGCGCCAAATGGCAAACCTCGTCATACTCATTAAGCGCCCGAGATCACTTTCGCCCGCGATCACTTTAGCAGCGCCCCTTTGATGTTCTCGTTCAAAGATCAAATATCAAAGTACATGTTGTGTTAATGCTTTGCTGCGTCCGTTTGACTTACAATGTGCTTTCTCTTTCCACCAACTCGATGTTTGTGTTCTTTTATTTTGAGATGCTTTTTGTATTACTGTCACACACACAACCACACATACAACCACACGCACAACCGCACGCACAACCACATGCACAACCACACGCACAAACACAGAACCACACACACACAACCACACACACACAACCACACACACAACCACACACACAGCCACACACACAGCTACACACACACAACAACCACACACAAAAACCACACACACAACCACACACACAACCACACACACAACCACACACACAACCACACACAGAAACAACCACACACAGCCACCCACACACAACCACACACACAACCACACACACACACACAACCACACACTGCCACACAAACATACAACCACACACACAACCCCCACACAAAACCACACGCACAACCACACACACAACCACACAACCACACACACAGAGCCGCACACACACACAACCACACACATACACACAACCACACACATACACACAACCACACACATACACACAAACATACACACAACCACACACACAACCCTACACACAACCACACACACACAACCACACACAACTACACACACAACCACAACCACATGCACAACCACACAAACACACACAATCACACCCAACCACACAACCACACACACACAACCACACACACACAACCACACGCACAATCACACACACAGCCACACAAACACACAACCACACACACACAACCACAGGTACAACTACCCACACAACCACACACACACAACCACACCCACACCTACACATACACAACCACACACAACCATACTCAATCACACACACAAACACGCACACAACCACACACAACCACACACACAATCCCACGCACAACCACACACACAACCACACACTCAACCACACACACAACCACACACACACACACACACACACAACCACACACACAACCACACACAACCACACACAACCGCACACACAACCGCACACACACAACCACACACACACACACACACAAACACACACACACAAACACACACAACCACACACACATACAACCACACACACACGCAACCCCCCACACACACACATCCACACACACACAACCACACACACACAACCACACACACACAACCACACACACGCACAGCCACAATCACCCACACAACCACCAACACAACCACAACCACACACAACCACACACACACCCACCACACACACACAACCACACACACCACACACACACAACCACACACAACCACACGCACACACAACCACACACACACACATACAACCACACACACAACCACACGCACACACATACAACCACACACACAACCACACAAACACCACAACCACACACACACCACAACCACACACAACCATAACCACATGCACAACCACATGCACAACCACACGCACAACCACACGCACAACCACACATACAACCACACACACAACCACACCCCCAAACACACACAACCACACACAACCACACACACACACACAACCACACCCCCACAACCACACATACAACCACACATACAACCACACACACAGCCACACACACAGCCACACACACACACACACACACACACACACACACACAACCACACAATCACACACACAATCACACACACAACCACACACACACACACAACCACAACCACACACAACCACACATATAACCACACACACAACCACACACACAACCACACACACAACCACACACACACACCACAACCACACACACCACAACCACACACACCACAACCACAACCACACACACAACCACACATATACAGCCACACACACAACCACACACACAGCCACGCATACAAACACACACAACCACACACACACAACCATACACACAATCACAACCACACCCACAACCACACACAACCACACACAACCACAACCACACCCACAACCACACACAACCACACACACAACCACACACAACCACACACACAACCACACACACATCACAACCACACACACATCACAACCACACACACACCACAACCACACACACACCACAACCACACACACCACAACCACACATACAACCACATATACAGCCACACACACAACCACACACACAGCCACGCATACAAACACACACACAACCACAGACACACAGCCACACACAACCATACACACAATCACAACCACACAAACAACCACAACCACACCCACAACCACACACAACCACACACACAACCACACACACAACCACACACACAACCACACATACAACCACACACACAACCACACACACAACCACACATACAACCACACACACAACCACACACACAACCACACACACAACCACACACACAACCACACACACAACCACACACAACCACACACACAACCACACACACAACCAAACATACCCACACACCAGCACACACACACACAACCACATACACACAACCACACACACAACTGCACACACCCACACACAAGCACACACACAACTGCACACCCACACACAACCACACACACACACAACCACACACACAACCACACACACAACCACACACCCACAACTCACACCCACAACCACACCCACAACCACACACACAGCCACACACACACAACCACACACACACAGCCACACACACACAACCACACACACACAACCACACACACAACCACACACGCAACCACACACGCAACCACACATGCAACCACACACACAACCACACACACACAACCACACACACACAACCACACACACACACAACCACAACCACACACAACCACACATACAACCACACATACAACCACACACACAACCACACACACAACCACACACACAACCACACACACACAACCACACACACAACCACACATACAACCACACACACAACCACACACACAACCACACACACACAACCACACACACATAACCACACACACATCTCAACCACACACACACATCTCAACCACACACACCACAACCACACACACCACAACCACAACCACACACACAACCACACATACAACCACATATACAGCCACACACACAACCACACATACAAACACACACACAACCACACACACAAGCGCACACACACAAGCGAACACACACACAACCATACACACAATCACAATCACAACCACACACACACACACAACCACACACACAACCACACACACAATCACACACACAATCACACATACAACCACACATACAACCGCACACACAACCACGCACACACAACCAAACACACCCACACACCAGCACACACACACAACCACATACACAACCACATACACACAAACACAACCACAACCACACACACAACCACACTCACACAACCAAACACACCCACACACATACACACACAACCGCACACACAACCACACAAATCACACACAACCACACCCCCCACACACCCACAACCACACACACACAACACACACAACCACACACCCACAACTCACACCCACACCCACAACTCACACCCACAACTCACACCCACAACTCACACCCACAACTCACACCCACAACCACACACACAACCACACACACAACCACACATACGACCACACACACAACCACACACGCACAACCACACACACAACCACGCATGCACACAACCACACACACACAACCAGACACACAGCCACACATACAACCATACACACAACCACTTCCAACCACACAACCACACACACACAACCACAACCACACACAACCACAACCACACCCACAACCACACCCACAACCGCACCCACAACCGCACCCACAACCGCACCCACACCCAACTACACACACACAACCACACACACACAACCACACACACACACAACCACACACACACAACCACACACACACACAACCACACACACAACCACACACACACACAACCACACACACACAACCACTACCACACACACAACCACACCAAGCATTGGCATAGCCAATAGATCTTATAAGTGTTTAGCCATGCAGCAGTTGATATGGTTGTACTAAGGATATTGTGCTGCATAACTAAATACTTAGAAGGTCCCAAAAGCGAGACCTTTTGGCTATGCCAATGCTTGTCTTTCCCGTTTCTTCCTTCCTTCTCGTAGGTGGAGATACTGTTCTCTTCCTCACAGCTCTGTAAGCCACTCCCGCCTTTCATGGCTTTGTTTTTCTATCTGGTGACTACTGTCTTCTTTTTCCCTCTTCCGTTTGGAAGAGATTCCGTTACCCTCCCTTTTTTGGTGGGGTATTTCATTCCTTTTATTTGGACATGTCCTATCTCCTGTCCAACTACGTATTTCTGCTGCTTATGCACTGTCCTCCAATGTTGGAGGCTTCTTCTCCTTCCTGCCATTAGTCCCCCTTATACTCTGTACTCTCATTTTTAATCTAGAGCTTTAGTTTGGTTCATTACCTGTTTCTCAAGTTTCCATTGAATGTTGATCAGGTTTCTCACCTGTTTCTCAAGCCTCCATGGGTTGGACAATGTGTGATTGTCTACACCAACTATGTGTTGCCCCTAGTCTGCGCCAAACCTTTTGTTTCACCCTGGCGGTCTTCTTCTTCTATATGTTTATTTTTCATTTCACCTGTTACCGCTTGCTGTCACACTTCCTCAGTTGGTGACGTTGGTTGTTGGACGGTTGCCCTTGTTTTCATGTAGTGGGCAATATCCTCCTTTTCTTTCTCTTACGTGGCATTGTGTTGCTGTTTTCCAGTCATTTCTTTCAGTCTCCACCTCAGTTACTAAGGTAACTTCCACTTTCCAACGGTATGTATCATGTAAAATGTATAATCTCTGTCCTCTGTTCTTAGAAGTACCCTTCTTTCCTCCACTTCTTGTCCTCCCGCTCACTGGCGGAGGACGTGGGTTACCTTCAGTGGAGTGCATATACTTTCGTTACCCTGCATGACTTGTGTGTCTCCAGGAATTTCTGTTTTTTAATGCATATTTATCATTGTACACAATTATCTTTGGATGTATATGTCCTTGTGTGTATATACCTATCTCTTGAATGGATCACTTGTTTATGTCTTTTACTTCTGATATATATATATAATATATATATATATATATATATATATACACATATATATATATATATACACACACACACACCCCATGTGAACAAGGCAGGTGTGTCGAAACGCGTCAAGCGAGAGACGAATAAACCCTAAGCTGGATGCAAAAGTTTACTCCTGTGTCGGTGTCCGATTTTTGAAAACAAATTAGGGAGTGGTTAGAATATATATATATTGTGCTGTGCACATATGGTTATCAGGCTTTCTATACGCTGTACATTGCTGCATCTTACCTACACCCTTTTTGGTGACCTGGTTCAGCATTCTTGGTTGTACTAGTCAGGTTCCTTTTTGTTTCTTCAGTGAACGTCTCATTACATTTTCTCAGAGAATGCCTTATATACCTTCAAGGTTCTCGAAGTCAAACCAGCTTCCTTTACTGTGCTTGTTTTTTTCCTAGCAATGCTTTTCATTTGTTGTTCTCTTTTCTCGATCATTCTATCATTGGAGGTTTAATTTTTCGAAATCTATTTCTCAGGATAGTTTCCTCAATAATCTGCAGGAGGTTTTTATTCATTGTATGTGTTGCTGCTGCTGAGCAGGCTGAGTATGCCCCTTCCATTTGGTTTTGAGCCTGGACTCTATGGCCTATTGTCCTTGGGCTATTTGCATTCCCTGAGCTTATGTTGCATTCCCTTTGGGGCTGCCTATTTACTGGTTCTATACAGTGTTCTTACAGTCTTATAGCTCTCTACACCCTATGGGCTTTCCATAGTCCTTCTTAGGGGTCGGCCCTCTCGTAGAGCATCTTGCTTCACCTGTCATTTTAAGATAGTCTGGGCCCTTTCTGTCTTTTTCTCCTGTTTGGGGATCTTCGGTGAGGTCAGTTCGCAGCCTTCCTCCAAGGATGGTATTGCTTGGGTATCTGATTCGAAGATCAGGAATCTGCGGCTAGATGTCTCCATCAGATGGACAGGTTACTTACCTTCGGTAACAACTTATCTGGTTGACACAGCATCAAGCTGTAGATTCCTTATCAACCCACCCATCCACCCCACTCTGCGAACTGGGGCCCCTGTTGTCTCCAAGATTCCCTCTTTGCATACTACTACAGTTAATTCAATCTGTACTTGTTGATACAAGATCTTTGCCTTTGTGTCACACTGTTTCCAGAGACTCTTTCTGTAAGTGGCTCCGCGTTATTGGCGTGAAAACAGTCGCAAAAGAAACTGAGGTCAGCAGGTCAGGGGAGGGCTTCTCAGGACTTTGTCAGATGATGTTGCTATGGAGTCGCTTGTGGCCCTCTACTGACACGAAGAGGTTCTGCTGGATAACATTTCTGGTCCAGTCTGGCATCTGGGGAGGATTCTAAGATAAGGAACCTGCGTCTAGAACTTGTCTCTACCAGATAAGGCGTTACCGAAGGTAAGTAACTTGTCCTTCTACACCTTACACTTGTTCAACAATACTATCTGTAGGAACGTAGGATGTGCTTTCATGGTTACCCCTACTTTTGGCTGTTGTTATTCTGTTTTCTGACTAGTCTGACTGGGGTCCTGCTAATCATGAACCCAGTCACTGTGCTTTCTCCCTAAATTGAACTACGTTAAGTACTTTCGTACCTTTCTAACTGCCTACTGGTGTACCCTTCTGAGTCCCTAGTATATGTACTAAGGTACCCAGGGCTTAAGTACACCAGGAGTCTTCCATGTGCTGCAGCATGTATTATGCTACCCATAATACATGCTGCAGCACATGGAAGATGCAAGACCACTTAAACTGTGACTACCGGCCTGCCATTGCACCCTGTGTGAGCTGGTGCTAGCACCACTCGCAACAGGTGTAGGCTTCCTTATATCTGAGAGCAATGCACTTAAAACCTATAAGTCACCCCCTGAGGTCACTGCACTTAAAGCCTATAGGTCACCCTTAAGGTAGGGCTTTCTACCAAATGAGAGCAACCTGTAGGAACATAAATTACTCATTCCCGGGCCCCCCCACCGACAAACACAGCACTCAAATATATCCACATTGCGACGTCACCACACAAACATGTCACTAGGCTGTATGCGCTTACCCTTGCGGCCTCTCCAGTGGACACTGAGCGCACGCGCTACGCATGGGTGGCAGAACTAGCCGAAGGACCCTCACCAGAGTAATGGCAATACTGCTGCAATCAGTCTAAAAAACTCTCCCCTACTACCGACTGCGCTTGATACACTTTAAATTTATGCACAGGCTGTGCCGCACCCCAAAAGCGCTGCACAAAATAGGTCTGGTGACAGATGCGAGATGTGTCCGATGCCTGGCACCCAACGCAACATTTACGCACCTAGCCTGGACATGCCAGAGAGTAGTGCACTACTGGCAGGACACGTGCAGAACTATCAGCGTTATCACCTCTAAAACCCTCGTACCTGATTCCCATACATGCTTACTGGGACACGTCAAAGATGACTCGTACACCAGCCGCAGACTGGTCGCAATGTTGCTGATGTTGGCCAGACTCAGGGTGGTGATACACTGGGACTGCAAGTCAGCACTACTGTCCAAAAACTGGCTGGTGGACGCAGCACACTGTCAGACATGCCTGAGCGAATACTGGAATCTAATGCCCATGGCAAATAGGCCGCACAATATCCGGACCCCCTAGTGATGTACCTCCGACAATTAGATGACACAGAGGACCCCCCTGACCAAAGCACAGACCCCACGGTCGCACACAAAGGTGCTATCCTTGACCGGGACAGACCCAAAACCCCATGACAGGGGAATATCAAGATTAACATGCATGCCAGCCTGAAATGGTGTTTACATGACCGGATAGTCATTACGTTACCATGCCTCCCTGTTGTGCCGTTATCACAATGTTGCGTGGAGCCTCAAACCAAACTGGGTAATTGAATGCATAAAATGTAACATGCTATATTCTCAAATAAAGTTGTTTACTTTCCCAAAAACAATCTTTCAAAAAAAGGTAGGGTTTTCAGTCCTGAAGGCAGGGTGCTAGGTTATAAGTGTGAGGATGCCCTGCATGAGCAGGACACACCCTACAAACCTAGGGGTCAACTATCCAGGCTTTGTAAGTGCGGGCAGCCATTTTATACATATGGTGGACATCAAGTCAATTGTGAGATTGTCTAACTATTTAGTGGCTGCAACAAAAGTGGTCATGTTTGGTATCAAACAAGTTGGAAACCTACCCCAACACCGATTCCAGTGTTGGATGCAGGATTCGATTTACTTGGTGGCTCCCCTGGGGAGCCTCCCTGTTTTCCCGGTACCAGCCTTTTAGGGTCTAACAGCTAGCTAGTGCTGCTGCCCACCACAGACACGATTCTGCCCTCCTGCTGCTGAGCGGAGTTCGAGCAGGGGAAGGTAGAACAATAGGTTTCCTGTCACAGGGAAGTGTGACCACCCCTCAGACAGGACTTTGTGGATTGGGCTGGGGTGGGGGTGCTTGCCAGCGCTACCAGACTGCTTTGAAGGGCACATTTGGTGCCCTCCTTTCATACTCCAGTTGAATTCAGTTCAGGGAGCCATTGGCTCCCGCTCTGCCGTGAAACTGGACCAAGGACATGGGAGTAATAACCCCTCTGTACAGCCCCTCCTCTGGGAGGGACCCCTAAATCCTCCCAACCCTTTCCTTTGGGTGCTTTAGAGCTTACTTATGTGTGGCTCTTCAGATTCGTTATGGGACAATATTCAGACCTGAAATCTTGTCGTCCTGCCAGTCTTCTGCGTCGTTTGAGCCTGTGCTTCATCTTGGTTCTTCTTCAGGCCTGTGGGTATCAAAGACAGAGAAGGAATTTCCCTTGGAGTGAAGGAGTCACTCCCCTGCATCTGCAGGCACCGCTACTAAGCTGACTAGTCTGCTGCTCCTGACGTTCTCCTGACTTAGAAAGGTCCAGCAACACAGGCGATGGTTTTGAAACTCCCTCGAGGCCTGCACTGTCTTTTCACTGAGTTTGAGGCCAGTATCCCTCATCGAAAACGTTGGAACAGCACCCATGGGCACTGCGTCGACTTGCTGTTGTAACGGATTGTTGACTCTCTCCTCCAGAGATCTTCTGGCTCCGAGAAGCTCCAGCCTCCAGCATCTCTTTCTGCCTAGATCTTCGTCCTCACCCCATCTTCTGTACCGTGAGCCTGCATCTTTGGTGAGCTACGCAAGGTCCTCTTGCGACTCCTATGCCTTCATCAGGTGGGTCCTCTTGAGGGTCTTCTTTGGCTCCAGTGGGCTCCCCTGCTTGCTCGGGTCTGCTCTGACTCACCTGTCTCTGGTGAGTCCCTTGGAATTTGCTTGTCCCGTCACAGCACCTTCTTCGTTTTCCACATCTGTTGCTGCTGCCAAGGCTTGTTTATGCTCCCGCCGGACACCGACCCCCTGGTTCTCGACTTCAAACGTGGGACAGTTTGTGAATGCTTTATGGTCTTCCACAGCGTCACCTGGTCCTCACAGCTGCTGCGACAAGGTCACCTTCAACTCTCCTGCACCTTCCATCATCGGCGGTCATTGGTCTTTTGTGCCTACTGGTCACTCTTGAGTGACATAGACTCTGTCCCTTTTGCTTAGAGGAACTTTGATTCAAGAATCCATCCTTGGATTCCACCAGACTTTTTCACCTTCTTTGCCAGCGGTATCTTCACTTAAGTCCTCCGTTGTGGTCTACGGCTGTTTCCGACGTCACTTCGCATCTGTGCACCCAGCTTCCTTGGTGTAGGTATCCTGGTTCCTGGGGTATCCACAGGTGTGGTGACTCTCTAAACTTCCATCTTCCACAGGGTTTCTTTAAGGACCACTGGAAACTGCATCCTCGACTTCCCCATTGACTTGCACTGAGTACGCAGCAGTGTTTCCCCTCTACAAACAGCCTCCATGAGATCCCTGGGCACTTACCTTGTGTGGTTCCTTGGGTCCCCAGCTCTTCTAGGTCTTATGGGTCAAGTCTCGACTTCGGTTGCAGTTTGCATTCCACTTTATTAGTATATGGTTTGGTCTCCACATGGAGACCACTGTGTTTTTGTACTGCTTACCTGTTCTCCTTTTGAAGTATTGTGTGTATTGTGTTGATATGTAGATATGTGTAGATATACCAATGGGTTAGTGAGTGTGTTTAATAAATAGTACTATTTTTATAAATGCACTGTGTGGTTCTTTTTCGTTTAACCTACACTATATGATTAGTACTGGTAAAACAAGCTGCTTAACACTCATTCTGGACTAAGCCTGAAGGGTGCTCCATATACTAAGCCAGCCTCCTAAACCTTCAAATAAAAAATGATTAATATTATTAGTAAGGTCAAATAATCTACTGTTAAAAATGTAATTGGGTCATCGTTAAAGCAGCATATCCATGAATCTTCTAAGATTACTGATTTCACATTAATCCCTGATTTGCTCCTTATCGTTGTGTAATGCCTAGAATCAGAGTAGAAGCAGAACGATTTTCAGCCAGTTATCAAGGAATGCATCCCAGTAGGGATTTATCTTCTAAACTCTCACGAAGAAGCCCAGATTTAAAGAGCTTTGCATTTTCTGGAACATCCCCTGGAAGATACCTGGGGCTGCCCATAAAAAAGGGAAGGCAAATAAATTTAAGTCACAGAAGCCATAACACTTTGTCCAGAAATAGACTTCAGTAGAAGCTTTAAGACTGATGATAATCCGCTTTTTTGATCTAATTTTTACCTTGTTTTCCATTTTCCCTTTCAAGTTTATTTTTATAGATGAGACTATTCTATGTGAATATCCTGTAAAATGAAATGTTTAATTAGAAGTGAGAGAGAAGGTGTTAACAGCTTATGGGCTTGAGATGGAAGATGTCAACACCAATTTTCCCATAGACAGTCTGTCCAGAGATTGCAATGAAATGTAGGCTCTAGAGGGAGCTTGCAGTCAACATCTACCATGCGGTAACATCAAAGACTGACACAGGCTGAGAAAGATATCCCATGGAGAGAGACATTGATTGGCTGAAACAAAAATTCTTATCTCTTTATACTTCCAGCCTCCCTCTGTTATTACATTGTTATCAACCCCTGATCCTGGTTAAAGCAGGTGCAGCAAAACACAGTTTGCTGGCTCTGACAATAGCTGCCAAATCAGTAGAGAGGCAGAATTAAAAACGCTACACTCTTTTGTATTAGGGATGTCAGCTCTGAAAGGCAAAGCAAACCAAATCAGGGGTCTAATACATTTTGTAATACTGGTATCTGGTGTGAGGTAATGAGTGGACTAAATGCCACTGGTATGTCCTCAATGCAAAGAGCTAGACCCCCTTCTTTGATGATCCATCCAAATACAAACCTACTGACATGGCCGCATCTTAGTAGTCCTCTATGATATCCTGGATACTTTCAAAAGACTCATGAAGAGTGAAATTGGTGACAATTACCTCTTATGTTTAGGAGGGGGTGTGATATATTCCACTGTGCAGATTTGAGGTGGAATGCAGAGGAAGGGATGTCAGATTTAGGACTGCAGTCCACAAATAGGTGATCTGCCCGAGGAATCACATCAAACTAATAGAAAGTGCATCAAAGAGGCAAGATGAAAGGTTGACTTGCATGTAGAGATAAGCAGGACATAAACATGTTTCCTGTAGATGATCCTAGAGCAGTAATCAGCACACAGTATTCCCTGGATGAGCAAGTTGGAAGAATATGGTTGGATACCTTGCTAAACCCTCAAGATCTCCACAAGGTCTATGCTAAAGTCACAACAGGGCAGAAGGCGAGGTTATGCATTGGACAGAGGTCTTGGTGTACCTGTTAAAGACAGAGGGCACAGCATTATTGGAGTGCCAGGCAGAAGAGAGGTCTCAGAGGACTTTTAAGAAATTGAGTAATTAGTAGCAAAACAAGTGAGTCTTTCACGGGTAATGAGTTTGCAACGTTCTCTTTGTTGGGAACCAAGTGCCCCATTGTAGCAGTTGACTCTCTCAGGGCAGCAAAACAGCAGTCCAAGGCATTCTCAAGAAAGATGATATGGGCTATTAAATCAAGCTCGCTGGCGCATTGCAGCACTCAATAAATTATTGTCCAGTCAGTGCTGCTTCTTTTAAAAAGGTAGAGTACATTTATTACACTCACACACACTACTACATGCTATAATTTAAATTATAAATATATACCCTCCGGTAGATGCCAATACCTTTGGTGACACCCGTATATCATGTAACACCCCTGGTGGAAACTGAACCGTATAATCACAACCTCCAACTTATACTAGCATCACAATATATTGTGTGTCATTATCCATAAGGCAGGACTACTCACTATGCCAGGGTGTCACCACATCAGTAAATGTAGCAATATGTCAATTCACCAATGTATCAGCTTTGAGCTTAATGAAAACGGTATCAATGTACATTGCATGTTATTACCCATCATTAAAGTCATTGCCGGTAATTATTTTGAATGCCATTCCTTATACTATGCAACTTTGCACTAGCAATGACCAACATTGTTAATCAACATTGAATAACATTGAATAACTAACATGTCCTAAAGTCTTGCTTTCACTTTTTTAGACTGCTATTGCAGTCACAAGACCAGCCAACTGGGGTCCCTGCACTCCCAATCCCATGTACAAAAGCACAGGCTTTGGGAGTGCTTTAAACGTTCAAAAACCTCACAGGTTCATCTGTACATCCCCCTAGGAGACTTCGAGCTAGTTTTTAAAAACATTCCTGGGGATGGAACAGCATTATTTCTTGCAGCCAAGAAAACATGCTTAAGACATGGTGCTACCCCTGCCCTTCCTGGGGCCTCCACAAACACATGATAAAAGTTTTGACCCCCCCCTCATGGGCGTTTATGGTGAGTTTCAGTCTCCTTGTTGAATAATTAACGAGTTGCAAAAGCTGCACTTCCCGTTCCAGTGGCAAAGCCAGCTTTAGGGCCATGCTTCGGATGCAGTTGCACCTGCCATTGACCTTTGGGGGTGGGGACTTATGACTTATGAGTGTCCACCAGTTTTCAGGCAACAACAATAATATCAAGATAAGTCTGGTGAATAAAGTTCCTACTGGATAGAGATGGAGTTTTGTCTAGTAGCAGTTTAGACTCATCCGAAAGTAGTGCAAAGGGTTAACGTGCCTGCTGCAAAGATCTGAGTAGCATGCACATCACAGAGTACTTGAACTATGAGTAGCATTATAAAAAAAAGAAATGCATGTGAGAGAGGGATTACAGCGAGACGAGGGGCCCTCTTGTTGGAGGGCGGTAGTGAGGGAATCCATGGAGAAGGAGGTCATTGGGGGGCACCAATAAAGATTGTCGGGTGCCACCAGTGCTAGAGCCAGCAGTAATTTAGAGTTAGATGGCGGAGCACCTGTTTCTTCGTTCTCTGTTCGCCCCCGAGGGGAGACATTTTAAAAGTAGATAACTTCGGCCCTTAGTGTTGATGTGGATGGTTCTAGCTTCGTTTTGCTCCTGCTGGCCAGCCCCAGCCACCAGGAGCCTTTTTTTCCCCAGCCTCCTGACATTTAATAAGGTGCTGTTGGAAGCTGGGCTTTATGGCTCCATGCATCAATCTTGCCCGCTGCCTGCACTCCGGAGGTCATCTGCTGCTTGAGGAGTGTTTTTCAAATCCCTTTACAGCCAGCAGCAAGGAGAACCCCCCCGCCCCCTTTCCTGCCACGCTCCTCCGGTGCCCTGGCCTCTTGGCGATCTTGCAGGGCACTTGTGTGTCAGCTGCAGAATCTAGGGCCACTTCATAGAAGGTCAGGGAAACCATCCATTTCCCCAGGTGTTCTTCAGTGAGGCGAAAGAGAACCAGCACCACTGGCCGTGGAGAGACCCATCCTTACCCTGGAGTCAGAGTCCCAAAAGTCCATCCTTGCAGTGCCATCAAGGGGCTTCTCCTTCCTGCTGGGCATCCTCTCGACGTCATTGCTCCCAGGTCCAGTGTCTTCTCATCTCTGTTTTTCTTGTGCAGGGGTTTAGAAGTCAGGCACCCTTGGCCAATCCTAGGGTGCCATTTCATCACCCCACCCCTGTCCCAACCCTCCTGCACAGCTTTCTTAGAAAATCAAATATGGCGACTCCAAATTGTCAGTGGAAAGAGCTGCCCTGAGAACCTCCGTTCTGCCCCCACCTTACAAAGCTGCATGATCCCTTCCCCCAAAACTTCAAAGGCGACCCCTCCTGTGTTGCCTCCATAAGTCCAACCCTCCGCCTTTGTTTCTGTGGGCCTTGACTGTCCCAGCTCAGATATAGTGTGAGAAGCTAATAATCGGATGCAAATTTCTTTCTCACCCATTCCTTTCCCAGGAACTGGGTCAAGCACTGTTAATGGATCTACTGTGAGGGGAGGCCTTTGATACTCCTACTGGGGAGCCGAGTAACTACCATGGCCCTGTAAGGGGTGTGAGCTTAGCCACGGAAATGTCAATTTTTAAACTGTCATAGGCAGTGCAGATATGATGTAAGGGACTGTAAATCTACGCTCTGAGTTCACCTCTATATTGGTACCTCGCCGATACTTAACTGAACATTCACCTATTACGTGTAATGCATTGAAAGCTCTACAGGCCTTCAATAAGCACTACAGACCTACACTATGAATACCACTCACATTATAAGGTCTACTCCAGTCAGTATCAATCCTTGAAGTGTCCCTTCTGCAACAGACTCTGTGATCACATACAATGCTGTGCAAGATGGTAGTCTCACATGTGCAGCCTGTAAACATGCGCACAAGCTTGTGCTCATGTGTAACTAACCTAGCGCTCATACCTTAAGTGTGCAGCAGAGGCCTTCTCTCAAAATCTGGACACTGGTGGTTAGCACTCTCAGTCCATTTACCATGAATTTACAGTGGGTGAGACTGAGGTAGTGATACTTGCTTACAGTAAAAGTCCAAAAACAAGATAGTCAAATGTGAAAAATTCAGGGGGACTAAATCGACAGAACCCATTTGCTACAGGACTGTTATCAGTGTTCATTGTTTTTGTACTATAAATCATGAATGCCTGGATGTCCTTATTGCTGGCCCGTAAGTGCACAGAAATACACATAGGTGAGGTAAAGGCTTCATGAACATTCAAGATCAGGTGCTTTACGTCTGTATATCATTAACATGTATGCTCAACCCATTCTTGGTTATTTATGTTGTTTGGCACCAAATGTTGTCTGGTTGCATCAGCATCCTTTCATGCAGTGTTACTGCACACAAAAAAAGTTGGAAATATGGGTGCGTCCATATGCATGGTGATACAGGTTAATTATGTGGTTTGGGGGTAACAGACTTACAGGACTTTTTGCATGTCCAGGTTGCCGGCTGAAGTAAGTTAGTATTTGTTGGGAAGGGTGCTGGGTGGTTAGTTGTAGAGAAGTATAATGTCTTAGGTATTGTCTATAATCTGATTCTGGCTGAGTCAACTTTACGTGGTCACCACACACAAAAAAAAAATTCCCCAACATTCAGAGGATAGGCTCTGAAATAAATTGAGGGTGTCCCATGCCTCTGGCCTTGTACACACATATCAATTTCCCCATATTTTAACACCATGAACCTTAATTGTAATTGTATTTATATAGCGCTTACTACCCTTAATGAGGTATTGAAATGCTTTTCGGGGAGTAGCACACTACTCCGAAACCCAAAAAGGATTAGTGGTGAATTAGTATAGAGAAGTATGAGTTACTTAGAGTGGTGGGTGTGAATCTGTTAGTTGGATTGAAAATGATAATGGAGGGATAGAAGAGGGAAGAGTCTAGAAAGTGTAGGTGAGCTGAAACAGATTAGTACTTGTGGAACCCAACGTGCCAGAGGGAAGATGGGAGGCAGGAGTCCTGACCAAAAGTCATTGAAGAAGGTTTAGATGCGAGCCACACATATAATCACCCCCAGTGCATTCCGCTTAGTCCTTTTAAAAGATAAAACACTGAAATCAAACCCACTAATTTACCCAAACCCTAATCTTTACATCTGGTATAGAAATAACAGCCACAACGAGTACTTTGCCTGATCAGCTCACATCTAGCCAATTCCACAAAGTACTAAACAAAACTCAAATTTACTCTGTCAAAAGCAAAAGCAGAATGAGCTCTGTACAATATATCCAGAATGACACCCCAATTTTCAGCGAAACCCAAGTCCCAATCCTCTTCGGTTTTATAATAGCCTTTCTTCAAGCCAATTAGACCATACTGTTTTACCACACTCTTTGACAAACCAAACAAAATGAGCTCTGCATAATTCACTGAATTCTGTCACTAGTCTTATATTTTTGGATTCATCAAGCACATCAGGACGCGAGTGGGGTCAAAGTGATAAAAATCTTTTTTTTTTTAAACTAATGAAGACTGGGCAGTTAACAGTGAAATCACCATGTTGTAATGTCTCCACCCATATCGAGATGCTTGTAAAGCCCTGATGCTCTAAAGTCCTGTCACATGCTCGGAATGTGCATTCTATAAAAGAGCTGTCCCAATAGAGATGGCTAAACCTCCGTTGTAAGATCAGTGGAACAGAGGTAGTGCCAGCCATGTGAGCATTTTGATTTATAAGAAAGTGAAGTAATTGAGTGTGGTATGTTAGTAAAAAAATAATCTTCTGAGTTCTATGCGTAAGGTTAATCCCTAAAACAGTTCCTGTGAATGGTCAGAATCTCGTGAAGTTGCCTACGTTGACACACATTGACATTAAGCTTCTACCTGGAAGTTCTCAATGCAGAGTTGTACAAAAAGACTGACGCTCAGACACCGCACAGCTAATTCCCCAGGGAGCGTCAGCAATCAGTTAGGTCTTGAAGACAAATTTCATGGTGCTTATGACTTAGAACTTGATCCTTCTTGCCACCCGGGATAAATAGTTTCTTCAATGTTGTCTTGATGTGGTCCAGTTTTTCAGATTAAGGGCTAATATTGCACTTGTTTTGCACAGTCTGCAGCCTGTCTATAAGTCATTTGGGAAGCCTACATAAACCATTTTGCAGTAGACTCATTGAGTAGTTAATAGGGACCTGGCCTACACCACCAATTGATTTGTTTGGAAGAGCTGTAAAATTATTCTAGTCATAGACACATGTCAATTAATTCCTTTGATCATTAAGTTGATTTGAGGGGATAATGCTTTCTAAATTAGAAAAATGTGAATTTTTGTGGGGGTTATGGTAAAATTACAACCACCCACCCCAGGATCTCTGTTTTGGCACTGTGTAGGCAGAGGTAGCTCTCCTCCACTCATTTAGTGATAGTATGTGATCTAGGCATCTGACTTTCCAACGCTTTTCCTGTGTGAAAAGGGGTTTCAGGTTTAGAGTCTCCTCCAGCTCTTGTGTTTTTTTTCTGTGGAGGATCTTTTACACTCTTATATTGGCTTCCTCTGCAGGTACTGGACAAGTTACTTCTCTCTCTCTCTCTGGTTTGCAGTGGATGGGCTTTTAGATACCTATATTACCGCTTTTAGTGAACTATTCTATCCCGCTAAAGCCAGCATCCCTCTGCTCTTAGAGAGCTAGGTACATCAGAGAGGGTCCGTCAGAGCTTTATATTCCTCCTGAGACTTCTGCCTGATCCCAAAATGTCCTATTCTCTGTGGAACCCTGTTCAGGTAACTGAGTTGATTCCACAGCTTCATATTTTAGTCTCGAGACTACATGGCCAGCATTAAAAGTGCAGGGCTACCAGGAAGAATAGTCTTCGATCTGTAAGGCATATCATTGAACCTCTTTCCAGCTATTGTGTTACTGTAAGCGACTCACCAAAGCACAGTAAAAAAAGTTTGTTCTGCAATTTCTCCAGAAGGGATTTACCCAGGAATACAGTTCTCTACTGGAATGCTTCAGTGGGCTGTAATAAAATCTTTTAGGGTGTCTCGGTAATCTGGGTGCATTTGGGTCTCCAGGATAATGTATGATGAAGGGTTTTTCTTAGCTTTGGCTTATGATGAAGCAGCTGGGCTCAACCTGGGATTCTGTACTAGTGCTGACATGCATTTAGCAGTCGCTCTCTGGCAAAGGCATCACATAAATTCTGACCCCTCAAAACTTTTTTCCTGGCGAATGTGTCTGCAGTATGCTCATTGGGAATGTTGGGTCTACTTACTTATAACTATACAGAAATAGGCTGATCCTTACTTTAGATCTGGGCCTTGTGTGTAAAGTACATTCTATCTTTCAGAGGGCAAAACAACTGTGTTGCCTGTAATTTTCCTTTTATTGAGGGAGATGTGCATCGGCATCTCTTGAATGTCTTGGGCAGTAATTATTTACCTCAGTTAGTAATCATCCTTCCTTAGGAGTATTGCCTATCCTATCCGAGGAGCGCCATGGAAAGGCACACCATTTGCCAAAAGTTCCAAAAACCAATTTAGAGCTCCTATGTGGCTGAAGCAGGAAACTGTACAAACAAACTGTTTACAATTCTTTGTGAAGTTATTACTGCTAAAGTCATTAGCCAGCATGGAAGTTCCTTGAATGGGACCATATCTGCTGACAACCTCCAGGAGCTCTTTGTTCATTATTATATTGGGAATCTCTGTTAAGCGATTGGGACTTGGGAATTCAGCTGTTGGGACTACATTGCCCACCTTCTCCTTCCAGATGGTTTAATTTGAGAAGGATTTTGGTATTATCATTCCCATGAATATTGCAGTGTCCTGGAGACCCTTGCAAATGTTCTTTAGTAAAAGATCTCACTCCAGTCCTTTTTTGTGAATTACAATCTGGCTTTAGCCCTGATCAGTGCACAGAAATAGCTCTGTTAAGTATTTATCTGAGGTTATTGGAAATTGCAGGCAGAGGGAATGTATTCATTTTGGCATTGGTTAATCTTGCTTGATATCACGCCAGCATTTGAATTTTTTTACTTGCAGGACCTCTCAAATGGCTTTGGATGGAGTCTCAACTCCATTAGTGGAATCGAAGGGAGGAGTGCCTCCAGATCTACCCATATCCCCTCTGCTGTTAAATACACGAAGCCTGTACACAATTTGTTGGCTGTTCAGGATAGGGTTTCACACTAAGGTGATGACAGCCAGTTTGTGGTTATTGGCCAACAATGTTAGTACTGTTGGGATGCCTTCTTTAATTTGATACCCACTCTCCGGGTCTAGTTGCTACACTGATGAAATAGGGTATATGTTGGTTAGTTCAGAGATGATTTGAGAACTGAACATTTCTTGTAAATCGTGGCACACAGGGGAATCAGTTATGGGTCTCTTTGATGAGGTAAAAGCCCGTGAGCTTGTACTAGTTAGTGATATGAGAATTTTCATATTCGAATGTTCGCTGAATAGCGACCTTTTCTATTCTATTCACATGACCTAGGGTGGGATCAAGAATTGATTATTGATGCTCTCTTCTGTGGGCCAAAAATCCTTGGTCATCTTAACAAAATATAGAATTACGGTGTTTGAGTGGTGACAGGTAGTTTTCGATGGGAACAGCCCTTCACGCTGCAAGCTTCCTGGCTTCTGATAATTCATCAGAACTCATTCCAGTGTCTTTCCGTAATTGACAGGGTCCTGTCTTATGGGGAATCCACACCACATTGTATACCTCCCATTTGCATGGCACCTCTTAAAGCACAGCTCCTCTGTCTCATGTGGTTTACTTCTTGGTGAAACACTTTTTCCTTTGACTTTTTAATGAACTTTGCCATCTTTACAAACATCTTTTCATTATATATTAATTTCCGTGCTTTTTGTTTGCTTAATTCCACAATCACTTTCTTTAATTGATTGTTTTGTTTTATATCTTAATTCATTTTGGGCATTGTTGACCTTCATCAGGAGAAATCAATAATTGCAGTTCATTATGCAAAAGGAGAAAAACAGCCAATCCTAAAGTTAAATGGACTCCAAGTATATTTAAACGAGATAGGCTATATAAATGCAGTAGCGATCACCCCGATACCACTTAGTTCATATCCCAGAATGAGCAGAGACTTTTTTGTACTCCGTTTACTACCGCAAAGTCTCAGTTCCACTATATTTCCTTATACGGCCATCATTTTTTACTAACCACTTGTGTCTTTTTCTGATGTCAGTGTGCACCTCTCTGCATGACCATAGTCCGACCTTACTTTCTGAGCAGTCAGTACAGTGCAGAAGTGCTTTTTAAGTGCTGATTGTTATTGTTTCTTGCTGTTTGCCTGTATTCTACACCTCAAAGCACCTGGTGACTATCCGGATGTCCATTTTCCATAATTTGTACATCTTGTACCATGGCCTCCCCAGAAATAGAGTGCTGTCAGTACTGTCTCGGGCCCACTAGCGTGACATGATCCGCTGTATCATAACCTGCCCAGAAGTAGTGTCTCATAAACGCTGGCTCAGCCCCAGTAGTGTGGTACTGTCTGCTATACTATAAGCTGCCCAGAAGTAGTGTGTCAACAACTGACTGCACCAGACATGTCAATTGTTATGCTGTTATCTAGTGCTTGAAAAATGTAATTGGTAGATTTATAGAAGCAATAGGCCCTTTCCAGCCAGTCACTAAGCCTCCTCGGAAACGAGGCAATCTAATTTATTAGTCTACATTATTCCCCTTTGTAAAACGTACTTCCTCTTATTGCAGTGTATTATATTATCGATCAAGTTTAGTATTTGATATAGCAAGGTATTGATGGTATGGCTTAGTCTTTGAAATGCGTTGCCATTGTTGATTTTTTGTTTTAGTGTGTTCTTTAGCTTTGATTTTGATCTTCCTTTCTGTTTGTCCTACATCAGTTACTGCACAGGAGCATGTCAGCATCAAACGCCTTTTGTGGTGTCACGTGTGGCGTAGTAGAAGATCTTTATTTACTGTTGTTGCAATATTTGAGTCCCACACTCCAACACCCTGGATAACTTCATTACTGATTTCCCAGTAATGGCATGGGAAAGCACCTCTTTTGCTTTTAACCCCAATTTCTAGTTTCTTAATAATTATAAATGTTATTTTCAAATTATTGCTACTTTGGAATGCAGATGCCTTGTCACTTAAAATACCATTAAAGTCAGGTTCTACTTGAAGGTGTTTTCAGCCTTGTAAAATTATTTTTCTGATAGTACAACTCTGGGTGGAATATTTGTATAAACATACAGGGCCAGATGTAGGTAAATTTTATTTTACCACCTCTTAAATACCGCATCATACCGACTCGGTATTTAAGAAGTGGTAAAATAAAAGTACCGAGATGTAGGTAAATACAGATGTGCATTTACCGATTCGGAAACAATCGGTATTTACCGATGCGGTAAATACCGACCGGTAAATGCCCATGCATTCCTATGGGCTTTGAAGCCCATAGGAATGATTGGGCATTTACCGGTCGGTATTTACCGCATCGGTAAATACCGATTGACACAAGGGTGCAGGGGGTGTCACTTTGACACCCTCTGGCACCCCCAAAAGAGGCTCGGGTGCCATGTGGCAGGCATACCTGCCCTAAGGGCAGGTCTGCCTGTCATATGGCATAGGTGTGCATGCACACATGTGCAAGCACACCAGAATCGGTATTTTACCATCAAATAGTATTTGATGGTAAAATACCGATTTTTTAATGCTTGTGGGACTCAGAAGAGTCCCACCTACATATCAATTTTCCCTATTCCGTAAAAATACTGACTCAGTATTTTACATATTCGGTAAATTTACCTATCGGTAAATTTACTGAGTCTGTAAAATACAGGGCCCTACATCTCAAATTGCATTTACCGGTCGGTAACGGCCGAATTCGGCCGTTACCGACCGGTAAATGCCTACCTACATCTGGCCCACAGTCCTTTACTTGTCAGGTCTGGGACTTTGTCGTAACGAGTTGCCGTGGGATATCTGTGCTATTTTTGTCTAGAACTGGTCACGATCATTCTCTGGCTATCTTTCACACGGACTTTTGCACACATAGGTTGCTTATATTCTTCTGTATCTGAGACTGTATTTATTCACGGTTGTCCTTTTGCCTTGTCGGCATTTGAGGAGAACAGAAAAGGAGGGGTTAGCTCTAAGTCTTCTAAGTCATTAAAGAAGGTGCGCTTCATTGACGGAACACTCTCTTCATGGATACCTTAAAAACTGATTGTGTTCAAGAAGATGCTGAAAACATTAGAAATCTTCCTACTTTCCAATGGTGGCAGTACCAGGATGCCTTTGCGTTAGGCGCACCTTAAAAATGCCCTTGAATTGTACTTTGAGGCTCTGTTTTCCAGTTTCATTGTTCCAAAAAGCCTCCTCTATTTTTCCAGCTGCTAGTTGTTAATAGATTTCTCCTTTGCATTCTGCCAGGTACAAGTTGAGCTGCCCCTTTAGCCAGCAGAGATCCTCTATTGGCATGATGGCTTCATGAGTGGATGGGGTGGAGGTGCCTCTGATTCGCAGGACGGCTTCTTGAGCTCCACCTAGGACATTTGCCTCATTATATGCTTATTTTCACTGGATAGTGACATAGCCGTGCTGTTTTCCGTCCCCAAAGTTAAGCAGGTACAGACTGTACTGAACTCAATTGTTCCATCACTTAATTAGATATGTTTGCAACGGGCCTGATTCAAGTAGCTTGTATCAATCGAGCTACTGGGCGAGTTGGATATATTCTCATACTGGGTGAGGGAATGGACCATAACATTATTCGAGAAGTTAATGATTGTATTCCTTACCAGTGTTCTTTGTTACTTCCAATACACTTCCATCTCCCAGGACTTGCAAAGTGCATTCTTTCTCGATCGGAATCTTGGATATATTTTCAATAAAAAGTAAAAGGGTGTAGTAACTTCCTATGGCCAGTGTGAGAAGTTGGCCTGGTATATGATGTTCACTATTCTAGTGAACACTTGTACCAGTCCACACAACCCTTATGGTGATGGTTGTAAGTCAACCTTATAGACCAGCTATCCTAGTGGTAGCGTGGACTGAACAATCTTAGGCTAAAAGACTCTTGAGGGCGTGTAAAGCCAGCTGTTTTACCATATGTAACCCCTTGAATATCAAATGAAAGGACACCACACAGGATATATATAAAATATATATGTATTTATTTACTAACACACTCCTCTGAACTCTTTATGAGATCAGAGGCCAAAGCACATAACAAGTTACTTGATCAGAATACTTAAAGTTGCACAATTTACCGTTAGGCCCTAGGGGCGAAGCAAACCATATATTAAGAAAGTGGTATAAGTACCATGTCACGAGAAAAGGAAAGGCCTTGGGCCTAGGGAATCGCTGGGGCTACACTATCTGGACCTTAGTTTAGAAGTAGGAGGCCCACAGGCGGCGCGTGTAGAGTCTTTACCCACACGCGAGAGTCAATGTAAAGTCAATAGGAACTTAGAAGTTAGATAAATAAGGATTTAGGACACTTCCGGGGTAGCTAGAAGGAAACAACTAAAAGCCTAGACACTTGGATAGCCAATACCCTTGGGAGCACTGAAGTACTCTCGTTACCTCACCCACGGACGGCGGGTGCATAGGTATGAAGATGTGTCGGGTTTCGTCGTTCAAGTCTATGGAGCCTGTGAAGAAAGATGCTGCAGGCGACCAGGAGGAAGATGTCTGGGTGGATCCAAGGGTGGATCGAGGATGAAGAGGACCTGAAAGCAGAGGGGACAGAGTCTGGGTCACTAGCCAGTGACCGGGTGGAACCAGGAAGGAGCCAGACGACGTCGAGGAGCAATCAGGTGCTGTCTTGAAGCTTGTCTCTTCAGCCACGCGGACCAGGAGGCGTCGAGGACGACCAGGTGCTGGAGGCGAGCTGTCCCATGAAGGTTCTCGCAGATGGAGTGGCAGACTGCCGGATTGGAGTCAACAAGCCTTGGCAAAGGCACCCCACGCAGGATACAAAGAAGGCTTCTGGTGCAGACCAGCAAGGTATGAGGTGCCTCACCTTTGCAGGGAGGCAAGTGCCAGTCTGGAGCAACCAGACCAGCGAGTTGGTTCAAAAGGATTGTCGTCACAGAGGCTACTAGCCAACGGGCCAGCAACCGGACAACGCGTCGAGCAGAACACAAGCAGAAGGGCCCCACGCAGAACTCGTGGAGTGTGGAGTGCTGATCTTCGGTGCAGGTGGAGCTCGGATTCGGGGTTTCTCAGTCCCCAGTGCACAGCTTCGAGGATGCCTCAGGAGCTGCACAGTTAGCAAGTTGCAGGCTTTTCAAGATGTCCGGTCCCACGTGTCTCGTCGCCTCCACGGATCTCAGCTATGCTGCAGACGTGAAGAGAGGGTCAGAGAGGTCTGGAAGTCTGGGTCTTGTCAGGCTCTGTGCTCGGGTTCCGGCGGGAACGTCGACAAAGCAAGCCGTTGATTTGCTGGATGGTGCCTGGTCGCCCAGGGTGGTCACTCCTTGGCCACAAGGGAGATTCTTCAGTCTTCAGCTTCAGCAGAACGTCGAAGGTCCAGAGTTTCGTTTCAAGTTTTTTTTTTGTAAAAATAATTTTTATTGGCATATCAGTTCAAATCAGTGCAACACAATGAGTAATATATGCAGAAACATCCGATGACACAGGAGAACTGCACTTTTCTTGATCAGATGCCATTAACAATAACAATCCCGTTACCGCCCCCTCCCCGGATCCCACCCCCCTGGTCAGTGCGCCAGCTTCGACTCTCTTAATAGCTGATAAACAACAGACAGTCACTTCCCCAACCCAGTCGAGGGGAGGAGGTAGGTAGTGCACCTCAACGGGGGACCCTAACCCCCAAGATCTCCCTCGTTACATATTACAGTGGTGTATTGCACCGGGAACGGGGAACCTCACAGCAGAGCCACCCTATGGAGTCGCTATCTCGCCATCCTCACTCTGGTCATTCTCTGGCAATTGGAGTGCAGTCACTAGGGCCTCCCATGCTCTTGCCGACTCTAACGCCCTGTCGTCATCTAGCCGCCTGGCCTGTCGCAGCCGCAATGCGCTCTCTGCCTTCGCCCACCACTCCAGAGCGGACCACCATCACGAGTAACTGGGGCCCCGGCTAGATTTCCAATGCATGGTGATCTCTCGTTTGGCTAATATCAGGCCCAAATCATAGAATTTGCTGGTAATACGAGTGCGGGGTGTATGAGGGAACCACAACAGTAAGCAGACGCCCATGTCCGCTTCAATGTGCCGATCCGTGACAGCATTCAGGCAGGCCACCACTGCTTCCCAGTACTCAGTGAGCTTTACACAAGACCATAACATGTGAGCAAAATCCGCGTCCTCTACACCACATCTGGGGCAGAGTGAGGATGCGCCCTCAAAATATCGCGAGATCTTAGCTGGCGTCAAGTATGCACGGTGAAGGGAGAAAAACTGGACCAGCTGGAACCTGGCATTCCTAGCGCCCTTCCACGCTCGCCGCAAAAGCTGCGGCCACGCCGTCTCAGGGATCGGTCGCCCGATATCCCCCTCCCCCTCAGCCCATCCAGGGGTTGCAACGGCGCAGTCGACAGTCT
The DNA here is from genome assembly GCF_964261635.1 of Lissotriton helveticus. Lineage (NCBI taxonomy): Eukaryota > Metazoa > Chordata > Amphibia > Caudata > Salamandridae > Lissotriton > Lissotriton helveticus. Next base: position 420,530,029 of record NC_136063.1, on the reverse strand, counting down.
CCGGTAGAGGCAGGTGATGGCCTTGTGAGTGCCAGCCGCCATGACCACATACTGACAGCCCGCAGATGTCGTCGGTTCAGAAAGGCCCTTCTTCCAATGACTCCGGATACCGGCCACCAGCGAGGCATGCAACAGATAGTCCCCCCTCGGGAGGCCGTAAGCGTCATGCAGCTCCTGAAACGAGAGCAGCGATCCCTCTTTGTACAAATCACCGATCATTTGCAGGCCAAGTTCCTCCCAGGTCGCCAGCGCAGACCAATCCCCCCCATGCGGGAAGGCTGTGCACATCACTAGTGGGATCTCGGGAGCATAAGGGCGAGCAATGCCGGACCGCCTATGGCACCGCAGCCAGCAGTTTCTAATCGTCCGCTCCTCCCCTGTGAGCTGGGAAAGGTCCAGCTTCTGGCCTAGAATTATAAAGGAAATAACGTGTCTCGGGAAGATGGCGCCTGCGGCCCCCTCTGGGCCTCGGAATTCCAAAGCCACTGCCTGGGTAAGCCACTGCAGCTGTGCCGCCAGATAGTACCATTCAAAGTCGGGGGCTGCTAGTCCCCCGTCTGTTCTGGGGCGCATCAACGTAGTCAACGCTACACGCCTCCTGCCCGCTCCCCAAATGAACTCAGTAATTAAAGAGCGAAGTCTGGTGAAAACCGATGTCGGGATCCAGATCGGCAACGTGCGGAACAAGTATAAGAGACGGGGTAGTGCCACCATCTTTAATAACGCCACTCGCCCCGCGACCGATAACTGAAGCGACCGCCAGAATCCCATGCAGCCACTTAGGCTCCGGATCGCTCTTTCAATGTTGCCTTCCAGGAAGTCCAACGGTGATCGGTATATGTGCGTGCCTAGATAAGGGAGGCAATGAAATTCCCATCGCAGCTCACCCTCCGGTTGGGAGTCGTCCGCCCCCGGCACCAACGGAAAGAGGCAGGATTTCCCCCAATTGACCCTCAGCCCCGACAATCGGCCAAAATCCGCCAGCAGACGCCTAGCTCCACCCAAGGCAACATCCGTGTCAGCCAAAAACAGTAGGCAGTCGTCGGCATAGAGGGATATGTAGTGTGTGTCGCCTCTCAGCTGAAGGCCCTCATACGCTTGGCCCATACGGGCATGAGCAGCTAGGGGCTCTATGGCGAGCGCAAACAGGAGGGGGGACAGGGAACATCCCTGCCGGGTCCTCCGTCCCACTCCGTAGGGAGCAGAGATGGTAGCCCCTGTCCTGACCCGAGCCGTGGCCGCAGCATAAAGCAGGGCGGTCCACTTCACAAACCGCTCGCCCAACCCGAAGGCCCCCAGCACTCGAAGTAGATACGGCCACTCGACGCTGTCGAACGCCTTCTCAATGTCGGTCGACGACAGCGGCACCCGGCAAACCAGCAGCATTGCCCCCCATAACCCGAAGCAGCCGGCGCACACAGGTGGCGGTAGTGCGTTGGGGGATAAAGCCTGCTTGGTCTGAATGCACCAAAGCACGCATGTGAGCCAGTAGCCGCGTCGCAAGAACCTTACTCAGGATCTTATCGTCCGTCGTAAGCATGGACAGTGGACGATAGGCCAAGCGTGAGCTAGCTGCGCCGCCCCGCTTCAGTAAGGGGATTATCAAGGCCTCACGAGCAGTCGCAGGTAGGACCCCGTTTTCCCAGGCCTCCCGATAAACCGTCAGTAAGCGCGGTATCAATATATCCGCGTAGGCTGCATAAAACTCGATCGGCAGCCTATCCGTGCCAGGGGTTTTACGACGAGCCGTGTGTTTAATGGCGACTCGAATTTCTCCCTCATAGATGTCACCGCCCAAGCGATCCGCATGCGCGGAGTCGAGCCGGGGGAGCCGCGCCGCTTGGAGAAACCCATCCAGCTCCTCTGACACGCACGGCATCTCGCTCCTATAAAGGTGCGCATAGTATGTCAAAAATTGGTCATTGATCTCCGACTGGGTGTACACCGCGTTCCCTGCCGGAGTGGTCAGAGCCACAATCGGAGTACCGCGGGTCCCCGGCTCGGCCAGCCAGGCCAGGAGGGATCCCACCTTGTCGCGCTCGGCATGAGCCCGGGTCAGGAATTCCTTGTAATCGAAGCAGCGCAGCTTCTCCGTCGCCGTCGCCACTTCCTCCCGCGCAGCCGAAACCGCCGCACGAGCGTCAGGGGCCATGTGGTGGCGCCGCTCCTCCTCGCGCAAACGAGCCTCACTCCGCATAACATCCTGCAGAAGAGTCCTACGGACTCTCGCGGTAGCCGAAATACAGACTCCCCGAACCACCGCCTTAAAGGCGTCCCACTCCAATGCTCTACTGGAGGCAGTGTCCGCGTTAGCAGCAAAATAGCCTTCCACCCCATTGCCTACCTCGGCCTTAAACACCGCATCCTCCAACGCCAGCGGGTTCAACCGCCAGGTCGGTATAGCCTGGCGTTGCCGCAGCCACTGGACCACTACGAGAAAAGGGTTATGGTCAGAAATTGTTTTAGCCAAGTATTCACGGTGGCGAACCAAACTTTGAACATCCGGCGAGCACAGAATGCTGTCAAGGCGAACATGAAGCGCGTGTGGGGGGGAATAGAACGAAAAATCCTTCTCTGTCGGGTGTTGGGTCCGCCATGCATCAACCAGGCCCCTGCCCCTCTACGCCACTTTCCCCTACTCTTCGCCAGTCTGTGTGCTGCCGCCTGCGCCAAGGGAGGGTGAGACCTGTCTAACTCCACATCCAGTACAGAATTAAAGTCCCCCCCCATCAAGACCGCGTTGGCCAGTACTGTCGCCAGTTTCCCTGATAGTCGTGCAAAAAAGGCAGGTTGTTCCACATTTGGGGCGTAGACGCTGCAAACAGTCACGTGTCTCCCATCCAGGCGGCCCTGTACAGCTACAAACCTCCCCTCAGGATCAAGCAATGTCTGCAAAGGTTGGAAAGGGACCCCGGCCCGCACCCAGATCAGAAACCCCCTCGCAAAAGCTGAATAGACCGTATAGAACAGCTGTCCCCTCCACCTGCGCTGTAAAGCCCGCCCCTCCGTTTGGTCAATATGCGTTTCCTGCAGAAAGGCTATCTGAATCCCCCTCCGAACAAGATAAGCATGCACCCTGTGGCGTTTCAGCATAGAGTTCAGTCCCCGCACATTCCAGGTCACACACTTCAATTCAGGTAGGGTCCCCATTCAGAGCAACTAATACAGTCTGGACGAAAGATAAAAGTCTAGGCACACTGACAACCTCCCAAAACCAGCCCTGGAAACCGCCCAACAATCCCATATCCCACCCACCCCCAGAACAGACCCCAAACAGTAGAGTCCCATCCAAAAGTCAATATCCCAAGTATAACAGTCTCCGGTAACTACCAGAGTCCCACAATAGGCGTGAGATAGGGAGGGTGGCCTGTCGCTACGTCCAACAGACCGTGAGCTGCCCGTGTCACCTGGCCGGCCCTCCCCAATGCACCCCAAATGCCCCACATCCCCACCCCTGCAGAGGTAGAAATCACCAACGGCGGAAGGCAGTCCCTCCGCAACAACACAGCTCTCCGCTCACCCAAGCCGCATGCCTCCACCCCAAGCCCAGACAAAGGCCCGGCTGCAAATACAATACCAGCACGGCGGGTCCAGGGGATTATTCGTCCAACAAACCATCAGCTGTCCCAGGCGTGACATGAGGCGGCCCGGAACCACCGGCACCTGATTCCTCCGATGCCACCTCCTCTGAGCCCTCTCGAGAGCCCGTCTCCACTGCAGATGTCGAAGCCACCGCCTGGGAAATATTAGAGACCGCCCGAAGGGCCTCCTCGCGCTCCAGCGCAGTCTGCGAGACAGATGGCGTCCCAGCCTTCGGCGGTCGCCTCCTAGGCCTCCTGGTCCGTTTGGGTCGCTGCGCCATCCTCCGCTGCTCCCCAGAATCGGGACGACCATCCGCACCAGCCTTGTAGAGCTCCAACCAGTCCCAAACTTGATCCGGGGAATTGTAGAAGAAGGATTTACCATCCAACATAATCCGCAGGCGGGCAGGAAACAAAAGGGAGTAACGGATCCCCTCCTCTCGCAGAGCTTTCTTGACTGCCAGAAAGGTGGAGCGCTGCCTCTGGACCTCAAACGAGTAATCTGGTTAGATGGAGACCTGAGCGTTGTTCACCCGGTAGGGGCCTAGCGCCCTCGCCTTTCGCAGAATAAGATCACGGTCTTTGTAATGCAGCAAGCACGCCACCACCGGACGTGGCAGCCGGCCCTCAGCAGGAGGTCGAGCAGGTACTCGGTGAGCGCGTTCCAAAGTGTAGAACGGGGTCAGACCCTCCGGAGCCACCACGTCGCGCAGCCAGGGCTCCAGGTAGCCCAGCATGTCCGCCCCTTCAATTTTCTCGGGCAGGCCAACCACGCGTATATTGTTGCGGCAGTTGCGCCCCTCCGCATCCTCCGCCCTCTGCTCCAGGAGGTACACCCTGTGTCGCAGCTCCCCCAGCGCAGTATCAGTCGCCTTGGTCGCCGGTTCCAGTGCGTCCACTCGGATCTCCGCTTGCTTGACCCGGTCCGCCAGCTTAACGTGGTCCGCCCTTAGAAGCCCCAGGCTCGTGGACACCTGTCCGATGTCTTGGCGCAATGCCTCCCTGGTATCGGCAATGGCTTGCAAAATCTGTTCCAATTGGCCCTGTGGCAGGCCCGGGGTCGAGCATATGTCCACTGTAGAGCCTTGGCTGCATGCTGCTCCCTCCTCCACCTCCGTCGGGGGCTTCTGGCGTCTCCCCATGGCGATCGCCGGCCGCAGGCGTAGGGTGCCCTCCAAAATTATGTCGTCGAGGGCGCAAGGCGCGTTGGCGGGTCCTCAGCTGCAGGGTCGCTCCCTGAGGCGCGCCCGCCACAATGCAGGGGGCACCGGGCCCAACACCCCACAGTAGGAAGTCCGCCGCTGGCAGCACGTGAGTCCCCCGAAAGTCGTGGGTCCCAGTATCGGCCAGGGGGGGTCAGCGCTACAGTGCGCCAGATCAGCACCAGTCCCAGGGCTACAGTGCCCAACCAGCAGCCTCCACGGGGCAGCAGCGCCCACGTCGTCAGCTCCCTGCAGGCTCCCCCAGGCTCCAGGCACGTCGGAGGCCCCCCACGCTGCCCCCTTGGGGCACTCACCGCCAAAGTCCACGGCGGTCAATCAGGAAAGCAGCTGGGCAGCAAGGCGCCTTCCACTTGTCGTCGATTCCCAGAGTCTAGTCGGGTGCCCCGGGTTCAGGTCAAAGAAGCCCCCGCTGTCGCCTGTGCTGGCCTGGCCCCTCAGCTCACGGGCTCCACTAGCCTTCCGTGTCCCAGCGCACCCGCTGGGCCGCCCGTTCTCCGCTGCCGGAGCTCCGGTCGTGACGTCACCGACCCTCACAGTGGTCGGCGGCCGGGCAGCTCACTCCGCAGGTCGGCCACTCGTCCAGCCGAGGTCGGGGATGCAGCCGAGCACCCAGGCCGCTGCAAAATGGCCGGTGCCGCGCCGGAGAGCTCGGGCCCAGCGCGTCCCCGCGCTGCCGCCGGGACAGCGTCTTTGCTCCAGGGAGAGCCCGATAAGTCGCGGGCAGGGATGTGGTCAAGCCCCGGCCAGCCAGGCCAGCGAAGGGGCTAAAACACAGGATAAACGGGAAGGCCGTGGCGGAGCTCGGAGCTCACACGTCCATTCCTAGCAGCGGCCAAGCCACGCCCCCGTTTCGTTTCAAGTTTCAGTTCAGGATCAAATCTGAAGTCCAAGGACACAGCTCCTACCTTTATACAGCTAAAAGGGGCTGGATTAGTTCCTAGGTCCCTCCTATGGGTGGGACCAGGAAGGAGGGTGGTTACACCCCCTTACCTTTGTCCAGTTTCGCGCCCGAGCTGGGGATGGAGTGCCCCAGCAACCGGTTTGAACTGGGGTATGCAGGAAGCACCTAGTGTGCCTCAGGCAGTGTCTCAATCTATTCAGCCCTCCCTGTGCCAATACACAAAGTCCTGTCTGGGGTGGTGCTCGCACCTCTCCAGGCAGGAAACCTATTGTCCAAACCTCTGTGACTGGAAGTACTCCCAGCAGCAGGAGGTCAGACTTGTGTCTGTGGCTGCAGCGTCCATTTTGTGACGCTGGGGTTCTGGTTAACTTTAACCGGGATAGTCAGCAACAACATGTCTTCTCCCTCTAGAAGGGTGGAATGCTACCCCCGTCGCCAGGATTGGCGAGGGGGTAGTATTCCAAAGCGTATGATACCTTACACGACATGTTTTGATAAAGCCAAACCAGAGTTAGCATTTAACCGCGAGGTTCATAATGCACTTAAGAGTATATGGTATGGCAATATCATAGAACAGCTATAAGGACATGGTTCCAAAAGCTGCAGACAGGCTCAACTCATGCTAGAGCACCATCTCACACATAACCAAGCACTCTGCCTCCAGGATTGTTAAGGCCTGCCATAGGAGTGACTTATAGGTTACTGTGTGTCTATATATAAGGTTAGATATAGGAATACTATACCTAAGCAAGGGGTGATTACAAGACCTTGCCCCAGCTGAGTGATCAGCCAGTTGTGTCAGTTTGAGTGGCCAGCCAGGGGTGGCATAATACATGCTGCAGCCCCTGGTAGGCCTTGGTTATACATATGCCCTGAGTACCTAGGGTACACTTCTACAGGGGCTGACAAGGTGAACCAATTCCCAATTGTGGTTGTACCTAGAGTACAGGGTGTGAATTTAGAGAGAGTGCATCTGGGCTGTGGGTCTGATTAGCAGGCCCACAGCCACATCTAAGTCGAAAACCAGTAAAGCAAAAGCAAAAAGTGGGGCTGACCATAGGAAGCAGACCCTACTCTCCTACAGCCAGGACAACTGGAATTATGCAGCAGTGAAGCACCAAATTATATGGCATGTTTGATTACTTTATTGAATAAGAAAAGGCAAATTATCTGGCATAAAGTGCCACCTTCTTGTGCTGTATTATTGTGTTGTTTTGTTATTTTAACATACTGTCAGGGTTAAAGGTTTCCTTCATCAGTGCCAGTTTAACACCTGAATACAAAGAGCAGCAACTGAAAAGTAAAAGTAAATCTCAGCAAAATGTCTGCCACTGTGCGTGGTGTTTTTTTTGTTAAGTTAGAAGCGAAGTTGATTTTTGTTTGGATGTGCAAATTGTACAGCCGATGGTGGATCAATTGTTAAGAGTGGTGCAACCACAATTATGCGGTAAATGCTGTAGAATTCCAGAAACCCCGTTTATGGCCCTGCACGAGAGGAGAAGCCAGACCGGAGATTCAAAGTTTAGAGCAACAAGAGGTGGTTGTTCAAGAGATGCTATGGCAAATCATTTCCTAGTAAGTAAAGGAATATCGGAACATCAGAATGATGAATATTGCAGCAAGCGATGCGGACATTACATATACTGTTCCTTTAAAGCAATTGACTACTGTCCAATGTTGAAAAGGGACAACATGTGGAACTGTAAAAATGAAAAATTGAGCCATATTTTATAGTTTTTATGGAAAGGGTGACGAAAGGAGGGTAATCTAAAACCTTAAAGTGCAGAGGTATACTATTTCTGTGTGTTTCCATCCCCGCCATGAGGTGAACCTTTGGCAGGCGGTGTGGAGGTTGGCATTTTTTAACACCTTTTACATCGTGCAATTACCAAGTAGAGGGACAATTCCCCACTGAATACATTTTATTTGAAACAAGTAACAATATCATCATGTTGCGCTCTGGGCTAGCATACTTTGGCTTTCACTAAAAAGCCCAAATGAGGTGCAGAGAAGGCGTTCTCGCCAGCAGCGCTATGTAACTGTATGTATCCAGCTGAGGTTGCGTCCATGGAGTGTAGTACGTGGAACCCGCAGGTGATGTGTTCTGGGTACTCCCTCCTTGTACCCTTGCATTAGCTTAAGACAACTTCCAAGTCACGTGTGTGGCATACTGTGTGTAACCAGCTAAGGCTGCATCCATGGAGTGTGGAATGTGGGACCTGGAGGTGATGTGTTCTGGGTACTCCCTCCTTGTACACTTGCATTGGCTTAAGACATCTTCACTGTTACGCGTGTGACATAGTATGTGTGGCCTTATTCTTTGTATTGAATGTGCAAGGAGGAAGTGCCTTCTTAATCTCTGCTTTCATGTTGTCGCTCTCACTCGATACACCCCTCAAACCCTTAACATTTCTTTAATAATGCTCTCATATGGAACATATATTGAAGAAGAAGGTGAGGATACTTGCCCCTGGATAGAGGCAGTGGTAGATCTAAAACCTCTACTTACAATAGAAAAGGTAAGTAAAATCATAAGAAGCTTAAACCTAACCCGTGCTGCAGGACCTGATAACCTGCCAGCAATTATCATAAAATCCCAGCAAGATTGGTGGGCGGAATGTCTCTCCTGCATGTTCTTGGCGATATTGGAGTCAGGCAAGATCCCTGAAAAATGGAGGGGAGTAATAATTAGACCTATCCACAAAAAGGGTGACAGAAAAGCACCAACAAATTATAGACTTATTAACCTGTTGTATATTGGGGAATAGGTATTCTCCAAAATAATTCTGGGTAGTCTAAAAGACTGGGTGAAACAGTGGCCAATCGTGCCAGTGAAACAAGGAGGTTTTAAGAAGGGGCATTCCACGATCGATCACTGCTTCGCACTGTGGGCCGTAGCGCGGAAGTCTGTGGAAAAGAAGGGGAAGCTATGCTGCTGCTTCATCGACTTCCGCGCAGCATTTGACCTAGTAGATAGGAGATGCCTGTGGAAGTCCCTAAGAAATTACAATATCCCAAAGGGGCTCCTGGAAATTATCCACGAGCTAGATAAACATAATTGGGCGCAAGTCATCAAAGATACAGATGGAGCCTTGACTCATATTGATTAAGAACGGTCTAAGGCAGGGATGTGTATTAGCCCCCTTACTGTTCGCAATATATCTGGCCGATCTCCCAGCCACTTTAGAAGTGAACAGAAGTGCTAGCCCTAAAATGCATGGTTAACATTTGTCTTGTTTGCTGTACGTCGACGATTTGGTGATTTTTGACCAAACAGAGATCGGACTACAAAGGAAGTTATCTGCCTTTAATGAATATTGCTTGGCCAAATGCCTGACTGTAAACATGGACAAAACTAAAATCCTATGTTTTAGGAAGAAAACTCAGAATTTTAATTGGTATCTGGGTTCTATCAAACTAGAAATCGTGAACGAATATAGATTCCTAGGTATCTGGTTTGAAAAGTCTTTAAAATGGGATATCCATCTGGTAACCCAGAATGCCAAAGCGCATAGATCAGGATGTGGGCTAAGGAAATTGAACCAAATCTATGGGGATATGTCACATAGACCTTTACTGAAAGCCTATAAGGCAATGATACCCCCACAAGGGCAGTATGGGGCAGAGGTCTTGTATTTGAGTGGGAAGAACAACTGGGACATTGAGGAAGGGAAATGTCTAAAACCATTAATGTCACTGTCTGGCTCCTCTATGATTCAGGCAATCCGAGAAGAGCTAGGATTGACATCATGGAACATACAGGTACAAGTGGCCCTTATAAGATTTTGGAAAAGATTGGGATCTGAGGAAGTCACAAAAGTGTCACAATGGTGTAAAGAGGAGATTTTGAATAGCGACCTAAATTGGGCCAAGGTGGTTAGAATGAAATTGGGCGTGATATGTAAAAACCTAAAAGTAAAATTTGACCAGGCAACACTGTCGGTTGAAGCCTCAAATGGGGAGCTTAGAATGGCAGGAAAAGAAGTATTGAGGCAAAATGACATGATATACCTGGGAAAGAAAGTATCAGTCCACTATATGATGAATAGTTGGGAGAATGATATGTGGTACCCTTATTTGGATTCACTACCAAATGCGGCACTAAGAGCTGAAGTGCTCAGGTGGAGAATAGGGGTTAACCATCCGGTATCTCATGGAAATAGAAGAGCAGAAATGGTACAACCGGATGGTAAATATCGCTGTGGATTAGGTACAAAATGCGACAATGTACATATTTTATTAGACTGCCAAAAATTTGTGTTGCAGCGGAAATTGTTTTTACGGCCCATGTTTTTAAAATATAGTATAACTGAGCGCCTGTTAGCAATTAATCTACTTACTGACATGCCAAATCTTGATGTAGCAATCGGCATGGCGAAATATATGAAGGCGGTAAAAAGGACCCTGTTGGAAACCTAATAAGAACTGCATAGAAATTGGCATGGAAAATGCTTAAAGAAAACTATGTTTAGGCTGTAACACTATTTTCATGTCATAGCTCAATGGTATTGCTTATCAGAACTTTAGGAGTATTGGTATAGGGAATTTTTAAGCTGTGGGAGGGAGGTAGGAATTCCCCCTTTTTAATGTATTGTTTTTACAAATTATTATCGAAATTGTTGTATATGTTTTAAATTATTTATTGTAATATGTATCATGTTGTTTAGAGACCAACGGTCTAATGAATGTACTTTTACTGAACTGAACTAATGCTCTCATGTTTCTTATTTCCTCCGTGAAATTCGTACCCAAGTGAGCAAAAATGTAAATGAACATTTAGAGATTCCTACAGACACTCTACTAATAAACGTTCATACGTGGATATGCTGGCATTTAAATGAGGTGAACATAATAAGAACAGAAATAACTACACGAAAATATCGAAAATGTTTTCTAAATGCAATTTCTAGTACGTAATTTTAAAATTGTCAAAAGCCGGAACATTTCTAATATTTCCTTTACAAGTGTGATCCTGACCTAAAAAATAAATAGTCACAAACAATGAAAACTAAGCACATTTACTTTACGTAGTTGTGTGCATCTGCTGGTGAATTAAAGATTGCAATAAGCATTTATCTGTTGGAAAACTTTACAGCCCTCCTGGCCCAGCTCTCCCTACTTGTCTTCTATCTGCAGTGAGCACCACAATACTAAAACTACAACTGCAGCAACTCAGTTCTACATCTGCACAACCACAGCAACAGTACAACTCTTCAATACAACTCTTCAACTACAACATTTTTAAACTCTGCCACCAAGTACTTGAAACTGAACATCTACAGTAGAAGGAGCATTACTCTTGAACTGGTTGTCTGCAACATTCACACTCTAAAACTCAACAACTACACATCTACCAAAGCACAACTCAACAAATGCACAACTTTAGTTGTTCATGTCTACAAAAATATCACAACACTGATAGTGCACATCAGTAGCACTTTCAAATGAACACCTAAAACAAGTCTGTAGTTATTTAATTGCACAGCGACAAAACCTTGCAGCTCTACAATTGAACACGTAAAAAACACACTAGAATTCCATAACTACACGTTTATAAATACTACAAGGCTTCAGCTTCAAATCTCCAAAAGTGTAATTGTATAGCTCTATGCAAGTGTACAAATGTAGCACTACCACATTAACACAGCCTGAGAGAACACGTCGGCAGTACAACTGTAGCGCTACTATAGCAGTACAACCACAAAGCTTCAAGAAACAGCTACATTACAGCACTACATCACACCAAGAACACATGCAGAACTACAAGAACAGCATTACAACAACTCCAACACTAAAATGATAACAATACAAACACTACAGCTCCAAACCGAGATTTCAATGCTATTCCAATTTGTGCATCATGATCCTGGCATCTAGTGAACTACTGGTGTCCAGGATTTGTCCCAGGCAGACACATGTGCCACACACCATAGTAGAAAGCAACATAAGAACAAGCAGTAAAAATGCAATGGGTCTCCCCTTTCATTAAGTTAAAGCCATTTGCTTTGGTATACAATACCATTAGCAAAGCAAATGGCTTTAATTTAATAAAAGGCGAGACCTATTGCATTTTCAATGCTTGTTTGGCAGTGTTGTCTTTCTGTGGTTAGATCGCTTTAAAGTGTCAAATATTAACAATTATTTTAAACATGAAGGGTTCATACCAAATGGAAAGTATAAATACAGATAATATATTTATTAACATGTGTAGGTGTTTTAGGATACGCTGTGTGTCATCTTGAAACAACTGAGTCTGAAGAACAAAAAAAAGCCCCTTCCTCCTTGTTAAAACACTAAATATGATTGTTTCGGTTTCACAAATATATTTTCGTGATTCTAAACAAGCACGGAATATTATTTTTTGTGCAATTATAAAAAATCGACGTTCTAAACAAAAAAAGCAAGTTAAAATATTGTACCCGTTCCCCAACAAGGTGCAGTGACAGAGTCCGAGCCGTAGCCGCTTCTTTATAAAGTCAGATAAAAAATGTTTGCATTTGCCTTTTAAACTTCCTCTAACCTCTTTCGAGCCCCTTCAGTCTCCTAAAATGTACTGATGTAAAAGAGTGAATGTTGCCCCTCCCTGCTTGTCCTGGGTTTAAATTGATGATTTATTCTTAACGATGAGTCGCTCCCTAGAATTGAAGTTTTTATAATTCAAGGATCATCGAGTCATGGACCAACCCCCGCATGGAGAGCTAAAAATTAGTTTAATCACGGAGAGGGTTTCATTTCGATGCCCCCAAAATGTCCCTTGCTGAACCCTCGAACCCCCCCTTAACGTGGTTACCCGATAGGGAGGTTGAAAGAGTTCATTTTTAGGGGTCTTTGTGTGAACCCCTCTTTGTCTAGCAGTAAACACCGATCCAGTATCTGACAGTAAGTTTTAAAATTTGTTTTATATTTACAAGTAGCATTTTTCCACAAATTAAGTTCAAATTCTTAGCTTCTGGGGTGCAGTCCCCATCGGAGCTGGTGCGCGGGCGTCTCCTTTAGGGGTCAATGGACCAGGGCGTGCGTCTATGTGTGGTTTTAGGGGTGTAGGATTAAATGACTGCACGCCTAGATGCTTAAGAGAGGAACGGATGACGTCACCAGAGCTAAGAATTTCAGAAAAAGCACAGAGAGAGTTGGGGTGTGTGTGTGCTGCATGGGGGCAGGGGGGTGGGAAGAGAGAGCCGAGAGACGAAGGGATAGAGTTTGGGTGGGAAATGGGGGGGACAGAGACAGAGGGATGGGGTTTTTGGTGGTAAACTAGGGTCAGAGACTTGGAAGGTTGGGACAAATATGAAAGAAAGTAAAGAAGCGCGGCCCGTCATGGGAGGGACAGAAGATGTACACGCGGGGACTGCCTTTAGTGGCGGCGAAAAAAAAAGTCTCCAGTGTATCATGCCGCCAGTAAATCATCCAATCCCCACGTGCACATCTTTTGTCTCGTTTGTCTCCCCGTGTGCACACCGGAATCGTATCGATTCCAAAAGGCCTCTGCATGGCAGTGCAGCGTATGCGCTGCTTTCGCCAGGCCGAGACCTAAAAAGACCAGATTGTATTACTTGCATGTGTTAAAGAGGGGGACGACTGCAGCTTCTGTAGACAGGCTTATGCTTTCAGCATAGATGAGCCTGTGAAGTGGTGTTGCAAAGGTCCCCGGGACCCTAATGCAAGAAAGGAACAATAGGTCCCTAGCACTCTAGGCTGATAATAGAAGACAGTCATATTTGGGATGCTGTAGACCGAGTATCACTACACATGCTGGCCTAATGGTAGCTAGAGGTCTGAAATGTCTTTATTCTACCCCTCTTTTCCCTGCCCTCACTCTCTCTGTTCCTCTTATCCCCATCCTCCTTTCATGCTCTCCTTTCAATCCCTCCCTGTGTCTCTTCCCTTCCTGTCTCTCACTCGCCCTTATTGCCTTCCTCCCTTTCTTCTACCTTAAATCCTCTTCCTCTTTCCCTCTCTCCTCTGCCTTTGTCCTGTCCTCTCCCACTCTTCTCTCCACCAAAATCCTATAAAACTACCTGTTCAGTCTCTTTCTCCTGCTTATTTCTATCTTGCATCATTTTCTCTCTTCTTTACATAACATCCTTATTTCTGCCCCTTTGTCTTCCTCTACCCTATCTCCCTTTGCTCCGCCGTATATCCGTTTCTCGTTCTGTCACTTTTCTCTCTTCCTTCTAAGTTTCACCCTTTCCCTTTCCTTCCTTCCATCATTCCTTTTCTTTCTTTTCTCCATTTCTCCCATTTCCTCTAGCCTCTCTGCTCCAATCTCCCACCCGGCCACTTTGCCCCAAGAGTATACAAAGTGTCAGGCCCCAGGCATGGTCTGTTTTTAAAGCTTTCAAAACGCTAATTGCAGTTGGTAATGGGTGGACGGGGTAAGACTCATCCCAAGCCTTGCACAGTTGGGTAGCTCTTATAGGGAATGATTGATGATTCAAAATAATATGTATAGTTAATCTGTGCTTGATTATGAAACATTTTCACTTCTCTGCAATTGGATTTCCTCATGAGCAGACGTCCTAGCCAAGAAATCCTTTTCATGGGACATTGCGGACAAAGGAGCTGCTAAAACATTTTGGAATTGAGTCTAAGCAGGGTTAGGCACACATATAATTGCCACATATGTGCTTCCCCAAAAGAGATAGTGTAAAGAAAGAACTGTTTTTAACAAAACCACCAGTGAAAATACCTGATATCAGCACTGTGCGACCGCTAAACTCCATTCTTCGTGCATGACACTTCAATGCATCCCTCCATGCTCAAATCACAAAGCCTGACTTTCACAAAGTAGATCCTTGGCACTTGAACCTTTGTCTGCAGTCAGTTGATTGCCAATAATGGTACTTAAGCTCCACTTACGGAGCTGAACTTAGCAAAACTGAGCGCTAACTGTCACACAGTGATATAGACAGAGATGCAATTTAGTTATAGAAACGAAGAGGGCTTCAGAATAGTAGGCTGACCTTCTTCTGGTTATATGGCTGTTGTTTATATGTAAACATTCTCTTAATTCAAGTACATACGATGACTGTGAACTTTGTATTCTTTCAATTGCAGCTAAAATTGAAGTCCTGCTGTGTGTTCTGTCCAAGTGACAGCCTTCCATCTCCAAGCACCATTGTTTCTGGTGATATTCCTGGAACTGTGAGAAGCTGGTACCATGGCCAGGCCAGCATGCCTGGAACTCTTGTGCTCTGTTTACCGCAGATAAAGATCATGAGCGCGGGGCACAAGTATATGGAGCCGCTGCAGGAGATCCCTTTCGCAGTGGTACGGCCAATTCTTGAAGAAGGTAACTAATTCCTGAATTCTTTTTATGTTCCCAACTGAAAATTGACTATTTTTTGTTGCATTTTCCCCTGCATTTGATATTTTAGTTATGGTGATATTTTAACTTATAACGTGTCATTTTGAAGGTTTCATTTAGACTAACAGCAACTAATTAAGAAGTATTGTGGCAAGTGCTTTGATTTGCATGCCACTTTGTTCAGCCCAGAGGCTCTGCAATATATCTGACCCGAAAATACAACTACCATCAGATTTAGCTTCTGGCACTTATGCTGTTGGGGAGAAAACCCAAAGTATGACAGAGGGAGGCGGTCGCTTTCTGCTTCGGAAAGTGACAGGTGGCATGGGGAGACAGAAGAGGGTAAAGGCGATGACGGAGACATAGATTCACAAACCCCCCCAACTACCAAACCCCACATACATCCATTCACACCGACACACAAACGCACATGAAGCTGAGCAAACACAATCATACTGCATATGCCAAAATAAATATTTAGTTGTGGTACAACCTTCTAGGGTGGGTTATTTTTTTTATTCACTGTTATTTACTGCATTATTAGGGTTGTGTCCTCCGGACTTAAATCCAACGTCTTTCAGTCCATCAAAAGGTTGAATCGTGTGTGCACGTGTGTGTGTTGTATATATCTGAAAGAAACGGGTTAGTGTTAGGTTCCTTACCCTAGAATATCCCCAGGCGTAAGACTGGATCCAGAAAGTTTTCGTCAGCAGTACCCCTGCACGTCTCTAGGCGTCGTCTGCAGCTCCACGTCCGTCGTCGGCGTTGTGATTGCCGGGATGACGTCGTCGGAGTACTTAGACGCCGCTCTCGTGCTCTGACGTCAGTTCTTCTTTCTTCCGTGCCAGCAAGCGCAGATCCGGGAAGAGCAGTACTCTTAGTAATTTTTTGACTAACTTTTTTGATCTATTTTGATCACTTTTCAATTTGACCTTCAAATCGCGGTGCCGATAGGAATGCCTGGTTTGAAACCTTGCGAGGCCTGTCACCGCCTGATGTCGGTGACCGACCCCCACCGTCGGTGCCTTTACTGCCTCGGGCCGACCATGATGACAAGTCATGCTCCGACTGCCGGGCCTTGACCTCGAAGGCTAGACTGGAGCGGTCCCGTAAGCTGCTCGAGCTCCCGCAGTCGGCTCCACGCCGCTCGAGGAGGAAGTCGAAGGACGGGTCGCGGAGCCGCAGTCATCGCTGCTCGACGAGTCACCACCACTCGTCGGGCTCCAAGTCCTCAGATAAGTCGAGGCATTCGAAAAAGAAGTCGAAGAGGCGTCATCGCTCTTCCGACTCTCCCCCCCCCCCCGACGCTCGCGCGATGCGGCCGGGGGTTTGGGCGGCACCGCCCCCACGGTTACGTCGGAGCCATGTTCAGCTCCATACCTGCCGGTCCCTGGGCTGCACCCGACGCCAGAGGGGATAAGTGCTTTCCTCACGGCCATGAGGTTGAACTTCACTCCGTCGGAACCTGCCGAGGCGCCTTCGGGCTCTGCGGGTCCAACTGGGAGCCCTAGCGGGCCGGTGGCCCCGGCACCATCGGGTGCTTCAGCCCGGGTGCCGTCGTCGACTCCGGTCCCGATGCCACAGGGCCCCGCAGGATCCAGGCCTGGATCCGGGTCGCGCCAGTCGACTTTAGGTCTCCTCCGCTGGCGCCGACCCCGATTGTGTCGCTCCCGGCGCCGTTTCCGCCGCCGATGTCGTCCCCTGTTTCAGCCCCGGTCCATCTCCGGCGTCAATGGGTGAGGCCTTCAACTATGACCCGGCTCCATCATTTTTACCTGACTATCAGGAGATGGATGACGAGGGGGACTGGGAGGGTTCTGAGGACCCTCTGGCACTGCAGTGCCAGTTGAGCCAGGACTGGGCAGAAGAGCTGGGGGAGGCCAGTGGTCTGGACACTTCGCCCGACACTGGATTAGTCTCTCCTCCCTCCGTGGCTTCGAAGGAGGGGGCTGCTTACAGTGTGGTGTTGAACAGGGCGGCCAAGGCCTTGGCTCTTGAGCTCCCTGTCGCGGCCATAAGGACTAACCTCCTCACTGAGGTGCTCAAACTGCAGGCAAGCTCCTCGGAGCCTCTACTGCCGTTTAAAGAAGCCCTCACTGACGTTCTGATGGGCACCTGGTACAAGCCCTCTACAGCCCTCCCTGTGGATCAGGACGTGGCCCGACGCCACCAACCGGCTCCGGGCGACCCCTGCTTTCTGTCCGTTAACCCCACCCCTGAGAGCCTGGTAATTCAGGCCTCTACGTCCCAGGCCGCATTCCCGACCACTCCTCCGGATCGGGAATCCAAAAGGTATGATCAGTTTGGTAAGAAACTGTTCTCCTCCCTGAGTTTGGGGCTGCGGTATGTCAACACCACCTGCCTTTTGGGCAGTTACACCCACTCTCTATGGGATATGGTTGCGGAGGTGCTGCCACAGTGCCCGGAGGAGGCCCGGACACGGCTCGCCCAAGCCCTGGCGGAAGGGCAGGATGCAGCACGCTACTCGATCTGGTGTGGACTTGACACCACGGACTCGCTAGGTAGAACGATTGCAACAACAGTGGTGGTTCGCCGCCACGCCTGGCTGAGGTACGCCAACTTTTCTGGGGATGTCCAGGCCACGCTCATGGACATGCCCTTTGATGGCCGTTGCCTCTTTGGTGACAAAGCGGACAGTGCGCTGGAGCGTTTCAAGGATTCCAGGGCTATGGCCAAGTCCTTGGTCCTAGGCCAATGCCAGCAAACTTCTGCTATTCGCCCTTTCGTGGCCAAGGGAGGGGCGCCCCCACACGTCCAGCCAGCCACAGGCCGCAGAACCAGTCTCAACGTGCTCGCAGACGTGGTTACCGCCTCGGCAATACCGGGGGACAACAGCAGGGTTAGTCCACATCTGCTCCCGCAGCATCTGCCTCTAAGCCTTCCTAGTCCGGCATTTCAGGCCCATTCGACGCCAGTGGTGGGCATACCATCACGTCGGACAAGTGGGTGCTGCAAATCGTGCGAAGGGGCTACTCCCTCTCCTCCGAGGCAACCTCTCCAGCCATGCCACCGCAGTACCACCGCATGTCGGGGGATCACTTGCAACTTCTGCAGGAGGAAGTCACGGCCCTCTTGGCCAAGGGGGCCATCGAGCACATTCCTGGGCCAGAAGTAGGACATGGTTGCTATTCCCACTACTTTCTGGTACCGAAGAAGGGCAAAGGAGGCCTACGCCCTATCTTGGGCCTACAAAGCGTCAACGACTTCCTCCGAAAGAGAAATTCAAGATGCTGACTTTGGCTCAGGTCCTAACTGCCCTGGACCTAGGAGACTGGATGGTAGCGTTGGACCTGCAGGACGCGTATTTCCACATCCCCGTCCTGCCGGCCCACCGGCGCTACCTGCGGTTCACGGTAGGCCACGAGCACTTTCAATTTACCGTGCTCCCCTTCGGCCTTACCAGCGCCCCTCGGTGTTCGCGAACGTGATGACGGTGGTCGCATCTCATCTGCGCAGATCAGGGGTTTCAGTCTTCCCCTATCTCGACGATTTGTTGTTGAAGGCGGGCTCGCCCCAAACAGTCGTCTCCCACCTCCAGACTACTGCCGACCTCCTGCACTTGCTGGGGTTCTCCATCAACGTGCCGAAGTCACACCTGTGCCCCTCTCAGAAGCTCCTTTTCATCAGAGCGGTTCTGGACTCGGCGCAGTTTCGGGTTTATCCCCCCGAGCAGCGGGTTCGGGATATTCAGGCTCTTATTCCGATCATTCAGCCTTTATCCCAAATCTCGGTCTGGTTGATGCTGCGGCTCCTGGGGCTGATGGCCTCCTGCATCCTTCTGGTGTATCACGCCAGGTGGCGGATGCGGGCTCTGCTGTGGGACCTGAAGTTTCAGTGGGCACAGCATCAGGGCAACCTGTCCGACCACGTCCTGATCTCAGAGGGCACCGGGGGGCAGTTGCAGTGGTGGCTCGTGAACCGCGATTAGGTCAGCGGCAGATCTCTCACCCTACCCCAACCGTAGCACCTAGTGGTGACTGATGCGTCCCTCCTGGGATGGGGGGGGGGCACATGGGAGAGAGGGAGATCAGAGGCCTTTGGTCTCCGGCGGAGTCCCGGCTCCATATCAACCTTCTGGAGCTGCAGGCGATCCGACTTGCACTGAAGGCATTCCTTCCCTCTGTCCGGGGAAGTGTAGTGCAGGTGTTCACGGACAACACCACTGGCATGTGGTACTGCAACAAACAGGGCGGGTGGGGTCGTGGACCCTTTGCCAGGAGGCTCTGCACCTCTGGCAATGGCTGGAACACCAGGGCGTCACCCTGGTGTTTCAACACCTGGCAGGTTCCCTGAACGCCAGGACGGACAAACTCAGTCACCGGTGCATGATGGATCACGAATGCCGTCTGAACTCGGTCGTGGTGCAAGGTCTCTTTCAGCAGTGGGGAGAGCCTTGATTAGATCTATTCGCCACCGAATAGAACACGCAATGTCATCAGTTCTGCGCGTTGGAATTTCCAAGGCGACACTCGCTCGGCGACGCTTTTCGTCGCGAGTGGAGCTGCGGTCTGTTGTACGCCTTTCCACCTATACCACTTCTGCCCAGAGTGCTGAAGAAGATCAGGCAAGACCGAGCCCAAGTCATCCTTGTGGCTCTGGACTGGGCACGAAGATACTGGTATCCCGAGCTACTCAGCATGTCAGTCGATCCCCGATTCGTCTGCCTCTTCAGGAGGACCTTCTGTTGCAGCAGCAGGGGACGGTCCTCCACCCGAACCTGTCCAGTATCCACCTACATGCGTGGAGATTGAGCGGCGGCAGTTGAGGCCATTTGACTTGCCTCCTGAAGTTTGCAATGTGATTCTGGCAGCCAGGTTTCCCTCCACAAAAATGGTATACGCCTGCAGGTGGAATACATTTGTGGCATGGTGCACAGCAAAGGCTGTGGATCCATTCTCTGCCCCCCTTTCAGAGGTTCTCCCGTGAGAAAGTGGCTCTTTATATAGTGGACTAGAAGGAAGTACAGTGTGTATAGTGTCCACCAACCCCAGAGGTATAACAGAGGTTAAAGTCGGGACTGACCTTACTCTCCAAAGTGGTAGCTTGGTCGAGCAGTAAGGCAGTACCAGAGGACAGTGTAAAGCATTTGATGTACATACTCAGTCAGCTAAAGGTTTCACACACTCAAGGACTGAACTCCAGGCCAATTGTTTGTATATCCAAAGATATAGTTGTTTTATTTTTAGAACCAACAGTTATAAAAATATACTTTTCTCGAGGTGAGTATTCGCATGTAATTACTTGGCAAGGAAGCAAAAAGGTTGTGCACACAATAGTTTATTTATTTATTTATTTTATTGAACTTATATTGCGCACAGCTACCCGCAATGGGTTTCCCGGCGCCAGGGACAGACTAGAGAAGAAAACAAGCAGTGGCTGAAAATAAAAACAGAATTAAAGAATTTAAAACAGAAAAGTCTTTAATTTTTTACGGAAAACAGAAAGGTTAGTTTCTGTTTTTAGCGCCAACGGGAGAGCATTCCACATCTTGGGTCCCAGATATGCAAATGAGCGGCCTCCCATTTTTGTCAATCGAATCCTAGGAATCACGAGATTGTGGTTGTTGGATGACCTAAGAGAGCGGCCAGGCTGATATGGCAGGGCAAGATTGGACAAATAGCTAGGAGCAGAACCCTGGCGAATCTTAAATAGGAAGCACAGAGTTTTAAAGACCACACGATCAGAAATTTTTAGCCAATGGAGGTCACGCAAAGCTTGCATTGCGGACGTTCTCCGTGGAACATTGCGCAACAGACGCGCAGCTGAGTTCTGTACAACCTGGAGTTTATTGATTGTAGCTTTATCTGCTCCTAAATAGAGCACATTGCCATAGTCGATACGAGACATCACAAGAGCCTGTACGACAGTTCTTCGAGTGGACTCAGTTACAGTATAAGCAGTAAACGACACAGTTCTGAACCACACTCTAGCATTAAACTCAATGGGTTTTCATAGATAAGTACAGTTGATTACTTTACGGATTGCTTTGGTAGTCTCAGGGCTAGATCTAAGATTAAGTCCTGTGCAGAATTTTCAGGAATATAAAGCTGTGTTAAAAGTTCACACTTAGAAACTTTTCAAGGTAAATCTGACAATGTTATTCAATGGGAGGAAATTCAGGTTGCAGGTAAAGTACGATCACGTTACTTTTGTAACCCAGCACTAGTCTCCTAGGGCCAGCACTGGGGGCTTAGCTCAAAACAGGTAAGTAATTGCGTTTCAGTATTTCGTACAATTTTTAAAGAATATTTGCAGTTTTCGTATAAATTTCATAGAAAAGCAGACAATGGGTTCCTAAGGGGAAAAATACAGGTTACTAGCTAACCCGCTAGGGATTACTTTTGCGGTTCAGTACAGGGCTGAAGGGTACAGTACTGGCTTCTCTCCTGATCAGGGAAAGGCGGCTGGCTAGCAGGCCACGCGGCTCGGGGAGCTGGGTTCCTGGTCACTTGCTCAGGGCAAGGGGGGAAGTAAGTTAGGACGGAGGGGTCACAGCCAGCGGCACTCTGGCGGCTTGGTGCAGGGTACTTTTGAGCCGTCGGGCGCTCAATGTTATCCAATGAGGATCTTGACAAAGGAACAAAGGCTGCAGGCTCGGGGACGGTGACTCTCCAGGGGCGACCAGCACTTCGAGAGGTAAGTTGGGATCTTTGAGCACAGGTAGGTACCCCAAAGGGAGGCACAGGGGGCTGCCGGGTGCAGGGGTGTCTTTAGGGGTCGGAAAAGCTTACTCTCGGCTGGGCGCGGTTGGGGTGGCCCCTGGTTCTGAGTCTGCAGGCGTCGGCTGGTTCGTCGAGGAGGGTCTTTGGGCAGTCGCCGGGGGGACGTCCTCGTGGTCTTGGTTCGGGTTGGCCCGGCACGAGCTTGGCTGGTGCAGAGTGGGCTGGTCCGGAGCTTCCTGGTGAGCACCAGGTGGGTTGTTGCAGCAGAGCGTCTGCTAATGGGAGTCCCAATCTTCGAGAGGGTCAAGGCAGGCAGGTCCTCTGGGTGTCCCAAGGTTGCTGTCCGCGGAGGTCGCCGGGATTAGGCAGGAGCAGGTTCCAGGATCGACAGGCCGGTAGGGCTGGGGCCAAGTCAGTTGTTGTTGTCCTGTTATTAGCAGCTGCGCGGCGGGTCTTCTTCTTCTTGATCTTCTTTCTTCTTTTGATATCGGGATCTGAGGAAGCAAGGTTCAGGGAGCCCCTAAATACTAAATTTAGGGGCGTTACAGGTAGGGCAAGGGCAGGGACCAATGGGTCCCTGTCCTGGGGTGAGTACACCCCCTAGCCAGCTCCTCTCCTGTGGGAGGGGGGCAGGAGCCTAGCTGGGATTGGGCAGGACTCCCCATCTACAAGATGGCCGGAGCCCGGGGTCGTGCTTCACCTCGCCTCCTCCACCTGAGGGGTGGAGTTGGCACAGGTTGGCACCCCCCCCTTCCTGACATAGTTTTTCCCGCCAGTCTTCCCGCCAGAGTGGGGGTAGGACTGGTGGGGGGCTGGTTGCTGGGTACAGCAAATGGTCTGGAGAAGCTCTCAGAGGCGGTATGCCTTTGAAGCTTCCCCCTGTCCATCCTGGGGGAGGAGACATAGCACCATGCCCAGGATGTGCTTTGTTTGAGACCCAAGAGAGCAGGGGGCTCTCCACCCAGGGGTCCAACAACATGTCTGCTGTGTGGCAGCCTCTGCAGCCACTCAGCCCAGACGTGGATTGTAGGTTCGGGTTTTTGGAGGGCATCTCTAAGATGCCCTCTCCTGCATTTTCCATTAAATCCCACACTGGCATCAGTGCGGGTTTAATGTGCTGAGAAGTTTGGTACCAAACTTGTCAGTCTTACGTGAAGCCATTATGGGGCTGTGGAGTTCGTGAATGACAACCTCCCAGCACCATATACTCTTAAATGGCAACACTGCACTTACAGTACCCAGGAATGGCCCTGGGTACTGTAGGGGCACAGGGCTCATGCACCTGGGCCCTCACCTCTGGCATAGGGCACCCAGCTAGAGGGGTGACTGAAGTATGCCAGGGCAGTGGGATTTGTGGGCATGGCACACAGGGATGTGTGCCATGTCGACTCTTGCTTTAGTTCTGTACTTAGGCACTCAGCCTGCAAAGGCAATGTGTGGGTGCCAGGGTACAGGGCCCCTGAGGGTGGCACAATAAGTGGTGCAGCCCTCAGGGGTCTTCGCTGGTCACCATGCCCTGGGTACCTAGGGTACCATTTACTAGGGCCTGACAGGGGGCAGAGATGCCAATTGGGTATTTTGTTTCAGCATAGCTTTTCTTTGTAGGGAAGGAACACAGGCACTGGGTCCCTGATTGACAGGGACCCAGGGCACACTCAGTCAAAGTACATCAGCAGTTCAGAAAAAAAGTGGGGGCATACCAAGGCAAGAAAGATGGCACTTTCTCACATCTCCTCTTCCTTCTTTCTCTTTCCCAGCAGGGCTGTGTTCTGGGCACTATTAAGAGCTCCCTCTCGGCCATTTCAGCCTTCTTAAAGCTTCCTGATCAGCCTTCTCTTTTCAAGTCCCCTGTTGTAAATAGATTCTTGAAAAGCATCACACACATGTTCCCTCCTGTTCCCTTCGTGATTCCTCAGTGGGACTTGAATCTTGTTCTAACGTATCTGATGTGCGCTCCTTTTGAGCCACTTCATAACTGTCCTCTTCGTCTTCTGACTCTTAAGACTGCATTCCTGGTTGCCATCACGTCTTCCAGTAGAGTGAGTGAGCTCCAGGCTCTATCTTCTAAACCTCCTTTCCTCTCTCGATCCATCCGGATAAGGTTGTTCTAAGGACTCGTCCTTCTTTCCTGCCTAAGGTGGTCACATCCTTTCATGTCGAGCAGTCCATCACCTTGCCCACCTTCTATCCACCTCCGCATCCCTCGAAAGAGGAAGAGAGGCTCCACCGTCTGGACCCAAAACGTGCGCTCTCATTCTATCTGGACCGCACACGCCAGTTCCGGGTGGACGACCAGCTCTTTGTTGGTTACGTGGGTGCATAGAAGGGACGGGCGGTTCACAAGCGGACCATCTCTCGGTGGGTCGTGTTGTGCATCAAGGGTTGCTACGCCTTGGCGAAAAAGGAGCCTCCAGGTGGGCTGTGCGCCCATTCCACTCGGGCAACGGCAGCTACTACTTCCCTGGGTCGGGGAGTCCCCCTGCAGGACATCTGCCAGGCAGCTACGTGGGCCTCGCTGCACACGTTTGCTAGACACTACTGTCTGGACAGCCAAGTCCGGAGAGATGGCTTTTTCGGCCATTCTGTTCTCCAGGACTTTTACTGTGTGATCTTGGGTTGCAGCCCCACCAGCAGGGTTGGTATTGGTGGGGTATCTATTCTAAGGTAAGGAATCTAACACTAACCTGTTTCTTTCAGATGCACAAGTTACTTACCTTCGGTAACAATATATCTGTAATAAACAGTAGTTAGTGTTAGATTCCTTGCCACCCCACCCATCCTCCCCGTTCTGCAAACCGATATCTA
Organism: Lissotriton helveticus; assembly: GCF_964261635.1. Taxonomy (NCBI): domain Eukaryota; kingdom Metazoa; phylum Chordata; class Amphibia; order Caudata; family Salamandridae; genus Lissotriton; species Lissotriton helveticus. Next base: position 420,505,529 of record NC_136063.1, on the reverse strand, counting down.
GGGTTAAGATCATCCCTTTTAGGGCCCTAGTTTCATGGCACCAGTGTCGGTTTCTATCTTGGCTCTGCGTTCCTGGCGCGGAAAGCTATGTACAGAACTGACGTCAGCGTGCGAGGGCGGCATCTAAGTACTCCGACGTCATCCAGGCGATCACGACGCCGACGACGGACGCGGAGCCGCAGACGACGCCTAGCGACGCGCAGGGATACTGCTGACGAAAACTTTCCGGATCCAATCTGACGCCTGGGGATATTCTAAGGTAAGGAATCTAACACTAACTACTGTTTCTTACAGATATATCGTTACCGAAGGTAAGTAACTTATGCAATTGCCTGTTGCATATAATTGTCTGTGAATGTCCTGTCTCTTACAGCCAGGTAATGCACTGAGGCTGAACCCCTGTACGAGTTTTATTGTGCTTTTAATCATGTTAATTTTTGAAAAAGACAAATGCTGACCTAACAGATAAGTGGTCTCCTTCTTTGGAGAGACAAAATAGAGAGACAAAATAGAGAGAAAAATTTCAGAATTTGTCTGGTATTATTTATTTTATACCTTCTTACTTTCTGTTTTGTTTTTTTGATTTAGAAATTCATTTTTTCCGAAAAAGATATATCATACACAATTAACATACATTTAGTCAAAGACACATATACAAAATACATTAGATATAAACAACAGAACATCAATCTTAGTGTTTCATATGTACATTTGCACAACTGTTTGTGCAACACCAAAAACATTCAATATTTACACTCTCTTCCTTCAAACAAAGTGAATAAACACTCAATTAAGGAAGAAATCAAATGGAGAAAAACGATAAATGTTCAAAGCAATATAACAGAGGACTGAAGGACTAAATCCAAATCTCAATCAGGCAAGAAACCACTCATTGCTAGCTGTTTTTAGGTACTTGTCTCCATTATGCCGACGCGTTTCGAACTCGCTTTTGACTTTGCGCGTTCTCGTCAGGGCTTTATGATTTTATCCTTATAGTAATCGTCACCAGTTGATGGGGTTCAAAAGATTAACTGCGGAGGTCCCCGTCGCAATTTCTTATTCAAGTGTTATTCGTGTTGTTAATCACTCCAGGGATGACATACGCCGTTTAATCATGGATGCCCCTCATGTCCCACAATCCTGCCTGCACTTCGTGCTCGCTAGCATAGGTTGTGGGCTGAGGCGGAGGGCGCGTTTGTTTGTTATGCGGTCCGCTTCAGCGACGTTAGATCTCGCAGTCAAGGGCGGGGTCCGCTGGGTATTTCAGAGACGCGACCTATTCCCGGTGTCTCTGGTTAGTCTGCAGACATCGCTTGCAGTGGCTTTCCATCAGTGCCAATCTCCCCGTGTTACGAGGGACTTTAATCATGTTAAAGCAGTTCCTTGAGGCCTTTGGCACGTTTTCCTTTTTCCTTCCGCAAACTGCCCTGAGGAACAGTGTGTTTTATTCTCAATCTTGGAGACGCTGTGATTGAAGTGTTTAGTTGTGCAGACTGAAGGTTATGAAGGCAGCTTTTGGTGTCTCGTGGTTTCCTTATTCTGAGTTATTGCAGCTCCCAGACTTGTTGGTATTTACCATCAAGTAGTATAATTTTCTTGTGCTGTTACCCATTTGCCAGATTTCCGTTCAGTGCCACGTTTTTCAATGCGCGATCCCTGCTGCCCGCTGTGTTTTCCTTCAATAGTAACCCTTGATTTCTTAGATAGCAGATTAAGGTAACCAGTGTTTGGCACGTCTCTCTTTTCCCTCATTATAACTCTGGGATCCCAATGTAGCCCATATGTCCCCCTTTCTCAATAATTTGCAGCCTCGATTCCTTTTAGTGTCAGTCTCTCTTTCTACTGAGGGTGTAGCGTGGGATAGCATTGCCTGGTGCTTTGTTTTATCACATGGATTGACACTTGTCTTCACTAGAGCCCGTCTAAGAATTTAGCGTATTTACTTAATGAGCTCACTTGTAAGCTAGACAAGGATGTTGGTCTCCTGTAGGGTCACGGAGATGTTTGCATGAAGTAAGCACCATGGTAATATGCTCAAGTACTTGCCACTTTGTGGTCCTTCTTACTCCCAGAGAACACACTCCGTTTTTCCAGTTGCTTGTCTAATAATCGCAGGTACTTAACTGCCTTGCGTTAGATTAAATATAGTTCTTCTCGAATGGCCTTTCATCCCCACTCATGCTTCAACCATGCTGTTCATTAGAGGCAGCCACGAGATTCCCATACACACTCTTGGTCTGCCCAGTAGCGTGACAGATCCGCAGTATCATAAGCTGCCCAGATGTATTGTGTCAACAACGCTGCCTCAGGCCCAGTAGTGTGGTACTGTCCACTGTAACATCATGGCCTGCCCAGAAATAGAGTGCAGCCAGTGCTTTCTCAGGCCCAGTAGTGTGACATTGTCCGCTACATCATGGCCTGCCCAGAAGTTTTTGTCTGTGCTGTCCCAGGCTCATTAGCTTGACACGATCCGCTGTATCATGAACTGCTCATAAGTAGGACGTCGTCAGTGGTGTGTCAGGTCCTTCATTTGGAGTTTTGAATTTCACTGTCCAAACATGGCTGACGGGTAGCCAGTTTTGATGAATTTTTTCAATGAAACCGTCTTTGTTGGACTTCCTACTTGTATAAGTACTACATCAGTTACACAACCACAAAGGCAGTGCTGTTGTGGGACGGTTGTCAGCTCTATCTAAATACGGACCAGCCTCCTTTAAAGAAATGATTACAACAATTTCATCTGGCTGTGTTAATTGAACATTCCCCAAACACTACACTGCATTAGACTATTGTAAGTATGCTTTCATATTCCTTGATGGCAATTGAAACCAACTGTGCAGCGCTCAGGATTAAGCAAATCTGTAGTCAGATCCATACATATTGCGCTCTGGAGGCAGAAAAATGTGTCTTTGATCTCCTGTCTTTTTCCATTTCATGATTGCAGTTTGACACCGTGTTCTATACAAAATAAATGCTAAGGAGTTGTGAATTACAAGGTGATAATTACTTCACGGGGTTCAAGGGACATTGTGTTAAACCACAAGTAAGGAATAAAAACATGAGTGGTTTATGTGACATGGACCTCCAAATGCCATTTTTCAATCATCACACAGTTTGGTATTTATTTTTCATTATACAGAAATAATTGCCTCCTCCCTGGTCTCTTTGACGCAGCCTTCACTAGCTCTTCTCACAATTTCCTGCCACCTTTTCTTTTGCCTCAGTATCCACCCCGCTCCCCTGCTCCCCTGCTATCGGCCAGTCAGCTTTCATCATCTGCTGTGCTCGGCCTTTTCTCTACTCGCCCCCTTCTCGGTCTGGCCTCTCACGTTTTCTGCTGCTGTCCATCTAGGAATAGAAGTATTTGCCCACCGTGCAGCTGCCCATCCAATTGATTTCATGTCATCTCTCTCTCTCTCTCTCTCTCTCTCTCTCTCTCTCTCTCTCTCTCTCTCCCTCTCCCTCTCCCCCTCCCCCTCCCCCTCCCTCCCTCCCTCTCTCCCTCCCTCCCTCCCTCCCTCCCTCCCTCCCTCCCTCCCTCTCTCCCTCCCTCCGTTCACGTCAATCAAGGTCTGCTTCTGAATGAGGCTTCTTGAGACTGACCCTTTTCTTGAAAGCACGTGTGCCCTTCCCAGCTTCCAGTAGTTCGCAGTACTCCGTCACAAGATCCCTCAAGACATATGATGTTCCACAAAAGACCCGGGCCATGGATTCTGTGTTTTTTCATATTAGACTTATAAATGTATCTGTATGACCAGTTTGCTGCCATTGTATATTTATAATTATAAACTGGAAAGTCAGCGTATTCGAGATGGCATGCAAAGTATATGGAAAAGCCAACCAACGTACGTGTGTCATTCACAAACATTTTGCATGGACATTCTTGTCCTGGAAACACCCAAAACCACATCCAGACAGGTTGAGTGAATATACTTCTAGAATGGGAACGAAAAGGAAAGCTCAGATTTTTAGGTGGGTTTAGTGGAAGAGGTTCTACGGAAATAAAAAAAAAGGAAAATGTGCGACTACGCATTTATGCCACAGCAAGGCGATTGTCTGTTTAGTTAGCAATACAACGCATTTAGTGTTGTGGATGAGGACTGCTGGAAATGTGCACGTTCTAGATTTCCAGGACTGCTACCTGGTATTTTGTGAATCCCTTAAAAGTCAGAAATCTACTTCAAACATGGCGAAAACCCAGAAGAGTAGTTTTCCGTCTTTTTTCAATGGGCCTAGAGAATCAGACCATGTCAATGTGCATTTCAGTGTAAAGCAGCAGCTTCAGTAACCTGGCACTGGCAACATCAAAAGGTTTGGCGTTTTGTTAGTAGAGTAAGTGTTTGGTTTGGTAATACCCGCAAAGCTTTGTGTGTTGCCCCCAGAAGCTCTAGAAAGGATATGCCACAGTAAAGCAACATCTTGGTCTACGACAATATGGAAGCTGGGAGTAGGGCCCCTTTACTGAATAAACTCTGCTGAGTTTGTGCTGTATCTTAAAACAAGCATTTACAATGCAATGGTCTCGGCATCATTAAAGGTAGAGCTATTGGCATTGCTCATGACATTTCTTTTTTTTTCTTTAAATCATAAATAAATGGCATTGTCATTTACATTGCCTATACACAGCACTCTGCACTCAACAGCACACAGCACTCTGCACTCAACAGCACACAGCACTCTACAGCACACAGCACTCTGCACTCAACAGCACACACCACTCTGCACCTGCACTCACTGCTCTGCACACTCACTCTGCACACTCACTCTGCACTCACTACTCTGCACTCTGCACTCACTACTCTTCACTCTGCACTCACTACTCTTCACTCAGCACTCACTACTCTACACTCACTACTCTGCATTCTGCACTCACTACTCTGCACCCTGCACTCACTACTCTGCACCCTGCACTCACTACTCTGCACTCACTACTCTGCACTCACTACTCTGCACTCACTACTCTGACAACTTAGGGATAACAGTACGTCAAAGATGACCTTTTCCAGACACAACACCAGTTTGGGTTCAAATAAATAGGGCACCTTTGTGAAATAAGGATCAATGATATTCGTTGCACAAGGCAATTCTCCGAGGTTTAAAAGATGCTGAGAGCATAATGACCCATCCACCTAAGAAAATGTAGAGAGGACGATTGCAGCCGGTGAGCTCGGTAATCCACGGTCAGCCGGCAGGGCCAGCTTCACGGCAAGAAGAGGTTCTAGCTGTGCTTTAGGAGCTACTTGGGGTTGCCTGGTGAAGTGGAGAACCTTGGCACTAGAGTCCTGCGGCCTGCCTACTCGCAGGCAACTATAATGTCTACCCATGATCACGTTGCGGCTGGGGTATGCTAGAAAAAGGAGTACGGAAAAAAGAAAATCAAGAAGCTTTAACTTCAGAAAGAAAAAAATGAACATCACGAAAAAACAGTTGCTTCGCGGAAAGAAATTACTCCGGACGCCCACTACCTTGAAAAAGGCCTTCCTAGAAAAAACAAAATATACATGTTGCTTTTGCATCGGTGAACCTTTAACATGGATTTACAATCCAAACAGCAAGCTCCAAAGAGACAGTTGCATTTATCATACAAGTAAAAGCAAAGACACGAAAAAATATATATTTTAATAATTGATGCAGGCATTCTGAATGCTTCTGCACAGACCATCAGCGGCATGTAGACTGCATTAATACTGCTTAAACATTGGGACTTGTCAGTATGGCTAACTCGATTTCAGAAATGTTTGCTGTATCCGGCCCATCGAAACAGTAACAGCAGCAACGTATATTTTAATGTAGTGTATTGCAACATCTATCTATCAATCAACGAATCAATCAGTCAGTATCTGAGTAGCTCTCTCATCACCACGGGTGTATCCAGGCGCTGTATATAGCTAGCTGCACTGCGTGGGGTCTGGGGTTGAAAGGGTGTCTTTGCTTTTGAGCCTGAGTGAGAAGTCTTTCTATGGAGTGTGGGGACCTCTGAGGCGCCGTTATCGCGTCATGGGACACAGCGCTTAGAAGCAGTGTGCGGGATGAAGAGGTGTGAGGGATGGACCTGCAGTTTACGGTTTTGAGTAACCTGGCAGCTTGGAGCAGCTCTGCGGGGGAGGGGCAGTGCCACCGCACATGGCAACATTTTAACTAGCGGAGGGAGATTTTGAAAACAAATATGGGGGGGCTGCATTTTTCCCTTTCACTGAAGCAGAGGCAATGCTAGGGCGCCTCTATAAAATATGTTCGTTTCTATGCGCCACCGTCACTGGCAGGCCCCCTAGGCAGGAGACGCTGGGTGCACATATGTAAGGTTGAAGTTACCCGAGCCTCCCACCTGGAGACCACACTCCCAGCTCAGCCTCTCCGAACCCGTGCCACCCTCGGCATCCCCTCCCTTCACAGCACCCATCATGATTCACAGCTTTCCAAGGCTGAGCTTTGGACACACAAGGACGGGGGGGCGGGCGCTGCAGGCTGGTGGGTGAGCCCTGGCAAATCTATTTCAAGCCTGGATATACTATTTTAAGAGAAGAGGACTTCTAAAGCGCACCCTGCGAAAATAAATGATTCGAGGCGCTGTGCCAGTCGGTTTACAGCGTGTATTCCAAGCAAAGGAACAAGTTAGGCAGGGCATAGCCTCGCCTCAGAAACCATGTCTTGGCGCTATATTTGAGCTCAGACATGTGCACGAGTTGCCCATAGACGTGATCCCTGGTGGATGGAAAACGTGAGCACGACTGTCTTGTGCACCATCTAGTGGGACCACCCCTCGGGGGGTGGGGGGGGGGATGTAAGGAGGGGGAGCTGTAGGGAAACCAGCAAGTATTTGGCACATACATTAAGAGTTTTTTGTGGTTCCGGTCACTTTCGCCGTGTTTCGGGTCCGTCTCCTGAGGGTTTTTTTGGGGTGGAGTTTTATATAGCGCTAACTAGACCTGGAGGTATCAGAGCGCTTTACACGAGAAGCAGTTATGTTACAAAGGGACGCCTTCATTTTATGTTAGGCACGGGGAGATTAAATGATGTTGAGAGTCCCTGCCGAGACTCGAACCCGGTTCCCTAGCTCCGAGGTTCCAGGTTCTAGGGTTAAAACCCCACATTCCACCAAGGAACTCTTTTTTTCACAACAAAGATTGTAATTGTGACAATGGACCAAACCCTGGTGTTTCCACCGACAGGGAGCTGGGGCTGAGGGGACTAGTGCCATAGCTGCGCTGATGCCCCCCAAGCACTGACCATCGGCCTGCGGGGTGGCGAGGATGGGCCAGGCCGCAGGGCACGAAGTGTGAGGCCACAGACCCGTCCCTCAAGGAGTGCAGAGGACACAGTGGGCCTGAGAGAAGGGACGGACAAGAGCTTTCGTTGGGGCACTCGGATGTGTGTGCGAGGAGCCACGCCCCTTGGCACTGCCACTCCGTTCTCCCTTGGCAGAATGGCAAAATACCTCTCCGTCATTTAAGGTGGTGAAATTATGTTTTCACCATGGCGGCCACGTGAAAGGTCATGATGAAATCTGCTTTCCAGATAGCAAGGTGGCTTTCACGTCCCTTTTCAGCACCAGCCGAGATTTCTGGTGAGGGCTAAAAATAATAAAACACATGTTTGTCCTAGAATGCGTAATAGCAGAGGGCGTGCCCCTTCTACCCACCGTGACGGTGCTGCAGGCTGAGAAGTGGGGACGGAATGTGATGGAGCATATTGTGGCCAGTTTCACCGACCACCCGCTCTCCATACCTTGGTAATAGCAGCAGCTGTGGCTCACACTGCGGCTCTGTTCCTTTGAGAGCAGGCTGGCACAGATAACGCAGCCATGTTTGTTTACGTCTCCAGCAGCAGCGAGCGTTTAACTCCCCCAAACCATCAAAAGCACTACCACAGTTAAGGCAGCCATCCTTGTTTACGTCTCCATCAGCAGACATTATTCACGTTTCGGGACGGAGGAGAGCTGCGGGCGGAGGGAGGGGGGGGGCGGGACGGAGGAGAGCTGCGGGCGGAGGGAGGGGGGAGCGGGACGGAGTAGAGCTGCGGGCGGAGGGAGGGGGGAGCGGGACAGAGGAGAGCTGCGGGCGGAGGGAGGGGGGGAGCGGGACAGAGGAGAGCTGCGGGCGGAGGGAGGGGGGGAGCGGGATGGAGGAGAGCTGCGGGCGGAGGGAGGGGAGGAGCGGGACAGAGGAGAGCTGCGGGCGGAGGGAGGGGGGACGAGCAGAGCAGCTCTGGAAACCACCACCGTCTTTCTCCGAGGCAATGCAGAAATGCCTCGGAGAAAGCATGGTAATTTTCGCATTCGGAGGCGTGTGTTTTGTTGTTCTGAGTGACGGGTGACGTAACTGGCGAAAGAACAGCAAAATGTACGCCCCCAAATCCGAAAAAGACGGAGCCTATTCGGGGGGACAGCTCTCTCCTCCAATAGCTGGCCTCCATTTAGGAAGCCAGCCAATGGGAGAGAGGCAAAAACAGAGGCGGGACAAATAGTTCACACTAAGCAACATTAAATCTCGGTACTTCCGGTTCTGCCTTCGGCAGACCGGATATTACCTCGACCTAAAAAGGAGTCAGAAGATTAAATGAGTACCGCAGGCAGTGAATTTAAGAGGTGTATGCATGAAATGATTGTGTAGTAGAGATTTTTGACAAAGAGAAAGTATTTCAAGTGCATATTTAAGCTAGCCTCTGTGCTTACACACCTTTACTTTGTGAGAAAAAAATAAAAGCTGTAATTTCAACGTGATGCAACAGTTAAGTGTAAGGAATGTGCAAGAGCGATTCATTGTTAGCACTGTCTTTATCATATAATAAGACATTTAGACACCATGCACTTCCTAAAAACATAAATCATCCAAATGTCCTCAGTCTGCAAATTACATCAAAGTACAAACACTGGCTCTCAATTACAAGCATCTGCAATGTAATAAAAGGACAACTTGATCCCCCAACACCAACATCAAAACCTAAAGGGAGCATACACGAGACAATATCCATTCTCGAAATGATGCAGTCTTGATGGCCAGTCCATCCAGGCAATGATAAACCTTAAAATTCACATGATAGCTATTCATTGCAGTTGGCTGACTGACAGACGGACTCTCTATCTGTATTTCTTGCTATACTTTTTTGTACGTTTTTTAAGAACTGATAAATTGAGGTTTGTCAGACTGCTATGGCTGTGGGTAGCCGCTGCCGGACTTAGCAAGTTATAGAATCAGAGAGACCAAAAGGAAGAGAGTAGGAACATCATACAATTAAATGTAGACCACATTGATTGTGTGAAATGTCTGTGGTGCCTTTAGTAGTAAAACATTTACCACAGTTTATTTTCCTGACCTATCTAGCCAGTCCTAACTTTGGATAATTCAGTAGTAATGTCTGGCCAAACAAATAGCTTGGACCAATAAAAAAGTATTTTGTGAATGTGATCGCATCAGTAATAAAAATAATTATAATTTATTTTAATGTGCTGACTTAAATTGAAAAATGAACACTGCTATTAATAACTATCTCAAGTTTTGAAATTACTTCTGACAGTTTCTAGAGTGGATAGAATAAGTGACAACTATTACTCTTGGGCGTATAGCATTAGGGCTGTAAACTATTTCAATTCTGTATTCTTTTGGTTTGTGCCTACTTTCTTCTAATTGAGAGCCTGGAAAACTGGAATAAACTTCTTGTTGGATTATGGCATGGCTGAAAGTATACCCTCTTTCTCTGTTGCCCATCTAGATCTTGATTTATTTGTTATTTATAATGAACAGCAGGCTCTGTTCCAGATGCCTCGAGCACTCTGCAGTGAGGGATGCAAGAAAGGCAGTTGTAAGCATGGAGCAATCCTTTTAGGCCGCTATGCACACGCCTTGTTGGACTACGTGGCCCCAGTGTTGCCCATGGCTCCATTAGAAGCCCGACACATTTTTATTCAGGCCATGCAATGATAGTTGTGATGCAGTTAAGTTAACCATCCTCTGCAGACTGGATACTAGTGACTCCCTCAGCAGTTAAATTTTCATTAGTGTGCCCATTCTCAGGCACAAATGGATGCAGTCCACGGGCTTTTCAGGAGACATTCAGGCCAGTCTTATGGACTTTACATTCAATGGTTCCTAACTGTTTGGGATAATGTGGACTCAGCCCTGGTGTACTTAAAAAATAACAGGGTCACAGGGCGCTCCCTGGCCTTTCTGCTCCACCATACTAGCAGTTACGCCTCCGTGGATTTGGTTTGGCAGGAACTCCCAATACCGCCAGCAGCCTCAACAAGGGGAACAATCTCCAGAGCCTGCAATACCCATCAGAAAGGGTAACAAAGACAGCGGGTAGCCCAAATTTCCACACCCCCAGCCGGTGCCCATCTAAGCCTGTTTAGCATGCCCTTGTTGGCACACTGTTAGAGACTGGAGTCAACACTTTCTACCAGGGTAGCATGTGTTAAGTTCAGACAGGTGGTTCTGCAAATTGTTTAGCTGGGTCACATTTTACTCGATCCACACTGCACCTTTTACCAGCCTCAGAATGGCTGACAGAGGACCATCTGGCTCTCATTCAGCAGGAAGTGCAGGCTCTTTTGACCAAGGATGCACTGAGAAGATTCCAGCACCATAAGTCGGTCATGGTTGTTATTCCTGCTTCTTCCTGATTCTGAAAAAAGATGGGTACCTCCGTCCTATATCAGACATTCATCCTCTCAATGCCTTTCAGAAAGAGATCAGTTCAAGATGCTCACACTGGCTCAGAACCTGTCTGCCCTGGAGACTTGATAGTAGCGCTGGACCTGAAGGAAGCTTATTTCCACATCTCGTCCTGCAGACCCACAGACCTAATTTGTGGTTCATGGTAGGCTACCAGCATTTTCAGTCCACCCTGCTCCTCTTTGGCCTTATCAGTGCCCCTGTGGTGTTCACAAAAGTTATGGCAGTGGTTGCAGCACATCTTTGGAAGTCAAGGGTCCCAATCTTCCCCCCACCTCTATGACTAGGGATTGAAGGCAGCCTCACCCTAAGTAGTCGTCACCCACCTCCAGACTACAGCAAACCTTTTGATATTGTTTGGGTTCACTATCACAGTGCCGCAGTAACACCTGACTCCTTCACAGATGCTCCACTTCATCTGAGCCATTCTGGACAGGGTGCAATTTTGCGTCTATCCTTTGGTGCGCAGAACCCCGGACAGTCAGGTTGTTATCCCCACGTTTCAACCTCTGTCCTGGATCTCAGCGAGGATGACTCTGCACAACGCGGCTGCTGGGACTGATTGTCTTCCGCATCCTGCTGGTCAAGCTTGCCAGATGGCATATGCAAGCTCTGGAGTGGGAGTCCAAGTGGGCGCAGCACCAGGGCAACCTTTCTGATCACATCTGGATTTTGGAGGAGACTGTAAAACCTCTGCAGTGGTGGCTATAGGACCTCAATTGGATCAGCAGCAGACCCTTATCCAGCCCCCAACCAGAGCTCACAGTGGTAACCGATGCATCGCTTATGGGTTGGGGAGGCCATCTCAGCACAGTGGAGATAAGAGGCGTCTGGTCTCCCATGGAGACCTGGCTCCATTGCAATCTTCCGAAGCTCAGAGCTTTATGATTGATGTTGAAAGCCTTCCTGCCCCCATCAAAGGGAGGCTGTTGCAGGTGTTTATAGACAACACTATCGCCATGTGGTACAACAACAGGCAGGGATGGATGGGGTCATGGACCCTGTGCAGTAGGTTTTATTCTCTGGACGTGGGTAGACTGCCAAGAAATGTTTCTGGTAATACAGCACCCAGCGAATGTTTGGAGCGTAGAGCAATCGCACTAAGCTGTCAACATCTTGCGGATCACAAATGGCAGTTACATTGGGGGCTAGTGCAGGTCTTTTTCACGAATGAGGAGAACCTTGGCTCAATCTTTTCGCCACCACAAAGAACGCACAGTATCAGCACTTTTGCACTTTGGCATTTCCATGGGAGCGTTGAGTAATCGCACTAAGCTGTCGACGTCTTGCAGATCACAAATGGCAGTTACATTGGGGGATGGTGCAGGTCTTTTTCACGAATGAGGAGAGCCTTGACTCAATCTTTTCGCCTCCACAGAGAATGTACAGTATCAGCACTTTTGCACTTTGGTGTTTCCATGGGGTCTTTCTTCTGTCTTCTGGAGATGTCTATATTGAGTGAAAATCAGGACTCCTGTATGCCTTTTTACAGCTACCTCTCCTGCCCTGAGTTCTGAAGAAGATCAGGACCGACTGTGCCCACGTAATCCTGGTAGCTCAAGATTGGGCATGGAGAATATGGTATCTTGAATTCCAGGACATGAGCATCTGTCCTTCGATAAGTCTTTCACTTCGCAAGGATCTCCTGTCGCACCAGCCTGGGCAGAGACCTGTGCAACCTCTACTTCTTTGCTTGGAGGCTGAGTCATGACAGCAGTGGTGGCTGATCAATTTGTGGATATCCAAAGAAAAGTCATAAAATGGTAGTTAGAACACATACAAACACGCTCACATAAACACACACTTGTGCACGCTTGCAAACAGGCACATCCACAACTTAAGCATATTACTCTTCTCACTCATAGACACTCGTAGAAACTAACCTGGTGTAGTTCTCCGCTCATAGTTTCCTCTGCACATCAATTCTCCAACATTCAGACTGAACAAACAATCCTCCAGAGCGAGGCTCACATCATTATGCCCAAACAGAAGCTCAGATAGGACAGAAGGCGGTCCTTTTTCCTTTATCATGACTTCTGATGTGGCATATGGGCGCATGACTGACAGGCCCAAATTCACCATTATCTAACATGCTGCAATGCCTGACGCTAGTGCAGCATGTCAGATATGTATCTCATCTGTGAAAGGACTGGCTGTAACAGCCCATGCCTGACTCATGCACAATACAGTACAAGGTTACATTGCAGCTTTTATATGTAAGCAAACGATTGATGAGATAGTTTTGTTACATTTAAAAGCTGTAATATTTTAAGAAATAAGATGTAGGTGCGGCGTGATTGGGGGTCGCCGCCCTTTTGGCCTCGATGGAGAAGCCGCCCCTGTGTGACAGTTGAGTACTTTTGACCTTCCTCCCCAAGTGGTTGATGTAATCACTGCAGCCTGGTGTCCCTCAACCAAATCTGTGTACACCTGCTGTTGGGGTAAGCTTGTGACTTGGTGCACTTCTAAACAGATTGACAAACTCCCCGGCAGGGTGTCCGAAGTTCTGTTCTTTGTTATCCCTAGCCCAGCAAGGCCTTGATTTGGGCACTGTTAAAATGTTACCTGTTGGCAGTTTCAGACGTTCCACTATTGCCAGACAGCCATCATTATTAGAATCTGCTGTTATGCGGTTTCACAAAGGTTTACAACATATCTTTCTTCCTTTTTCTTTTGTAATGCCCAAATAAGATTTGAATTTCGTCCTCACATCCCTCATGTGTATGCCTTTTGAGCCCTTCACAGTTGTTCACTCAGACTCCTCACTCTGAAAACGATCTTTTTTCTCACTGTAACATCAGTGCTGCTTGTCAGTGAGCTACAGGCCCTTTCTGTTAACCTGCCTTATGCCATGTTCTACGTTGACAAGCTTCTCCTCTGGACTCAAGCTTCCTTCCTTCCAAAGGTGGTGACTTCATTTCATGTTGGTCAAAACATCACTCTTCTGGCATTATTTGCTCCACCTCATCATTCTAAGGGAAAGATAAGGCTTTACTGGTTGAATCTGAAAAAGAGCCCTTAACTTGTATGTTAATTGTATCAAAGAAAACCTGATGGATGATCAGCTCTTTATTGGGTTCACTGGAACAAAGAAAGAGAAGGCTCTGCAGAAATGAACCATTTCACACTGGATTGTACTCTACATTAGGATCTGCTACACACTGGCCAAAAAGAAGCCCCTGTATACTGCAAGAGCCAAGGCTGCCACCACTTAGTGGCTGTAACTATTCTAAACAGTTGTCAGGCCTCTATGTCGGTGTCATGCCATGCGTTCATGAGGCACTAGTGTCTTCCAAGAAGGTCCCACTCAGTCATTCAGGACATTTTGGTTAGAGCCAGTTTGTGGACCCACCGCATAGGACATATTGGTTGGGTATCTATTCATTAGGTGAGGAACCTGCGGTTAGAAGTCTCTAAGAAAACTAAGTTACTTACCTTTGGTAATGCGCTTTCCGGTGGAGAGTCTCTACCAGAAAGAACGTTGCAGAAGGTAAATAACGTATTCGACACGACACAACCAAACAAGTCCCCCACTTCTCCCACTATCTGCTGTTGCTGCAAGAGCCAAGATTACAATTATTGCCTCCAGCCTAGCCAGCCTACATATTAGTCCGTGAACAGCTTCTTTTGTAGGTCATTTCATCCTCCATCAAGGATGATACAGGAAGTTGGCCAAGGACATAGTGTGAAAAAAGCCCAGCCTGCATGGCACTGGAAATGATCTGGGTGACAAGTGATTGCAGGAGCATCTGTAAGCCTAGTCAATTGACTCATTTGATTGTTGCCCTGCGAGAGATGCTAAGCCACAATGACGTTAACCTAATTAAACCTGCAGTGAGGCGTTCAGCCATGATTTTTGGCGTTTCCTTAGTTTTGTATTTATCTATGCAAAAGTAATTGTCATGTTATTATTGTTCTGTATTTTCTCACCACCTGGTTCGCACTATTAGCATCCATGGTATTTTGGAACAAGAATTGTTATGCTGCTTTCGAGAAGTGACGCTCGATCTCTTGCTGACATTGAAGTCGGTACCTGACTGACTCCATTTATAACAATCTTCTTCTATGAGATCCCTTCTGTGCAACTTAACACCACCAGAGCCATGTCATCTTAAGGATTTTGGGGGCCTGGGCAATATATATATTTTGGGGGGCCTTTAAGGGACAGATGTTTATTATTATTACTAATTTGTTAAGTAAGGCCCCCATGATGCCAAAACAAAATAGTGTGTTAAAGTTTAACATGGTCACACAAAACAGTTGAAGTATGTCTTGCCAGGGACCCCAAAATCCTTAAGATGGCATGAATTAGAAAGACAAAGTCAGAGGTAGAGATAGACAGGGAGAGGTCCACAAATGGTATATGGCAATAGAATACACAGATATTCAAATAGAGACATAGTAATTCCCCCAGGGGGGCCCTTGTTAAGTGGGTTCTCTGGGCAGTTGCTCACTTTGCCCATGCCTTAAAACGTCTTTGAACGAGAGCATTCACTGTCTGGAAGAGGTGTGGCGCCAAGGCTAGGGCGACTGACTCCGGCTTCTGGGGATCACGGTTCGATCCCCGGCACCGGCTGCAGATTAGCTCAGCACCATGTGACTCTGGGCAATAGCTTGCTTAATCTTCCCGACGGCCCCCAGCGCCTAGAGACCCTTACGGGTGATTGTGCGCTTTACAAATGTGGATTATTACTGCCTTCTCTATCTGCCCCAAAAACTGAAGTAGGGTGAATTGAGCAGTATTTACAGAATATCTAACATAATGAACCTATCCTCTATCTTGTTATGGCACCATAGGGTAGTACTGATAAGGAGAGTTTTCACAAGACATAGTAGAACAGTGGTTCTTAAATTTTTAACTACTGTGGACCCTGACTGAATCACTACTCAAAGACAGGACCCGTGAAGCAATTTCTAAGATTTGAAACTCAAACAATACACAAAAATACACAAACACAAAAATACATAAACAAGTATGCTTCAAACAAATACACTAATTATAGACTATTTTATTTCATTTACCACCAAAATCAAAATTTTCAGATTAACGGGAATGATGCATTTTTTCATAATGAAGTTTTATTTCTAAAAGGTAAAGTGATTTGCTAAACTCTAGTGTGAGAAATTGGGTTGTTGGTTAAGGGGTATGTGAGACCTTCTCGAGCAACAGCCACAATCCTTGTTAGAGTGACCCGCAAAAGTCACTAAATGAATCTGTGTTTAAACCTCTGGTAGCTTGACACAAAAGCAGTCAAGCTTAACCTAGGCGCACTGTGTAAAGTATTTATGCAGCACTCAAATGGTAATAAAGTGAAAGCACAACACAAGGAAAATACCACACCAATCTAGAAAACAGAGCAAATTGTATTAAAGAAAATGATACCAGAATGATAAAAATCCAATCAGTAGAACTGGAGTTAGGAACTTTTTAATTTAAAAGTGAGAAATGGTGCCTAAAAGATCAAAAGCAGTAACCATGGACATCTAGTCTTGTGAGACCAGAGCAGACTCGAAAGTTATGGCCAACCGCAAAGTGGATTGGGCCTAATCGCCGCTTACCTTCACACTTAGAAGAAATCTTGAAGAAAAATGTCTGAGAAAGTAAAGTTCAGCAGGGCAAGGCAGCAAACAGTGAAGGAGGAGGAGGCGTAGTCGTCAGGCACCAGGACACAGCTGCAAGCTGTAGCTGATGAGGGCTCCATGAGGCTGGATATTCCTTCTGCAAAGAGGCGCTGAACAGGATTTTCTGCTGCGGAGAAGAACGAGGTGGAAGCTACCATGAAGTCGGGCCGACCGGCGAAGCACCTTGGGCAAATTGGATAAAAAGATAGATCCTGGTCCACCACTTCGAAGGTTCCAGGACTGGAGGGGCACCACTTGGAGGGTTAGGAGTCACTCAGGTTGGGTCCAGGTGTGGGTTCAAGATGGTTTGAGTCTTTTTTGTCCCTTAGGATCTGATCAGGAGTCCAGCCAACTAGCCCTTGGAGACACGCTGTAAGTCCAGGGTTCATACAGAGAAGCAGGTCTCAATCAACGAAGCAGGTCTCAATCAGTAGGCAGTCCTCTGAGGGCACAAGACAAGCTTTAGGCAGCAGGGCAGTCCTCTGAAGTTCACAGCAGGCCACAGGCAGTGAGGCAGTTATCCGATGGTCCTCCGCAGTTCCAGAAGTGTTCTTAAGAGTGGATATGAGAGTCCAAATTTGAAGCCTGAGCAGCTTTGAAGTGAAAGAAACTTCTGCAGTTTTCCCCCCAGAGAAGTGTCTGGAATGTCCTGCTTCCCTGCCCTGCTCCCAGGATATTTGGATTATTTCTAAAGACAGTGGTCCCTAGGATTAACATAGACCCAATCCGTACTATATTTTACAGCTGTCCAGCCAGACAGATGTTTTTAATATATAGTTGCTGAAATATACACGCCGTCGACTTGTTGTACGCTATATACACCTCTTAATTTAATACTTATTATGTGTAATGGTGTCTCCACTATAATTTGTTTGTCCTACCAAAATGTGTCTCATACAAGCAATTTACTCTGCCTGAGCCTTTTTGTTTCATGTTGCATGTCTTTCCCACTAAGTTGGATACAGGCTTGTGTCCCACTTTATTTGTTTCTTGCTAAATGTTGTGTATATTGTGTGTATGTTGTGTGGAGTAGTGTGGCTCACTGGTTAGAGGCGGCAGACCCGGGAGCAGAAGTCGGCCCGGGACCAGGGTTCAATTCCCGACGCGGCAGGGTCGTGGACTTGGGTCAGCGGACTCGATAATTCTCGCTTCGGTGCTCACTCTAATCAGGGGTTCCACTCGGCAACTCTGGGCATTAGCTTGCCTAATCTCCACAATGGCCCCATCAATTCCGGGGATGCCTGGCTTCACCTTGGGGACTCCCAGCAGGGACCATCCCACAGGGAAAGTCAGGACGGGTTCCCCAGAGTTATACAGCGCCAGGAAACCTACGGAAGGGTAGCAGTGCGCTTTACAAGCTCAAATACATACATACATACATATATTTAAGCAACTATATATTAAAAACACCTGTCCGGCTGGCAGGTGTAAAATATAGTACTGATTGGGTCTATATTTATTGTTTGCTCTCATTAATCCTTGTCTAGGGACTATTGTCTTTAGAAATAATTGATTAACCAAGGTCCCTGACCAACTTTATTTGGGTTCCCTTGTTCTTCGTAACATGCCCAGGATATTTGGACGTAAAAGGGGGTAACCCTGTGTCCCTCAGAACCTGGGTAAGCGTGATTAAAGACAAAAGTGGTTCTGTTGGGTAGCAGCAAAACTTGCTTTGAAAGAAGGCCAGTCAGCTCATTCCACAATAAAATAAATTAAATTAAACCTCTCTGAAAACAGCCGAAGTTCAAATCTTTATATAACAAAACACAATCACGAATATGCAGGAATTACTTCATTCCATTATACGTTTCAATTAATACTAAAAGATGTGGTGAAAAGTGACTGTTGGTGAACAAAGTGACCAGTGCATTAAATTCAGTGACACGTATATACAAATTTATACAGTTCTTTTGTTGGAAGGCCAGAATTGTGAATTAATACTCCAAGGAAAACAGGTGGTTGATGTGCAAGTTCCTGGAGGTATCTTGACCAATATCGAGCGTCGACGTTTCGACCCTGATGCGCCCCAGTCGGTGGTCGCGGCGGGTCTTTATCAAGACAGTCGAGGTGGGGGGGGGGGGATTTATTGGGGTCTGGTGAGACAGGAGGATATATCACAACCTGGAGGGGAGCCGGTAGGTCAACCCCGAATGATTCAGCGATTGAACAGTGGATCCGAGTGCGATCAACTGCAAGGGAAGAGCAGAGCGCCGACTGAGCTGCCAGGTTGTGATATATCCTCCTGTCTCACCAGACCCCAATAAACCCCCCCGCCCCCACCTCCACTGTCTTGATAAAGACCCGCCGCGACCACCGACTGGGGCGCATCAGGGTCGAAACGTCGACGCTCGATATTGGTCAAGATACCTCCAGGAACTTGCACATCAACCACCTGTTTTCCTTGGACTATTAATTCAAAACTCTGGCCTTCCAACAAAAGAACTCCCCCCTGTATAAATTTGTATATACGTGTCACTGAATTTAATGCACTGGTCACTTTGTTCACCAACAGTCACTTTTCACCACACGTTTTAGCACTAATTGAAACGTATAATGGAATGAAGTAATTCCTGCATATTCGTGATGGTGTTTTGTTATATAAAGATTTGAACTTCGGCTGTTTTCAGAGAGGTTTAATTTAATTTATTTTATTGTGGAATGAGCTGACTGGCCTTCTTTCAAAGCAAGTTTTGCTGCTACCCAACAGAACCACTTTTGTCTTTAATCAGGATATTTGGAGGCACAAAAGGCTAGTGTGAAATTCTTTGTGTAGGGTGGAGGTAGCAGTGCAAGTGGGGCTGTGTTCAGCTCCACCCCTGACCCCACCATCCTGCTTGTCTGAGAGAAATACACAACGGCCAGCTGTCAACTACATCTAGAAGATTTAGGCCTGGCAAAAGGTTCATTTGCCGGGTCGAAATGGCAGTTTTCAGGCTTGGTTTTACTTCACATAGGCTGCCATGGCGCCCCTGAGACATGTTTTAAAGAGCGACTTCAGTGGGTGGTTCTGGAAGTGCTGCAGGCCTGCTAATAGCATTTCATTTACAGGCCCTGGGTACATGTAGTACAATTTTACCAAAGACTTATAATTAAATGTACCAATTGGGTGTAAGCCAATTTTACCTTGTTTAAAGGAGAAAGAACAGGCACTTGCGCACTGGTTATAGCAGTGGTAAAGTGCACAGAGTCCTAATGCCAAAAGAAAAATTTAGCAAAAGGAGATGTGAAGACAGAACGTTTGGGGGTGGTACCTTGCAGAACGGGCACATTCAACATCCAGCACATCACTTTGTCTTTTGTGCTCATAATATATGTTCCTTTTTGTTTGTGCATAACAGTGCTTCTTCAATTAATCCACAAATCATACAAAGTAAACTCAATTTTGCCGCACTTGAGCTGCTCCCACAAATCAAGATCAGGATAGCAGCTTAACTTTTTGCTTTCAGTTTCCAATTCATTTGCTCCCCTAGAGCGTTTAAAACTTTGCGTTTTGCTTTTTTATGTATATGTACTTTATTAATCTGCTAATATTATTTAATTTTATAAACAGTCTCAGACTTCCTGATTAGGCCTCAGACACCACCAGGGATCCCTGGACCACAGGTTAAGAATCACTGTATTAGAGGATTGTCCTGCTACCCCGAAATAGCTGGGAGTGCAGACTGCCAGTGTATTGAACATATGTGAAATGCTCTCGCCACTTCCTCTGAGAGAGTAGTTATTCACTGTCACCCCAGTGTGCGCCTATTCTCAATCATGGTTTTATTTCACTGTGACTATACTTACAATCTTACATAGTCTCAGTTAAATAAATGTTATACGAAATGCCTTTGTGTAAGTGAGAGTTAAGGTACCCAGGTTAAAACAGATGTACAATAAATATTATTTTTGGATGTTCCTCTGAAGCTACTGAACGATATCCAGTACAGTATTGATTTACTGTACTGTTACAATGGAAAAGCAGTCTCATCCATCTTAATTAAGGAATGACTTACTCCAAAGAGGTCATGAAGTTTTTAGTGCAGATATTTCAATCCAGTACACCTGCCGTTTGTTTTGCTTGGCCATATTGACACATGAGAGTAGAATTATCTCAGCGGCAGCTTCATAAAGATAAGCCTCTCCAGATTTTTATAAACAATCTTACAGGATCTATGTCTTTGAAAGAGAATGACTTTCTTTTGAATGTCTGCAGGCAACCTCGAGTTCCCTTTGTACCTGCCATTCCTCATAGTTCTCTTTGTGTTTCACCAACATACAAACCAGTCTTTCTAATGTAAAGTACATAAAAGGTTTCCTAATAATAACAATGCTGCCGCTTGTAAAGCGCATTTCTACTTCTCACGAAGTGTCCCAGCGCTAGGAGGCTGAATAGTTACTTAAAAGAGTTGTGCACAGACAAGTCGAGCTTAACCGAAACCAAACAAACAGGTTTTCAGGTTTTATCTGACAATTGATTGGGGGTGGGGGGTGAGGTGGGGGTTGTTAACCGAAGTTCCAAAGGTGATGAGTTCCAGATTTTAGGAGTCAAATGACTGAAGGCACAGGCACCAATTCTGTTTTTTTAAAATCTTGGAATCGAGGCCAATTTGTGTATGTCCGACCTAAGATTTCTGGCTTGAGCATCGGGAGTAACCATAGCCTGTAAATAGGCAGGTCCTTGGCAGGAAACAGGAAAGCGCCCTGTAACAATTACAGAAAGCCTTAAAGGTGATTTTCTGTTTCTCTGGCATCCAGTGCAGTTTCTTCAGTGTGGTGCTAATGGAGGCTCATCTCCTAATAATTCAAGAACTGTATTGTGGCACCTCGAGTGGTTGTGCTTCTTGCTGGTGGGGCTACAGTACTGTATTTTTGGTTATTAATTCTCTATTATGTTAGATGTAGTGGCAGAAATGTATGTAGACCCCAGTAAGATGTACCATATCTCCTAGAGTACCCACTCAATGGCATCACAGAATGCAGTACTGGCAGGAAACCCAACACCTGTTGCATTAAAACACAAAGAGAACATCGAAACATGTGCATACAGGCAAGCCAAATCCACCAGCATCAGAGCATACCACTTGGCCAGACTTCCATGACCCAGTGACAGTAACAAACATTCTGATGGATACGTTTAACCACAAATTCCTCATCCTGTGAATATCCCCAGGCGCCAGACTGCATCTGGAAACTTGGAAGCAATGTTCCTGCATGCCTGTAGATGGCGTTATGCGACTCCCCGTCAACGCTGTTCCGCTCCAGAAGTGACAAACCGAGTCACATATAAGGACCACTTATGTACCCTAACGTCCGTTCCTTTCTCTCCACAACTTCAGACACAGATCCAGAGCTCGGCTCCTTCTTTATTCACTCTGTGAAGATATTTTATTACAAATTCTCCAGTGTGAAAGGGACATATCACCCCCTAAAACAATATTAAACCTTGTAACGACTGTCACAAACAGAAATGTGTGATATAGCCTCACAAGGTGTACCTCTGGTGCCTGGGTTTGACGTACAACTACAAGACCTTTAACAACTGCACCCAGATGAATTCAAAAGCCATCCAAGAACGTGAAGCAAAGCTGTATATGGCAGAGCGCCAGAAAGCTCCACACCAGTCCCACTCCAAGTCGAGAGCATGGACCTGTTCCTGCGGCAGATCTTATTCGCTGTTACAGTTTTTGGGTACATCAAGTAAAAAACAAAAATAGTCAAAGCGGGACTCCGCCCTTTCCCACCACTCTCACTCTCCATATAAGGTGCAATGGCGACACCGTTGCTCCAGTTCTTGCTACCGTTCCACTGAGGAGCTGATTCCATCTTTGATTCCAATGCATCCTAAGTTCCTGGGTCAATCAGTGCCGTTGCAGCAGGTGGAAGCCTTTGGAGTGGCCATGCTGCACATCTTTGACATGCTTCCAGCTCCCTCTGGTGTGCTTCAGACCCCCAGGATCTACAGGGACCTCCAGTTAGGTCCACCAGTTAGCTATCTGTGCCGTCTATGTCCCTTGAACTCTCTTTGGACCCTGTACCGATGTCAGTACCTGTGTGGGCCCCCGAACATTGACACCACTAGTGCCTTAGGAGGAGCTACAGCCCATCATGGTATGTAACTCCAAGCCGGCTTTATGTCGACCAAGACCACATCCAGATCTTGGTGTGCTACATTCAAGACCAAAACCATCAGACTCAGACACGACTCCATGCTCACAAAGTTTCCCAAGACACTACACTAGCTCTTTGTCTCAGACTTAGACTAAAGCCAGCCATATGGAGATAACAATGGGGGCCATGGGAGGATTTTGTCTCAACCTATGATGATGACAACTAGTATTGTATTACATTTATATAGTGCTTACTTCCCCTGATGAGTAGATACACTTACAGGATGCCAATGGTTTTGACACCTCACCCAGTACTGGACTGGTTTCCCCCAGCCCAGCAACATAACATACTTCTTTCACCTCTGTGATTTGATTGGCTGCTGAAGTTCTTGTCTTCCATCTCCCCACTATGAAGGTTAAAAACGAATGTGCTGACAGAGATCCTGCAGCCTGCCCGAACACCTGCTGAACTTCTCTTGCCCTATAATGATGCCCTCACTGTCGCACTGTTGGGCATTCTAGTGCCCCAGTCAACTGATAAGTCACCTGTCGCCATAGGCCTGCGCGGGCGACCCCGATTTTTTAACCTATTACCCAAGCTTTGAAAGCTTGGTGGCACAGGCGTTCACCATTAGAGTAAACTCTAACCCTTCCCAACAAAGTCAGTAAGAACTTGAGCTGCATCCCTACAGACAGTGAACAACAACTAGACATGGGCCTCCTGGAGCAGTCCTGCGACCTCCTCTTCTTGAACTGGTATGAGGATCTTGGAGAAGCCAGTAGACTGGACACACCTCCAAATACTGGTATGTCTGTCCACCGACAGTGGCTATGGAGGATGAGCTTCTTATGTTACTGTGGTAAGTAGGGCAGCAGAGGTTCTGGGCTGGAGCTGCCCTCTGTGCAGGTCAGCACTAATCCCTTGACAGAGATGCTTCTGCCTGCTGCTTCCACGTCTGAACCCCTTTTGCCCTTTAATGAAGTACTAACAGATGTCCTTCTAGGCACTTGGTCCAAGCCTAGCAAAGAGGCTCCTGTGAAAAGCACAACTGCATGCCGCCATTGCCCTGCATCGAGCCATCCCAGGTTCTGCAGCCCACAACCCACCACAGAGTGCTTGGTGGTTCAGGCTTCTACGTCCCTTGGCTCATTCCCCTCCGCACCTCAGGATAGGAAATCCAAGAGGCTGGACACACTTAGGAAGAAACCATTTCTTCTACCAGCCTGGCATTGCGGTTGGTGAATACCGCATGGTTATTAGGCCATTTCTCCCACACCCTTTGGGAGACACTTGCACAAGTGCTGCCACAGGTCCTGGTGGAGGTACGGGCCGTACTCTTCCAGGCAGTGAAGAATGGGAGGGATGCAGCAAAATTCACCATTAGGTGTTGTTTAGACACAGAGCTGTTTCATCAAAGGTGGCCTTACGGCACCATGCCTGCCTCAGAACATCTGGCTCCACAGGTGATGTCCAGACTAATCTCATGGACATGCCCTTTGACGGGACCGGTCTTTTTGGAGAGAAGGCGTAGACGGCTTTGGGTCGCTTCAAGGATTCTCGTGCTATGGCCAGATCCTTGGGCCTCTCGTTAACACCTCATGGCCAGTCTAGCTTTCACACCTTTCGTGGCACTGGAAGGGGGTTTCAACTGTGTCAGCTGTATCCCAGCCACCGTCCTGTGCAGACTTCCCAATTTGCGCGAGGACGTGGACCCGGTTCATTCCGATCTCAGAATAGTAGCCAGAGGTCATCTGCCACCCAGACCTTACAGCCTCCAAGCATTCATAATTTGAGTCTGCAAGATCAGTCTACTCAAGTTGGAGGCAGAATTTACTACCATTTCCTTCACTAGTGGTCCATAACATCGAACAAATGGGTCTTGCAGATCATTCAGGAAGGCTTTTCTCTTCCTTTTCTTTCTTTTCCTCCGCCCCTTACCACCAACTCAAAAACAGCTGGTGGAGGATCGTCTAACATTACTCCAAGAGGAAGTTACAGCTTTCCTGGCAAGGGAGCTATAGAGAAGGTTCAGATTTCAGAAGTAGGCAGGGGTTGTTATTCCTGCTTCTTTCCGATACACACAAATAACAAAGGTCTTCCACCTATTCAATCTCTTCCTCAAAAAGGAGAAATTCAAGATGCTCACGTTGACTCAGGTCTTGTCTGCCCTACACCAAGGAGACTGGCTGGTTGCGTTGGACTTGCAGGATGCCTATTTTCACATCCCCATCCTGCCTGGCCTCAGGCGTTACCTGCGGTTCAAGGTAGGCCATGAAAAGTTTCAGTTCAATTTTCTCCCCTTCTGCCTTACCAGCGCAACTTGGGTCTTCACTAAGGTGGTGGCAGTGGTCGCAGCTCATCTGCCCAGGTTAGGGGTGTCCATCTTCTATTATCTCAACGACTGGCCCTGAAAGTGCCTTCGCCCCAGGATGCCGTCTCCCACCTCCAGACTATGATGGACCTCCTGCATTCACAGAGGTTCGCCATAAATGTGCTAGGGTTACACCTGACTCCTTCTAAGACTCTCCCTTTCATCTGAGCCATTCTAAGCACAGGGCAGTATCAGGCTTATCCTCCGGAGCAGCGTGTCCAGAATATTCAGGCTATGATGCCAATGTTTCTGCCTCTATCCTGGATTTCAATGAGAATGACTCTGAGGCTGCTGGAACTCATGGCTTCCTGCATACTGTCGGTAAATCACGCTAGATGGCGTAGGCGAGTTCTGAAGTGGGACCTGAAGTTCCAGTGGGCACAGCATCAGGGGAATTACTCCAATGTAGTCCACATCTCGGAGGGAACTGCAAAAGACCAGCAATGGTGGTCGATGGGTCAGAGACAGACCCTCTCCCTTCCACAACCATATCTCACAGTGATGACAGATGAGTCATTCTTGGGATGGGGCAGCAACATCTGGGAGAGGTGGAGGTCAGGGGACACTGGTCTCCGGCGGAGTCAAGGCTCCACATCAATGTGTTAGAACTTCAGCCGACCTGGCTAGCATTGAAAGCATTTCTTCCCTCTGTCAAGGGGAAGTTTGTGCAGGTGTTCACGGATACACCACCTCCATGTGGTACTGCAACAAGCAGGGCAGGTGGGGTTGTGGACCCTTTGTCATGAGGCCCTGTGTCTCTGGACATCTGGCAGATTTTCTGAATGTCAGTGCGGATGAACTCAGCCATCGATGCCTAGCGGGTTACAAATAGCATCTCTGGTCGAAGGTGGAACAAGGTCTCTTTCAGCAGTGGGGAGAGCCTTGGTTGGATCTGTTTGCTTCCAAAGAGAATTTGCAATGTCTGCAATTTTGCATGTTGGAGTATCCAAGGCGGCTATCGCTTGGCAACGCTTTTTGTTGTGACTGTTGTCCAGGCCTCCTATATGCCTTTCAGCCCATACCACTCTTACCCAAAGTTCTGAAGAAGATCAAGAACAACCGGGCCCAAGTCATTCTTGTGGCTCCGGACTGGGCACGGAGAGTCTGGTACCCAGAGCTGCTTCGATCCTCCGATCAGGCTGCCCCTTCAGGGGGATCAGCAGCAGGGGGGGGTTCTCCATCCAAACCGGTCAACTCTCTGCCTCCTTGCATGGAGATTGAGCAGCGACTATTGATAGCTTTCAACCTTCCTGCCGAAGTATGTAATACTATTTTGGTGGCCTGACGGCCCTCCACTAAGACAATATACACCTGCTGTTGGCAAGAATTTGTAAAGTATGGTACAGAAAGTCTATTAACCCTCTTTCTGCTTCTCTTTTGAATATTCTTCTCATTATTCTCACCCTTGCCCAGCTCTGCTTTAGGCACTCTGAAGGGTTACCTTTCTTGTCTGTTTGCTTTTTTGCAGCTACCGGACCAACATTGCTTGTTCAATTCCCCTATTTTTAGAAGGCCTTTTTCATGTTTTTCCACCTACGCCCTTTGTCATGCTGCAGTGGGAGCATAATTTGGTCCTCACTTTTTTCATGTGTGCTCCCTTCAAGCCGTTACATAGTTGTCCCCTCTGGCTGCTTACCTTCAAAACAGTCTTTCTGGTGGCGATAACATCTGCCCGGAGGGTGAGTGAGTGAGTTGCAGGCTCTATCATGTAAGCCTCCCTACATGATGACTTTTATGGATAAGGTAGTGCTTCACACCTGTGCTTCATTAATACCAAAAGTAGTGAGCCTATTCCTTTTGGGTCAATCAATCATGCTGCCCACCTTTTTTGCTCACATGCTCACTTTTAAGGAAGAGAAACGTCTCCAATGTCTGGACACAAGAAGAGCATTGTTATTCTGCCTTCCTCACACAAAAGAGTTGTGGGTTACATGGGAGCTCAAAAAGTCAGGCTGTGCAGAAACTGACCATTTTTCGCTGGGTCGTTCTCTGCATTAAGATCTGCTATTCCCTGGCTATGTAGCAGCCCCCTGAAGGCTTAGAAGCTAATTTCACCAGGGAGAATGCTGCGACCACGGCTTTGGCTCGGGTTGTCCCAGTCCTGGACATCTGTCAGGTAGCAACGTGGGCGTCTCTGCACACGTTTGCCAGTCAGGTCCGCAGTGACGGGCTTTTCCCCAGTGCAGTCCTGTAAGACTTTTTAGTGTGAAAATTCGTCCGCAGCCCACTGCCAGTATAGTATGGCTTGGATATCTATTCAAAGGTAAGGAATCTGCAGAGAGAAGTCTCTTATCAGATTAACAAGTTACTTACCGTTGGTACTGCATTATCTGGTAGAGACAATATCTTGCTGCAGTTTCCTTATAGACCCACCCATGCCTCCCTGCTCTGCGGACTCATTGAATAGGGTTAGGGGTTGCTCCCTTTTCAGGGCACTAGTTGTGACACACACACAAGTCAATTCACTTCATGGCTCTGTGCTTCTGGCATGGAAAGGTGAAAAGTAACTGACGCCTGCAAAATGAAAACACTTGCGTGAATTACAATAACATTAAAAATAAAATAAATGTACTTACCTCTGCAGCGTCCTCTGTTTCTTTTGCAGTCTATGGCTCCGACAGGCACGATTGGAAGAGGTAACTTCACTAAGCAATCCAGATGCTTTTCTCATGCTTTTAACCAGCATGAGAGCAGTGCCAGAATTGGAAGGGGCAGGTTTCTAGACCCTCCTTCAGGCCCTGTAGGTCTGTGTTTGGTCTCCACCAGCTGGGTGGAGAGCTTCAAAGTGTGCGAGTCAGTTTGGTCAGCGCAACAAAGCCGGCCAAACGGACTTGCGCACTTTGCAGTGTCTAGCCAGCCACTGCTCTACTCCTCCATGCAGCAGAGGGAACACCCCTCCTTTCTCCCGGCTCCGGGGTAGGCTGCGGCTGCGGTGCGCCTTGCAAAAAAAACAAGCATTGGAAATGCAATAGGTCTCGCATTAGAAAAGTTGGAGTTATTGGTCTTGTAAATGACATATTTTATTTATTTGTTGGTTTTTAAAATTGCTAAATTGATGGCTTTGTCATTTACAA
This sequence comes from Lissotriton helveticus, assembly GCF_964261635.1. Classification (NCBI taxonomy): domain Eukaryota; kingdom Metazoa; phylum Chordata; class Amphibia; order Caudata; family Salamandridae; genus Lissotriton; species Lissotriton helveticus. The sequence goes on along the minus strand of NC_136063.1, from coordinate 420,477,702 downwards.
TGCCAATAGTTATAACTTTCGCGAATGTGACACCTATAGCATTTGGAATGCAACATGTTTTGTATTTACGTGACTTAGATGGCAGCTCTGGTCATTAGGCCACATCTCTAGAGAGCAGGAGAGTGCAGCAGGGGAGAGAAGCACAGCAATGCAATAGGTCTCGCATTAGGAAAGTTTGAGCTATTGGTATTGTAAAGGACACATTTTTTATTTATGTGCTTGTTTTGAAAATAGCGAAATTAATAGCTTTGTTATTTACAATGCCAATAGTTTTATCTTTCGCAAATGTGACACCTATTGTAACACAATATGTGTTGTGAGGGTGAGGGGTTGAGGGTGAGGGGTTGAGGGTGAGTGAGGGTGAGGGGTTGAGGGTGAGTGAGGGTGAGGGGTTGAGGGTGAGTGAGGGTGAGGGGTTGAGGGTGAGGGGGTGAGTGAGGGTGAGTGAGGGTGAGGGGTTGAGGGTGAGTGAGGGTGAGGGGTTGAGGGTGAGTGAGGGTGAGGGGTTGAGGGTGAGTGAGGGTGAGGGTGAGTGAGGGTGAGGGTGAGTGAGGGTGAGGGTGAGTGAGGGTGAGGGGTTGAGGGTGAGTGAGGGTGAGGGTGAGTGAGGGGTTGAGGGTGAGGGGTTGAGGGTGAGTGAGGGTGAGGGGTTGAGGGTGAGTGAGGGTGAGGGGTTGAGGGTGAGTGAGGGTGAGGGTGAGTGAGGGTGAGGGTGAGTGAGGGTGAGGGGTTGAGGGTGAGTGAGGGTGAGTGAGGGATTGAGGGTGAGTGAGGGTGAGGGTGAGTGAGGGTGAGGGGTTGAGGGTGAGTGAGGGTGAGGGGTTGAGGGTGAGTGAGGGTGAGTGAGGTTGAGGGTGAGTGAGGGTGAGTGAGGGTGAGGGGTTGAGGGTGAGTGAGGGTGAGGGTGAGTGAGGGGTTGAGGGTGAGTGAGGGTGAGTGAGAGTGAGGGTGAGTGAGGGGTTGAGGGTGAGGGGTTGAGGGTGAGTGAGGGGTTGAGGGTGGGTGAGGGATTGAGGGTGAGTGAGGGTGAGGGGTTGAGGGTGAGTGAGGGTGAGGGTTGAGGGTGAGGGGTTGAGGGTGAATGAGGGTGAGGGTGAGGGGTTGAGGGTGAGGGGTTGAGGGTGAGTGAGGGTGAGGGTGAGTGAGGGTGAGGGGTTGAGGGTGAGTGAGGGTGAGGGGTTGAGGGTGAGTGAGGGGTTGAGGGTGAGTGAGGGTGAGTGAGGGTGAGGGTGTGAGTGAGGGTGGGTGAGGGTGAGTGAGGGTGAGGATGAGTGAGGGTGAGTGAGGGTGAGGGTGAGGGGTTGAGGTTGAGTGAGGGTGAGGGTGAGTGAGGGTGAGGGGTTGAGGGTGAGTGAGGGGTTGAGGGTGAGTGAGGGTGAGCGGTTGAGGGTGAGGGGTTGAGGGTGAGTGAGGGTGAGGGGTTGAGGGTGAGGGAGTGAGGGTGAGGGGTTGAGGGTGAGTGAGGGTGATGGTGAGTGAGGGTGAGTGAGGGTGAGGGGTTGAGGGCGAGTGAGGGTGAGTGAGAGTGAGGGTGAGTGAGGGGTTGAGGGTGAGTGAGGGTGAGGGGTTGAGGGTGAGTGAGGGTGAGGGGTTGAGGGTGAGTGAGGGTGAGGGGTTGAGGGTGAGTGAGGGTGGGTGAGGGTGAGGGTGAGTGAGGGTGAGGGGTTGAGGGTGAGTGAGGGTGAGAGTGAGGGTGAGTGAGGGTGAGTGAGGGTGAGGGTGAGTGAGGGTGAGGGGTTGAGGGTGAGGGGTGAGGGTGAGGGGTTGAGGGTGAGGGGTTGAGGGTGAGTGAGGGTGAGGGGTTGAGGGTGAGTGAGGGTGAGGGGTTGAGGGTGAGTGAGGGTGAGTGAGGGTGAGGGTGAGTGAGGGGTTGAGGGTGAGTGAGGGTGAGTGAGGGTGAGGGTGAGGGTGAGTGAGGGTGAGGGTGAGGGTGAGTGAGGGTGAGGGTGAGGGGGTGAGGGTGAGTGAGGGTGAGGGTGAGGGGTTGAGGGTGAGTGAGGGTGAGGGGTTGAGGGTGAGTGAGGGGGTTGAGGGTGAGTGAGGGTGAGGGGTTGAGGGTGAGTGAGGGTGAGGGTGAGTGAGGGTGAGGGGTTGAGGGTGAGTGAGGGTGAGGGTGAGTGAGGGTGAGGGTGAGGGGTTGAGGGTGAGTGAGAGTGAGGGTGAGTGAGGGGGTGAGGGGTTGAGGGTGAGTGAGGGTGAGGGTGAGGGGTTGAGGGTGAGGGGTTGAGGGTGAGTGAGGGTGAGTGAGGGTGAGGGGTTGAGGGTGAGTGAGGGTGAGTGAGGGTGAGTGAGGGTGAGGGGTTGAGGGTGAGTGAGGGTGAGGGTGAGGGTGAGGGTGAGTGAGGGTGAGGGGTTGAGGGTGAGTGAGGGTGAGGGGTTGAGGGTGGGTGAGGGTGAGTGAGGGTGAGGGGTTGAGGGTGAGTGAGGGTGAGGGTGAGTGAGGGTGAGGGTGAGTGAGGGTGAGTGAGGGTGAGGGGTTGAGGGTGAGTGAGGGTGAGGGTGAGTGAGGGGTTGAGGGAGGGTGAGGGTGAGGGGTTGAGGGTGAGTAAGGGTGAGGGGTTGAGGGTGAGTGAGGGTGAGTGAGAGTGAGGGTGAGTGAGGGGTTGAGGGTGAGGGGTTGAGGGTGAGTGAGGGTGAGGGGTTGAGGGTGAGTGAGGGTGAGGGGTTGAGGGTGAGTGAGGGTGAGGGTGAGTGAGGGTGAGGGTGAGGGTTTGAGGGTGAGTGAGGGTGAGTGAGGGTGAGGGGTTGAGGGTGAGGGTGGGTGAGGGTGAGTGAGGGTGAGGGTGAGTGAGGGTGAGGGTGAGTGAGGGTGAGTGAGGTTGAGTAAGGGTGAGGGGTTGAGGGTGAGTGAGGGTGAGTGAGGGTGAGGGTGAGGGGGAATGAGGGTGAGTGAGGGTGAGTGAGGGTGAGGGGTTGAGGGTGAGTGAGGGTAAGGGTGAGTGAGGGTGAGGTTGAGGGTGAGTGAGGGTGAGTGAGAGTGAGGGTGAGTGAGGGGTTGAGGGTGAGGGGTTGAGGGGGAGTGAGGGGTTGAGAGTGAGGGTGAGGGGTTGAGGGTGAGTGAGGGTGAGGGTGAGTAAGGGTGAGTGAGGGTGAGGGTGAGTGAGGGTGAGTGAGGGTGACGGTTGAGGGTGAGTGAGGGTGAGGGGTTGAGGGTGAGTGAGGGTGAGGGGTTGAGGGTGAGGGTGAGTGAGGGTGAGGGGTTGAGGGTGAGGGGTTGAGGGTGAGGGTGAGTGAGGGTGAGTGAGGGTGAGGGGTTGAGGGTGAGTGAGGGTGAGGGTGAGTGAGGGTGAGGGGTTGAGGGTGAGTGAGGGTGAGGGTGAGGGGTTGAGGGTGAGTGAGGGTGAGGGGTTGAGGGTGAGTGAGGGTGAGTGAGAGTGAGGGTGAGTGAGGGGTTGAGGGTGAGTGAGGGTGAGGGGTTGAGGGTGAGTGAGGGTGAGGGGTTGAGGGTGAGTGAGGGTGAGGGTGAGTGAGGGTTTGAGGGTGAGTGAGGGTGAGTGAGGGGTTGAGGGTGAGGGTGAGTGAGGGTGAGGGTGAGTGAGGGTGAGGGTGAGTGAGGGTGAGTGAGGGTAAGTGAGGGTGAGGGTGAGTGAGGGTGAGTGAGGATGAGTGAGGGTGAGGGTGAGTGAGGGTGAGTAAGGGTGAGGGGTTGAGGGTGAGTGAGGGTGAGGGGTTGAGGGTGAGTGAGGGTGAGGGTGAGTGAGGGTGAGGGTGAATAATAATAATAATAATCCACATTTGTATAGCGCACAATCACCCGTTAGGGTCTCTAGGCGCTGGGGGCCGTCGGGAAGATTAAGCAAGCTATTGCCCAGAGTCGCATGGTGCTGGGCTAACCTGCCGCCGGAGCCGGGGATCGAATCCTGATCCCCAGATTCCAGCGTCAGTCGCCCTGGCCGCGGCGCCACACCTCTCCCCTCCCATGAATGAGGGTGAGTGAGGGTGAGGGTGAGTGAGGGTGAGGGTGAATGAGGGTGAGTGAGGGTGAGGGGTTGAGGGTGAGTGAGGGTGAGGGTGAGTGAGGGTGAGTGAGGGGTTGAGGGTGAGTGAGGGTGAGGGTGGGTGAGGGTGAGGGTGGGTGAGGGTGAGGGTGAGTGAGGGTGAGGGTGAGTGAAGGTGAGGGTGAGCGAGGGTGAGAGTGAGTGAGGGTGAGTGAGGGTGAGGGTGAGTGAGGGTGAGTGTGATGGGTGATGTATATGGGCATATAACGAGAAAGCGAAAGTGAAAGAACAGGTGATGTGGAGGACTCAGAGGTAATCAGAACGGGGCCGAACGCAGAGGAGATGGCTTCGAGCTCCAGTACACCACCCTGGCAGCAGGTGTAAGGTGGCTGAAGCAGACAATGCGCATCTTGACGACGGAGAAATCCCATTTCAAAAAGCATCCAGGGTCCTGCATTATAGCTTTGGGCTTTGCTGACAATCACTGATCAGGAAGTCCTTTGCTAACTGGTAACGACCTCTGCTACTGGACGCAGCCTGTGGTGGGCACATTGCTTGTACTGCAGAAAAAGACAGAGTTTAAGCAGCACGTGAGAAGATACCTCGGGCTGCAGGTGGGAGCAAAGTACAGGCCCTGCACCCTCCTCAGTCTGCATGCATGCACGGAGCTTGAATTGCCGTGGCTCTGAGATTTTGGTGGCTTACTGCAAAGTTGCCAGGTTTTGCATGTATGTGCACTGAACACCAGGTTTGTAGAACTGAGCTTTGATTTAACAAACGAGTGTCTTCTGGGAGTTGTAGTTTTCGTGTGCCAATATGTAAAAAAAAATAGGCTAATCTCCATGCCCGATAACTATCTGTAGTAGAAAATATCAGGAGTAAGAGAGATGGTGATCGGCACAAATGAACGGCTGGTAACCTTATTTGTGGCACAGAACCGTTTGCAACCAAAAAGATTGGCTTTCTGGATAAGAAAGTAAGGTTAGCAATAGGCAAAGAAAAGAGACTGCTAGAGGCACACACAAAAGCCAGCTGCTGCTGTGTGTAGGACCACCGGTGAGCCCAGCCTGCCTTGAGCATGTAAACACACTCCATTCAGCGTCATCGGAGTGCAAAGTTCCCAGAGAAACAAGAAAGGAAACAAGACGGAGGGCATTGCTGTGGGGAGGGGGGGAGGAGAAATGCACATGGCGGGCAGGGGAGGGGGCGGAGCGGGGAGAGCGGCATGAGGGTGTGAAGCAGCAGGGGCCTTTGAAGTGAAGCTAAGCTTCACTTCAAAAGGTGTGGGAGGAATGCGGCTGAGGGAACAGACGGCGATTTGGTGATGTGCACGCGCATTTTAAAAGCCACGGGCACAGCAGCAAATCGCCACAGTTAGGTAAGCTTTGTTTAAAGCCCTATAGTCTCGCTTCTCTCAATGCGCATGCGCATTGATAGGTCACGAGACCTAAAAAATGGCAATGAAATAATGTCATTGGAATTTTATTGTTCACATGGATTTAGCGCGGCTCGCAGCAGGCGGGCGGGGGTGGACTCTCCCCCACCCCCATGAAAAAAACGCCACTGGTACTATGTGCCCAAAACAGATGCACTGATACTAGCAAAAGAAGTCCTACTGGGTAGTAAGGGTTTATGCAGCATGACAGACACTACAGTCTTACCTTTACGCTTTGCATGTGCTGTATAACTCCCACAAATGCCCCTCTTGCATCAGCAGTTCTTGAGTGGGGCTGTTCAGTGTTTGTGATCTCCTCGCTCTTTGCCGTTGTTTAATTATTTATCAAGTTTTTAATGATGCAAACAAGGACCCACTCTACCTCGGCACTAGCGTCCCCATTTATGTATTTGCTTTTTAAATGTATAAACACGTTAATGGTGTCTGTCCAAGCACAGTGTTGTATCCCTGTAAAGAGAGTCGTTTATGAACACAGTTAAGCTGAGAGTTTGTGTTGGGGACGCCACAGCTTGAGGGACCATTACAATATTATAGTGTATTCTCTGTCGATGCTAGATGTCTGGATCCGGTCAGTAGGGTAATGAGGTTTTGAGTGTTAACAGTGTGTCAAAAGCGCCTGATGAAATTTTTCTGTCTTCAAAACAGTAAAATATCGGACATGTTATAAGACCAATGTACAACACATACCAAGATTATTTCCTCCATTTCTAATTGCTTTGCATTTTTTGCTGTTTATGTTCAGATTTTACCTTAACAAAATGACAAGTCAACACCTTTGTTATTGGCAGTACATGGTCCAGCTTAATAATGCCAGTGTTAGGCATCTGCCGTGCTGGTTCTCAGTGCCTGTGAGGCAACTGTGAATTTTGTAAAGATTTCATTTTAATGGCAGGTCCTTTGTGGTTTCTTTTGGAGTGGGATCGTTCACATCAGGAAAATGTTCTCTGAACAACGCGAGTTTGTATATACATATCATTTACTTCAATTGTAGTTATCATGGGAAGTTGACTTGGAGTTGTAAACAGGAAAGGAATGTTACATCTTCACAGGAAAAGAATACTATTTTTGGAAGACAGCATAACAAGATGAAACGCATATTCTACTTTGTTACTGGGGCAAATATTTCCCATTTTAGTGATTTACTGTTGGTGAGCCCTCTGCCTTTGTAACTAATTGTCGTTGTGATACATGGTAGTTGTGCCAACTTTTGTTAATATGTGCTGCGGTAGCAGAGGATAGTGGAACTATACCTATACTATACAACACATTGCTGTTGGTTGGTCATCTTTGCTGAGCTGATTTTGCTCATAGATCACTTTCTAGTATTATATAAAGCTCACTGAGGAAGCAGAAATCTAGTGTAACTCATTGAAATCTCCCAATGTTTGAGAACGAAAATGTATTTTGTTATTCCTCTGCAGACATATCTCTTGGCGCCTAGTGTATCAGCGTGTACCCTTTTCAAGATTAATTGTTAAAGAAACGTGGAGAGTACTAGACCACATGTCAAATTTCTCTGATATAGAACTTCCTCAATTGGACCTGGCAGTTACGTTTGTGTAGGTCAGTTTTACTTTTGCCAGGGATTTGTTTCCACCCGTAAATCTTGTGAGCACCCTACATATTCCCACATAACTTCAGGAATCAATGGTAGGGCAACCTCTAATCTCTGGAGTCCTACATCTGCTACGAAATATGAAACTGCAAACTCATGCTGTGCCCAGATGACATTGGAGAAACAAATCCTAATAGTGGTTCATGCACTTGGAGGTTTTGTGCCAAGTATAGTGCATAGGAATATTTCACATTGACTTTGATAAAAGGGTATGGGGTCGTAATCTTCATCATAGGAGTACATCCATTGCAGGCCTCTGGATTACTGTCTTAAAGAGAGACCACCTCCTCCTCCTGGAAATGAATGTTTGGCCTCCCTGATGTTGCATGTGCATCACAATCTTTATACAGTTTAGCATTGCTACTCCAATGATTTACCTGTGCCCATGTCCTTGTTTTTATTTTTATTTTTATTTCATGTTCTGCTCCAGGGCTTTCCACTTGTTCACTGCTCTTCCTCTGTGGCCTCAGAAGTTGTGTGCTATGGTTAAAGGATCATTCTAAGCTGTCTACATTTGCCTCTCAGCTATATCATTAATTAGTCTGCCGGATTAATCATTAGTGTTCTTTCTTTCTCTGTGAGAACAGTGTTAACCACTTGAACCACCTAGTATTTTATTATTTTTTATTTAGCTTTGTATAAAGCACACCAACATGGTGTTTGAGTCCTTTTGAATTCAAAGACCATTAGAGATAGTCCTTTCTAGACAGAACGAGTCGTATAAAAATGGACATAAAACACAGTTTAGTTTTCCAAACAGGAGGTTCTAGGAAAATTCAAACTGTTTAGCATTTTCATTACAGCATAGGTTAGTGATACCAGGTAGGGAGAAAGTGGTGCTGAGAGAAGAAAAATGTAGATGGTCATCAGGTAAAGTGGAAAATCAGAAGGACGGAAGAACTACAAGTTTCTTAATGCCATCTGTATGGACAGGTTAAGTTTTCAGTACTAAAATATTGGGATGGGCAAGAATGCGAGGCTAAGAAAGGGGAGGCAGTGTAGATAATATCACAGCAATTCCAAAGAATAAAGTGCTTGGAGATCAAGGTTGTTAGAACTTGAGAAAAACGTAATCGAAGTAAGTTTTGAATAGGTAGGTTATCAGTGTGTATATATATATATATATATATATATATATATATATATATGTGTATATATATATATATTTTTTTTTTGTAAAGAAACAAATCTTATTGGCATCTCACCTCTTCAGGACTAGAGTTCCATAGAGTGGAAAGATTTACATCGGAGAATCTGGCACTGACAAAACTGAGGACAGTGTCCAAACTTGTGTGAAAGCAATTTGGAAAAGGCTGTGTGGGCATACGTCTATTTTCATTGGATGCAAATGTCTTCATTTTATTTTCCTATATTCGCCTAATATCTTATAGATATTAGGTGCTTGTCTTAGACTGTGCCTCGCATTCACAAATCGTTCATTCAGACTGGCGTATTCTACCAATTGTGCAGCTCTGTTTCTTGTTGAGTTCTGGAATAGTCAGAGTGATAATATTGAGATGCCATTTATCAGCTTGAGGAGTATCCATTGCTTTATCCATCATGTAAAGCAAAGGCTGCCTAGACTGCAATGCCACCCATCAGGATTTCATAGTTTAGGACTTTAACCAATACGCTCAAGGGTATTACAAAGCAGTTTCATCTGGACATTGTCTCATAAATGTATTCTCACTTCCAGGTTTATCAAGTGCCGCTTGTCAGTTTGCGAACGGAAATCCTTTGTCTGTTTACAGGGTTCTCTTTGTTATAGTCAATCTACTGGGACTATTGGGAAACAGATTTATTGCTAGATTCCATCTTCATGCCAGTATTGTAGGAGTATTAAATGCCAGTGCATCTACTCTTAGTATTAGGCATATATCAAGCCAATTTCCTGCAATCTTAGCAATGGGGTTTTGAATGATAATGAGTCTCCCTTCCACTTCATACCAGATTTTGAAGATTTGTATTGGCAGTGCTTTTTTTCAGGTTCATAGTCATAGGTCTTTAAGCAAATGGGTTCCATTCATTTAGTCCACTAGGATTTTTCGCTCTTGACTACCCAGTTTTTGGACCTTTACTGTGGATGAGTCTCACTGTCTGAGTCTCATTTCACAATAAATTCATAAAAATTGGACTTGGTGTGGGAACCGCTGGTGTCCACCTTTTAAAATAAGGCTGCTGCAGCATAGCTAGGGAAAGAAGTACTGGGCTTGTTAGTTGTGAACATTTGTGTGGGCTGCACTTGTGCGATTACCACTGTGTGCTGCTCAGAAAATTGTGCTCAGGTAGCCTGGCGCAGAAGGGACTCTGCAAGGATTAGTGCTGACCTGGAGTAGGCCTTATGATATTAATGGGCATTCATAGATTGATAAGTCTGTTGGACTTACTGGAAAATCTGTAGTGCTTTTATTGTACTATATATAGCAAAATCTGCCTTAAAGTGCAGTTTTGCTCCACGTGGGCCTACACAGTCCAGCAAGGTTTCCAACTGGTGTAAAATATTTGCTCCCATTTTGATTTTGCAGTTGCCAACATACTACATTCACAACTTATGTGACTCCAGAAATTGTCATATTTCTCTGGCACAGACTATAATCGTATTCCAGGCCTTTGTCCACCCTACTGGGGTGCTCCCCAGCAGAGGGAACAAAAGTCTACCCACAAAAACTGAGCAATTATCAGTGATTGACTCCGTTCCTGGGAAATGAAGGGGTGTGGAGGAAAACCCACACCTGATAATTAGCTTGTCACATTGCACCTGGGCTGGGACAGCCCAGGCCCACTAGAACGGAGGAGGAGGGCTAGACCTTTAGAGTCAACACAGTAGGAGCTCGTTTTGGGTGTGAGGGGCCAGCAGTGATGTCGGCTGGGGTGGAGCTCAAGAGTGACATAGGAATTGTAAAGAGTACGAAGGTCTACTGCATATACTAGTGATTAGAGTTATCTCTATATACAGAAAAGCAGAGTTCCATTAAGTGGGGTCGGAGGGGGGATGCAGTCACAGCACCAAGGGAGGGTGGGAGGGATACACGGGTATGGAGAAACATTTGAGGCATAGGGGGAAACAAGGGAAAAGGGTTAAAGGACGAGGGAATGGGCAAGATGGCGGGTCAGGGTCCAGAGAAAAGCCGCCGAGAGCAGCAGCAAAATGGCAGCCAGAACAAAAGAAAAAGTAAAGAAGTCCAGGAAAGTCCATGGCGTAGTTTCTTTCCTTCGCATGTGGCTGCAGGGCTGCTGCCTGCATCTGGTGTCTTCACGGCTGCTTTCTTTTGCGGAGGGGTGTATGTGCCCCGAGGGCCGCTCCGCACAGGCCCTCTCTACTGGCCCAGAATTGCAAGGGCTGCTGCAGACGTGGGGCGGCCGGGGGCTCACCTTTCTCGGCTGGGGCTGCATGGTGATCCTGCAGGTCCGGGAGAACCATAAATCCCTGGTGTGGAGAGGAGCCTCCCTCGCTGCTCTGGCCCCCGGGGGCACGGGACCCCGGGCTCCGCTTCAGAGCGGGCCGGGGGAGCCGCTGTTGTTGGGTGGTGGGCTGGGGAGCTGCTCTGGCTGGTGCTGAGATCTGTGGTTTGAAGAGTCGCCCCCGCCTGCAGAGCGCTCGTCGCGACAAGAGGTGAAGCGGTCTCGGCTGCCGCTGTGGGTTGCTCCTCTTGTCCGGCTCTTACCCCGCTCTCCAGAGTTCCACTGAATGGGTGTGATGTCGGCAGGTGTTGTTGTGACCCTTTTGGGTGTCCGTGCTGCATGTTCAGTTTCTCCATGGCATCTGTTTGTCTTCAGGTGTGGCTGTGGGCTGTGCTCCCTTTTGCGGTGCAGGCTTTGGTCCGACTTAACACCAGGTCAGAGCAGGTGTAAAATTCCTGCTGCTAACGCGCATTATCGCGTGTCTTTTGCTCTCAGTTTGAAAATCGTATTATTTGCTTATTTCATATGTTGGTTTATACTTACTGTTATTTTCCCGATTTACGCTGTTACAGCGCTGCCCTTTAACATTTTGCACGGTTATTCCCGGTGTTGTCTGCCGCACCCTTGCGACGCTGTCTTTTGTCCTGTCTCCCTTCCCGCCAGGCGTCGTCAGTGGTACACCCATTCTGCAGTTCGGCAAGCGCTCACCTGGCGGCCTGTGCTCCTCGGCCCGGTTTTGTGTCGAGGCAGTCATAACTGGACGACCTACGCGAAGGACCCATTGTATGTCTGCTTTTACCTATTAAAAGTAAAGTGTTTCCCTGACTCTTCTCATCGGTGGAGTATCCGATGGGAGCATAGAGGGGTCACGTTCCAACACCGACTGCTAGACATCCAGTAATAAACCTCAAACTGGGACAGAGAGCAAATCCACTCCAAAGTAGCAGCGAAGCAACATGTACTGCATAGTACATGGGACAGCTTTCTTTACATTATCTAGAGCAAAGAGATCCGCACAACTTCCATGTTATTAGAATTAATTAATGGAGTATATATGGCTAAAATGACCTGGTGATTATCAAAAGATTAGGAGCTATAGTAAAAATAAAGTGGGGGTGCTGTCATAAACGGAGCCGTGCACATTGGAAGTAGTTACATTGCGGACAGACATAGACTTAAAATTGCAGTGGTTGCTAAAACATTGATTTCTGGGGCACATTATGTTGAAGACCAGCAACTCTGCTGAGGCTGGCATGACGTCAGCTGTTTGTGTCCCCCCAAGCCTGCTCTGCTTCTTGCCTGGTAGCCTTTTAATGAGTGTAAGCCTGCTCGCAGCATGCATCTCCAGGAGGCAGGAAATGCACCACTGCGCTTTAGGCAAACACCATTTGCTCTTAAATCTGGAATCTCAGGAAGATTCCAGTGAGGAGCCACAGCATATCTTTCAAGAGGATCTGCTCAGCCAATAGATCTTGAAAATCATTACATTAACATTAATAAGAGCGAACCGGTTTGTCAGTAAGCACGATATGCAGTCCTGATTACATGCCAAAACCGACCCTACAACGTGGTCCTATATAAAAAGCATTGCCATTTCTAATGCCAATAGCGCAAACTCTCACAAATGCGAGACCATTTTAATGATGGCCACGCCCCTTTCTTTAGATGCTGCTCGCCGTATTGAGGTTACAGCTAGCGGCATCTAAAGAAAGAGTGTGCGGCCACCATAAAAGTAAAAGCATGGCATAGGGGGGTGCTTTTACAAAAAAAAAAAAAAAACATTTGTTTGTGAAGTTCTCAAACATGTTTGTTTGTTTTTTGGAAAAGGGCCCCATGCTGTGCTTTCAGTTTAATTGCGTACAAAAAAATTGCCAACTTCACCTTACTTGACACCTCCCAATTGAGGAAAACAAACCAGTATTACTATATGGTCTGTTTGGTATATTTACTTAATACCTTTTTGCTTTTTATTTCATTATATTAAAAAAAGTTTAGGTACAAAAAAGACACTTAAATACATTCAACAATTCCAACATAAATTTTCAAAGCAAATTACATTCCACATTGCATATATAAACACCACATAAATTACATTACATATATAAACACCATATTCATTTGGATCAACAATTAGACTCACAGAAATGATATCTAACTAAACAAAGGACAAAGTGAACATTTAGATACTATTATTAAACAAGTAGCAAATTAATGCATATTAAATTTGTCAAAGTCATTAAATGTGCTGCAAATTAATGCATTCCTGGTTCAAACCTTTTGAATGAGGAATGCATTAATTTGCAGCACATTTAATGACTTTGACAAATTTAATATGCATTAATTTGCTACTTGTTTAATAATAGTATCTAAATGTTCACTTTGTCCTTTGTTTAGTTAGATATCATTTATGTGAGTCTAATTGTTGATCCAAATGAATATGGTGTTTATATATGTAATGTAATTTATGTGGTGTTTATATGTGCAATGTGGAATGTAATTTGCTTTGAAAATTTATGTTGGAATTGTTGAATGTATTTAAGTGTCTTTTTTGTACCTAAACTTTTTTTAATATAATGAAATAAAAAGCAAAAAGGTATTAAGTAAATATACCAAACAGACCATATAGTAATACTGGTTTGTTTTCCTCAATTGGGAGGTGTCAAGTAAGGTGAAGTTGGCAATTTTTTTGTACACATTTAATTGATGGTCCAGCTGACTTCATGGTTAAGGACCTAACTCCTTAGTGTCAGAATTCAGTTTAATTGCGGCAGCACCCCTTTGTTTAGACGCGGCGTGCTGTAACCTGAATAAGGCGAGCAGCGTCTAAAGAAAGGGGTGTTGCCACTTTTAGAGTGAAAGCATGGTATGGGGCGCTTTAGATTTTGTAGCACGGCCGTTAAAAATTAAAACAGACCGCACTGACAACTACAATAAAAAAAGCATTGGCATAGCCAAAAGGTCTCGCATTTGGGACCTTATAAGTGTTTAGCCATGCAACAGTTTGTGTTGTTGCACCAAGGATATTCTGCTGCATAACTAAATACTTATAGGGGTCCAAAAAGCGAGACCCATTGGCTATGCCAATGCTTGTTTGTTTTTTGTTTCTGTTTTGTTTAAGTTGCCAGATCTACAATAGCTGGACATGGTTTTTGTTAACAGTTCTTTGCATTAAATGAACTTGTTTTCATTGCTCTGAATGTTGTTTCCATTCTGGTTGTAGGAAGCAGTCATTCCCGGGGAAGTGATGGCTGCCCATGCGCTGAACTTTGCATATGAGAAAAAGCCTGGTGTAGGCGCAATTTACAAGTGTGGAGTGAATGAACCCCAGGCAGCATGACTCACTCACACGGGAGTTCCTGCACTGCACCTGAATACTCAGCATGGGTTAAGGAAACTCGACCCACTCCCTCCCAGGCATCGAACACACATTTACCAAAAAACTCTGAGAAGAGCCTGCCTGCTGCACTGACGGCTGGTGGTTTGTGTGCCTGGTGAAAGCATGCATTGATAGCTGGTGGTGTGTGTGCCCGGTGAAAGCGTGCACTGACGGATGTTGGTGTGTGTGCCCGGTGGAAGTGTGCACTGACGGCTGGGGGTGTGTGTGCCTAGTGGAAGCGTGCACTGATGGCTGGTGGTGTGTGCGCCTGGTGGAAGCATGCACTGACGACTGGTGGTGTGTGTGCCTGGTGAAAGCGTGCACTGACGGCTGGTGGTGTGTGTGCCTAGTGGAAGCATGCACAAACGGCTGGTGGTGTGTGTGTGTGTGCCTGGTGAAAGCGTGCACTGACGGCTAGTGGTGTGTGCCTGGTGGAAGCGTGCACCGACGGCTGATGGTGTGTGTGCCTGGTCGAAGCGTGCACGGACGACTGGTAGTGTGTGTGCCTGGTCGAAGCGTGCTCTGACGACTGGTGGTGTGTGCCTTTTGGAAGCGTGCACTGATGGCTGGTGGTGTGTGTGCCTGGTGGAAGCGTGCACTGAGGGCTGGTGGTGTGTGTGCCTGTTGGAAAAGTTTGCACTGACTGGTGGTGTGTGCATGGTGGAAGCGGGCACTGACGGCTGGTAGTGTTTGTGTGCCTGGTGGGAAGTGTGCACTGACGGCTGGTGGTGTGTGTGCCTGGTGGGGAAGCGTGCACTGACGGCTGGTGGTGTGTGTGCCTGGTGGGAAAGCATGCACTGGCGGCTGGTGGTGTGTGTGCGTGGTGGAAAAGCGTGCACTGATGGCTGGTGGTGTGTGTGCTTGGTGGAAGCGTGCATTGACTGCTGGTGGTGTGTGTGCCTGGTGGAAGCGTGCAATGCGGCCGGTGGTGTGTGTACCTGGTGGAAGTGTGCAGTGATGGGTGGTGGTGTGTGTGTCTGGTGGAAGCAGGAGCATTCACAGCAATAGAAGAAACAAATGAAACTGACGAATGGGAGGGGAGAGTGCCAGCAGAGGAGCATTTACAGCATAGAATACACAAATGAAACTGACAAAGAGGGAGGGGGAGAAGGGAGGGGGAGTGCGAGCCGAGGAGCCTGATTACAGCAATACAAACACAGATGGCAGCTGTGCATGTGCACACTCTCGTGAACACAAGCTGGAGGCCAACAAAAGCCTCTGGTGGCACTTTTAAAAGCCACTTACTAAATGTCTCAAAAAGACAGCATGTCTCAGGCGAGACCTAAAAAGAAGCGTGGCCACTATAGTTACAGTGAATTGCGCTGGCAAATTAAATAAATAAAGAAGCGCAGCCGCTGTAGTTAAAGCGGACCGCCATTACTTATTAAAATATAAAAGATGCGGCGTGCACTGTTGTAGGAAAGTACGTCATGAATGGAACAGGGGAAACTCATTAAAGAAAATAGTGCTCACAGACTAGAGAAAGCAGACTGTGTAACAACACAAGTAAATAGTCCTGTCCTCGTGGGTGGTTACAAATGCAGCAAGACCGTACCAAGGAGGGACTTCTAAGCGAATTCATGAATCAGGTGCTATGATTTAGAAAGTAAAGTAACAGGAGCCAATTGAAAAGATGGGCAGGAAATGGGCGGAACTTCAAGTCCCTACCTGAATACAGCATGCCTCACAGAGCAGTGCATGTGCTGGCCAGGCTCGACCTAAAAATGATATATATTATCTTTCATGCATTCATGTGAAAGAAACTCTAATTTCAAGATACGTTATTTGAGCGTCCCTGAAATAGGCTGTGCTATTAGATTATATAATTATTACTGTGCATTTGGGTCATGAATGTGTGTTTTTTTTATTATTTAATTAATATTGTTCGAAGCGTAATGTTTTATTGTTTCTTTTCCCCCCACCAGGTGATGCTTTCCCCTGGACGATCAGCTTGACTCATTTCAGTGTGTACACTCTGCTCGGACAGCAGATGACGCTGAGTTTGGTGGAACCCATGGGCTGCACCTCCACTCTGGCCGTCACCTCGCATAGTCTGCCAGGCTCCGGTCCTGAATCCAGACACTCGTTTGTTGTCTGTCTGCACGTGGACCTCGAGCCATTGGAAATAAAATGCTCCAACCCCCAGGTTAGTGCATTTAACTGATTTATGAACAGACGTTGCAAATAACTCGATTTAACTGCCATTGTTCTGAGTTTTGTTGGGGACATCCTATTCCGTTAGACATGGTAAAGTTTCTATTTAAATGCTGGGTCACGAAGATGAGGCTGTCTGCATTAAGAGTTCCTTTGATGTACTCTCAGGTTCTGAAATGTAAACCCATCCCAAAATGTTACTGGTACAGCACAAATGCATCTTTTGGCAGATAGAATTAAATCACTTGCAGATGTGCAGCTTGTAAGTGCTGAAACATCGCAGTGCACTTACTCGCAATCTGCATGATGAAGAAAATCCTGTTTGTGCTCTTGGGTGCAGCTTTGAAAGCTTTCAGGTGAAATTGGAGTTGGTTGAAAATATGTTGTCCATGTGCCTCTTAATTAGAATATGTGTGCCATGCTGCTCGGGGTCGCTTTCTTAGTCCACAACTATAGAAGAGTTGTGTATACACTGATGTCTTGCACATATAATTAAATGAAAGGAAATCGGGTTACTGTAGAAAATGTTCATGTGAGTTAATCTAGCAGTTCTGAATTTGCACAAATATAGTTTAGCATATTTAAAAGTGATCTGGCAATTGTAACTGTGTACTGTACTTAGTAAAAAAAAAGCTTGTAAAGGAAAAGGGGATAGTTGGAAACCCATCCAGAGAGCTGAGGGTAGAGAGTGCCCAAAGACCACTGTAGGTAAAGCCAGACTACAACAACATTCAGGAAAGTAAAGCCTTATTAAAAGTAGCCTTGCTTCATCCGTGATTACAGTGGGTTAAGACTGAACACTTCTCCTTGTTGTATTTGGAGTGTGCAGGGAAGCGTGAACACCAATAATTAAACAGATAATTTATATAGAAAGCAAAAGGCCAATCAGTTTAGTCAAAAGAAAAGTATTAACTAAGAGCCTCAAAATATTTGAGCTAGACAGTAAAGATAAAAAGAAATGGAAGCAGAAGCAGAAGCAAAGGGTTTAACTATTTCCAAGGAATAGTAATGGTGCCCACCATTAACATTGCTCCCTATGGAAATCCATATAAGTTTGTAAAGAACTTAGAATTGGCGAGAACAACAACTAAATTCCTTTATCAGCCTTTTCAGTAGGCCTTGGTATAAGATAATTGAACTTTTGAATGCAGTCAGTTACATAGCAATGGTGGGCAATTCTCAGTAAAAATGTTCGGACCTATTCCCTCCATTTGTATCCTCTTGGCCCTCCTCCCCCAACGCTCTACACGACACGTTTTCCTCTCCCCCCAGACTGCACGCTCTCAAACACATATTAACTAACCCATCGCCTCGCCAACTGGTCACTCAGCTTTGATCCATTACACAAGACATGGCACCTGTGGCTGTCCCGTCCGCCTACACAATTTTGGCAGAACTCACCAACCCCCTCTTACTGATACCCAATGGTCCTACTATGGTGGCCAAATGGCTGCCCTCTCCCAGAACTACACATTGCGCCTTATCCACTTCAAATTCCCCCACTGGCTATACCGCACCTTGTTGCACCTCCATCGCACGGTCTTAGTGAAGGACACCTGCTGTTTGCGTTGCACTGTCCCTCTGACCTCTTTTCTACATCTCGCCTGGTAATGCCCACCCATTGCTGCCTACTGCCTGGGGTCTTTCCCGCTTTGCTCCCCATAAAAGTCCTTCTTCTCCCCCAGGCCCCTCTTGCCATACTTTTAGGCTATGTTCAAGAGGCCCCCCAATAGTCCACCTAACTGCGATGCTTTTATTCCTAGACAGCGCTGTGTGGCCATCCATTGGGGAAGATGTCCAGCTACCAAAGTGGAAGATGGGCTACAAGACGTGATTTACTGTCAGGAGCAACTCTCTGTATATTGGGAGGTTATGCCCCCACTGCTCCTGCCCCATGACATTTGGGAACCTGTCCTAACATACTTAAGAAAGAGAGACTCGCCCCACCAGAAGACTGCGAGGAGCCCCCCTCCGAAGGCCGACTCTTTACACTGTCTAGCATTGTAGGCGACCTCCCCTGAGACCCTGTCTTCACCTGCCCCCTATCCCCCTGATGTAGGAGTGCCTGTAACCTCCAAACAATCCGGGCCATCACCCACGGTCTATATCGGTGTGGGAAATGTCTTACTACAACTGTGGTGAATGTATCCACCTATTGGTGGGTCATTATGATGTCCTTATTCCTCCTTCCCCTTGCTTCTATACTGTGCTCCCACCCTTGTTCCCTTGTTGATGTACACATTTGTATATTTCTAAAATGCCAATAAATTTAATTCTTCAGACCTAGTCACTTTCCTGGAGCAAAATAATTTCAAGTGTGATTGGTTCTAAGTCTTTCTTTAACAAGGACATTCAGGAGGTTGGGGTTTTGAGCTCGAGGAAGATGGTATCTTGAGCCTGCACCTCCTCTCAGGAAGACAAGTTCTCACCAGAAAATTCATGCTTCAAGTTCAGCCATAAGGCTGCAACAACGCTGAAGGCTTCCGCATGATGTAAGGCACTCGGTGACGGATACAGAGTCTGTGGAAGCGCCGGGCCTCTCCTGCCTCACCGCCTCACTGAGCGTAAACCACGCTGAACCCCGAAGGCCCCGATGTTCCAGGTCTGACACTGCAGTCTGCTGACTACTGACCACGACAACGTTCTACAAGTAAGGTTACCAGTCAGTTGCCAATAAAGTGAAAAGTGAATTTATTAAATACAGCCGGCTTGTATCTGCCTGACTGCCTGCCTATCCCTAACATGGCGGACCTTTGCGGTCTCTAAAAGTGCAGCCGCTCACGGAGGTCCAAATGCTTTACTAGCACGGAGATCACGTGACCTCTTTGCACCTCATATTGGACAACGCGTGTGTCCAGAATGAAATGTTAGACTCTGTGTTCATCAGGAAGTCCAATTACTAGTATAACAAACATGATGGCCGCTGATTATCTCTGGAGGCATCAAGGAACATGCAGCAGTAGCAGGCACAAGCTCATCTGATCTGCGAAAACCCTCTGCCGGCAGTCACCACAGTTGTGATCCATGCTTCTTCCCTCGGTTGGGGATGCCATCTTGATTGCTTAGAGATTCGCAAAGTCTGTTTTCCTAAAGAACATACGTGCCACTTCATTCGGCTTGAGCTGTGGTTGTTAGTTGTAGTTCCTTACCTTATAATTTCCCCCCAGGCGTCAGGCTGGATCAGGAGATTATTTCTTCAGCAGTACCCCTGCATGTCGTTCGGTAATGTACGTCGGCTAAGCGTCCATCATGGGCGTCGGTATGACATCGCTGGACCCACATAGATGCCGCCCATATGCGCTGTCGTCAATTCTTTCTTTTTCTGTGCCAGCATAGCCCAGATCCAGAGAGAGCTACCTCTATCTTTTTTTGACTTTCTGTCAATTTCTTGTTCAAGTCGTAAACTCCTGGTGCCATGAAGATGTCCCAGCGAAGGACCGGCTTCAAGCCCCGTGGTTTTTGCCACTGGATGATGTCCATGATGGATGCGCACCTCGTGTGCCTCTGATGTCTGGAGCGCAACAACGACCCAAAGTCGTGCTCCGAGTAATGGGCCATGAACCCGAAGGCTTTGCGGGAGTGGTCCCGAAAGCTGCTGGGGGCCTGGCGTTTGGTTCCGCTTTGCTCCCATTCTCGTCTGAGGACAAGGTCTCAAGAAAGGTTGCAGAGTCCACACTCCTTGCACTCAAAGTCATCGGGGAGATCTTAGAGTAAGTCAGGGAAGCACAGGCGTTCTTCGACTTCTCCCCGTTGGTCGACCAACGCAACGTGGGATCCAGAGTGTTGTAGCTTGAAGGCTTCGTTCCCGGAACCTACTTCTGAGACTGCTCCGTGCCTCCTTCCTTTTTCGGGAGCCGGAGCATCTCCTGCCCAGATCTAGAAGTTTTATGAGGACTTGTGCCTCATGTTTGGGATGCCCGGCTCTGCCGGTGCACCTTTGGGCCCAGCAGGTTTGGTCTGGGGCCCTGCGACTTTGATGCCGGTAGCTGCGGCCCCAGCGGGTCACCGTGAATCCAGGACTGCATCTGAATCAACACGGTCAATCTCACTCAACCTTCCCCCATGAAGAAGCTTCCGTCGTCGACCGTGCCCCCAGTCCACGCCGACCTCATCCCCGAAGTGGACACGGACCCGGACCGATTCCGACGCCGGAAGGGACTTTCGTTCCTGTGTTCATTCCGGGTGCTCCTTTTGGACCAGAAGGTGAGGATGGCGTTTGGGAGGAGCCGCTGGACCCTTTATTTAACCAGCTTGAGGAACCGGACTGGCGAATGGACCTGGGTGATGCCAGTGGTCTGGACACGTCCCCTGACACTAGCTTGCTTTCTCCCCCTTACCATGGCTATGGAGGAGGGAGATTCCTATGCTGTGGTGGTGAGGAGGGCAGCTGAAGTCCTCTGCCTCAAACTCTCTAAGATGGCAGTCAGGACTAACCTCCTGCCAGAGGTACTTTAGCCTGTGGCTTCCGTTTCTGAACCCCTTTTGCCGTTCAGTGAAGCACTCACTTACGTCCTTCTGGACACTTCTTCTGCTGCCACCGCCTCGCTTCGGGCGACCAAGTGTTCCTGACCTAGCACCCCTCCTCTGAGAGCTTGGTAGTCCCAGCCTCATCATCAAAAGACACATTCCTTCTGCTCCCCCAGATAGGGAACCCAAGAAGTTGGAACATCCTCCAGCCTGGTGTTGCGGTCAGTGAATACTGCATGCCTCTTGGGCCGATACTCCAATACTATACAGTTGTGCAGGTGCTGCCTCCTTGCCGGGAGGAAGCTCGCGGCATTCTCTCTCAAGCAGGTGCATACAGGATAGACGCAGCCAAATTTACCATACGATGTGGCCTTGATTCCATCGACTCACTGAGCAGAATGATTGCCACGTAGGTAGCTGTTAGATGCTATGCCTGGTTGAGGACTACTGGCTATAAAGGGGGTTTCCAATCTTCCTTGTTGGACATGCCCTTTGATGGCACTTGCCTTTTTGGTGACAAGGCAGACTCAGCACTTGAGCGCTTCAAGGATTCTCGAGCTATGGACAGATCCTTGGGCCATGCTGCTACCTCAAGTCCACCTTAGTCTGCCTTTCATGGCTACGAAATGGGAACCCAACCACGTTCTGTCCAGCCATTCCATTGAGTCACGCAAGCTGTCCAGTTCTGCGCAGATGTGGGAACCAGCATCCTCGTGGTTCAGGGAGCCAGCGGACATGCCAGTTCACCTTTTCCCCACTTTCCACTGCCTCAAAACCTTCCTTGTCCGACGTTCCAGGCCCATCAGTCTTAGGCAGGATCCGCCATCGCCTCCTCCACTGGCAACCCACCACGTCGGACAGGTGGGTACTCCAAATAGCTCAAAGGGGCTACTCCCTCCCCTTCAAGACTACCCCTCCCTCCATGCCATCTTCTTACGATCGCATGTCGGAGGTTCATTTGGCACTTCTCCACCAGAAAATATCTGCTCTCTTGGCCAAGGGAGCTATAGAGAGGGTCCCTGTGCCAGCAGTAGGTCATGGTTGTTATTGTTATACCCGCTACTTTCTGGTACCGAAGAAGGACAAAGGCCTGCATCCTATCTTAGACCTCCGGGCCCTTAACTTCCACCTCCGGAAGGAGAAGTTCAGCACGCTCACCCTAGTCCAAGTTCTGTCTGCACTCGACCCAGGAGACCGGCTGGTGGTGTTGGACTTGCATTACGATTATTTTTATATCCCCATCCTGCCCTAAGTTCATGGTAGGCCACAGGCACTTTCAGTTCACCATGTTCCCCTTTGGCCTTACCAGTCCCCCTCAGGGGTTCACAAAGGCGGTGGTTGCAGCTCATCTGTGCAGATCAGGGGTTCCAGTCTTCCCCTTTCTCGACGACTGGCTGTTAAAGCTGGACTCACGCCAGGCTGTTGTCTTCCACCTCCAGACTACGGCAGGCCTCCTGCATTCACTGGGGTTCACTGTCAACATGACAAAGTCATACCTGACTCCCTCTGAGACACTTACTTTCATCGGGTGGTTCTGGACACAGTGCAGTTTCTGGCCTATCGAACTGAGCAGCAAGCCCGGAATGTTTGGGCTATGATACCGATGTTTCAGCCTCTGTCCCAGATTTCGGTGAGACTCTGAAGCTGCTGGGCCTTATGGTCTCCTGCATCCTGATTGTGGATCATGCCAGATGGCATATCTGGGCTCTGCAGTGGGACCTGAAGTTCCAGGGGGCGCATCAAGGGAATCTTTCAGACTACATCAAGATCTGGTGGGGAACTGCGCACCAACTGCAGTGGTGGCTCACGAACCAAGATTGGGTCAGAGGCAGATCCCTCTCCCTTCACAAACCAGATCTAACAGTTGTGAGGGATGCTTCACTTCTGGGATGGGGCGGCCACCTGGGAGAAGCAGAGATCAGAGGCTTGTAGTCTTCAGAAGAGTCTGGCCTCCGTTTCAACCTTTTGGAGCTCCGGGCGATCAGACTGGCACTAAAAGCATTCCTTCCCTCTTTCAAGGGGAAAGTGGGGCAGGTGTTCATCTGACAACACCACCACCATGTGGTACTGTAACAAACAGGATAGGGTGGGGTCGTGGACAATTAGTCAAGAGGCTCTACGCCTCTAGACAGGGCTGGAACATCAGGACATAACCCTGGTGATTCAACACCTGGCAGGCTCCCTGAATGCTAGGGCCGACAAACTCAGTCGTCGGTGCCTAGTCAATCACAAATGGCGTCTCCACCCGGAGGTGATGCAAGGTCTTTTTCAGTGGTGGGGAGAGCCTTGGTTAGATCTGTTCGCATCCGAAGAGAAAGCGCATTGTCAGCAGATTTGCTTGTTGGAGTTTCCACGGTTGCGCTCACTTAGCGATGCTTTTTGGCTTGAGTGGAGCTCCGCCTCCTCTACACCTTTCTCCCTGTACCACTTCTGCCCAGAGTGTTCAAGAAGATCAAGCGCGACTGGGCTCAAGTTATTCTTGTTGCTCCGGAGTGGGCACGAAGAGTCTGGTACCCGACCTTCTGTGAATGGCCATCGATCCTCCGATCAGGCTACCACTTCGGGAAGATCCTCTGTCGCAGCAGCAGGGGAGGGTTCTTCATCCGAACCTGTCCAGTATCCCCCTCCTTGCATGGAGATTGTGCGGCAGCAGTTGTTAGCTATCAACTTTCCGCTTCGAAGTCTGTGATGTTATCTTGGTAACCAGGCATTCCTCCACAAAAACGGTATACGCCTGTAGGTGGAACAAATTTGTGCATGGTGTACAGCAAAGGCTGAACAGCCAAGTCCGGAGAGACGGGTACTTTGCTCGTTCCGTCCTCCAGGACTTCCTGGTATGATCATGGTTTGCAGACCCTCCTCCAGGGATGGTATTGCTGGTGTATCTATTCTAATGGAAGTCAATGGAGAAGTTGCGGTTGCAGTTTTGCAGAAGAAGGAGCCTTCCCAGAGGACCCCAAAGAATTCCCTTGGAGGACGGAAGGTTGGAGAGACAACACACTCATGGATACCCTGGAGACCAGGTTACCTACACCAGGGAAGCCAGATGCATTCTGGTACTTGGAGGTATTTACAAGGTGAGGAATCTATGGTTAGATTATCCACCAGAAACCAAAGGTAAATAACTTGTTCTATAAATCCTAATCTTTGCACCTTAGTTTTAAACCAGGATAAGGACTTTATGTTTATGTTTCTGTGAAATTGTATAATATAATATGTAATAATATTTGTTTCGAATTAGTCCAGCCATATTTATCCGTTTAAATCCCTAATAGCATTATACGTTATGTTACGTCTTTTATGCTTAGGAAATGTCCCTTTAAATATTATATTTGCAAAATGGAATAACTCCCAAAAATCCTGTGTTTGTGATTTCTGCTATAAAGGAACTCAAAATATGTTTCATGTTTTGCATTCATGTCCAACATTGTAAGAGGCTCGAACGAAACTTGTGTAATTATGTAACCTGAAACGCTCTGATTCTCATGTAAAGCGCTCTGATACCTCCGGGTCTAGCCAGCGCTATATACAACTTTGAAAATAAATAAAATGAAGTATAACTGCCAGATTCATACCTTTGTTAGACGCGCATGCGATTTACTCAAAGCACTGTGATCGAGTGCAATGCAATGCAGAGAGTAATTAAACAACTACCTGCATGGCATAGTTAATGCCAGCAAAATACTGAGGACATGGGTGTACGTGTAGAAGAAGACACACAGTGGCAGCTGTGTCCCAATTAATGTGAGAGAAGCAGCAGAGTAATGTGAGAGAAGCAACAGAGTAAACAGAAACAACAGTAATAAAATAAGCTATTGAGCTCAATTGTCCACGGAACATTTTTTAGAAGTCATAAGGGTCAAAAGCCACTGACCCAAAGTGATCTGCTCTGCTGCTTACTCCAATATGGAGAATACATCACCTTTAACTCTCAAATAGTAAAGATAAGAAAAGGAGGCTCACAGCTGTATAGCACGTATAGCAAGCCATTATAGAGACTAAATAGAGAACGGGTCACAATACTACTATTATCTCAGCTATTAATTCTCCATATATAAAAGCCTGTTCAAAAGGACCTTCAGTACATTTTCCATTAGCGAACTAAAATTGGGCTCCGATGCTACTATTATCTTAAACTGATGATCTTTCATTTACCACCGCTGTTAATCATAATAATAAAAATTGAGCAACAGAATCATCAAATCAGTCTTCAGCCTCAAAAGGGGAGTAAGGTCCAACAGAGCTGTCTTCTACAAAGTCATACAACAAATACTACCGTTGTACAAAAATGGCAGAGAAAGAAAATAAAACAAGCCTAAAGAGAGTGAAAGCAACCCGCCAAACTCAGACTCTCCAACTAAAAATAAACAAGACATCAATTCCACCATGGAAAACATCTTCAAAAAAACTTGCAGATGTACATGAACTAGCGAAATCAACAAAGGAGAATACTGACAATATGCAAAGTGAGATTTCCGCGATCCACCAAGATATCAGAGTGACCAATTCTAGAATTGCAGAATCAGAGAGTACAATCAGCCAGTTGGAGGACTCTGATACTACATTGAGCAAATCCTTCTAAACACTCAGTGTTACCACAAATTCACCAAATAAGCTCCTTTCGGAATTGGAAGACAAGAACAGGGGTAAAAACCTCTGTATTTTTGGAGTTCCGGAAAGCGAAAGGGCTCCGCTGGATTATGGATTGCCTTTCTAAAATAATGGTTCACACAAACCACAAATCTTGTTTAACAAGCCTATAGAATTCGACAGGGCGCATAGAGTGCCAACAATGAAGCTCCCAAATCAGAAATCTCCTAGACCAATCGTTTGCAAACCACTCCGATACCAACATGTAGAACTCATTTTAGCCTCAATGAGAATGCACAACAACATATTATGAAGGGCAACAAAATCTTTATCTCTCAGGACTACCGTAAGGCTACAGTTGAAATAAGGAAGGGCTTCCTAGCCCTACGCCCGAGACTTACGGCCATGAATGATCAATTCTCTTTTGCTGGACCAGCTAAGTATTGTGTCTTAGTCCAAGGGACTCCCTACATCTTCATGGACAGTATTGCTTTAAAGAACTTCATCAACGAAAAAGAGAAGACAGTAATGAAGATATCAAAACCACAATACACCTTGGAAGATGTCCAAACTTAATTTCTCTAATCGTGTAAGAATCTGTCAGCTCTGAGCTGTGTATTGTCTCAAGGTTTTACTGGTATATACCAAGGCTATATGTATGTAAGATATCTGTATGTTACAATGATCTTACAGATCTCATATGCTCACATGTTTTAGTAAGCACAAGTTCTCATATGTTCACACGCACTATTAATAATATGTTCCCCAGGATGACAGTGGGGGTCCGCGACATACACCCGCTGGATATGAGATTGAAGGACCCGCAGCAGTCCCACTTCTGAGTGGACCAAGCCCCCCGTAGGTCCCCGTAGGCCACAATCCTTTCCGGGGCCTTCTCCCGTCGAAGAATCCAGGCCAAAAGTCGACCTGATTTATCTCTCTCCCTATTGAGACGCTGCCTATATTGTGTGAGGGTATATTTATCGAGTCTATCCAGAATATCGTGGATGCGTGTCCGAGTGTCATGTTCCCGCCTCCTGTAGCTCTCGTTTGAGCTGCATCCGAACCCTGTAGGTTAGGCTCATGCACGCCGCCCTCACCACCGCTTTTAGGGCATCCCATTTCGTGGCCAGTGAGAGATCCCCCCCCAGTTAAGGTCCACGTAGTCAGTTATAGCAGTTTCTATCTAATGCTTCCCCACCTGGACCTCAAGAATCTCCATTGGTAACCTCCAGGTCCAGGGGCGACACAACGGAGCCCCCCAATTCACCACACACGCCACAGGGGAGTGATCAGAAAGGAATCGTGCCTGATGGGTTACCTCAAGGGACATGGCGGGCTCTGGGTTTGTGATAAAGACCCTGTCCAAGCGACTATGTGTATTGTGAGTGGAGGAAAAACAGGTGTATACCTTCTGAGTAGGGTGTCTCTGGTACCAGACATCCTGAGCTCCTATATTCCCCATGACCTCCTGGAGTTTCGCTGTCATTCGTGGTTTCATGCCATCACCCATTTGGAACCTGTCAAGAATGGGTTCTAGGACACAATTAAAGTCCCCAATCCAAAGTATCGGTACCTACAGTTCCGGGACAGGACCTCCTGCAGGGACTGAAAAAAGTCTGGGTCATCTGTATTTGGTGCATAGGTGTTCAGTATCGTGACATCCCTGTCATCTCTGCTCTAAGGAGCAGCTACCTCCCATGGATGTCAGCCTCCACATACTGAACAGCTACCGGGACTCCGGGGGCCACCCAGACTAGGACCCCTCTGGCACGTGTAGAAAACGAAGAGTGGAAAACCTGTCCCTGCCATTTTTTCCCCAATTTTTGAGCCCCTTCGTCTGTGAGGTGAGTTTCTTGGAGGCATGCTATCGAGACCTTATGCCTGTGAAGGGAGGACAGGATCCTATATCTCTTGGTGCGCGTACCCAGCCCCCTCACGTTCCAGCTCAGAAATGTAGGCCCCATACAAGGTGAAGTGACCGATCTTGCCGTAGTTCGCGTCCCATGTAGCCATCCCGATCCCGTGCCCGAAATGCAATACATACGATGCCTGGGAAAAAACAACAACCCCCCCTAAGGACACCCTCCAACGAGCAATTTACTGACAACAACAAAACATGCAGAAATGCCCTTCCCATGCTGGTGCCAGGTGCCAGGACATGACTGCTAGTGTGTGCGGTATGGTGATTTAGAGTGTCCTGAGGCGGAAAGCCGGGACTTAGCGCGATCTATCAGTTTTTAAAACTGTCGTCTGTGTTTTTTACCTGTGTTTTTAACCTGCACCTTATTCGCATTGTAATTTGCCCCGAATGTTCACTCACCCGATCGTAGGGAAATAGAAATTGACTGAACACCGCTGTGTCATAGCGGGTCGCTCTCCCTTCCCAACAACTTTTGCTGAGTCAATCGGCCCACTTGGCCCGGATCACTTCCCCAGACCGCCCCCATCGCAGCCGAGTAGGTGCTGCTTAGGGCCCGCCATCTTGGGTGAGGAGAAGGCGCAGGGCTAGCAGACTAGTGCTAGGCCCCTCCTGCCCTCTCCAGGATAAAATGTCACCCTATTCTAGGAGGCGCAGCGGACGGGCGCAGCGGGGGCGCCGGCGGGGTGCCAAAGGCGAGTCCGTCCGCAACAGGCCGGGACCAGGGGCCACAACCCCTGCACTACCGACTAGCCACATACCGAGTACAGCAATGAGTGCCATTACATACTCAGGCAGTGAGCTTATGAATCTTAACATCTTAGGCGTCATGCGCAATCTTAGGACCCTTGAACACCATGGGTCCAGTCTGCTGTCATAACTGCAAATGGGAGAGTGATCCTTGGTTCTGCCCCGCCAATATAAGCACCCCAGACCTTACACTGAGATGTATCTACCTCAATGCAAGATCCCTCCCAAAACACGCAACAGGAATTTGGGATATTTTGAGCACTGATAAACCCGATCTGGCCTTCATTACTGAGACTTGGCTCGACAATCACAATACCCCGGATATCGCAATGGCCCTCCCAGCACATTATAAAATCCTCAATCTGAATAGAGGGAAAAAAAGGGGAGGTGGGGTGGCATTGCTATTCAAAGATTCCCTCATTTGCAGACAAAAGGCTATCACGCAGACAAACATCCATGAAGCAATGGCGTTCTCAGTGTCCATAAACACCAACATTCTTCTTGGCGGTGTGATCATCTATAATCCACCAGGATGCTCGTCTGACTTTAGCACCCAACTTCTTGCACAAATGATGCTGGTCTGTTTGAACAATAAAAATATCCTGCTTATAGAGGATTTTAACATTCACTATGACAATAGTAACAATCCCCTAGCTAAACATCTAGAGGAGAACATGGAAATCCTACAACTGTCCCAGAGAATCGAACAACCAACACACATGGCAGGACACACATTAGACCTGATTTTCTCCAATATAGGTTCCATTCTCATCAAAGGAATAAAACCTGTGACATGGACAGATCACTCTTTGTTTGAGTTCAATATTAACCTACCTGTCAAAAACATCAGACCTTCAGCCCCGACAGCGGCAAAAACCAGGAGCTGGAAAAATTTCTCAGTGGAAGTTTTTCAGCAACAGTTTGCATATCCTAATATAACAAAAAAAGTTATCAATGACGAATAGATCATCTCCAGAACCACATCACGAACGCACTGGAACATTGTTCAGTGATACGCCCCAATAATAAACCCAGACGTACCATGTCGGAAAATTGGTATGGGCCAGAACTAAAATCCCTAAAAAGGAAATGTACATCACTTGAACACAAATGGAGACTTACAAAAACTCAAGACACCAGATGTCATATAAGAAAGAACTTATACTATATAATAAATCCATTAGGAAAGCGAAAAAGGAATATTTTTCTCGCAGAATAACAGAAAATAATAACTCATCCAAGGAACTATTTAAAATAGTCAAAGAACTGTGCAGTCCTACAAGTCTTTCATCAAAGCTGACTCCCTCACAAGTAGGCTGCAATAAAATTAACGATTTCTTCTGTGAGAAAATAGATAAAATCTACTCTTCATTTTCCAATATCAACTCGGAATGCTTAGAGGCCCATGAGTCATCCATCCCTCAGATTCAGTTGCTCCAGCTTTGGTCCGTATTCGGAAGAAGAAGTGGGTAAAGCCATGTTAGAAATAAAATCAGGCTCCCCGCTGGACCCTTGTCCACATCATATCTTTGCGCAACTAGCCCCAATAATATGTCCAGCAGTAACACAAGCATTGAATCACTCGCTAGAATCTGCTGAATTCCCAACTAACTGGAAGAACGCCATAGTTACCCCACTACTAAAAAAAGCAGGCTTAGACATCAACAATCTTGCTAACTATCGACCCATATCTCAACTGCCCTATCTATCGAAAGTTCTAGAAAAACTGGTTAACAAGCAACTATCCACTTTTCTGGAAACAAACAACCTATTAGATGTCTCACAAACGAGCTTCAGGGTCAATAACAGCACAGAAACAACACTCCTGTCAGTGCTGGATAACATCAGAACGCAGGTAGACCGGGGGAAAACAGTCGCCCTAATATTATTAGATCTCTCGGCGGCGTTTGATACCGTACCACACAACCTGCTACTAAGAACTCTTGCAGCAAAAGGTATCCGAGACAGAGCCCTGGGGTGGTTACAATCATTTCTGTCAGATAGAACGCAATCAGTGCGCATGGGTAACTTTTCATTCCCTCACCGGAACATCAAATATGGGGTCCCACAGGGGGCCTCATTGAGCCCAACGTTGTTTAACGTGTTTGTGTCCTCCCTAGCAGTGATAGGAAGAAAGTGGGGTGTCGAAATCTGTTCCTACGCAGACGACACCCAGCTAACTGTAATCCTGGACGATGATGATGACCCTAAGAACAGGCTACTAAACTGTCTCACCGAACTGTCTGATTGGATGCATAGCCATTGCTTAAAACTGAACGCAGATAAATCGGAGATATTGCTGTTCAGTGGTCACATTCAGTTGTGGGATAACAGTTGGTGGCCAGTGCCACTGGGCACCCCCCCAATTCAAACACCGACAGCAAGGAACCTGGGAGTGACGATCGATAACACTCTGTCTATGAAATCCCACGTGTCAACAATTTGCGGCAAAGGCTTCGCCTTGCTGAAAATGCTCAGAAGAGTCTTCCCCTGGATTCCCACCGAGTGTCGAAGGATCCTGGTTCAGTCACTATTGATGAGTAGGCTGGACTATGGAAACTTCCTGTTTGTAGGCATGGCAGACTATCTTTTCACTAAACTACAAATAGTGCAAAACGCTGCGGCTAAGGCAATCTGTAAGAAAAGAAAATTCGACCCAGTCAAGAGCTGCTTAATAGAGCTCCACTGGCTGCCAATGAGGCAGAGAGCAACCTTAAAAATGCTGTGTATAACACACAGAGCACTGCATAACACAGGCCCACTTATCCTAAGAAATAGGATTAAGTTTTATGCACCAACCAGAAATCTTCGCTCTCAATTCACAGCAAGAGCAAGAAAGACTCGTGTGAAGAGAGCCAGGATGGGAGAGCGAGCATTCTCCCACATAGCCGCAACCAAATGGAATGAGTTCCCCGTGGCTCTCAGACTCACGGAATGCCACCTGTCATTTAAGAAGCAATTGAAAACCTTCCTTTTCCCCAAACCAGGCTAAATCCACAGGACTCTGGTCAGTCCATCGCCCATCATAGTTATTGCAGCGCCGTGGTATCCTACTTAGGATGATTGTTAGCGCTTTATAAGAAAAAATACAAATACAAATACAAATACAAATGCACAGCCAAACCATGAGCCCAACCGGGCTGAACTACCCAACAAGTGGAGAAGAGAACCTCCCTCCCCCAAGTCCAGCTCCCGACACATGCCAGCCGTCCCAAGACATTATGCAGGGTCTCGGGCCATCTGAGTAAGCGTCTGGGGGACTCCCATGCCCCCCCCGCAGGGCTAGCACCCAACTCAGTTCAGTCGCCTCGAAGAGTATCTCACTGTCTCGAATAGCCCAGGACTTCAGCGCACCACCCCCTTGTGCACTATCCCCCCGGTGGCTATTTGCAGTGGTTTGACTACCCCGAGCCCCCGGCGGTTAACAACCCCCAGCCCTGAAATGTCAGACCCCCCCGTACCACAGCAGAATGAATACATGAAAAAGTAGTAGGATATCATCCTCATGGCAGGACAGAGGGGGTTGTAAGTGAGCCCCTGACAGTTTCAGGAACCGTATCAGTGGTTGGCTGGAGAGTTTCCAGTACCAGTTCCCCGTCCTGAGGAGCTACCACAGAGAGCGCGTGGGGGTCGTCAGTCTCCGAAGATTCCAGGCGGAGGGCGCCGTCGTCTCCCACCGTGATTCGCTGTCTCTTCCCCTGGGCGGCATCCGCTGATTGATTCCCTGCGCCTGTTACCTCACCTCCTCAGCGGTTTGGACCCCCATGTACTCCGGGCGCCCCCACGTTCACCCTGCGGGAGGGCATCTCCCCTAATCTCAAGCCACTCCCACACCTCCTCCGGGGCGTCAAAGAAATGCGCCTTTCCTTGGGATATGACCTTGAGCTTGGCAGGTTAGCGTAACATGTACTGCAATTTTAGGTCCCGAAGCTTCTACTTAACGGCAAGGAAGGATTTCCTCTGCTCCTGTACCTGGCGGGTATAGTCCGGGTAGATAGATACTTTAGCATTGCCAAAGGTGAGGTTCGCCGTTTCTCTAGCCGCTTTCAGGATACAGTCTATCCCGGTAATTCAGGATTTTAGCGATAAGGGCCCTCAGGGGAGCACCCGGCTGTGGCGGCGGGACCAGCACCCTGTGGGCTCGCTCTATCACGAAGACCTCGGACAGGCCTGCAGGGCAGAGTTTTGTGCGTATCCAGTTCTCCAAGAATCGGTCCGCATTGCCCATTTCCGAGCGTTCTGAAATACCCAGGACCCTGATGTTGCTACGGCGTGCCCTCCCTTCCGCCTCCTTCGCTCTGCACTCCAGTGCTCCTGTCGCGGAGGTAAGCTGCAAGACCGTTTTATTCAGGGAAGCTACTTCTCCCTGCAGCTGGACGATATCCCCCTTCGCAGTGGAGACTTTATCCGCTACTTTCCTCAGATCCACACACAACAGATTTACATCAATGGAGACTGTCTCTATTTGCTTCTCCAGTGCGGTGCGGGACCCCTGTATCGCCTGCAGGAGCTCTGCCCGAGTGGGCTCGTCGGCCGCATCACTCTCCCCATCTAGACCCGCCTGGCGCGTGATCCGCTGCGAGGGGAGGCATTGCGTGGTATATTGCGTTATGGTGTTGGGTTGGGAGGCGTGGGGCAGCCTGTCTTTACCCATCGTGTTGGCGTGTGGGGGTCGCTCCCGGGTCCGCAAGGTTCAGAAGAGTCTCAGGTCTGCTTCTCGCAATGTGTCTGCCCCGCTGGCGATCCAGAGGAAGTACTGCACGAGTCCCACGGGGGAAGAGCCCGGGCCCGACCGGGGTGTGCTGCCTTCACTCCCCTCCGTCTCATTCACCACAGAATATGGGAGAACACAGTCTCTGTTGGGCCACCACCGCATGCCACCGTCTCTCCGGCACATGTGGTGCTCCCAACAGGAAACCCCCGATCACGGATATATCCTTCTCCTGGTGCCAGTATCGCAGAACCCGACCTTCAGGTGCACCTCCACCGTGCCACTAGTATTATGCCACAGTCCCCGGAGCCTCAATACAAAGCAGGAGTCAGCCCCCCCGGAGAGTCCTCGATGACAGTGGGCACCTCCCCTGCACCAACCAATTTTGCAGGAGCTGGCACTAGGCGAGCGCAGGCCACATCCTCGGCCTTGCGTTGTTATGGCCCCGGGTTCCGTTGTGCCATTCGGCCTGCCCCGAGACAGGACGCCGCCACCACTCCCTCTCTGCAGTACCTCCAGAAGGTTCCCAGGGGCACTCGAGGGGAGGATCGTCTGCTCTGGCCTGCAGATGCCGTGTTGCCCGTCACCGGACGCCTTGCGGCCCTTTGCGCAATCCAACGACCACCAGTGGAGGCCAGAGGCAATGCAAAGGCTCAGCCCCTCACGGGAGGCCCCCGATGACAGTGGGCGCCACCCCGGTACAGCAAGATGTCCAGTCAGGGCCGGCTCTAGGCTCACGGAGGCCCTGAGCTGGGAGTGTAGGTAGGGGGCCCGAGGCCTCCAAATCCCTGCCAGGGGCCGCCACGCAAATATGTATCTAAGGATATATATTGGCGTGGCGGCCCCTGGGGTTTGGCGGCCCTTTGCAGGTGCACAGCTGGCACATGCCTTAGGCCGGCCCTCGTTCAGTTCAATCCACCGAGTGTGTTACAGCCTCAATCGCCAGATCCCACTCGCGCTGATGCAGGCCGCATCGCCGGCCTTGCGTAGTTACGGCCCCCGGGATCCTGTCTGAGAGTCGGCCCACTGCCAGACAAGTCACCGCCACCACTCACACTCTGCCGCACCACCGGGAGGATCCCAGGATCAATCAAGGGGCGGACTGCCTGCTCCAGCCTGTAGATGCTCTATTTCTGGCCCCCGGGCTCCTCGTGGCACCCTGCGGAGTCCACCATCCACCCGTGGGGGCCAGAGGCGATGCAGAGGTTCAGCCCCCCGCAGAAGGCGGGGCTGAACCTCTCTTGGATAGAGGAGTTGGCCTAACGGTTAGGGCGCTCGACCTCGGACCTGGGGATCTGGGTTCGAGTCTCAGTAACGACGCCAAAAACCTCCTGTGATTCTGGGCAAATCACTTAATCTCCTTGTGCCTAAAATGAATGCGTGTCCTCATGTAACGTAACTGGTGCTATGTAAAGCGCTCTGATACCTGATTCAGTTTGGGTCTAGTTCACGCTATATAAAACTCTGCAAAAAAAAGAAGGCCCTCGATGACAGTGGATGCCTCCCCCGCAACAGCAATGTGCCCAGCTCAGTCCGCCGGGTACGCGGTAGCCACCATCACCGTGCCCCACTCACGCCGATACAGGCAGCATCCCCGGCCTCGCATAGTTCCGGCCCACCAGTCTCAAGGGTCCAGTGCCGCTATGACCGTTCCAAGGCCTCCGGCCAGGCCTGCTACTTTACAGGGTATTCCCCCCGCCTTTAGGGACCCGGGTACACCCACAGGTCCGGTCTGAGCACCGCAAAAAGGATGTTTGCAGGATTTATGCGGCTGGCCGGTCGGGAGCCGAAGGAGCTCACGTCCTGTCAGCCATGCTGCTTGGCCACGACCCCTTTGTTGTAGTATCTTTAAAACTTTGAGTCATATTTAGAATTTGGCACTATACCTTCCTGTCTGTGAAATTTAGACAACTCCATAGGCCCTGTGGAAATCTCTGCGCCTTCCAAGAGTCTGCTGTCATGGTCTGGAAATAAGGCATCAGACCGTCCACTCTAAAAATGGCAGGCAGTCAGATGCATCTATGCAGACTGCCCCAACTCGATTCCACATTCAGAAATCTGACTCAAAAAAGATCAAAGGGACAGTCACTGTGGTGGACAGTGCACTCTACTACTTTTGTGGAAGAATATTATGTCCAACAAACTCTAACTCAGGCCCCTTGTTATTCCTGATTTGGGGTTTTGACAATGAGTACATAAAGCATCCAAGGTTCCAGTGAGTCCCTTGGTTCATGGTTCTTCAGCACAGATGGGTAAGTGCCTTGTTCACTATAAGGCTTGTGTCCTCCATGGCCAGATCATTTGATAATATCCATTTTCCGTCTTCAAGGTTAGCTGCAGGGAAGTATAGTTCAGTATGTCCACCCTTTACTTCTTTGCTATGTTAGAGACCCTTCCAAGCAGGCCACAGGTTTGCTCTCCATTGTGGTTAACACTGAGATTGGGACCTCAACTGGAATATCAACGCATACTTAAGATGAATCTATATGGTGTTGTCTTCTTGTGCCAATGCAAGCTTGGTCTGCTGTAGGAGTACGCCAGGGATTGTCAGCTCTTGCTTTTCTCCCTAAAATTCAATCAACGAATGCAAGCACCGTCTATCTTGGAATACAGTAGCGATTATGTAATTTTATTTTTTATGCAAGCAAAAATGTGGGTGCTTAACACATTTGGTGGCCATTGCCAATCTTGGATAAAATAGAAAATGCATTGTAATAAGGATTTTATATTATAAATTTGAGCACTTGGACAATTAAAAGCACAGTACACTTTGAGACTTTTCATCTTACAGAAAAGCCCCAAAACCACCCACTGTTTTTCATCAAACTTGGATTGACAACAGTGTTTTATGCATCTGTTCTGCCCACATAAGAAGCCAGCTTCAGAGACTGGATGAGCCTGAGGCCAAGGCCTCTTATAAATATAACATTTTCCTCTTTGCTCAGTAAGTATGGCATCCAGCTGTGGACCTGCGTATAGGCTGTGTTTGCATTACTCCCTGCTCTTGTTTTATACAGTGGATGGCAATACGTTGTCATACAACTTCTGTGATTAATGCTTATTTACTGAGCATTGTATAAATATCTTCGCGTGGAGTCAAACACTGTGCAAGTTAAACAGTATGTTCTCTGAATATTGGAATGGCATGCCCCCCAGGAGACCTTTAGCTGGACAGTTCATGCTCTTTTCTATCCAGTGAACATTTCACCCCTCAGCCGCTCGCATCTAGAAAACGCCTTATTTCAAGTGTGCCATATGTTTAAGTTTGACGCTTTTTTTCCCTTTGGTTATTTGCGCCAGAATCATTTTGTTTGGTAGCAGCAGCAGCACTCATAACATGTATATACGTAAAAGAATGCTGAAGGTATGCATCACCAGAAATGAGCTACATGGGTGACTAACTATGGACTCGCAACAATCTGCTAAAGTGACCAGCCAAGCGGATTACTGCTTTGTATTCTGATAATTCTTGTGGATATGCTGCTCCATTGCCCTTCGGCCACAAAACCTTATATCAATTGATCATTTTAAAGCGCCTTTCATACGTGATGTTCAGAAGCTAGCATCCTATGTAACCCTTTCATTAGTTTCCAAGTTCATGGAAGATTTGCGCTGTTATTACTTACTGTTTCTCGGTATTATCTATCCTTTGAGTCAAATGTTTTTTTTAGGTCGAGCATTGGAGACCTCTTGTATATACTTCAGTATATTCTTATTATATATTTATATGTGCATGTACTTTGTGGGCTCTGGAGATTAGCCCTAGGACTTGTCTGCTTCCGCTTAGAGACTTTTTTTTCTTGTCAACTGTCTCTTTTTAACTGTCTTGATAGAAAACGACCAGCAGATGTTAGTAAAGGACCAGAATTGCTTTTTGCTGAGACTTTCTTTTTTTTAAATTTTTCTGGTAACTGCCTCTGTTCAACTTTCTTGATCGAAAACGAAAAGCAAAGGTCAGGAAAATACCAGAATCTTTTTAGTGTTCTTTAGATTCCAGTCCATAGAATTTGTCTTCCATGAGCAGCCGTAGACAATAATATATTTTTCAAATCTTGTATTTTCAGTGATATGATCACCGAAGGTCCTGATTTTATATTAAAAACAGAGCTTTGGACTATACCATTTCCCATACCTGGCTTGTCACGCAGTTTGGTGCTTGCTTTCCCTCCATGTTAAAGAACAGTAGATATTTCAGCTCCCAGGCTAATGTGCTGCATAGCTAAATACATATAAGGTCCCAAAGGCGAGACTGATTGCATTGCAAATCCTTGTGTTTATTTGTGTCCGCCATAGCACTAAGATCAGGAATGCTGTACATAAGTACCTTGCAGTACATAGGAGTCAACAGTTGACATAAATCAAACAAAAAAAATTAGAGCGGTATTATATAGGTGGAAAGGTACTATTACAAATCAGTGAGCCACACAGGCGTACATTAGAACACACATTTCTTACTTTACATTGAACTGCATTTAGCAGTGAGCAGATGCAGTTTTCCATGATGATCAAACTTTGCTTTCCTGTGGGAGAAGGTGGCTTTTCAGGGTTGCTTCATAGTACCAGTCAGGTGTTAGCGCCGTTTTAGGAGTAGTGACTTCTCATATGGGGTCGAAGGAGGAAGAATCAGCAAAATCTAGATGAGGCACAATGAGGTTTAGTTGTAGTTAGGTGTTTTATGTTATTCAATCCAAGGTTGAGTAGGAGAGTGTAGCATTTCAGGCAATTGGTGAGGTAATCTTGGGAGAAATCGTGTGTTGCCTTGAATGCCAGTGCTGTTTGTAGAGTACCCTGTTTTTGTGAGACAGCTGTCGCACTTAGTGATAGGCCGATGTGGGTCGGAAGGTTGTATAAAGTTTAGTGGCAAAAATCAGAACCTGGTCCAGTGGAAGCAAAGAAGACTGATGAAGACCCACTGGTTGACTACTGGAATAGTCCAGGTTGTTAAATACTAATGAGTTGGTCAGTGCTTTGGCTGTGTGAAATGGAGTGAATGGTCAGATCTTACATTTAGATTCTGGCAGAGGCGGTAAAGGTTATTAAGTAAAGTGAGAAATTAATTGGAGTAGGTAGAGCCATATATGTGTGTGTGAGAAGCAATTACAGGACCTCAGAGTTTAAGGAGTTCAGTATGACCGACTGGATTGCATTTTAGTGACAAATAACTGTGAGGTAGTTGAGTATGTGGGAGAGTAGGAAATCAGAAAAATGTGTATCTGCGTATAAAAATAATACGAATATCTAAATGAGGAGATAGTATCACCAAGGGTCATGGCATTGAGGAGAAACGTAGAGATCCCAAGACTCACCCTTGTAGGATGCTGCAGGCAAGGATGTGTGTGTGGGCAGTTTAGTGGCTTTCCAAGCTCCTGTAAAAGATCAGTTAAATAGGTAATTAAAGAGCATAATCCTGCTTTACTACTTCCAATGCATGTACTAACCATGCTTGGCAAATACGTGCTAGCCAAGGAGGAACACATCCACCATTGTTTTGCTCATTAAAGCTGCGCCTTCGATTGTGTAAACCTTGCTAAACTATGACCGAAATGGGTGCTCCCACTGACATAATATCACACTTGTCGCACCTATATTCAACCCTGACTGCACAAGTAAGTTTTCGGGGGGACGGTGAGTGTACCCCAAGTTTTGGGGTCTCTATGGTTATTCGACAAGGCTGTGCCAAGACTAAAACTTACCAGAGCTGAACAACGATGCCCCAAAAATAGGCCCCCGCCCAACCCCTCTGCTTCTGTATGCAGATGATGCAGTTCTGATATCCAGAACTGCTAATGGTCTACAACAGCTGATCGATCGATCGATGCCTTTGTTGCAGACATGGAGCAGGGGGATCTAAAATTAAATCTGACTAAAACATTTAAAATGGTCTGTGGATGGGGAGGGCTAAGAAAAAGAACCACTTTGTGAGGGACTTTAAGCTAGCTGAAGTTCAAAGATTCTCTTATTTAGGTGTACTTTTTTGGGTCAAGCCTGGGCAGCTCCTGCGCTGCTCTGCGAGACAGGCTGTATTGGAGTATGGAATAGAAACTGGCCCACTCTCCACCCATATTTGTCATTGGCTTGTGTCATTGTCCTTCGTAAAATCTGGCTTCTGATTCGTTAAATAGGCTTGTTAGTCCTTTCTTAGTACCGCCTTGTCTTCATTTAAACCCTCCCATGAGGACTGGCCCTTTTACCTTGGTTGTTACACAGTGAGTCTTTTTAGTCTGTTGGCACCATTTACTTTAAGTAGTTTCTCCTACTGCAGCCATGGCATACTTTCCTGAAACATTCAGCGCGTTATACACTTTCACTTTCTAAGAAGCTCAGGTCTATGATGGCCGCTTATTTGCATAGGTCTCGCATTTACAAGAGTTTGAACAATTGGCATTGTACATGACAATGCCTTTATTTTTGTGTTAATTTTCAAAACATAGAGATAAAAGGCATTGTACTTTACAATGCCAATAGCTTAAACTCTTTCTAATGCGAGACCTATTGCATTGCAAATACTTCTTCTTATAACTGCATGATGGGCCCGCATATAGAACTTGGGGAGAGGATGTAGCCTTATGGCTAGAGCAGTCGACCTCGAAGCTGGGGACCCGGGTTCGAGTCTCGGCAATGACTCTCAACATCTTGTGATTCTGGACAAATCACTTAATCTCCCCGTGCCTAACAAAAATGAATGTGTCCATCTGAAACGATACTGGTGCTCATGTAAAGCGCTCTGATACCCTATGCCTCAGGTCTAGTTCTCGCCATAAAAATACTCTAAAAAATAATCATTTTTAAATGCCCAAAATTAAAACTAACTAGAGTTGTGGTGGCCATATTTAGGATTGTCCGGTAAGATAGGTAATAGACCTATACGTGACAAGCTCAAATTATATAGTAGCAAGTGTATCCCTGTTGCAACATATGGTGCAACTGTGTGGGGTAATGCCAACGTCTCCATATTACAAACTTGTGAAAATGCATTTATTTGTTGTTTGTTAGCTGTACCAAGGTCCACATCTGTGTATATCTTACATAAAGAAACAAATACACCCTATGTTGTTGACACAATACATGTGAGAGCAAAAAAATCCTGGTAAAATATCTGGTGCAAGAAGGGAACAAAGTTCACCAGGGAAATAATTGAGGACTGCTTAGCTCTGAAACATTACAGTAAAATCCTTTGGCTAGCTTACATGGACAAGTTACGTCCACGAATATCTTTCAACTGCAATCCCTGCAAGTATATTGCAATATGGCAAAAAAGATTTGAAAACGATTTTTGTTTTTTAAACCGGGCCATGTTGGAGAAAGCAGAGAAGGGAAAAAAGCAAGTGTGTTAAGATATGTGCTTTGCCCAACACTTTCAGGTCTCCCAGAATACTTAGTTAAAATAACAAATGTGCAAGAAAGATTTTATTTGACTAGATTGCGGTTAGGCACATTACACCAACTTATGGCATTTCCAAAATATGAAACATGGAAGAAAACTATCCCTAGGTGCCCTTGTGATAGGAAAACATGCCAGTCTACGGTACATGTTATGCTCTTTTCAGTTTTTTTTTAATAAGGACGCAATGAACTTTGTTTGTAACCCTGAAAATGAAACAGCCTGTCGAGCAGTCACAGGTTGTATTCTTCGGGCTGTAAAAAGAAGGAAATCACTTGCATATCTGGATAAATTGGTTTATGAAGGTGAATAAAAGCTAGGATATGGACGATGAGTCTTTATCTTTCTGAGACTATAGGTTTTTTGGGGGTATGGATTTTAGCTACCGTTTTAGTGTAAGCAATGTTTAATTTGTAATGTATGGACTTATTTTTAAACATCTTGTGCTATAACGTTTTAAATATATACTTTTATGGATCTAAAAAAAGAATCCTAATAAAGCTATGTGAATTGAATTGTGCTAACCATGCTAAAGGAATATCTTTTCTTACAGTGTGGTAACCTAAATTCACGTCCAAGTACAATAAACAATATGATCCCTTCTATATGTTCGAATAAAGATGCCTCCTTTGAGAGGATATAAAACAACGTCAGTTATATAAAGCACACTTTATATTTCCCCAAACCCATGTGGGAAAATAGGATTCTGCCACAGTCGCCCTCCAGCCAAATATAAATTACGGAAACCATGTTATAATGTGTAGCAGTACATAGTTGTCCCTCCTGTTAAGTTTACTACTTCTTTAGAATGTACTAGCCCTAACAATTGCTGTATTTTTCATTTGTAGGTCCAACTGCTATATGAACTTATAGACACCATGAACAGAGCCTGGAATACAATTCAAAGAAAAGGAGTTCTCCATCCGAGCTCCACCTGCTCAGAATCCGTGCCAGGGCCAGCCCCTGCCTCTCCAGTGAGGAGTAGCGCTGGGACTGTTCCACCAGAAACCAGCACCTGCAGCCCATCTGCTGACATTGGAACTACTACTGAGGTAGGGTTTTAACACTTTTGTATTTTGTGAGAACATGCAGATAGGTTGTATAACTACGTACATCTTTGTAAGCAGAAACAGATCTCCAACTTGAAGCTTCCTCAAGAAAACATTTTGAAATAGAAAGATGACCTGGATTAACATGGTTAGTGTATAAACATGTGAGGCTGACCTGAAGAGCCTGTTCTATCCAGAGTTTTTGAAATATGAACAGGCTTGTTCTTGCTTTTTAGGTCGAGCTTGTGCAGCGCATACGCTGCTGCGAGGCATGCAGTAGTGACGTACGGAATCGAAGCCCGCCTACTCTCTGCCCATATTTGCACTTGACTTGTGTCTTTGTCCTTTGTAAACGCTGGCTTCCGAGTCTTTATTAGGCTCGTTAGTCCCTCCTTGGTACTGCCTTGTCTGCATTTGTAACCTCCCACGTTGACTGGCCCTTTTACTCCTGTTGCAACACGGTATGTCTCATTTAGTCTGTAAGCACTATTTTCTTTAATGAATTTTTCCTACTGCAGGCGGGATGTGCTTTCCTCGCCATGCGTTTTTTCACTTTCAACCAGGCCCGGACAATGGCGGCTGTTTCCTTGAAGTGTAATAGGCCTTGCATTTACAAGATAGTCTTGCATTTACAAGAGTTTGAGCTATTGCCATTGTAAATGATAATAGCTTAAACTCTGGTAAATGCGTGACCTATTGCATTGCAAATGCTTGTTGCGCACATTGTCGTGTTTGTTTTTTCATGTATATGGTTTTCAGCACATGCACTTGAAATCCATTCATCTTAAGGGGTAC
This sequence comes from Lissotriton helveticus, assembly GCF_964261635.1. NCBI lineage: Eukaryota > Metazoa > Chordata > Amphibia > Caudata > Salamandridae > Lissotriton > Lissotriton helveticus. The sequence continues at coordinate 420,436,097 of NC_136063.1, read as the reverse complement.
CTTTCTCCTGTTTTTATGGCGGGGATAAGCCCGCTCAGTTACTTAAGAGCGATCAGCCCTTGGGGGGAGGCGAGAGTTTACTGTCTGTGAAGGTGACAGTTGGAACATCTGTTAAGGTTGTTCTCAAAGAGATAAGCTCTTGGAGGGTCTTTATATGGAGGCGAGTCGTATTTTATTTATTGTTTCAATTAATTAAAATTGTTAACAAAAAGAAAAAGGCTGGTTGGAGAACACTCCGTCCAGACACTTTTTGAGCATAAATAAAACATGATCATTTCGTTTAACTAATCTGTTAGTAATATATAAGACATATTTGTTTCTTTAAAACATACTGGTGATTGCTAATTTAAGAAAAAAGGGGGATCGCAAGATTAAAACTATAGTTTGTCTCTAGTCATTGACTGAGTCAATATGTAATAGTTCTTTCACCTTAGGGGCAAATTTCGCTAATCTTGCTAGTTCCATTGGGATCTCCAGCTTAAAAAGAAGTTTCATGGCATCTAAGCAGGTGCGTATCCCATATTTTAAAAACAAGGGTTTCAGTAAAGTGCAGCGTGTGTAATTAAAACGGTGACATATACAGACCATGTGTACCATGAATTCCTCATACTGGTGACAGAATCTGCAAGTAGTGACATCCTCTAATGTTTTCCAACGGCTGTTGATGTCTTTTATCGGTAGTACCATCAATCTCACTGACAAAATTTGCTTTAAAATTTACTTATTCAGGGCAGAGTCAAGGTATGGCTGGCTCAATTTATCGTGGAAGGAACTGGCTAATAGCTTGATGTTGCTGCTGGAGGACTCTAGTTCCTTCAAGTCCTCTTCCTTGGAGAGCAATCTAACTTGTTTCTTTAAAATGTTTTTTAAAATCCCGGTTTATAAATAAAATCCTGCCAGTTGGACAAGTCAAGGTGCAATTCAGTGCAAGCAGTTAAAAGGCCGTTGGCCCACAAGTTGTTGCTTTTCACAAAAATTTCCTTCAAGATTGCCTTCATTGTGTTTGGGGGGGGGGGCAGCACAAATCCCTCGGTAGTACCGAACAAACGATGCCCAATGTTCATATCGCTGTTTGTTTAGCCCGAATTCAAGGCGCACCAAGAAGTTCCGAGCATGGGCAGGTTGTGCACATTGTCGTGTTTGTTTTTTCATGTATATGGTTTTCAGCACATGCATTTGAAATCCATTCATCTTAAGGGGTACCTTTTTTCGGTTTTTATGGCAGGGATAAGCCTGCTCGGTTACTTAAGTGCGATCAGCCCTTGGGGGAGGCGAGAGTTTACTGTCTGTGCAGGTGACAGTTGGAACATCTGTTAAGGTGGTTCTCAAAGAGATAATCTCTGGGAGGGTCTTTATGTGGAGGCAAGTCCATTCCACAGCTTAAAGCTTGTACGGATATCTGTCTGTATAGCTCACCAGCCTGTTTCATGGGTGTGGTTTATGCTGCATTTAGGTGACAGTGGACATACACATGTAAGAGATGTACAGAGTGATCTTGTAGAGGTGTACGTAGAGCTAATCAGTCACAATTGTCTGTAAGGCACATTTTTTGTTTTACTTGGGTCTGACTCTGTCAAGAAAATATTTGAGTGATTTTAGTAATGAGATAATACAGTCATTCTCCTCATTGATTGTATGACTGCCTCCTAAAGCTGACTACATTGATTTCGTCACTGCCTGCTGCCCTAAAGCAGTCAGCAACCTCATTAAATCCATGACTGCCTGCTGTGTTGTCTCATTCATGATTCCATTAATGCCTGCTGTTCAAAGCAGTCCACGTCTTCATTGATTTGATGCTGCCCTTAAGCAGATTGTATCCTCGTTGATTCCATTACTGATTGTGGTTCTAAAGTAATCCACATCCTCATTGATCCATTACTACTGCTGCCATAAAGCATTTAATTACCTCCACAGCTATCTTTCTTGTTCCAATCCTTGTTATAAGTCCTGCCTCGTCCATGGTGCAGTGTTCACTCCTACATAAAATCCAAGTTTAAAGAATTACCACCATCACACTTTATTTTCCCAGGCTGTAAAGTTGCGATCAACCCTGTCTAATTCTTGTTTTTTTCACTGTATTATTTATGATAATTCTTTACCTATAAGGTGAGTACATTTTTATTAATCTTTTTTTGTAGGTATCTAAACCAGAGAGGATTGCAATGACAGTTTGCATCTGGTTTCACTAATAGTTGCCTGGTATTGTGTTAGGTAGGCTTGCTGTAGCAGCCTTCCTCTAACACCAATAGAACAAACTGCTATGTTGCCCCATTTAGCATATGTGGGTCTCCTGTTATAATTGGGTAAATTGTCAGGCTTTAGGTAAATCTCTCCTTTGTTTGGGCATAACCCCAACTTTTTTTTTGTAAACAGATTTGATTTCTTTTCCACCTTCATTACAACATAGTCAGTGATCTAATCAAGTTGGGATTACAAATTTACAATCTACTTGTATTCATCTCTGATTATACAATATTGTAATCATTGCATTTGTGGACAACATACATTTAACCTATTCCCTCCCTCCCCCCTGTGAGTCAGCTTTGTGCAGAGGATCTGGATTGAGTGCTTGCTGTGTGTGTTAGGTTTCTGTGGGGCCCAAACCCAACTATACTGAGTAAAAAAAGTTATACACTCTATATAATTTCAAATCCCTACTGCATTTGTTTAACCAGGACTTTGCCTCTGGTATTGGTACTATGTGACTGATCCTAAGATTACGGCCGCCTTCTTCCTCTTTCCTTTGAGTGCAAGACTACGTGCTTTTTCCGCAAATGATTGTGGCCTTGCAAGTCTGCAAGATTTCTTATCCTGGGAACAAGGAGATGAAGGAAACATTTCCCTTTCTACAAACTATGCGCAGTTGTAATGGAGCCAAAAAGCAATCATCATAAACAAAGCATGTGAAGTTTGCTTCTTCAGCAGAGGACACTCAACACAACTCCAACCAGACACAGCCAGAGTTACCCTCTGTTGAATTACTGCAAAAGATGATTAATAAAGAACATGTTTAAAGCCATATATGGTCCTGCTGCTACCCCAAAAAATTATTTTCTTAACCTCATCGCTGCTAGAGAGTTTCCCCTGCTGTGCTGGACAGCAATAAAAACGTGTGTGGTCATGACGAGCTCAGCTCGTCATGAGCACCTGAGAGGTATATGCCATGACGAGCTGAGCTCGTCATGAGCATGGAAGGGGTTAACCTTGTTATGTTCAGGATGTGGGTGTTTCAGAAGTAAATGAAAAAAGCAGCGACACCTGATTAGGTATCGGTCCCCTGGGCACAGCTATTGAATACACCAATATTGTGTATTAAACAATTCTTCAAGACCGTATCACCAATTTTTCAAGATTCAGTCGAAGTAAAGCAAAGTTATTTATTGATGTTTTCCAATCAAAATGTTCAAAAACATAATCCAATGTTCTCAAAGATGACGGTATTATAATCACAGCATCATGCCAATCATTTAAAATCCCTATGCATTTCGGGCGGGGGGCCTTCATCAGGGGAATGATCTGCAAACAATGAAATGCAAAAGATGCCTGAGTGTGGGCACACACATTCAAAAGTAAGATAGTGAGGTTTAGTTTGTGAATCGCATCTATTTCACATGCAAGTGTAAAGAAATCAAGTATCTCATAAGTACGCTGGGTCCGTGTGAATGACCGTCAGCGGCAAACAGAAACAGAGTGTAAACTTTAGGGCGTGCATGTTAGAAGTGAGCGGGTATTAAAATGGTAAATTGTGTTTCGGTCAGTGTAACTAGAAGTAAAACCATGCCGAAAAACAAATGTAAAACGTGCATTATTCAAGACTCAAAATAAAATAAGAGATAACCGCCATGTGTAGCATTAACGGGCCATGAAAAGCAGGAAACGCCTAGGTTTAAAAATTTACTGTCAAACATGTGTTGCTTAAGGTTTCTCAACGATATGTGACAACAGGCATAAGGCGCGTGTCGCGTTAACTGAACGTTAAAAAAGCAGTGGATGTCAAAGTTTAAAACTTACTAGTTGCCGCGGTAAAGCCGTCTCTGTAATCTCAGCGTGTAAAGTGATTTACGTGCGGGTAATGTGATGTTAAGATAAAAGTCAGTGCGATGTGCTGACACAAAAGACGGACTGTGCGAGTGCTCGAGTGTGTAACATTATAAGAGTAGGCTCCATATTGAAATCTTGAAAACCATCATTGAACAAGCAGTGGAGCAGGTGTTATTAACGCCAAAACTGCCTAGTATCTCATAAAATTGGATCCCAGAACTCCCAACATCTATATGTTACCAAAAGTCAATAAGAACCTTTCACACCCTCCCTTCAGACCTAAAGTGTCTACTAGAGGCAGTATCCATGAACCAGTGGGTAAACTGATTGACAAATATTTACAACCATTTGTGTTACCAATGCGCACCTACGTCAAGGACAGTACAGATTTTCTTAACCATGCAAATAAAATCACATTTACCAACGATGAACACATTTGGCTGTGTTCTATTGATGATTACAGAGATGGCTTTACCGCGGCAACCAGTATGTTTTAAACTTTGACATCCGCTGCTTTTTTCACGTTTTGTTAACGCGACACACGCCTTATACCTGTTGTCACATATCGTTGAGAAACCTTAACCAACACACGTTTGGCAGCACATTTTTAAACCTTGGCGTTTTCTGCTTTTCACGGGCCGTTAATGCCACACATCGCGATTATCTCTTATTTTATTTTGAGTCTTGAATAATGCACGTTTTACATTTGTTTTTCAGCATGGTTTTACTTCTAGTCGCACTGACCGGAACAAGATTTGCCATTTTAATACCCGCTCACTTCTAACATGCACGCCCTAAAGTTTACTCTCTGTTTCTGTTTGCCGCTGACGGTCATTCACACTGACCCAGCGTACTTATGACATACTTGATTTCTTTACACTGGCATGTGAAATAGATGCGATTCACAAACTAAACCTCACTGTCTTACTTTTGAATGTGTGTGCCCACACTCAGGCATCTTTTGTATTTCATTGTTTGCAGATCATTCCCCTGATGAAGGGCCCCCCGCCCGAAATGCATAGGGATTTTAAATGATTGGCATGATGCTGTGATTATAATACTGTTATCTTTGGGAACATTGGATTATGGTTTTGAACATTTTGATTGGAAAACATCAATAAATAACTTTGATTTACTTCGACTGAATCTTGAAAAATTGGTGATACAGTCTTGAAGAATTGTTTAACCCCTTCAGCGCTAATGACAAGGGTAACTCGTCATGGACTTTCCATTGATTTCAATGGAAAGTCAATGGAGCTCATCGAACACCCTTAGCAGCCAAGTGGTTAATATACAATATTGGTGTATTCAATAGCTGTGCCCAGGGGGCCGATACCCAATCAGGTGTCGCTGCTTTTTTTTATTGAGTTAAGGACACCCCATTCAGGGGGTGATACCCCAGGAGCACGCACCCAGTTTACAAATTCATCATTAAGAATTGGGTGCGCACCCTACCACTTTTCGTTTCAGAAGTAATACATGCGGGTGCTGAATTATCAGAACTCATTCAGCTCGATAGGATATCCTGAGACTGCAACTCAAGAAGCAGAGAAGGTGAATGTCATTCTTCAGTACAGAAGGAAGGAGCCAGAGTTGCTTTCTGTGCACAAAGCAATAAGAACATTGCTGGCAAGAGAATGGACAGATACAGAGAAATCTAATTTTCTCATATCTGTTTGGCGGGATATCAAGAGGTGTTTGATGTGGTGGTTAAAACTGACTCACTGATGGCTGGCATTTTATCTCAAGGGACTTTTATTTTAGAAGATACCATGCTTTCAGACCCCTTGGGTGAAAGATTGAGAGTGCTGTGAAGAGAGCCTCTACAGCATAAAATTTTACTTTAAAGGCTGGTACCTATGCAACATATACAGGACAATTAATAATAAAGACTTTTAGTTCATAGCAGAAGAACTATAACAAGGAAAATATTTTATACCTTATCTTTTTATGATGGAACAATAAGTCAGGTCCTTAACTTATTTTTTTTTTATGGTCTGTGTTTGGCAGCTTGGGCTTGAGGATCATCTGTCGCTGCAAGACGACGAAGCCTGTAGATGAGAGATTGGAAAGTGGACACTTCCCAAAAAGTTCTTTTAAGCCATCTGTTCTTAGTGGCGCCAGATTGTTTAGTCCATAATTGGAGGAGTCAGTAACAAAAAGTCAGTGGAGGACCACAAATTACTAGACCCCATTCATCCACCATTCAAAGGAAAACATTTCCGTTATTACAGGTCCTTCATCCCTCCACCAGCTGCTCAAAAAGGAACCAACCAGCCATTGAGGCAGGGGTCATGGCTGGGGAATCCCTACCCCTGAAAAATCCCAGCAACAGTCTGTCATCACTTCAATAGCACCAACAGGTCAGAAATCCTGACTACTTTAGAAAAGTGGGAGGGAGACTTATGAAATATATCCTTGTATGGAAAGAAGTGAAAACAGATGTCTACGGTTTCTTCAGATAATCAGGGTTGGTCATCTCATAAAGTTTCAGGATATTCCAGAAGAATATTTTATATTCGTTCCAGGTCCTTATTGTCCTCTATGGAGAAGAGGGTCTGCTCAGAGGACTTCTTGTGCTGAGGAACCCATTATCAAAGGAGCAACTTTTTCCACTTCCACTGGAGGAGTTTAGTCAGGGATGTTATTCAGTAATATTCCTTGTATATAATCTTTTAGGAGACTTTTGACCTGTTTTAGATCTGAAGAAAGTAAATACAATCATCCTGTACCAAAGATCCAACAGGGTGGCTTTACAAAACATTCTTTCCCTAGTAGCTTTAGATCTGTTCGATGCCTATTTCCATGTGCCAATTCACTAGAACTCAAAAGAATCTTGTAGTCTGCATGATGGAAAATCACTATCCGTTCTAGGCTGTTTCTTGCAGTCTAGCATCTGCCCGAGAGTGTTCACTAAGATCTAAGTTTGTCTGGTAGATGTTTTCATTCCAGGGAGTCGATGGACTTCCCAAACCTAGATGAGTGGCTAAATTGTGCTTCTTCTTTTTCTCAGGGCATAAAATCAGTACTGCATATGTGTTGAATAATGGAGCAACGTGGTTTTCCATTGAACATGAAGAAGGCACAGTTGATCCTTGAACAGAATTTGCAGTCCATAGAGGCCCAATTCAAGACTAACCTGGCGACTGTTTTTGTACCTGTACGGAGGCAAGAGAAATCAATTGCCTATCTAACTAACTATGCCTGTCCAGTGCCAAAAAGCTCCTGTGAGTCAACAGTTGAGAGTCCAAGGAGACATGGCATCCTCTTTCCTTCTGGTCCCTTGGGCGTATCTGCTATTTACCATCTGGTGAATCATCTTCTGTTACATTGGGATCCTGTATCCTAAGACGATGAGTATATGTCCCAAACTGTACTAGTGGCTGTTTCCAGGCACTAAGAGAATGGCCCTGGCCACCTCTCATCCTACTGTATTAATAACAGATGATAGCAGCCTGGATTGGGGATCACTCTGCAAGCAAAGTTAATCCAATTAATCCAGGCACACTGGTTAGAACAGGAGTCATGCCTATTTTCAATTCGAACTGGCAGCATTACACACAGCTCTATTGTTTTTTTGCTCTACTGATTCAGAACTAGAGTGTTTAGATCTGTACAACCAATCAGGCCTCTTGTTGGTACTTGAAACATGTAACCAGTTAACCCCTCCCATGCTCACGACGGCCCCCGGCCATCATGAGTCCCGGTGGGCGTGTGTGCATGACGGCCGGGGGCCGTCCGAGCCACGACCACAATTGGAATGTTCAGCACCGCGGCGGAATTTGCGCCGCAAGCAAGGTGTTAAAGGGTTCCAGCCTAGCTCACCTAGCAGGGACAGACTGAGAGTGCAAACCAGCCCTGGCAATTAAGTCGGACCTGCCGGAGAGGGGTTAGGGGTGCGGGAACGATGCTGGCGGGAAAAACTGTTGCTACCTTTGTTACAGGGGCCGATATAGCAGCACTGCTGTAAAACCTTCCCCCAGTAACAAAAACAGCCCCCACCATGAAAATTCCCAGTGCCCGCTACGGCGAGTCTGGCCCTGTCATCTAGCCAAGAAGATGAGGACTTGGGCAGAGCAGAATCTCCTTTTACCCTCAGTGATCTATCTTCTGGGAAAGTAGAATATGCATGTGGACAGACTTAGCTAAATCTTGCAACAGCTAGCATAGCAAGTCAACCCACTTGGGGATATTTCCAGTGTCTCCATCACCTCTGGATCTTCCACAAGCATCCATCTCTTCAACACTTATCCCTGGGGGTCTGGAGCTTGAGAAGATGGGATAAGAATGATTGGGTTGCTTTAAGTTGCTTTCTCCTTCACAATTGTTGGAGACAAAGCACATGAAGATATACAACAGCCATTAGAAACGCTTTAGTAAATGATGCTGCTCCAGGGGGTTAAACGCCACTGGAGTCAAGCTATCCTGGCTGAAGACGGCTGATAGCCAGAAACCGGTCCTAGGATGCTTGGTTCCGGTCCAGGGAAGACATGGCTTGGCAGTTCGGGCTGGACTGTTCCCATGAGGCACGGGATCAAGGCTGATTTGCATATGGCTATGTCTGAACTGGGGTGGTGTGGTGAGCAATAAAATGATGGATTTAGGCCCAGATCTCTGTACTGGGGTGAATGTATGACGTTGTTCTGCGTTCTGTCCATCAACTGTTGTTTTTGCTGTTGTGGAGGAAGACATTTATTTTTATTTTTTGAGAGAAGAATTTCTTTTGGGGTTGACTGTTTCCACATTGTGCACTCAGTAGGCAGCTAGCAGAGCAACTAGAGGGCCCCCTTTAATGGTCTTTCATTCCCTCAACTCTCGTCTTCTCAAGAGTTATTTTTTATATTTTTTCACATTCAATTGTTTATACTCTGGTACCATTGTGGGATCATCCGCTAGTGTTAAATAGCCTTCAAGAAGATCGTTTTCAGCCACTTGAAAGTGTTGTTACTAAATTCCTAATCCTGAAAGTTTTCTTTTTTTGTGGCCTTCCATACCGAATGAAGATTGGACGATAGAGGTGCTTTACTATCAATAGACTCCTTTCATTGAATTCATCAAGTTGACTTTCCATTTGTCACTTTTGGTTTAGCCGACAAGTGACATAAACCACTTTAGCCACAAGTAGGTGGGTACGAATGACCATTTCTTTGGCCTGCCAGGAAGCAGGGGTTCCCACTCCATGCATAAGAGGTAGTTCCACTAGAAGCATGTCTTTTTCATAGACAATGGTCAGTGAAGCCTGAATCAGATGTATTTGTGCAGTTGCTACATGGTCCTCTCCCCTCAATACTTCTAGTTAACACTATAAACCGTGGTTGGAGAAGTATTTTACTTATTTTGTTCATCAGTTTTGTCTTCCGTCAGCAGTAACAAAAGAGAAATATTTGATTGGTTTTTTTCTGGATGCCAATAAATTCCTTTTAGTTTGCGTTTAAAAGTTTTGAGTTGTTTGACTGCTCTCTTTGGTATCTGCTAATAGCATAAGGACTTGGGCGTGGAAACTGTTGATGAGATAGTGCTTGAATTGTTTACCTGTAATTTTCATTATTCCGAGTCGTAGTCTTCCTCACAGCAGTCTTATTTTCAATTCTCCCGCCAACAGCTGGAGGAGTAGGGAAAAGTAAAAGCAAAAACAACTTTTTCTCTTAAATGTAATATTTATAAATAAGCTTTGCATAAACAGGACGTAAGATTGGATTGATAACACCTTTATGGCCTAGGAAGAGGTAGTGCAGCCACGTTGGTGGTATTCAGCCTTTAAAACATGGATTTTGTGTAAGGGTGAAGACTGTACTGGAGTAGACGTTGGGCTCCAAGTGTAAGGACTGGAGTGTGAAAGACGGATGTAAAGGCAATGGATTTATTGAGGCTGTGGGTTTCTGTAGAACAGAATGACTAGTACTTGGGAGTAATGAATATTACCTGTAGTAATTGGAACATTACCATCTGCTGTCCTAAGCAGTTGACATCTTTAATGATTCCATTGCTTCCTGCTGTCCTGAAGCATTCTGCATCCTTGTTGACTAAATTACTGCCTGCGGTTTCAAAGCAGCTGTAGCTCAGTGGCGGCGCCTTCCCTAAGGCAGTGGAGCTTTGCCATACTGCTGCTGTGCAGCAGTGAAAGAAAGGCAAAATAATATTATAATAACGATATCATCATTTTATTCTTCCCTGCTGTGGCAGCATGAGGGCCGGGCTGCTCTGTTGACAGAGCAAGGGAGGAGTGGTGCTCACATTAAAGTGCGCATGATGCCTTGATCGGCCCTCTCGGGCCGGCCAAACCGTCATGCGGACTTTAGCATGTTGTCCACCCACTCTGCATTACAGCCTGAATGGAGATCCTTCCTAGGCCCCATGTCCCCATCTGAGCGCCGAACCTCAGCTGTTAGACAAATCCCATCGCTGCACTGTAGTGTTGTGATTGGTTTAGGGGAGCCAACCACAGCGCTGCATTGCAGCATTGTGATTGGCTCTGGGGAGCCTGGCTTCTTCCTGTTCAGCGGAGGAGAGTTAACGTGGGACACAGCGGCGAGGAGGTGAGTGAGTTTTACTTTTTTTTAGACTTATACCTACTTACCCCCTTGTGCGCCCCCCACCACCAAACCCCGTCCACCCGCAGCCCACCACCCCAGGTCCATGCTGGCTGCCACTGCTGTAGCTTCATTAATTCCATTGTTGCCTGCTGTCCTAAAGCAGTCAGCATCCACAATAATTTCTTTATTACCTATTGTCCCAAAGGAGTCTTAATACTGATTGATTACATCTGTCTGCTGTCCTAATGCATTGCGCATTCTCGTTATTTCTCTAACTTCCCACTGTCCTAAAGCAGATCACATCCTTATCTGAAAGAGACACGTTAGTATTAGATTCCTTACCTTAGAATATCCCCAGGCGTCAGACTGGATCCGGAAATTTTTGCGTAGCAGTACCCTTGCGCGTCGGTAGGCGTCGTCTGCGGCTCCGCGTCCGTCGTGGGCGCCGTGATGACGTCGTCGGAGTACTTAGACGCCGCCTCCGCGTGCTGACGTCAGTTCTTCTTTTTTCCGCGCCAGCAAGCGCAGATCTGGAAAAAGCAGTAACCCTAGTCATTTTTGACTAACTTTTTTGATCCTTTTTGATTGCTTTTCGAAGTCTCTCGACTCCGAACGGTGCCGTAGGGATGCCCGGCTTCAAGCACTGTGACGATTGCGACCGTCTGATGTCGGTCACGGATCCTCACCGCGTCTGTTTGTCCTGTTTGGGCGTCGACCACGACGACAAGGCCTGCTCTGACTGCCGGGCCCTCTCCTCGAAGGCCAGGTGGGAGCGGTCCCGTAGGCGCCTCGAGCTCCGGCAGTCGGCCCCGTGCCGTGAGAGGTCCCGATCCCATGGGAGGTCGAGGGACAGGTCGCGGGCTCGGAGCCACCACAGCTCCGAGGGTAGGCCGCACTCCTCCGGGTCGAAGTCGTCGTCAGGTAAGAGGCACAAGAAGTCCAAGCGGCGTCATCGCTCCTCGGACTCCCCCCGACGCTCGCGCGATACGGCCGGGGGTTCGGGTGACACCACCCACGCGGCTCCGTCGGAGGAGATCGAGCGCTTCCTCATGGCCATGTGGAAACTCTCTCCTCCGACGGGCTCCGCGGCGCCTTCGGGCCCAGCGGACCCGTCTGGGGGCCCTCGCGGGTCGGCGGCTCCGGCCCCGACGCCGCCGGGTGTTTCGGCCCCGACGCCACCGACGCCTTCGGGCCCGGCGCCGCAGGCCCCCATTATCCCGCCGGCGCCGAGGGGTCCAGTTGTTCCAACACCGCCGGCGCCTTCGGGCCCGGCGCCGCAGGACGCCGCTGGTCCTCCTTCGGGTTCGGGATCGTCGCCGGTGGATCTGACGGCCTCCCCGGTGTCGGACCCTCAGGTGTCGCCTCCGGCGCCGTCCTCGGGCGGCGCCGGCCCCGGCCCTACCTTCGTTCCTGTTCAGCCGTCGGAACGGCCCCGTTGGGCGCCGCTCCAGACGTCGTTTGGTGAATTTCACTTTTATGAACAGGCCCCATTGGTTGAAAACCCTGAATTTCAGGAGATGGGTGATGAGGAGGACTGGGAGGGGTCTGAGGACCCTCTGACCAGGGAGTGTCAGTCTCAGGAGGACTGGACAGTAGACCTTGGGGAGGCCAGTGGCCTGGACACCTCTCCAGACACTGGGTTTGTCTCCCCTCCTACCGTGGCTTCGGAGGAGGGGGCAACATATAGTGTGGTGCTGATGAGGGCTGCCAAGGCCTTGGGCCTTGAGCTCCCCGTCGCGGCCGTGAGGACTAACCTCCTCACTGAGGTCCTTAAACCGCAGTCAAGCTCGGCCGAGCCTCTGCTGCCCTTTAATGAGGCCTTGACCGACGTTCTTCTGGGCACTTGGTCCAAGCCCGCTACGGGTTCGCCCGTAAATAGGAACGTGGCCAGACGCCACCGCCCAGCCCCAGGCAACCCATGTTTCCTGTCCTCCCACCCTACCCCCGAGAGCCTGGTCATCCAGGCCTCCAATTCCCAGACCGCATTCCCGTCGGCCCCGCCGGACCGGGAATCCAAGAGGTATGACCAGTATGGGAAGAAGATCTTCTCATCCCTTAGTCTAGGCCTGCGGTCTTCCAACACCGCCTGCCTCTTGGGACGTTACACCCACTCTGTGTGGGATAAGGTCGCGGAAGTGCTGCCAGAGTGTCCGTTGGAGGTACGGGCCAAACTCGGCCAAGCCCTTGTGGAGGGCCGGGATGCAGCCAAGTATTCCATGCGGTGTGGGCTGGATACCACTGACTCGCTGGGTAGAGCGATGGCAACGACGGTGGCGGTCAGACGCCACGCCTGGCTGAGGTCCGCCAACTTCTCGGCAGATGTTCAGAGCACGCTCATGGACATTCCGTTCGATGGCCATCGCCTCTTTGGCGACAAGGCAGACCATGCGCTTGAGCGCTTTAAGGACTTCAGGGCTACGGCCAAGTCCTTGGGCCTCTCGGGCCAGCGCCAGCAATCGGCTGCCTTTCACTCCTTTCGTGGCCACGGAAAGGGTGCGCCCACACGCGCCGCCAGCCACGCACCGCAGGGCAATACCCAACGCGGTGGCGGCCGTGGGAACCGCCGTCCGGGAGGTCGGGGGCAGCGGCGAGGTCAGTCCACACCTTCCCCCGCAGCATCCGCCTCAAAACCCTCCTAGTCCGTGCTTTCAGGCCCATGTGACGCCAGTGGGGGGCAGGGTTCGCCATCACCACCTCCACTGGCGCACTGTCACATCGGACAGGTGGGTGCTGCAAATCGTCCGAAGGGGCTACTCCCTCCCCTTCGAGGCGACTCCTCCAGCCATGCCACCGCAGAACCACCGTGTATCGGGGGATCATTTGCGACTTCTGCAGGAGGAAGTTACGGCCCTCTTGGCCAAGGGGGCCATCGAGCGCGTTCCTGGGCCAGAAGTAGGGTGTGGTTGCTACTCCCACTACTTTCTGGTACCCAAGAAGGGCAAAGGGGGCCTACGCCCTATCTTGGACCTAAGGAACGTCAACGGCTTCCTCCGGAAGGAGAAGTTCAAAATGCTGACTCTGGCTCAGGTTCTGGCTGCCCTGGACCCAGGAGACTGGATGGTAGCGTTGGACTTGCAGGACGCTTACTTTCATATCCCCGTCCTGCCTGCCCACCGGCGCTACCTGCGGTTCATGGTGGGCCACGAGCACTTTCAATTTACCGTGCTCCCCTTCGGCCTTACCAGCGCCCCACGGGTGTTCACAAAGGTGATGGCGGTGGTCGCAGCTCATCTGCGCAGGTTTGGGGTTTCAGTCTTCCCCTACCTCGACGACTGGCTATTGAAGGCGGGCTCGCCCCAGACGGTCGTCAGCCACCTCCAGACGACGGCGGACCTCCTGCACCAGCTGGGGTTCTCCATCAATGTGCTGAAGTCACACCTGTGCCCCTCTCAGAAGCTCCTCTTCATCGGAGCGGTTCTGGACTCGGCGCGGTTTCGGGTTTATCTGCCCGAACAGCGGGTCCGGGATATTCAGGCTCTGATTCCCATCTTTCAGCCTTTTTCCCGGGTTTCGGTCAGGTTGACGCTGTGGCTTCTGGGGCTGATGGCCTCCTGCATCCTACTGGTGCATCACGCCAGGTGGCGGATCCGGCTCTGCAGTGGGACCTGAAGTTTCAGTGGGCCCAGCATCAGGGCAAACTATCCGACCACGTCCTGATCTCGGAGGGCACTGCGAGACAGCTGCAGTGGTGGCTTACGGACCGCGATTGGGTCAGCGGCAGATCCCTCTCCCTTCCCCAACCGGAGCACGTAGTTGTGACGGACGCGTCCCTCCAGGGCTGGGGAGGCCACATGGGAGAGGCGGAGATCAGAGGCCTCTGGTCTCCGGCGGAGACCCGGCTCCACATCAACCTGTTGGAGCTCCGGGCGATTCTTCTGGCACTGAAGGCATTCCTCCCCTCTGTCCGGGGGAGTGTAGTGCAGGTATTCACGGACAACACCACCGCCATGTGGTACTGCAACAAACAAGGCGGGGTGGGGTCGTGGATCCTTTGTCAAGAGGCTCTTCGCCTTTGGCAATGGCTGGAACGCCAGGGCGTGACCCTGGTGGCTCAACACTTGGCAGGTTCTCTGAACGCCAGGGCGGACGAGCTCAGTCGTCAGTGCATGATGGATCACGAATGGCGTCTGAACTCGGACGTTGCGCAAGGCCTCTTTCAGCGATGGGGAGAGCCTTGGTTAGATCTATTCGCCACCGAAGAGAACGCGCAATGTCATCAGTTCTGCGCGTTGGAATTTCCAAGGCGGCACTCGCTCGGAGACGCTTTTCGTCGCGAGTGGAGTTGCGGTCTGTTGTACGCCTTTCCGCCTATACCACTTCTGCCCAGAGTGCTGAAGAAGATCAAGCGCGACCGGGCCCAAGTCATCCTTGTGGCTCCGGACTGGGCACGAAGGTACTGATATCCAGAGCTACTCAGTCTGTCAGTCGATCCCCCGGTTCGTCTGCCTCTTCAGGAGGACCTTCTGTCGCAGCAGCAGGGGACGGTCCTCCACCCGAACCTGTCCAGTCTCCACCTCCATGCTTGGAGATTGAGCGGCGACAGTTGAGGCCATTTGACTTGCCTTCTGAAGTTTGTAACATCATTCTGGCAGCCAGGCGTCCCTCCACAAAGTCGGTATACGCCTGCAGGTGGAACAGATTTGTGGCATGGTGCACAGCAAAGGCTGTGGATCCCCTCAATGCCCCTCTTTCTGAAGTCCTTCTCTTCCTTCTTTCTCTTGCCCAGCAGGGCTCTGCTCTGGGCACTATCAAGGGCTACCTTTCTGCCCTTTCAGCCTTTCTCAGGCTGCCTGATCAACCTTCTTTGTTCAAGTCCCCTATTGTTAATAGATTTCTTAAGGGCCTCACACACACGTTTCCTCCTGTTCCGTTTGTGATGCCTCAGTGGGACTTGAACCTGGTTCTTACCTTTCTGATGTGCGCTCCCTTTGAGCCACTTCACAACTGTCCTCTTCGCCTTCTGACCTTGAAGACTGCTTTCCTGGTTGCCATCACCTCTGCCAGGAGAGTGAGTGAGCTCCAGGCCCTTTCTTGTACCCCACCTTTCCTTTCTGTCCATCCGGACAAAGTGGTGCTGCGTACCAAACCTTCTTTCCTGCCCAAGGTTGTCATGGCCTTCCACATCGGGCAGTCTATCACCTTGCCAACCTTCTTCCCGCCACCGCATCCCTCTAAAGAGGAAGAGCGGCTCCACCGTCTGGACCCAAAACGTGCGCTCTCATTCTACTTGGATCGCACACGCCAGTTCCGGGTGGATGACCAACTCTTTGTTGGTTACGTGGGTGCGAAGAAGGGGAAAGCGGTGCACAAGAGGACCATCTCCCGGTGGATCATCCTGTGTATCCAGGCATGCTACTCCTTGGCTAGGAAGGAGCCTCCTGCTGGATTGCGGGCTCATTCTACCCGAGCCACGGCGAATACCACTGCCCTGGGCAGGGGGGTGCCTTTACAAGACATCTGCAGCTACGTGGGCATCGCTGCACACGTTGGCAAGACACTACTGCCTGGACAGCCAAGTCCGGAGGGATGGCTTCTTTGGCCGTTCCGTCCTCCGGGACTTTCTGGTGTGATTTTGGTTCGCAGACCCACCACCGGGGTTGGTATTGCTGGGGTATCTATTCTAAGGTAAGGAATCTAATACTAACGTGTCTCTTTCAGATGCACAAGTTACTACTTGTGTAACGATATATCTGTAAGAGACATTAGTTAGTATTAGATTCCTTACCGACCCACCCATCCTCCCCGTTCTGCGAACCAATATCTAGGGTTAGGGTTGTCCCCTTCAGGGCCCTAGTTTCAATGGCACCAGTGTTGGTTTTTAACATGGCTCTGTGTTTCTGGCGCGGAAAAGCTGTGTCTAAGAACTGACGTCAGCACGCGGAGGCGGCGTCTAAGTACTCCGACGACGTCATCACGGCGCCCACGATGCCGACGACGGACCCGGAGCCGCAGACGACGCCTACCGACGCGCAAGGGTACTGCTACGCAAAAATTTCCGGATCCAGTCTGACGCCTGGGAATATTCTAAGGTAAGGAATCGAATACTAACTAATGTCTCTTACAGATATATCGTTACACAAGTAGTAACTTGTGCATTGATTCTATACGTCTGCTGTGTAGAGCAGTCCTACATCCTCCTTGAATCTGTCTGCCTGCTGCCCTACAGCAGAACACATCATCATTAATTCCACGATTGCCTGCTGACCTGATGCATTTACATCTTCATTGGTTCCATACCTGCCTGCTCTGAGTTGCGGTGAGACCAAAGCGAGTGAGGACAGAGTTTTTTTAAACATCTACTGCATTTGGCTTTTACCTGACCTTCGGCTTCTTTGGAAGTAGCAGCCTGGTCCTGTCCTCTGAGCGCCATGTGCAATATCAAACGTGTTTCATTTATGTTGGTAATAACAATAACCTGTTGTTCTGTTTTATTATATTAGATATTACTTTTCCTTTTCCAAGTCACTTGTTGCTATTGACGTTTGTGTTTCTTTGGCGTCTGTAGGCGCACTCAGAATAGCAGCTGGAGCCAGTTTTTAGTTTGGCTTCGCTGGTTTAGAAGCATTGATCTGTGCAGTAGTTTAATGCCTCTTTGAAGGAGGGCACGAAGTATTAGTGTGCGGTCGCCTCGCTGGGGTGGTAGCATTTTGTGATCACGTGTTTGGCATGTGTAATGCTTGTTCTTTCTCTCCAGCTTGCTTTGTTCCTCGTTTAAATTCCCAGGAATATTCTCCCAGCCCCATACAGTGGCTTCTGTCTGCTAGCCAAGAATGGGCATCTGCGTCTTGAGAGTCACAAATCTGCCTACAGGGGGTGGTATATAAGACATGCTGTCATAATTTTGACTTACTCAGTTGTGGTTTTAATTCTGGCATGGCTTTCAACATGTTTTTCCAATGTTGTATTTTCCCAGTAACTTTAATTCCGTAGTTTCACTTCTAATGTAGCACAGCTTTTTAACTGACTTCTACTTGTACAACCAATATCTGCTGCCTCATGATCATGGTCAATGGACTAGGTTAACGGTAGGATGCTTTGCATGTCCTGAATGCAGGAAAGAAGAGCTTATCATGCGGCTTACAGCGTATAGAGTGATGCTAGTGCATTGAGCCACATGCAAATAGAGGCATGTTTAAAGTCTGGTACATTAAGCAGCATTCGTTTTTTAATTTTTAGGTATTTGTAAAGCGCTGCACATCGATTTTCAGCTTTCTGAGAGTGCTTTGCAAGATACAAGGGGCAGAAGGCTTTCACTAGATCACTGGAACCCCAAGAACTCTAAGGGCTCTGTTATTGTCCGTGATTCCGCAGTGTCACATGAGGGGCTATGTAAGTTGTGGAGACACGCAGAGTTCAACACTTAGTGGGATAAACAGGTGGTGTGAGGGTGTATTCCAGAGCGTATTATAGAAGTACAATGGTATAACTCAAAGATTCGTGTGGGAGGGAGAAGCAAATAACCATTTGTAAGTATCAGAAGGGATCAATATATTTAGGAGAAGGGAGGCGGTAATAAAACAAGTGTCAATAACAGCGGTCTGTGGACTCCTGCTCAGGGGGTCTGCAACTGTTTAGAAAATCAAATAATGTTAGCAGATTAATAAAATATATGTAAATAAAGAAGCAAATGTTAAATAGAAAATGTAAAAACCTTGTATAACTGTCTAGGAATTTGACGTTGGAGGCTAAAAATTAAGTTGGCCCTTAGCTGGATGCGTGGGGGCAGCCCAAGTACAGCAAACAGAATATAGTGTGGACCCGTTTAAAGTGTTGATAAAAGAGAGCATGTATTAGTAGTAAACTACACACAGCGATATGCCAGAGTCTATGCATGTTGCTTCAGCTTTTAGAATCAAAAACTAAATTTAGAAAAAGCTTCAACCTTCCCATTAAAATTAAAAGTTAGATTTTTCTACATTTGTTGGTGAATTAAATGTTTCATCATTTGTGAATTTGTTTGATGTATTCTTGATTCTGTATTTTTCTGCATTGTTTTGAGATTCAGACCGTCACCAGCTTCCAGGAATGACGTAGTAAGGGTCCCCGGATTCTAGTTATTATTCAGTGTGGGAGGTGGTGTCCAATGCGTTCAGCATAGAGAGGGGAACCAGGCAGGATTGCCCACTATCCCCAGTCCTTTTCACACTCACCACAATGCCATTGGCAATACATCTGAGGGCCGAACCTGAGGATTGGGAGTGCAAGTAGGTGACGTGACGCATATTGTGTCAATATACGCCGACAATACCCTGATATACATGACCAACTCGGAGCGATTGGTGCCATGCCTTCAGCGCCTTATAGCTGACTTTGGGAGAATATCTGGCCTACATGTCAACCGCCACAAAACATTGTCTTCCCCCTGGTGTCCTTGGCTGATAGTGGAGTGACCAAAGCCTTTGAAGTGGGACTGCCCTGGAGATGCAGCAATACCGTTATCAGGAAATGCAGATAAAGCATGACTAACACCAACAATACTAGTTAAATATGGGAAGGGTGATAGACGGCCTCACAGCCTCCATAAAAGTTTGGTATGAGCTTCCACTGTCTGTAATGGGCAGAGTGGCACTAAGCAAAATGGTCCTGGTGCCTCTTCCCTATGCAGAATTCGATCTGCGTCCTACTGAACTCCTATTTCAACAGTTTGATGGGCTGTTGGTTCCCTTGGTATGGGCAGGAAAACAGAGCAGAGTCCGACTAGAGATCTTAAAATTGGACCTTACTGAGGGTGGGCTGGGCCTTCCAGACTTTAAGTTATACTATTGACTGGCCTGCTCCAATATGCTGCATTGTGGTGTGAAGACTGCCCAAATTGGGAGAAGACACTATTGGAGGGTTCGCTTACAGCGGACGATCTCCCTAAGCTACTCATGAGAGGCCGCAGAATGTTAGCAGGTACCCCCTCTATAGTATCCCAGGTGGCATAAGCATGGGAAAAGTGGTCACTCAAGGTTTGAGGCGAGCACCACAATCTAAACTTCTCCCTATTTAGTGGTTGCACCCCTTCATGCACATATGCAACTCCATGGATGTTTCACACTGGGTAGAGGGTGGCTGTTAGAGTGCTGGAGACCTGTTTCTGACCTGCACCTTCATGGTAGAGGAGGCAGAGGCACACTTCGGAATAGGTCCAGGGCAATTTCTGCAATACACATAGACGACTTTCCGGGACGAACCCAGTGACTCACACATCCTAATGGTGATGTTGGACCCAGGGTCAACTAAGGGTATCATCTCTCAGTTCTATGCTGCCCTAAAGAACGATAGGCAGATCGAGGTAGCATCCGTCTGCAATAATTGGAACGGAGACCTGGAGTCCCCCTCTTTCAGACGGAGAGTGGAGACGCGCTAGGGCACAGGTGCAAGGAGTGACCAGTATTGCCAGATTTAAGTTGGCACAATTTTACTACTTACATAGACCTTACCTGACACCTAAACAACTGCATAGGGTTTACCCAACGTGTTCTGGGTGGATGAGGTGTGGCGCGACTCCGGCCGACTTTATCCACGTCACATGGGCATGCCTGGCGGTGAGATCCTTTTGGGAAGAGGTTTTGTGGGAGGTACAGAGGGTGCAGAAAAGGAGGTACAGGTTTGCCC
Organism: Lissotriton helveticus; assembly: GCF_964261635.1. NCBI lineage: Eukaryota > Metazoa > Chordata > Amphibia > Caudata > Salamandridae > Lissotriton > Lissotriton helveticus. Next base: position 420,415,923 of record NC_136063.1, on the reverse strand, counting down.
TTCTGGGACTGGCGCTGGCCATACTTCGCATCGCCATTCTTCCCAATAATACTGATGCGGGGTAAATGGAGGACTAATCTTCTGTTGTGGGGAGTTGCTGAAGAATTTAGGCTCCAAAAAGGCTGCACAGATGACAATGTGGAAAGGAACTTGGAGATGTGGGATACAACGATAGACCTCCTGGGAGAGGACTGTGAAGCAGTGATTGAAGACTAAGTCCTGAGCTCACCCGTGGTTTCAGCAGAGGCCCCTCAGATGGTGGTTGAGGAACAAGACGAGCCGTAGCATGCCCACACAGCCCCCCACTACATCCTGCAGTGGAAGCCAGCTGGACTCTGTGGTGAGCTGAGTGTGGGCTATGTTTAAGAAGTGTGCTTGTTCCCCTGCCTGAAAGTGTAATGCTTGTATTGGACAAAGCCCTCAGAGATGAGAGACTACTGTGCTGCAGACCTATTTCATTGTTTATATGTTGTGACTAAGGGTGTTAACCCTGACAGTTTTATTTATTTTTATTATTTGTTTGCTATTTCAATTATACTATTTGAACATAAAAAATGTGAATTAAGAAATTTTACAAAAAAATTATTCAGTGGGTGTCCAAAAAAGTCAAAATATTAAGAACCCCTGATCTATCGTGTTTTCATTGGCAGTGTTTGTTATGTAATTGTTTTATTAGTCTTTACTTTTCTTTTATTGCCATTCAGTCTCACTCCCAATATCTTTCATGTTAGATGCATCCAAAACTAGCATTCAGGTAAAATTTTTATGTGGGCCCAACTTTCAAAATTGTTTTCATCATTTACTGTCAAATACGTCTCACATCGAAAACATCTAAACCTTAGAATCTTATAATTGTTATTTTTTTTATCTATTTGAGACAGTTTAATTATTTTGTTTTTTTCTTTGCTTAGAGGTTTTTTTCGTCCGTTAATCCGTGCACCTTTTCCCTTCGTTGTTGCACTCCCCTTATTTTATTTAGGGTTTTCCTTCACCGTTCTCCAAGGCTTCTATTTAAAATAGCTGTGCTAAAATGTATCTCATTTTTCGGAAATAAATAATAGATCATGGTTTTAGATATTATGGTTTATTTATTTTGATCTTATGTTTTTTTCCCCTGACAACTTAGAAACCTCAATTAGAAGTGCACTATGTTATGTTGTCTTGGTTGCTTGCAAAGCGCGGAAGACAGCTCAAGGAGATGACAGGAGTGATACCACAAGGAGGGATGAGGAACAAGCATTGTGAATTAAAATTGCTGCCCAAAAACATTTGTGCCAGGCTGGCTGGTAAAGTGGTAGTGCATGCAAAGGAATGAGCATCCGGCACCTGGTTGGCTGGAGAGGAAGTTATTTGCAGAAGAGGCACTGTGGCTCAGAGCCTAGTGTCACACAAAATGTGTGGGACATTTTAATAAATGCATGTGGCCTTCTCAACAGGTCTTCCAAGATTTCTTATTGAACCCACCTATGAATCCGCACTGCATTGATAAGAAACAGCTGAACTGGAAACCTCTATTTCTTAAGCTGTCATATCAAATGAAAAGGGTGGGCTCTTGGCCCCCCCGCCCGCTCCTCTCCTCTGTACATCTCGGTGGTGGGGCGTGTCCTCTGGGGCGCGCCCTACCACCGATTGGTTGGCGCCCTCCCTGACCCGGATGGCATTAAGCGACATCCGGGTCAGGGGGGCGGGCTGCAGGAGGGGCTGGGAGAGGGGGCGTGCCACCCCCCCCATCCCCCCCGGGCCCCTCAAGGATAAAGAAGCGGGGAGCGCCCAGGTGACCCCTTCTTGCCTGGACGCTCCCCCACACCGGTGGTGCCCCGCGCTCGGGGTTTCTTGTTTCCCCACCCACCATTCCTGGAACTATGCGGTGTTGTATGCATTAGTAGTCTGATTCAGTCTGTAATTTGCTATGATGTTAGTTAGGCCAATTTTCCATGCATAGAAAACTGTTTTTGTTGGTGTATTTTGCTTGTGATGCTTTCTCTTGGGCCTTTTTTCCCCGTTTAGTTAATGGTATTGTAATATGTTATGTGGTTGCAATGATATTTAGGCCTTTTTTCCCTTGTTGTAGGTCTACGGTGTTATGCGTGATGGTTAACTTAGTCAGTGTAGTTGTCCTTTAGAATTTTTTCCCACAGGTTGTCGTATTTATTAGGAATGAGGCATGCGGTAAGGTCATGACCGGTGAGCAGCTATTTTTAAGGTCTGAGGGGGCGGGCATCATCCTATGGAGGTTCCCGCCCAGGGGGAGGGGCCATTGGCCCCTCCTAGAACTTCAGGGGCAAGGTACCTGGTGCTTCAAAGGGGCGCGGATTGGAGGAGTCACGCTTTCCTTAGGCTGGTAGCCACCCCGCGCGCGCATACTTATGACGTCACCGGATGGCGCAGAGTAAGGGCCCTCCTTTAGTGGGTAAATGGAGTTCACGGCGTGGACCGGGTAATTACCGGGCTCGGCTGCACATGCGCACATCTTTTTGGTGAGGCGCAGCTAGTAGGACCTGACACCGGTTAGCGACCTTGCCATATGGCCAGAAATGTTAGTATACAAAAATTCAGATGAGGATGTTAGATTCGGTTAGGAAACAATCTGTATTTGAGTTTTTGTTAAGGATAGTCTCTCACACATGTTGACAATCTTGTATCTAATGTCTTGCTAATTTTTGTATAAACTGATTATCGTGCAATTAAAATTTATTGTTTTATATCTTAATAAATACGGCCGGGCGGCCTTGCGACCCCCCGCCTTCCAAAGATAACCATGTTTCATGTTCATGTGTCCGGGGGTTGGTGTGGTCATAGGGAGGGGGCGGCAGCCAGTCACTGACCATGCAAGGTTTATAAAATGGAAGACTCTTTTGGCTTTTAAAGAAAATGTGTTCTTGTGAACGTGTCTTAAGTATCTGATGAATACATGATCTGATATTCATGTAATTCAAGATTGTCTTCTTTTCACACTTCGTCCTCAGACATGTGCATAAGTGTTAAACCTTCTGTTTTTTGGCCTGATGCCAAGTGTTCTTACTGCCTGAGATTGCTTAGCACAGTTTCTGGAATTAAGGTCCTGGTTTGATATGTATATTGAAAACATCAACTAAAAGTTGTTGTCCTTAACCGAAACATGTTCAACCAGCTGTAGAAAGAAGATATTAGACATTCAACTGAATCCAAATAGTCCATATTGCAGGAACTATTGCAGGAACTTAAATAGGCCAATCTGCATTCATGAGAAAGTATAAACTAGCATACATTTGAGATCTAGACTGATCGACTGGAGAGTGGCAATAATAAAGTAGGAAAGGCTTTGCAATTTCACTCTTTTCTTAAATCTAAGTTAGTCACAGTCTTGCCTTGGGATCTCTGCTGTCATGGCAATGTGTTCAGAACTGTCTAAGTAAGAGTGAAGGGGACAAGACAGGACAGCATTCTAAAATCCTTCTACTTCGTTTTGCTGGTACTTTATAATGAAGTTATCTGAACACATGTAGGCCCCTTGTGGGCTGACCCTTGACCCTTTGGCAGGTCGCATCCCACGCCGCACAGCACCGCCTGTGTGCCCGTGCCCTTAGCCCAGCTGCTGCTGCTGGTGACGGAGTTCGAGGCCCTCCTTTGCTCTTGCTCGTGTTCTCTGTAATTTTATTTTATGTTTTATCGTCTTTTTTGTTTTCCCTCCTGTGCCATTACTGTGCCCTTTTGCCAGAAACCGGTCCTCGGAAGCTTGTTTCCGGTCCAGGGAAGGCATGGCTTGGCAGTTCGGGCTGGACTGTTCCCATGAGGCACAGGGTCAGACTGATTTGCATATAGCCATGTCGGAACTGGGGTGGCAGAGTGGGCTAAAGAACGGTGATGGATCAAACCGGGATCTTTTGACTGGGTGTGAGTGTTTGATTGATTCAGATGCTCCGTCCATCACCACCCCCTTTTGTACCGCTTTTGCCTTTTTGCAAATTTTTTCCTTCTGTATCCCTCGCCGTTCCTCACTCCCGTTTTCCCGCCCCTGCGTCCCCTGCGGCCCGCTCTCCTATTGGTCCACTCCCACCTCCCAGTTACTCCTCCCTCCCACCTCCCCTTCTTATGGGGGCCGCTGCGCGGTGAGGACAGCGACCCTTTACTCTTTGGCAAGTCGTTCCCCATGCCGCACATACCGCCTCTGTGCCCGTGCCCTTAGCCCAGCTGCCGCTGCTGACGGAGTTCGAGGCTCGCCTGTGCTCTTGCTCGTGTTCTCTGAAATTTTATTTTATTTGTTTTATTGTCTTTTTTGTTTTCCCTCCTTTTCTCCTGTGCTATTACTGTGCCCTTTTGCCCATTTTTTCCTTCTGTATCCTTCACCGTTCCTCACTCCCATTTTCCCGCCGCTGTGTCCCCTGTGGCCCTGCCCCCCCAGCTCTTCCAATCGTCCGCTTCCACCTCCCAGCTGCTCCACCCTCCCACCTCCCCTTCTTATGGCGGCTGCGCGCAATGGGCGCGCCGCAGGCGCGACTAAGGCAAGCCCGTCTGCGCCGTCCGTGCCTGGACCACGCCCAGCACCACAGCCCCTGGCCCCTGCAACACCCGACGCCGCTACAACGCCAACACCCTCCACTTACTCAACACTGGATGAGCACACGCATGCTTCCTGGCTACCCGAAGCGCACCAAAGGCCCCGTTTCATGTCGGAACTGCAGCATCGTCAGTCTCCGAGCCGCCAACCGCCCACCAAGACAGGACGCAAGCACCTCAGATGCATACTGCTGAACACCCGCCTAGCACGCAAACACGCCGTCGAACTCTGGGACCTGCTCGACACATCCTGCCCGGACGTAGCCTTCCTGACAGAGATGGATGAGCGACTCCTCGGCACCCGACATCGCCATAGCCGTCCCGGACGGCTACAAGATCACCTGCAGACACCGCACCAACGGAGTAGGAGGTGGGCTCGCCATCATCCACAAGACCACCCTCATGGTCTCAACCAACTCCGAGGACACCCTCAGCACCGCCGAACACCTGCACTTCTAGATCCACACTGATCCCAACACCACCCTCAGAGGAACGCTGATCTACAGACCCCCTGGACCCCATCCTCAGTTCAGCAACACCATCACCGACTTCGTCAGCACGCCCTCGCCTCCACGGACTACATCCTCCTCGGAGACATGAACTTCCACCTCGAGAACAACAACGACACCAACTCCACCACCCTGACCGCCAACCTCTGACTCAGACAGCTTGTCACTGCGCCCACCCATTCCGCCGGCCACACGCTTGACCCCATCTTCTCCACAAGCCCCCACATCTCCTTCAGCCACACCACCGGACCGACCAATGATGCATCCACTTCACTTTCCAGAAACCTACCAGGCACCACCGCACCCAACAGGTCCCTCGCTGCAGCTGGAGCAAAATCACGAAGACCAGCTAAACACCCCCCTCACCCTCCGCTGACCCCGAGACCGCCGCCAGCATTCTCAGGCGCTGGATCGAGGATTGCCCCAACACGCTTGCCCTGTTCAAGAAATCCTCCAACAGATACACCACCAAGAATGCCAGGTGGTACTCCACAGACCTCCAGACCTCCAAACGAACCTGCCGGAAACTAGAGAAGAAATGGCACCTCAAACAGACACCACCATCACCGCCGCAAAAAGGACAACCTTCAAGGACCGCCTTGACAACAACGCACACAACAGCAAAGAGCTCTTCAACATCGTGAAGTAACTCTCCAACCCCAGCTCGAACACCAACGACATCCCACCATTGCATGACCTGTGTGACTCCCTTGCCACCTTCTTCCACCGCAAGATCGCTGACATCCACGACAGCTTCGAAAACCTGACCACCCCAACAACCAACGACACCTCAGACCCCATGACCACCACCCACAGTGACTTTCCTGCTCACCTGGACCCACATCGACGACGACACCATCAAGATCATGAACACCATCCACTCTGGCTCCCCGTCAGACCCATGCCCACACAACATCTTCAACAAAGCCAGCCCCACCATCGCGCCCCATGCCCGCTAGGCCATCAACATCTCCTTCGAGACCGTGACCTTCCCGGAGAGCTGGAAGCACGCCGAGATCAACGCCCTGTTCAAGAAACCCAAGGCGGACCCGAGAGACCTCAAGAACTTCCGCCCTATTTCTCTGCTCCCGTTACCAGCAAAGGTTATCGAGAAAGCCGTCAACAAAAGCTGACCCGCTACCTCGAGAAGAACAACATCCTGGACCCATCCCAGTCCGGATTCCGCAGCAACCTAGGATTTATCCTCGACTCAACACTCCCTGACCAAGCAAGTCAACGCCGTCTCATCCTCCTGCTTCAACACCCTCCGCATGCTCCGGAAGATCTACAGGTGGATCCCAACTGACACAAGAAGAACAGTCACCCAGGCCCTTGTCAGCAGCAGGTAGGACTACGGAAACGCCCTCTACGCGGGGGCCCTGGCCAAACAACTGCAACCCATACAGGACGCCTCTGCACGCCTAATCCTCAACATCCCTCGACACAGCCACATCACACCCCACCTGAGAGGCCTGCACTGGCTGCCCGTCAACAAGAGGATCACATTCAAACTCCTCACCCACACACACAAGGCACTCCATGACACCGGACCAGCATACCTCAACAGACGACTCACCTTCCACACCCCTAATCGCCAGCTCCGCTCCGCCGACCGTGCCCTCGCTACCGTCCCCTGCATCCGAAGAGCGACCGCCGGTGGCAGATCATTCTCCTATCTCGCCACCAAGACCTAGAACACCCTCCCCATCCTCCTACGGCAGACCCAAGACCTACTTACCATCAGGAGACTACTTAAGACCTGGCTCTTCGAGGAGTAGCAGCCCCTCCCCATGCGCCTTGAGACACTCACGGGTAGGAAGTGCGCTTTACAAATTTCATGATTGATTGATTGATTGATTGACCTTGCTGCTACAATGAGTTTAGGTTTAGGGCTGAAGAAAATTTTGATTAAAGGAATATGTTACCTTTTTCTAAAAAAGAGCGAATGGGCTTCAAATCAGCCGTCCCAGGAACTAATCCTTAAAAGTTTAAGTGATATTGAAAACACTTATCCTCTTTTTTACCCACGTAATGACTATATACAATGTCTCCACAAGTGAACGCCAAGTGAACGCCAGCTTTGTGTGCAGTCACATTTGTCCAAATAAATAAACAAAGCAAACAAAGCAAGTTATCAAACATTCCCGCCTGAAGGAAATACCAAAAAACACACTAATCAATAATTAATTGAATGAGTATATATGGTATTTACAATGATGAGCGATCATTGCAACATCATTTTTCTAAGTAAGATCTGCAAACTTTATAAATGGTCAAATTAAATAGATAGGTGAGATTATTCCAGATAAAACAACTCTATTTGCTATGCCTCAGGGTGTTTGTTGGTAAGGTCTACAAATCTGCCACTCTATTCTTCTTACAGTTACCTTGAGGAGATAAGAACGCCAATGTTATCCTGATCTCTTAAAGAAACAGGAACAAACGAATGCAGATTAACCCTTGTAATGCTAATGAATTGTAAAACGAATATTATGTGGGGTTTTTCCACATCACCTCTAACAACCTCTGTCCATAAAATTATGATTTTATATTAATAAAACCTAGTATAGCTGTACGATTAACGCATGGCTAACAAATCCTTTCCCGGCATCGTGCATTGCTTGAGATATTGTACAGGTAACAAAATTAAGTTAAAGGACTATTAATATTGTGTAGGCCTAATTTTTATCTACACGCAACAATGCAGGAAAGGTTCCAAACGTGTAGGTGCAGGAGGCCTGCACATGAGAAGTAAACTGGCCTGCATGACCAGACGAGTTCAGATTAAAGGCAGGCACCTAGGATATCTGCTTTTATGTCGGTACCGGGGTATTTATTGTATTGTAAGTGCATTTATATAGCTCTTGCTAGCCCTGCTAAGCCGTTGAAGTGCTTCTGCAATGAGTACCGTGCTCCTCAGGAAATCCTAGTGATAGTAGTAAATCCAGTGTTTATTTGTAGTTTAAATATTCAAATATGGCATTATGGCCAGAGCTGCAGACTTTGGAAGTGAAGAACTAGGTTCGATGGCTCAACATCCTGTGATTCTGGGCAAATCACTTTATCTCCCTGTGCCTAAAAATGAATATGACCTTGTGTAATGCAACTGGTGCTCGTTTAAAGTGTTCCAATCCAATAAAACTGCAAACAAACACACTTCTGTTCTTGTTGTAATCTCCAGGTCATGCATTATTTTGTGGTCAGAGGTTCCAAGATTTTCAGTCTTGTTTTCTAGACGTGACATTTAATACGTTAGACTACAGTTCTCTGAAATGTACTGCATTATGATTGGAGAAGGGTAAGAAATCGGAATCTGAAAGGTTAATTAGTTGAGTGACTAAGACTTTTTGTATTACATAATGTGTTAGCAGTCTTAGCTTGTAAGAAAAGGAACTGTGTAGATGGGTTAGGGGGGAATTGAGAGTTGGTAGAAGCAGTGCCTTGCTGCAGTACAGGAGCACCGTAAGTCTCTAAAGTATGCTGGATGTTTGACCTGGCAGTTCACAATGTTTTGCCAGCGGTGCATTCTTGAATCGTCAAAGCCTCGTCAGATTGCCACTCACACTTTTTCATTCGTGAATTAGAATCTTGTTTTTTACACGGTCTAATCCATTTTGAAGTTGTTTATTTTGGAATTCGTCTTTCAGAATTGGAAGGGCTGATTTTATGAGACCGCTAAGAACAAGTACTAATGAATATTTATTAACTCACATTTTTACTTTAAGGCACACTGAAATGAAAGGCAGTTTTTGAAGGACCAGCTAACATTTCACTTTTCATTCACTGTAGCTGCAGGCATCACAGCCGCCCATACGTGTAAAATTCAGTATCTGTTGAGAAGTGGTCTGGCACTGATGACTTACTTAGTATATTGGTATATACATAACATATCCGTAATAAACAGTATACAGTTCAAAGGCACATTTCAAAGTGATCTTGTTTTAGCAGCCAGGGTTTTACAAGGCTCCAGCGTTGCCTGGTCCAACAGAACTGTGCAGTCTTGTTTGGGCTTGTCACATAAGTGACCACCTGTAGCAGGTGTGCCCTCTACATTGGAGTCCTAAAAGGTATTCGAAATGTGTTCGAGGAAACGTTTGTTCATCAGCAGCCAGTTTTGTAAGGCGTATAAACCTCACAATGGTTTGCCAACTATCACCTTTTTTGAAGTGCGAGCAACCCCTACTATACACTTATTTCAAGACTTCGAACTTTGTTCTGCACAAAGCGAGGATTATGTTTGTGGCACTTGTCAGTGGCATTGCTTTATTACGTTTGCCGTTTGTTCCAGGCCATTGTAAGTGAGGAGTAGTTTTATAGACCATTTCTTGAAGTTTCATGGTGGTGTCATTATAAGTAAAACATAAAACCAGCCAGCATTCACCTCGGGCAGTAGGCGCCTCTAATAGGAATACCTTTAATAATAATCCACCAGATCTCTTACATAATTGATTACTTGTGTACGTTAAGCTGATGACTTGTGTACTTTGAGTTGTTTTAGTCATCCACTGTACTTCACATCCATCATAAAGTAGTTGAGGAAGTGCACACAGGCCAAAGAGCAAACTACAGATGCAACTGTCAAAAATCTAACCTGCTTCTGAAAGGGTGCAGAAATAATGGTATCAAAAACGTCGGTGTTTAAGAAGTGCATGGAACTTCGGGAGATAGAAGATAAGGAAAGAATTGAGAGGATCCACAACAGTAGAGCTATAACTAACCCGTATTCAAAACCTCTGGATCAGCTCTGAGGGCAGTTTTCTAACAGACCACTGCTATGGCCCTCTACAGGTACTATTTGGAAAGAAGTAACCTGTGAAAACTAGGAATCCAACATTAAACAGCTGCTCTGGTCAGCTTGACAAAAGTATGTTACCTTTGCATTATGTTAGTGTGTAAGCCTTGTACAGATCGCATGCTCTGATTTGATGTTCGTTACTAGGCATGCACACACCTGAACCCTAGAATGCAGAGGCGTTGGTACCACAGGTATGGGTCATTCCTATTAACACACAATTTGAAGCATTAGTGTAAGAACGTGGCTATATATATACTGGACCACAGCAAGGTACAGGGTGTATAGATTCCCCAGTCTCCAGAGGTATAACAGAGGTTACAGTTAGATATAACCTTACTCTCCAAAGTGGTAGCTTGGTCGAGCAGTAAGGCAGTACCAGAGGTCAGTATAAAGCATTTTTTGTACACACTCAGTCAGCCAATGGTCTCACACACTCAAGAACTGAACTCTAAGCTAATTGTTTTTATATCAAAAGATATAGTTGTTTTATTTTTAGAACCAACAGGTATCAAAATATACTTTTCTGAATATGAGTGACTTTAGGTAATTACTTTCCAAATAGGCAATAGATTTTGTAAATACAATAGCTACAGTGGTTGCAATAGGCAACACAATTTCAAACACAATTTGACATTGAGCTCAATGGGTTTTGTAACTTAAATGCAGTTGATTACTTTAAGGATTTCTTTTCTAACCACAGGACTGGATCCGCGATTCAGTCCCGGGACATAAGCTGAAAACAGTTTAGTAAAAGCGTTTTGGTTATTGCAGTGATTTTTGAGGAATATGACTTTATTTTAAAAGTTCACACTTAGAAACTTTTCAGTGAAAACCCAGCAATGTTATCCTATGGGAGGAATTACAGGTCACGGGTAAAGTACGTTCTTGTTACTTTTGTAATCCAGTACTGGGCTCCTAAGTCCAGCACTGGGATCTCTACCTAAGACAGGTTAGTAATTACGTTTTAGCAGTTGGTACGATTCTTAAGAAATATTTGTAGTTTGTAAAAGTAGACAGAAGAAATTTCACAGAAAAACAGTCAATGGTTTCCTATGGAGAGAAATTCAGGTTACTGGTAAGTACAGTTATAATTACTTTTGCGGTTCAGTACTAGGCTAAAAGGTACAGTACTCGCTTCTTCCCTGATCACAGGTGAGTAATTTGGAATTCGGTATTTGGCTGATTTTAGATGAATATTTTAAAGTTTCAAAACTTCACTCAAGAATTTTCGAGCCAAACCAGTCAATGTTATCCTATGGAAGGAAAGTGAGTTATCGGCTTTCAGGTAAGTACTCAACTGATGAAGTTAAGGTTCTGGGCATAGACTCCGGGGTCCCCCAGGGTCGAAAAGGTGCAGTAGTTACACCCTCAGTGACACAGGGGCAGCCAGGTGCAGAGAGAGTAGGCCCAATGCAATCCAATGAAGGGCAGGGAGCCATCGTTTGGTGGCTGCAAGCAAGCAGGCCACGCGGCTGTGGGAGCTGAGCTCCTGGTCACTTACTTAGGGCAAGTGGGGAAGGAAAGTAGTGTAGAGATTGCACTTCCAGCGGCACTCGGGCGGCTGGGTGCAGGGTGCTTTTGAGCCTTCTGGCGCTCAATGTTATCCAATGGGAAAGTTAAAAAGTGAACAAAGGCTGCAGACTCTGGGACGGAGATTCTTCAGGTGCGACCATCACTTAGAGAGGTAAGTTGGGATCTCGGAGAAGAGGTAGCTACCCCAAAGGAAGGCACAGGGAGCCGCAGGGCGCCGGGTGCAGGAGTGTCTTTTGGTGTCGGGAAATCTTACCCTCAGCTGGTCGCGGTTGGAGGGGTCCCTGGTTCTGAGGCTGCAGGAGTCGTCTGGGTCGGCGAGGAGGGTCTTTGGGCACTGGACTTCAGGTTCCAGTCGCGGGGGGACGTCCTCGTGGTCTTGGATCACTCAGTGGGCTGGATTTGCGGTTCCTGGCTGGCACCAGGGGTATTGCTGTTGGAGCAGAGCCACTGCTCGTGGGAGTCCCAGTCTTTTGAAAGGTTCAAGGCAGGCAGGTCCTCCGGGGTTTTCGAGGTTGCTGTCCGCAGGAGACGCCGGAGTTTCACAGGAGCAGGTTCAAGGATTAACAGGCCTGTAAGGTTCTAGGGCCAAGTCAGTGGGCGTCGTCCTCTTGTTAGCAGCTGCACGGCAGGTCTTCCTGTTTCTTGTTCTTCTTCTTGTTGCAATCAGGATCTAAGGAAGGAAGGTTCAGGGTGCCCCTAAATACTAAATTTAGGGGCGTTACAGGTAGGGAAAGGGAAGGGACCAATAGGTCCCTGTCCTGGGGTGGGTATACCCCCTAGTCTGCTCCTCTCCTATGGGAGGAGGGCAGGAGCTTAGCTGTGATTGGGCAGGGCTCCCCATCTTCAAGATGGCCGGAGACCAGGGTTGTGTTTCTCGCCAGTCTTCCCGCCAGAACGGGGGTCAGAACTGGTGGGGGCCAGTTGCTGAGTACAGCAAGTGGTCTGGAGAAGCTCACAAAGGCAGCATGCTTTTGAAACTTCCCCCTGCCCATCCTGGGGGAGGAGACCTAGCACCTCGCCCAGGATGTGCATTGTTGCAGGCCGACGAGAGTGGGGGCCTCTCCATCCAGGGGTCCAGCAACATGTCTGCTGTGTGGCAGCCTAGGCAGCCTCTCAGGCCAGACGTGAATTGTAGGTTAGGTTTCAGGGGGCATCTCTAAGATGCCCTCTGTGGTGCATTTTACATTAAATCCCATACTGGCATCAGTGTGGGTTTAATGTGCGGAGAAGTTTGATATCAAACTTGTCAGTCTTCAGTGTAGCCATTATGGTGCTGTGGAGTTCGTAATGACAACCTCCCAGCACCATATACTCTTAATGGCATCAATCAATCAATCACTATATTTCTAAAGCGCGCTATATACCAGCGAGGGTCTCAAGGCGCTGAGTGTGGGGGGGGGCTGCTACTGCTCGAAGAGCCAGGTCTTGAGGAGTCTTTTGAAGGTGAGGAGGTTCTGGGTCTGCCGTAGGTGGGTGGGGAGGGTGTTCCAGGTCTTGGCGGCGAGGAAGGAGAATGATCTGCCGCCGGAGGTCGCCTGGTGGATGCGGGGGACTGCGGCGCGAGGTTGGCTGAGCTGAGCTGGCGGGTAGGGGTGTAGAAGCTGAGTCGGTCGTTGAGGTTGGCTGGTCCGGAATTGTGGAGGGCTTTGTGTGCATGGGTGAGTAGTTTGAAGGTGATCCTCTTTTCGATGGGGAGCCAGTGAAGATCTCTCAGGTGGGGGGTGATGTGGGTGCGGCGAGGGATGTTGAGGATCAGTCGGGCGGAGGCGTTCTGGATGCTTTGCAGTCGTCGCAGGTGTTTGGCCGAGATGCCTGCATAGAGTGCGTTGCCGTAGTCTAGCTTGCTGCTGACGAGGGCCTGGGTCACAGTCCTTCTTTTTCCGGTGGGGCTCCACTTGTAGATTCTGCGGAGCATGCGGAGTGTGTTGTAGCAGGAGGAGGAGACGGCGTCGTCCTGTTTTGACATGGTGAGGGAGGAGTCGAGGATGATTCCCAGGTTGCGTGCGTGGTCGGTGGGAGTAGGTGCTGTTCCTAGCTTGGTTGGCCACCAGGTGCCGTCCCAGTCTGAAGGTGTGGGGCCGAGGATGAGGACCTCCGTCTTGTCCGAGTTCAGCTTCAGTCGGCTGTTCCTCATCCATTCGGCGACTGCTTTCAATCACTCGTGGAGGTTGGTTTTGGCCATGGTCAGTTGGGTGTCATCTGCGTGGTAGATAATGTTGAGGTCGTGTTGGTGGATGACTTGTAGACGTTGAACAGCGTCGGGCTGAGGGAAGATCCTGGGGTACGCCGCAGATGATGGCGGTGGCTTCGGAGTGGAAGGGGGGGAGGCGCACGCTCTGTGTTCTGCCGGCGAGGAAGGATGTAATCCAGTCCAGGGCCTTTTCTTGGATATCTGCTTCTTGGAGGCGTGCTTTTAGTGTGCGGTGGAAGACTGTGTCGAAGGCGGCTGATAGGTCCAGGAGGATGAAGGCCGAAGTTTCTCCGTTGTCTAGTTGAGTCCTGATGTCATCTGTAGCTGCGATGAGGGCTGTCTCAGTGCTGTGGTTTCTTCGGAATCCGGACTGGGATGGGCCGAGGTAGTGGGTCAGCTGCCCGTTGATGACTTTCTCGATGATCTTTGCCGGGAACGGGAGCAGGGAGATGGGCCGGAAGTTCTTGAGGTCATTGGGATCCGCCTTCAGGAGGGCGTTGATTTCGGCATGCTACCAGCTCTCCGAGAATGTGGCAGTCTCCAGGGAGATGTTGATAACGTTCCGTAGTTGGGGGGCGATGGCAGTGTCAGCTTTGTTGAAGATGTGGTGCGGGCAGGGGTTTGCTGGTGATCCTGAGTGGATGGAGTTCATGGTCTTGCGTGTTTCGTTGACGGTGACTTTGATCCAGGAGGTCAGGCGGTTGCTGTGGGTGCTGTTCGCTGGGGCGGTGGAGTCCAGTGTGATAGGGGCAGTTGCGTTGTGGAAGCTGGCGTGGATGTCAGCAATTTTCCGGTAAAAGAAGGTGGCCAGTGAGTCGCACAGTTCTTGAAAGGGCGGGATGTCGTTTGCGTTGGCGCTGGGGTTGGAGAGTTCCTTCACAATGCTAAAGAGTTCTTTACTGTTGTATGCATTGTTTTCTAGGCGGCTTTTGAAGGATGCTCTCTTGGCTGGTCTGATGAGGTGGTGATGTCTGCGAGAGGCGTCCTTGTGGGCTGCGCGGTTATCTGGTGTTCGTTCGTGTAGCCATTCCTTTTCCAGTTTACGACACGTCCGTTTGGAGGTCTGGAGTTCTTCGGTGAACCAGGTGGCTTTCTTGCTGGTGTGGCTGTTGGGTGGTTTCTTGAGTGGGGCGCGGGTGTTGGCGCAGTTGTTGATCCATTGGCTGAGGTTGCGTGCGGCGTCATCTGGGTGCGTGGTGTCGATGGGAGTGTTCTGGGCGAGGGAGGCGGACAGCTGGTTCTTGGTGGCTTTGCTCCAGCACCGGCGGGGCAGTTTTTGGGAGCAGTGGTGCGTGGTGGGTTTCTTGTAGGTGAAATGGACGCATCGGTGGTCGGTCCAGTGGAGTTCGGTGGTGTGGTTGAAGGTGACGTGTGGGCTTGTGGAGAAGATAGGGTCAAGCGTGTGGCCAGCGGCGTGCGTTGGAGCCGTGACGAGTTGTCTGAGACCGAGGTTGACGAGGTTGTCGATCAGGGTGGTGGAATTGCTGTTGTTTTTGTTCTCGAGGTGGAAGTTCAAGTCCCCGATGAGGATGTAGTCCGTGGAGGCGAGTGCGTGGGTGCTGGCGAGGTCGGCGAGGGAGTCGCTGAACTGAGGCCGGGGTCCAGGTCGTCTGTAGATGAGTGTTCCTCTGAGGGTGGTGTTTGGGTCGGTGTGGATCCGGAAGTGCAAGTGTTCGGCGGTACTGAGGGTGTCATCTGAGTGGGAGGAGACCTTGAGGGTGGACTTGTGGACGATGGCTATTCCTCCTCCAGATCTGTTGTTGCGGTCTCTGCAGGTGACCTTGTAGCCGTCCGGGATGGCTATGGCGATGTCGGGTGCCGAGGAGTCGTTCCACCAGGTCTCGGTCAGGAAGGCGACGTCTGGGGGAGGGTGTCGAGCAGGTCCCAGAGCTCGACGGCGTGTTTGCGTGCAGAGCAGGTGTTGAGGAGTTTGCACCGGAGGTAGTTGGCACCTGTCCTGGTGGGTTTGGCGGCTCTGTTGCAGGAGAAGCTGCAAGTGCGGCAGGAGAAAGGTCCGTGGGTGCCTTTCGGGGCGGCCTGGTAGCAGCGGTGGTCTCGGCCGGTGTTGAGAGCGTGGAGGGCGCTGGCGTCGTAGCAGAGTCTGGTCCAACGGTTGTGGGGTCTGGGCGCTGGGCGCGGTCCAGACGCGGACGGGTGCAGACGGGCTTGCCTCTGGTGCGCCGGAGCGGTCAAGCAGTGGTCGTCATATGAGGCGTGAAGGGAGGGAGGAGCAGCTGAGAGGCGGGAGCGGGCGGCCAATGGGCTGTCGAGGGGGCGGGCCGCAGGGGAACAGCGGGGGGAGACGGCGAGGGGAACAGGAGATAGCAGGCGACAAGAGGAAGCAAAAGCTGCAAAAGGGCAACAGGAGGAAGCAAAAGGGGCAGCAATGTGGCACAGAAAACCGAACAGTGGGCACAGTGCAAAACAGAAACAAGTGCAGGCGCGCAGGACGGGTAGCTCAGGGGGCGCGAACTCTCGGCAGTAGCGTTCGGGAGGAGGGAGGGGCACGAGCACTCTGGGGGAGCTGTGCGGCGAGAGGAGCGATCAGACCTCTGGCGAGGTCAGGAATCACCCACTTACAGTGCCCAGGAATGGCCCTGGGTACTGTAGGGGTACAGGGCTCATGCACCTGTGCCCACACCAGTAGCTTAGGGCACCCAGCTAGAGGGGTGACTGATGTATGTCAGGGCAGTGGGTTTGTGAGTATGGCATACAGGGATGTGTACTTAGACACTCAGACTGCAACGACAGTGGGTGGGTGTCAGGGTACAGGGCCCTTAATGGTGGCACAATAAGTGCTGCAGCCCTTAGGGGTCTTCTCTGGTCACCATGCCCTGGGTACCTAGGGTACCATTTACTAGGGGCTGACAGGTGGCCAGAGATGCCAATTGGGTTTTGGTTTCAACACAGTTTTAGGGAAGGAACACAGGCCCTTGGCACCTGGTTGGCAGGAGCCCAGGGCACACTCAGTCAAAGCACACCAGCAATTCAGCAAAAAGTGGGGGCATACCAATGCAAGAAAGATGACACTTTCTCACAATTAGAAAGCCACTCTTTTCCATTGCGGGCTCTCTTTTGACCAGCCATAGTGACAACACCGTATGCACCTACAAATGAACTATCAATTCAAGTGTACATAATGAATGCTAAATGGAAAAAAAATTCCTGTTTATATCAATGTCATCAGGGTTTCTCTCGTATGTATTTATCCTAGATAGAATGCAACCCATGAGGATTTCCACTACCCTGTCCTTGTTTATCAAAAAGAATTGGTCAATATAAAACTCCTGGTCACCTAAAGATACTTGGCCTGAGCACCAGATTTAAGCCGGCCTACAGCATAGACATCTTTTATGTAGGATAATGTTCTGGATCAAACAATAGTAGTATTGTACTTTTATTACTTTATAGATGAGTCATAATTTCACAGTATATGCAATTTCTGTAGGAGTTGTTAGAGAAATGAGAGGAACCCCTTAAACCAAAGGAATAGGCTTTAATACGACTGTATCATAAAGAGTATTTCCTTTGGACTAAACTTGAAAACTCATATTACTTCTCTATCCATACATGCACATGTTCACCCTTCTCAAACTAGCTTATGCACTACTCATCCTCCAGGTGTATAAGGGAAATATAAGCATATACACAAGACCAGCAGTACAATGCAAATATTACAAATATATAGATCTATTTATTGGTATAATTATAAAAAAATACATTAATCATTTCATACATTTTATTGTATGTGATTAATTAAAATCATTACAAATGCACAGACTGATAGAACCACCAATTATCAGCTGCTCCTCTGCTGTGGCAGAGGAGCGTCGCCCCCCACCGCCTACAGCACCTTTAAAAACGTGCAAATTAAACGATAATAAAACAGGTTTTAAGCCTGTTTTATTATTGTTTCCTTTTTCTTCTAAGTGTGCAGAGTCTTGGGGGTGGGACCAGGGGATAACAGGCACTGAGGGGGGGAGGTAGGTGCACTGTTTTCAGTGCACATGTGGGTTTGGCCAGCTGTCCCAGGGCAGCCAAACCCACATGCGCTCTGAAGCTGTCTCCAACCCGAGCCGCGTTGCCAGGCTGGAGATAGCAGGCACAGGCTCCCAGTCTCCCTGGGAGTGCAATTAAGTATGCTCAGGCCAATCCTGATGCTGCTCTCATGCTGTGAGGATTGGCCATAAGGGATTCTGGGAGCCTGTCTGCGGTGGAGCAGAAGCCCTATGTGGCTGAAGGTAATGGTTTTTTTTTTTAATGGTTTTTTTTCTGCCCTAGTCCGTCCATACCCCTCCAGGGATGTGGAATTCCTATAGTCCAACGCCCGACTTATTGTTTGGGGTCAAGGGCAACACATGTATTTTGTCCTTGGGACAAGTAGGCCCAACCCCCTGCAGCACAAACACTTACACTTTGGCTGCCAGTTTGCAGTGCCACATTATGGATCAGAGAAGGGCTCTGTCTGCAGTTGAGGTAATCTTTTTGCCCATATGTTAATGCTGTTCAAACTTGTTTTTATGGTTCATTAATTGAAAGCTTTTATTATTAGTTTGAGCGTTCTAAGTAAATATTGTAAGCTCCGACTGCACTACTGCCAGTGGTTCCAGTATAAAAACATGCACACGTTTTCAAAGTTTAGCAATATGAGGCCATGTATAATGCTCCCAGAATGCTCTCTGATTTGATGCAGAAGCTTGAAAATAAGATTGATGATTCTTTGCTTTCAAAATAAACTGTTCATAAGAAAAATAAAATGGGAAAAACGTTTTGGGGGGAACTACTGTAGAATTTCAGGTACCATTTCTTTGCAGCATCATTTAGTAACATGTGTTGATGCATGCTAGTATTTCCCAAAAATATTCATAATGGAAAAGCAGTGTAACCAGTTTCAATAAGATTATGGGAAACAAAAATAAACAAGCACTGGCAAAGCCAGTGGGTCTGAAATTAGTGGTCAGCTTTTTAGTTTTGTCAATGTGTGACTTGATTTGGCACAGTTTTTGTAAAACCTTATTGGCGTGGGAGCTGCCGGGCCCTCACCATTATAAAAAGCATTGGCAATAGCAAAAATAGTTTTTTGGTCTCAAAAAGCACACACTTCCACAGTAGTTACTGGCATAAACAAAACTATTTTGTGTGCCGATATGCTCCTTGTGAAAGAGCAGAATGCTGTCACTTACAGTGAAGCCAGCTGATACAGAGAGAGAGAGAGAGAGAGACAGAATGTTAATGAACACAAAAGGTTACGGTCAACGCCAGACCAAATTAGGGGCCCAATTATTAAAGAAAGTCTCAAAAGTTTACCCATGGTATATGTCCTTGCATTAAGTACAGCTTTCGTGAATTCCCAAGAATTTACAGAAGATTTGTGAACTGAATATTTGCATGAGCAAATATTCATGTGTAGATTTGCTAGTGCGAAAATCTGAGTGTTTGAAAGCTCTCTTTCGCTCCAACTACTTTTTTCCTAACTCTAGAAGAAGGTTTACATCTGCCATTATCATTAGTAAATTTCCAACATTTCTTTGTATGTGAAAAGATTAGAGAAGAGTTGTTGAAAACAGTTAAAAGATACAAGTTATTAGGTTTGCACAGACTCAAAAGGGCATTCTAACCCTTGAACTATTGCTTACCACTCCCTTCAGCCGCAATATGTAGATCTGTGGAAACGTGGCAACATAAGGGGATTGCAAGTATTCAAACACTGCTTGGTATGTCGATAAAGCCCTCTTGGTGTCATCAGTTGCTTCAGTTTCGTCATGTAGCCTATCATCTGCTTCTCTTAATAATAAACTTGCTAAGTTCTCAGTGTTATCATTCTCTTTGTTGTCTTGAGTGCCATCCAGGCCACCTTCCTGGCTGGAGATGGTGACTTTTCAACCGTGGGTATTTCTGTCCAGGAATCTTCTTTATTCATCTTTGCTACAGTGGACGTATGCGGTGATCTCTGGCTTTTTATTGGAGATGTGCATCCAGGTTATTGCCTATGGTGGACCACATGCACTGTTCCACCTCCCTTACTGTATTGTTCATTGCATCAAGTGTTTCATATGCTGTGACCCGGTTGGGTTGAATGCTCAAGAATTCTGTCACTAGTTCTTTTCATCTGGCTTTGGGGGCTCATATCGCAGACTTTTCCTCTAAAGTCTAATAGATGTTTTCAGTCGTTTTTTTGGGGACAATTAAGGTTTTCCTGTTGGAACCTGGTTGCCATCACACTTCTACCCATTTTTTTGTTGGCTTTCTGGTTGCGCCTTATTAAAAACTATTTATGTGAAAATTTCCTGTTGGCTTCATAAGCTGTGGCCTTTTGGTGATCCAAAATGTTGGCTCAGTCAGGGCTAACAACCATTATCTTACTAGGGTGGAGGTCCTTCTGAATGACCCAAGATCCCCGTCTCCGGTGAGTTACAGCTCGTAGTGTATGACGTGGATTCACTGCTGGCTGTTTTAGTTGTTGTGGATTAATTAAAAAGTCTGTTAGGAGAGGTCGTCGATTAAGAAAAAAACAATAAAGCTACTTATAATTTGCACTCATAATAAACACTAGTAGCGGAACAGCCCATAATTGATTTCTCCATATAAGCAATTGCTAAGGATATCTGATTTACAATAATTTTTCTAGGCGGCATATTTCCTGAATGAAAGGCTCAGTCACCTGAATGCAGTGTAAGATGCGGGTGAATGCATTGAAACATGCCAGGTGGCAATGCTTTCCCCATGCCACCTTGGCTTGGTGTCCTCCATGTACACGAATTGACTAGAAAGAATGAAACACCACTCTGGGCAACAGCCAACGTGCACGAGACCTCTTGCTCCGTCCAAAAACGGTCGGTTTCTCTTTCCATTTCGAGGTGGATGTGAACGTTTCATTTACAGTCACCCCGCTGTTGTGAATGGAGATTTCCTTCTTGGGTCTGTTTTCGAGCATTGTGCTTTAATTGGGTGCAGCCAGGATGCAAGCTGGCAGAGCTGGCAGTTAGGGTGGGCTAGAGAGCTGGGGGGATTGCTTCCAGCAGAGACAAGTGAGCTGGCGGAATCCAATACCTCCCTCTTGGGGTAGAGGAGAATGTGCAAAGTGTTTCTTTACAGCAAACAAGCCAATGTGTACAGTAGTATTTTATCCATAAAAGGGTTGTTCCTCACTAGCGTCTGATAGTCTTCCTTTGAATGTAATTTCTTTGTTTTTATGGCGCCAATGCCAGGGCCTCTAGATTCTTGACAGAATGCAGCATTTTAGGGGTTGCCAAGGAGCCTAAAATACTTTTGAAACAGTAAAACAAATATATAGCCAGCATATTGCATATCAAACTGATTTCGTGGACATATATAGCGTGAAAGAAATTATCGCACAAATAGACTAAAATGGCATGGCAGCGATATTTATTAAATGCAGATGACGGGCGAATTAATTAGAATCAGTGATTAACTATGCCTTCCCATAGTACCAACAGCTACGAAGCTTGTTTCCATCCCTTATTGTATCAATTACCAGCACCTTGCTGCTATTTTTTTCCACTTTAAAAGAAAAAGAAAATCGCAGAACAATGCAAAACATTGAGAAAGAAATCAAAATTATGAAGGATATCAAGCAAGAGCGTGAAACATAAACCAGAAGTCTGTATGACATCATCAAAATGAAACTCAAAAGATAAAGCTACATGAATTGCATAGGACATGTCATTAGGAGTGCAACACATAAGTCCTCCACAGTTGTCAATGAGTTTACAAGTTCAGATCTATCATTTCGACTACCAGCATTAGACGGGTTGTCTAGACCTTTCAGGGACTCTTGTCTTCTGATCGAGAGAGCTTGCAAATGTCAGAGTTGTGTGGGATCGGTGTCACCACTGGTAGAATCCTGCCTGCTCCCTGTTCTCTTTTCACATATGTGATCAAGGGGTGCCCTGGACCAACGCTGATAGTCGTTCTATAGCATAGATTGACCATGCTCTCCCCTACTACATGTTGCCTTAGGATGTTGTGGGGAGTTTTCATAGCTGAGCTATCATAAGCTCTGTAGCTAATAGGAAATGCAATATCATGTTTCCTGTTGGGAAGTTAAGTGGATATGTTCCCTGGGAGACCGAGAAGGACCGTTAAAGGGCCTTGAGCGAGAGCAATATGTATTATCATTTGTGCTTGGATCTGCTTGTATGCTATTTCATACTTTCCCTTCCATTTTCCGATATCATTACACTTATTCCTCGAGCCCCCTGAAGCAGCGGCACCAACAGAACAATGCACAGCAAACGTTATATAAAAAAAGAAAAAAAACTCGGGAAACCATGGTTTTGAAACAGAACAACCTTAAAGTGAATATACAATTGACAGACTCATAGTGTATACAATTTAACATTAGTATAGGCATTATGAAAGTTGCGAATTAATCTGAACACAAATTATATGCTAGGCAAAGATAAGAAATGTACACAATATGGTTATAGAGGATAGTACATCTAATGTTGGGGTATGAATGATCCAAGTAAGGTGTGTATCTCAAGCGACACAGTATAGGTATAGGGCTGCTACAAGAACTACATCTTACGGACCTTACCAAAAGTAAGCTGAGGGTGGGATGGAT
Organism: Lissotriton helveticus; assembly: GCF_964261635.1. Classification (NCBI taxonomy): domain Eukaryota; kingdom Metazoa; phylum Chordata; class Amphibia; order Caudata; family Salamandridae; genus Lissotriton; species Lissotriton helveticus. The sequence continues at coordinate 420,393,772 of NC_136063.1, read as the reverse complement.
TGGAGAGATGTGTACAGTCATGTACTTAGTGTATGCGAGGGATGTGGCTGTGTTGATTGGCAAGGGAGTGCGCTGGCATACGCTGGACTCTGTATGGGGTGAAGATGGTTGTTAACTCATACACCATAGTATCCTCGAGGGCAGGAAACTCATGATAGCTTGCATATGCGGACCCAACACTGATTGCCCAGATTTGTTACCTTAATGTGTGGAAAGAAATACTGGCCATTGGACAGGCGACTATAAGCTGGGATGGAGATTTTAACGTCGTGCTATGACCAAATGTGAATAAATCCCCCTTTGCAATGCGGCTGCACCTCTGTTAGTTACAAACTGTTATGGCCGACTATGTATCGATTGATATATGGCGGTAGAAGCACTCACAAGCTATAGATGGTACTTCTCTCCACCTCCTGAATATATTACTGTTTAATCACTAGAGATGTGGCTACATGGATGAGGAATGTAGAGCACATGCCTCGGCTAAGCGATGTGTCGCTATCCATTCGGGCAGTGGAACACCCCCCACCGTCAACTGCTGGCTAAAAGATGTATTGTATTTCCAATACAGGTGGAAAAATGTTGAACTCAGATGTCAGTCAGGTCAAGATCCTAGGGACATACAGGGCCCGTTCAGTATAAATATGGCCTTAAAAGGAAGGACTGCAATGTTGCATTCCTTGGATATGGTGCAACTCATGCCTGTTCTTTTCCTTGTTGATACGACCCCGGATTTACACTCTGTACGCTCGTCTATGCGCTGGTGGCCATAGTGCGACCTCTTCCTGAACTCCCAACCCTGGATATGTTAATTGTTCATGTCTCATGATATTATGAATTCTGTTGTGGGAAATTATGATACAAGTTTGTTGTCCGTGCCCCGAGTTAACGTGCTGGGAGGGAGAAGTAGATGCGAGATGCAACTGGGGTAGAGCAAATGCTTCAAACTATTAAAACGCTGACTGTATTGTGGTTTTCGTAATCACATTAATAAAAATGTAATTTAAAGAAGGGGGGTTACTTCTCGGAGAAAAAATATTTTCCCTCGGAATAAAACTTTTAAAAAACTGAAAATATACAATTGTTCTTCAGTGTGCTTAAATCTACACTATACAATGATGCACTGGAAAAATGAAAGCCCAGTGAGCATATCACATGATAGACACTCCAGGAAGTAGCTGGGAAACCTGTATGTGGGCTTTTTCTAGGTATACCACTGGGACTGCTTGTGAATTCCCAAAAATACTAAATATCCTCTTGTTCGAAGGAGTACTCTGTGTGTGCAGATTTACTGCACTTCTCTGAATCGGGCATTGTGTGTGTCTGGTCTGTAAACAGTGCAACTGTTTGGAATTAAGCTCACCTATAGCGCGAGCCTTTAGACAATATAGCGTCAGCCAGCTGTCAGGAGCTAAAATAATGCGGTTTGCCTGAAACCATAGAGACCTGAATACAATTTTGCTGGGCAGATGCCAACCAGAATGGAGAAAGTACTAGACCTATTTTCAAACCTGTGCAGTTATGTTTACTTAAGTGCAAACATAACTGCACAGCGTAATGTATGAGTTCTCACCTACAGTTCATATCGTATTCTTGGTTACTTGAGAACCCACAGCCATATTCTCTGAGGACAGAAAGGCAACTTCCAACACTTTCACCTCTCCATTTGTTTTATTGATTTGCCATTGTAGGTCTAATCTCTAAATTAGGGCAGAAGGAGTAGTCAAAAAATCATCAGCTAATGATGTTACAAATAATTCTCCTTGAGTGTTGGTTCAGGATACCTGCCTTTTCAACCCTGTCCAGTTTATCCACTTTAAACATGCAGGGGAATCAGTAAAGTTGTGTTTTCCATACTATCTAGATTGAAACCAAAGGTTAAATGTAATAGAACACTGAACTGTAGCAGTACAACATATCTGTCCTATTAAAGCTGGCACGAAAATTACAAACAATAGACAAACCCCAAGCTGTTTGCTCCAGAGCAACTGGCTAGTATTTCTTGTGCTTCGGACCCAGTGAGTCAGTTCTCTGCTAGGCTCAGATAGTAGGAAACTTCTCCAATTAGATCCTATATGACTCCCTAAATGCTTACTGCATGATTAAGATTGCTGAAGGTCCCCCAAAACTGATGTAATTTCTTGTACTTTTGCGTATTGGTTGCAGACTGATACAGCTACATATTTTGCCTGCAGGTTCAAACAAAGAGACTTGGCCAAGCATTACCAAAGCCATCCAATTTGTATAGCTAGCCAAAGACACGAAGACATCCTCAAATAGATTCCTGTGCCTACAGTAAACCACAACATACATTCAAGTCTCACTCGATATCCTAGAGGCATAGTAAATAGGCACTCTTCACCCATGTCTCACACGGACCCAGTTGAGGGATGCTAGCAGACCTTCCAACATTAGAGGCCAGTAGACCTTTGCTTCCCTGAAGGTGACAGGCAGAAAGTGTCAGTTCTTTCTAGAATTGAATACTACCAGCTCTGCCAGTCCCTTTTATACCAGTCAAAAGACAGTAATCTCTCTCACTCTGTGTGCCCCACCTGATCTCAGAGCCACACTCTGGGGTCCCCAGCCATTATGCAGGTGCATAGGCCCAGCCCCCACTGGACTTATCTGCAACCAGTCTTCTGACCAGTCTGGGCACTTGGGGACCCAGCTCCAGTGCCCTGAGGCACCTGCCTCACCTTTCTCCGTCTTGCTCTCTCTGTCACCTCGGTCTCTCTCTTTGTGAGACGTTTCTGCGACTTCTCACACTCTTTGCATCTTTTCTTTCACTCTTACAGCAACTTATTTACTTGCTCTTGGTGCCTTCTGTCTCACTCTTTTTGCCTTTCCTCTTTGTGCCTTTTACTCTTACTGCGACTTTTCTCTGCTGTTAACTCTTGTTCTTTTTGCCTTTTGTGCCATTTCTCTAACTTTTCGGAACCGTTTATCCTACTCTTTTGTCTTTGTGCCATCTCTCTCACTCGTTTTTCACTCTGTGACTTTCCTGTGCAGTTTATTTTGCTCTTTTTTTTCTCTGTGATATTTCATTGAATTTTATGTGCTGTTTCTCTCGCTCTTTTTTCCTATTTGTGCTATTTCTCTAAGTCTTCTCACTCTCTGTGACTTTTCTGCACTGTTGCCCTCACTCTATTGCCTCATTGTGCCATTTCCCTGATTTTTTTACTCTCTGCGTTTTTTGTGCCGTTTCTCTTGCTCTTTTTGCCTCTTTGTACCATTTCTCTCACACTCTTTGATATTTTCTATACCGTTTCTCTAAGCCCCCCAGGACCTACTTAATACCTGCCAGAAACACTGGTCCCCCCCATCCCATCCCAAACCACCACTACCCTACATGCCTTGAACCCCAGATGCTTCATCACTTTCTGCTGGTTCGCCACACAACACAGAAGGAGCCTTCACCTGCTCCCTTTGGCGCTTCACGTGCACTACCGCACCCGCAACATCAAACAAGAACATACCCACTGCACCCATCCCCACAAACAGTGAAACACCTGCCAACAAACACGCCGCACACACCAATAGCATGCATTCTCCTAAACACCCGCTCACTCAGCAAGCAGGCCTGAAGATCTGGGACCATCTAGAATACACCATCCGAACCTCGTCTTCCTCACAGAAGCATGGCTGACCACAGCTTCAATGCCGGACATTCCCCTGTCATCCCTGCCGGATACAAGATCTCCAGGCAATACTGCCAAAACAGGCCCAGTGGAAGAATCACCATTGTCTACAAAGACATTTTTCATCTGTACCACCTTGGAAGAAGCCGGAACAAACTACATGGAGCACTTCACCTTCAAATTACAAATCAAAATAATTGTCACCCTGGGTGAGACCTTACTGTATCACCCGAGCCAATTTTCCAAGCAACATCACGGACATCATTGCCTCACTAATCCTCGACGTAAGCCCTTTCATCCGTCTAGAGGCCTTGATTTACATCTTGAAGACCACACTGACCCCAACTTAGCTACCCTTTTTGACAACCTCAGGAACCTGGGACTAAACCAATCAGTCACGGAGCCCAACCACATTGCCAGGCATGTCCTAGACCTTGTCTTCGCATCTTTTGACAAAATTACAACCAACTGCCCCAAGACCGATCACCTGGATAGACCATGCCAAAGTCAGTTTTACAGTTGGCATCCATCCACCAAGAACAGCCCCCACAGTGGGCCCGGCACGCCGACACTGGAACAACCTAACATAGGCAGACTGGATGACCACCCTACTTGAGAACAAACCAGAACCCATAGACATACTAGCAAGCAGCATTGAGAACTTCTACAAATGGATCATCCACTGTGCCAACACTCTGGTCCTCATGAAGCGAAGCAACACAGCAAAAACCAGAACTCAAGCCAGCTGGTATACAGAAGACCTCGAAGTGAACAAGCGACAATGCAAACTACTGGAAGAAAAACAGGAAACCAGCAAAGGAGAAGTGGAAACCAATGCATTCTAAGCCACCCAGAGGAGGTACCACCAGCTAATCCAAGAAACAAAGCGAAATGCCCTTGTCGAATGAATAAACACCAGTTCCAATCAGAGCAAAGAAATCTTGGCAATCGTCAAAAACTTCACACCCACAGCTGTCACCAGAAACATATCACAAGATCTGTGCAGCGACCTCTCGAACTTCTTTTGCAGCAAAATTGCAACCATATGCTGCAAACCACCTCTCCAACAGGACCCCATGGCACTCTCCGCTCCAAGTAGTGAAGGAAGTCAACACAATCACCACATGGGACACAATTAGCACAGAGGAAACCACAACAGTCATGCAGACATGCCATCAAGAAACAATCCCTATGAGTAAGGCCTTCACCCAATCCTTAATACCTCCATCAGTACAACCACCTTCCTGGACCCATGGAAACACACAGCTATCAACGCCCTCCTAAAGAAACTCTCAGATGGACCAACACACTCCGCAATTACAGACTAACCCTACTTCACAAATTCCTGGAAAACACCTTCAACAAGTGCCTCTCCAACCACCTCACCAAACATCGGCTTCTCGACACCATACAATCAGGAATCAGACTCGATCACAGCGTGGAAACTGCCCTTGGACCCATTCCCACACTCTGCTCGCAAGCAAGAAACTTCAGAATCATCATAGACAACAAACTAGACATGACCGCCCAAGTGAACGCAGTGGTATCAACCTGCTTCAGCACACGAAGGATGCTGAAGAATTTTAGTGACGTTTGCAAAGGTAAGAGGGGATATTTGGCCCTTCTTCTTTGTCCTCACAGAGTTTTGAGTACACGGGGTCCTCCCTCGGGGACTCTACACTCACCACACCCTTGGTGGGTCGTTGTTTGACATCCTGCTTGGTACCTGGGCCAGGGCCCTCCTCTGGTCACCCTGTTGATGGGGCCATTGCTCGCCGGCATCGTCCGGCCCCGGATTACCTCTCTGCCTGTCCTTTTACCCTAGAGCTCAGGGTCTGGTTGTCCAGGCGGCTTTTGACTTGCAGCCTTCCTCCACTTTACCATTGTTACCTCCCACTAGGGAATGTTGGTGGCTGGAGACATGTGGTTGCCACATTTTTGCCTCTGCCAGTGCGGGCATCCGTGCATTAAACATGTCTTGCGTGTTCGCACATGCTTCCTTTGCCCTTTGGGATTTAGTTGAGCTCCTTCTTCCTTCTCTCCCAGAAGGGCCCCAGGCTGAATTACATCGCCTTCTTCTCGATGGCAGGGGAATGGCGCAATTTTCCCTTCGATCATCCCTTGATGCAACTGACTCTATGGCAAGGGCACTAGCCTGGTCGGTTGCTTTGCGCCGCCATGCATGGCTGCGCGACAGTCGTTGCCCAGACAATGTTCGGGATGCTCTTCGGGATCTCCCATTCAATGGCATGAATCTTTTTGACTGCCACAATGATTCAGCGGTCTCCCGCCTCATGTCTAGTCTACCATGACTTTCTGGCCTTGCGGCCTAGTTTTCTGCCTTGTGGTATCTTTTTCTTCTGCATAGGCGATGTTGCCTTGTTTGTTTTAAGTCCTGGGTTCTTAATGTAGTACCTGGATGGTGTCGGCAGTTGTTCCTCGCTCTTTGACTTTGTTCAGTACAGCCGGTCGGCTGGTTCTGCCTTCTTTTCATCCCTCTGACTGTGACATTTTCCCAAGAGGACTCCCCTCGCAGGGATTAAGACTTACTGTATGTGGGGTATTTGCTGGCTATTATGTAGCTGCCTTCCTACAAGGAAGGCTTGGTACGCTCCTGTGGAGTCTTCCTTACAGAGGTTCTTTCGTGGATCAGTCTGTCCTCTCTTTCTGCTGTTATGCGACCCACACATTGGCGTCGATCTATTGCACTTTCAGTTAAAGTTGGGGTCTACGGTTGTCTGTAGTACCCGTAGCATCAGTAGGGGTTCCCTACCATGAGGCTCTGCCTCGCCTACCTTTCCCAGGGGCGTTTTTCAGCTTCGCTGTTTTCCTCTTTGTCTACGTTGGCTGCTCTTCTTTTCGCCAGCCAGTGTCCCTTGGGACCCCTTGTTCTGTTCCGTTCTGGCACAGTTCTTCTGCGGCTGACGCCCAGCCATCATATGGCGCAAGGGCAGAGCCGCTGCGCGGCACAACTCTTCAGTGTTTGCGCGTATTGGGGGGGCACTCTGGTATGCTCGCTATCATGGGGTGCCTGCGTTCTTTCTTCCGCTTCTGCGGTGACTGGTTCTACCCTCCACTCTCCGGAATGGGTAGTGCTTTCTAGTACTTTAGCCCTGTCTGGGCTTCTCTCTAGGCTGTGGCGTCTTCACCACATACATCTATGCTGTACACTGCCTTGTCCACTCTTTTTCTGGGCACTTCCCAAACGGGAGCTTTTTCCTATTTCCCTGCTGCCTTCCGCGCAGGTGTTTTCCATGCTTCTGCTTTGAGTTCCTGCTGTAACACTCTCAGGGGAAGTGTTCTCTTCAGTCTGTACATCTTTACACCATTACGTTGGTCCTGGCTGTTTCCACTTTTGTGTCCTGCTCCATCTCCTCATCTGTCTAGTGGGGTACCGTGGCTCCTCCCGGATGGGTGGCTGATGTCGCTTACGGATCTGGACATGGTCCTGTCCAACTCTGCTTCAACATGACTGTTGATACTTATGACATACCCTTGTCTTGTTTTATGCAACACATCCTTTTTAGATTTGTATCTTTCTTAATATATATTTATTCTGTGCTCGTCCCACAGCAGGGTCACACTGGCAACGTTCCTTTCTGCGGTGTCCGTGGTCTTCGCCCCGGTTGGCTCATGGTGCGAGCTCTTGTCTGTGTGTCCAGCTTGGCGGAGGCCCCTTTTTTGCCGGTTGCCTACCTGGTGATGCGTCCTTCACATCTGGGCTACTCATGCTACCCTACAGGGGGATTTCCCTATACTTGGTGTGGTTCTAGCATCCACACTGTATGCTTATGGGTATTCCTGTCTTCCACATGAATACTATTCTTACTGTGGTTGTGTTCTGGGTGCTTCTGCTTGTTGCCGTCCGCCCTCTCACATGTCTTTGTGAAAGACCAACTACGTTCTGGAGTGTCTTGTGTTTTGGTAATGCCTGCACTTTCTGCCCATGGGTCGGCATCCTACCACTGCTGCTCCATGTATCTTAGCTGGTGCAGGTTCGGCACTGCTTTTTTCCACTGTTGTACACACTGGACCGGTATGTACTGACTTTGTCATACCGTTTTGTTCTCTCGCTGGGTCTTGCTTCCGGTTGACACATCTGCTCCTGCAGTTCCTTCGGACCTAGGTTCAGTTCCTCTTCTTTTAAAAAGCCATGCACTCTTACTTCCACACTGACATTTCTGGCTCTGTGCTTCTTTCTATCACCCCGGTATACATACGGGTTTTTTCAGATGTTCTTTAACGGCTTGTGGTGGCTTTGCCTCCCATTATTTTCCGCTCTTTTCAGAGCTTGATTGTCTGGTGTTGGCTGCGCTGTCATTGCTGTCTCCTCTGTGTTTTGTTACTTTGTTGACGGCTAAGTTTTCCTGGAACTTGGTGTGGTTTGGTCGCAGACCCGCCTCCTCTATGGGTATGGCTTTGGTATGTATTCTAACTTAAGGAATCTGCGGCTAGATGTCTCTATCAGATGGACGAGTTACTTACCTACGTTAGTGATGTATCTGATAGAGACACAGTCTAGCAGCAGATTCTTTAACGTCCGCCCATCCTCCCCATTCTGCGAGGAGCTTTTTAGGATGGTTTTCCGGCATTCGCCTTCCTTTGGGTGGCTTTGTCTTGGGTGACATTTTCACTTCGCACATAGACGGTATGCTTTATTATGTTTTGCTTGTTCTGCTCCACCCATTCTCGTGATTGGGTGGTATGTTCATGTATCATGTGTCCTTTTCCATCCCTACGCCCTGGGTAGTCCACTGTGAGGTCTGTTCATGTTCACCCTCCTCTCCTGCAGTTCATTGGTTTGAAGTCGACTTGCTCTGCCTCAGTCTATAACTCTCTTACAGGGATACCACGTCCCTTTCTGGTACTGACTTGTGGTGGATTGTCAATGCTCCTGTGTTCCGGACTTGTTGCCCTTCACAGTTATATGTTATAGTTGCAGACTTCCTGTCATCTGTCCTGTTGTTTTTCGCATATTTTTCTGCCTCATGGGAGGGTTTAGCCTTCGCTTTTGTGGGGTTGCTTCTCAGAGCAGTGCTCTGCTCTTTCCTTCATTATTTTTCAGTATACCATGCTTGGCACAGTACTTTATGGTGTTGTTTTTCACCAGTCACTTTTTTTTCTTTTTCATCTTTTTTGCACACTGTACCCATACTCTCACAGTTTTTGCTGGTGGCTCCGCGTTGTGGTGACGTCAGCCCCGGCGTGCAGAGGTCCTGCTGCGGAAAGTTTTCGGATCCAGTCTGACGCCTGGGGATATTCTAAGTTAAGGAATCTGCGGCTAGACTGTGTCTCTACCAGATACATTGTTACCGAAGGTAGGTAACTCGTCCTTTACTTCTACCAATCTTCCAGACTTCTCTGCTCTGCTGGTCTCTCACTAGCACACACCCCATGCATACACAGGAGCAGAGCAGGGGTCTCCGCATTCTCATACCTGGTCCCTAAATTTTGGAATGACCTCCCACAACACACCAGAGCCTACTCTTCTCTTTTTGACTTTAGCAGAAGCCTGGCTTTTTGAAAAAGCCCCCTGTACGGGCCTCACACACATGCTACACAGCACCTGCAGACCCTCAAGGGTGATTAGCGTACTATCAAAACAATAACATAACTACGTTCCAAGGAAGCCCTGAGAGAACATGTACAATTATTGTGTTCTATTAGATGAAAAATAAACCTGCAAAGACATACTTTCCTAGAAGCATATAAAAGAGCATGGGTGTATGCTCTCCAGATGCATGCATGAGACATTTCCATCCCAAACATGTTTTACTAAGCTTTCTTTCCTGAGGAAACATGAAAAGAAATACAGAAGTAAGAAAATTCTGAACCTGGGGTAACACACAAATATTCACAGAAAATGATTTGAGTATCAGGCCTGGAAATGCAGGTGACTTTCGCAGTGAAAACAGTACTAAGAACACAAGTACTGGTAAAACACTGTTGTTATTCTAGCCTTTGTTGGTTTTTATAGTTTCATAGCAGTGCTGGAAAGTAAGGGGATCCCACCAGATCCGCCTGCAGGGTTATGAAATTTTTCGAAAATGTCTTAGTCTACAGGACCAAAAGCTTTCTAAATCATACTTGGCCTACTTAATAAATAAAATAAAGTCCTATTTAAACCCATGCAGTGAGGTGCCAGCATTTCTACATCAGTGTTCTGGTAATAGCCCTTCTGTTTTCCCCAGGGCTTATATTATGTCATGGTTAGTATGAATTCAAGGCATTCATTATTCCTCAACTCTGATTATATTACCCAATATATCAGTTATTTTTCTGTTGAATATTAGCAGACATCAGTTTTTATCAGAAGTTTGAATATGCTGGCACCTTTTTGTTATGCTCGAGGTTTGGTTGTAGCCGAGTTTATGTTGCACTAGTCTAACTGGTATCCTTGCTTTGTTAAATTATTTAGTGGAGGTACTGCTAGTGAAATGCTTGGCCGAACCTTTAAGCTGCCATTCTATGTCACATAACGTTACTGCAAAGAGACCCATGTTATGTTGGTCCATTGCCTAGATTATCAATTGTGGGTCAACTAGACTTTTACACCTACTTAACCTGAGCACATTCTGTAGTTCCTTGGCAAATCACTTAATCTCGCTGTGCCTCAGTTCCTTTGCCATGTTTGTGAGCGAATACCAAGAAACAAATTAATGGTCTGCATTTGAAATCTAGATTATTCTGCAGTGTCTTTTTTTTTATTTTTTATAAAAACCTTTATTGAAGTACGCAAAAGATTACATGGGCATGCCTACAACCACAGGGGCCGGCCGCAGAATCAGGAAATAGATCAGGAGACATGCAAATAATACGACCAAGCAATCTCAACGATGCAAGTACAGCATGTGATTGTATGTGCCACAATGCGAGAGGATATCAAAGGTTTCATTTTAAGTTATGAAGAAGCAGTAGTGGTCGCACTATCAATGGCATCACACCATACAGTAAAATGAGAAGAGACGGGGGGCACGCCCCGCAGTGCAATCAGGACCAGGTGATGGACAATACGGCTTAAACACCCCACGCCCGCCGAGGCTGACTAGGAGTAAAAGTCAATACAATAGCGAGCGATATAGCAAGAGTATCGTCCTAAAACCCACCCTCCGGAAACAATGAGGTAAAGGCAAGTATGAACGCCCAATAAAGAAAGAATTGAAATAAGGAGATACAACCAACTCTACTGAAGAAAAGGAAAGCCCACCGAAAGAGGAAGAGGGAAAGGGACCATAGAACAAAACAAACTAAAATAACAACCCCCCCCCCCAGCACCCACCACCCTGCACCCCTGTAATGGCTACGGCCTACCCCACTAACAGCGTGCCTATCGCCCCGGAACTACCCCAAAGAAAGATAGCGGAGGAGGAGAGCAACAGACACATCCCCGGCCCCTGTAACCCCCGCCGTTAGCGACCTCCCCAAAACATATTGTCCATCAGTAAAGCAAGTATTGAAAATCTACGTGGGGAGGACAGCAACAAAAACCGCCCGACACCCAGTAAAATACACGCTACAATCCCGGCATAGATCACAGAGCATATCTAACAGCAATTCTGAAGTCCGGCCTGTAGCATCTTCCGTCACCATCATTTAAAGTGTGTCCGCTCAGTCACCAGCCAGGTAAATGTCCTCAGTTTATAAAACACCCTCAGCCTTGGCCCGTCCGAGTGAGCAGACGAATGGGGTCCAGTGAAACACCCACCACAGTAGACGATGTAGAGAACCGGGATGACCAGGATAAGTTATGCAATTGCTCACCGGAGCCAGTTGGAAACAACAAAATAGAAACATATCCATCGGGACGGAGTCCAGACCACGACCACAGGTTCGCCAAACGTGACTTCCAGTCCAGTGGTATAGGGTCCGGAAAGGGAAGGAGGGACTCGCCATCAGGCCGCAAGTGAGTCGTTGTATAAATCATCGGGGGCACCGTATAGCGCAGATTTCCCTCCGTCTGTGTTGATGAGCATATCGGTGCACCCGGGAGACCCGATATTCGAGTGGCAGTCATTTTACAGTCCGGAACCTCCAGTGTGGCCAGCGTTTCGGGGTCAACCGCAGTGCTGTGTTCGGGTGGCAAATCCGTCAATGTGGCGCGTGATTGAGGAAAGGCTGGCCTCGTCTGCTCAGATGTAAACGTAATTAGATCCAGTGTTTCTTCGAGGGCCTGGGCACGAGCAACCATGGAAGAATACAGGTCACGGATAGCCGTCATGAGATCACCGATCGTTGGCTTCGCCCTGGCCTTTGCCTCAGCTTCACCCCTCATTCCGACACGTAGCCCCCCTGTCACAGACCCCTTAGAGAGGGCAGTGGGTCTCAGAGTTTGCGCTTGATATTTTCCCAGCACTTCAGAGGAGTGGGACCAAACCATACACATGTCAATATTGGGCGCCATGCCGTTCCCCTCGGACGCGATCCCACTTCTGAATCCGTGAAAGGGGATCCAGTAACATCAGAGAATAACGACCCACCTTAAGCTCGTCGGCATGTGGGAGTATTCTGAGCGACGTTCCGGGAGATGCCACAGTCATAGAGGCACGTAGCAATCGACACCCGAGCCGCTCACATTCTCGGCTCCGACTAGTGAAGAAACAGCACAGATCCGCGGCGCCATCAGCGCGCTCCACGTACGCCACCAGGTGGCGAGGTGGTCATCGTGGGAAGTACAGATTAACTTCCGTGCAGATTGGCCGGCCCCTCTCGGATTCATCAGCCGCTGTTGTTCGGTTAGGAGCCAGCTGCTACATTACTCGGGTCCCCGGTGTCAAAGCCGAGACAGGCCGCAGACCGAAAGACGATGTTTCTCCGGTCTCGTAGCTGGTGGAGCACTCGGGAGCACACCATTCGGCACCGGTTTGGTTCATCTTTGCGAGAGCGTCGCGCAGGCACAGTATTAATGACAGGATATCATAGCGGGGTGAGGAGGTCGCCGGAGACGGGGACCTAAACGGCCATCTTAGTTGCAAGCTTGGCTCCTCCAACCTATTCTGCAGTGTCTTGACACCATGTGCATGTAAGCATTCACATTCCGTTTCTTTGCAAGATTTTCTTTGAAAATCAATACTATTAAGGCCTCACATAAGGAGGGTGGGAGACTGCTCTTCCAGTGGGCCTCCTCCAAAACCTCTACGAGTTTCAGCCAGAGATTCTGCATACATGCAGTAGAACTCAGCAGGTAGGCTGTCGCTTTCTGGTGTTTTTGCTGTCCTAATACCCCTTATTTCAACAGCCATTTCTTGTTGTGTAACAAACCACACATGAAAGCAAGACCTTCTGGAAGTAGTCCACAATGTCTCACGTTTGGGTCTGTCTGTTCAGCGCAGATGGTGTAAGATGGTAGTTGAAGACCTCATTAATGGCCCGTTGTGCACAAATCGGGTCAGGATTGGGGATTGAGATTCCTCTTGTTTTACTAGGCACACCAGCACCGCTCCCATCTTAGCTCCTTCAACAGGGAGATGTTGGCGATTAGATGTGCAGGTATGTTTTTCTAGTCTGTGCCAATTGCCTAGGAGGGCTTTGTAGGTGTTCTGCCAGTTTATTGGAATGTTTGAGAAGGTCCTCTTCTGTGTCTCCCAATTCCCGCTTGTTCCTCTGAACGTCCGTCTCATGCTGACGCTGGACCTTATATGTTGTTTTATGGTAGCCCCCGAGAAGGACAGTCTTAATCACCTCCCAATCCATAGCCCTACTTCTTCAGGCACCACAGTTCTCTTGAAGGTAGTATCTGCGACCGTGGCTTCAGCAAGACTATCGCTCAATGCCTCCGCACAGGAAAACTAACCTGGATTGGCAGCCTGTAATTTGTTCATCCTTCAATCAAAAGGACTGGGAAGTGTTCCGATAGATACAGAGGCAAATAAGAGATTCCGGACACCAGTGGCGCTTAGTCATTGGAGACTAGACAACAGTCATAATTTTAGTTGTTTTTTCTGTTATTTATTAGTTTTGGTAATCCGACCCATTCCTTCTGCCGAGATGCCCACATCACCAGCATTCCTTTAGTGTGAGACAGAAACCACAGCCATGCCTTTGGTGAGCAAGAGCTGTAAACAGTACCCCCAATTCTTCAAACCAATTAGAAAGCAACCTAATGAGAGAAAAGGCAAAATGCTAAACCTTTATGCTATGTAATGGGTGCGAGCCATAGCGCGCCCAAGCTCCCGCTCTGTGTCTCCCAGCACTTTCCTGTAGCCTCCCATTAATATAATGGAACAAAAAAGAACCAACATTTGACCATAATGTTTTCTGGCTGCATACTGTTGACTCCTCTGACTCTTTCGCCTCCAAAGACGGCCAGAGTGCCGCTGAGTGTTGGGAAGACTACTATTCCGATGGTCTACAATCTGACCTGAGGTGTGTGGGAGGGTATCCAGCCAGCTGTTAGCCTCTGTGGAGCTGAAAAAAATCGGGCCAAACCTCTGTGTGGGACTCTGAGCTTTGGAAGAGTATGCTGTATTTCAAGTTTGTGTCTCATCCGTTTTTTGACAGTTACGCTCCTTTCTCTATTCTTGCACTCTTTGGGTGTAATCGGGGAACATGGAGATGGGTTTCCCCTGGTACAATAGAGTCCCCTGTACTCTGACATATTGAAATATGACTTCTCTATCTCAAGTTAAATAAGCAGGTAATTTACGCGCTATGGGGCAGGGGGTAGTTTTGGCAGTGGGGCCTCCTCTTGTGTGGGCTGTTTCAAGAGAAAATAATTTGGAGTCGTTTTGGTAGAAGGGCTGTAGTAATCCACTCCCCCAAAAATAATTAAGTGACTGGTCCCTCTACTTTCTCCAGAAAACCCACAAAGCGGAGTTTGTTTCTTCGATGGCATCCCTCGAATCTTCAGTGCGTTCATCCAGGCAAGCCGTGAAGTTCTGCAAGTCGGAGACAGTAGTACGCAGGCAGCGGGCCTCTTATTGTAGGTGTCCACCCTGCCCAACACTTTTCGCAGGTCCATGCGAAGCAGGTTGATGTCCATAGCAACTGCATCAATCTAGTTGACCACCTCTGCCTTGGAACTTTCAAGTACTGCCAAGGATGGGGCAGACTCCTCCCCTCCATCCATCCACCTGAGCAGTAGGCTGCCACAGATGGGTGTAGTTGATTTTGTTTGCTTGTGCCAGGGTTTGGAACCTTTCTTTCACCATGGCAGCATGTGGAGCTACCTGTAGGCCTACCGTGCTGGCAATAGGCAGGATTGAATAGCACCTCCAGTGCTCACCTCAAGGATTCCCAGCAAGTGACAGCTGTGAGCGTGTCTGTTGGGTTAGGCCGGCAGGAGGCAGTTATTCCAGGGGATCAGTAGGTACCAAAGGTCAGGTCTCTAGCACCTTGCAAGAGGACCAAGACTTGGGCCACCCCGTGGTCTTTTACGTCAGAGTCCCTCTGTGTGCTCCTCAGGAGCCAATTTAGCAGCAACTCTCACTTTATTGGGTATGGGGAACCCCTCCTTGCCACAGGGCTCAAGAGCAAACTGGGGACGCCCACTCCCAGGGAGCTCGGTGCACCAGGGCAATTGTGGCATCTCACGACTTTGTGAGTGCATCTCCCAACATGTTTACATTTGTGTGCAGCATCTGTTAGGAAGTAGGCACGAGCAACAATGCATTGCTGCTCATGTCTATTTCCATATGTTGCACTCTTGGATAGGAGCGAGCTGTGCTTGTGGAGTGGGAGTTGTGTATATTCAAATGTGGGTGGGGAGGATATATGTATGTGGAGAGGCGGTTTGGATTATTTGTTTGCTGGCCGCTATGATATACGGCCAGATTCATCATTGTAAATTCGACTCGCAAAGGGCCAGATTCTGAGAATCTGGCCCTTTGCGAGCGCTATTTTTGCATTTGGGATTCATCATCCCAAATGCAAAAATAGCAATTACCGAAATCGCTTAATTGCGAAGAATCGCATTTAAGGAATCTCAATTAGAGATTCCTTAAATTCTATTCATGTACCTTTTTAAAATTGCGAATTCGCAATATGGGGCCGCTATTTACCGCGAAGTGTAACTTCGTGGTAAATAGCGAAAACTTAGAAAAATGCACTTTAGTGCATTTTTCTAAGTTGTATGTTACACACACACATGTCCTTTGAACATGTGTGTGCGCAACACCTGTGTACATTTGCATTTCAGGGGTGCTACAGGGTGTCCTGTGGACACCCTGGCACCCTTGAAATCGCTTCCTTATTTGCGATTCGCAAATTGCGAATCGCAAATAAGGATTGACTCCCCATTCATTCCTATGGGCCTTTAGGCCCATAGGAATGAATGGGGAGGTATTCCTCATTTGCGATTAGCAATTTGCTAATCGCAAATAAGGAAGCTGTAGGAATCGCAATTTTTTTTGCGATTCCTACAAGAATCCCGTTTTGCGAGTCTTTAATAGCGATTCCTTAATAATCGCTATTAAGGACTCGCAAAACGGGACATTGATGAATCTGGCTGATAGGGCCATATGTATCAAGCAAAATAGCATTCGCAAAGGCCGAAATTCGCAGAATTTCGGCCTTTGCGAATGTTAATTTGCTAAATGGAATGTATGAAACATTTTCGCAGCAAAATAAGGAATCGCAAAATTTGCCATTCCTTATTTTGCGATTGCACTTAAGGAATCGCAAATTGTGCGATTCCTTAAATGCAATGTATCAAATAAAAATTAATGCAAAAATGCCCATAAGGATTCGCAAATTACCACCAACTTCTAGTTGGTGGTAAGTTGCGAATTCTTTTGAAAAAGCAATTTATTTAAAATCCAAAGGTGGCATATGACGCTCATACATGCCCTTAGGGCATGCCTGTGCGCTATATGCCCACACATGCCATTTTCAGGGGTGCAGCAGGGTGTTCTTGTGACACCCCTGCACCCTTGAAAAAATTCCTACATTGCGATTAGCAAAATGCTAATCGCAAATTTCCCCTTCATTCCTATGGGCCTCCTGGCCCATAGAAATGAATGGGAAATTTGCGATTAGCAATTTGGTAATCGCAATTTAGGAATGTTAAGGAATCGCTAAAAAGAAGTGATTTCCTACATACATACCGTTTTGCGATTTCTAAATAGCGATTCCTTAAAAATCGCTATTTAGAAATCGCAAATGGTGAGGATGATACATATGGCCCTAAATCTTCTCAAAATTGAGGGGCACACAAAGTTCTCTGCAGCAGGTGTCTTAACCCAGTAAGATATTTAAAAATACACCCTCTTTGTATAGAACAGATTTACTGTCACATATTTAAAGGAAATGCATATATAAGTTGTCCGTCAGAATCAAGATTTCGGTTCCCGGAGTCTTTTTTTAATCAATTCCAGCCCTCGAGAACAGTGCACACGCAGGTACACCTGTAGCACCGTCGCAGACAGAGCCAGGTATTTCAGCTGTGCTGCACAGGTCCCGTAGTGTCTGGGGTGAGAGGTGGCCCCACCAGAAGCTCCTCAGCCTGGAGCACTGCCGACCTCTGTTTATACCATCAGCTCACCATGGGACCAATTTACGCTGCCATTTTTATTTTGTTTATGTAACCCTGCCATTTACATTTGGAGCCTTGAGCGCTGTCAAACAAAAAAATATGTTCCATGCCCTTCATTCTAAATTCTTGAACTCTCTCACTTTTATAGTGAAAGCATTAATTACTCAACTCCCCGTGGGCCAGAGGAGCGCGGAATGATTATTTTCAAAGTTCCCTTTCAAGTGGGCTGGATTTGTCATAAATGAATTTTGGAGCAAATACCCTCTTGCAGTTGTTTGCATTAAAGCGAGAGGGATCGAGGCCTTTGTTTACGAGAGCCTCGGATGGTTTATACAGGGAGCTGTGAGTAATTCTTTTCATGCTGACAAGTTTATAGGGGCGCAGCGCTGCTGTGGACGTGTGCGCGCGCGAGGGCTCGGCCGCGGGCTTCCTGAACTTCGCCATGGGTGGTGGGCGAGGGGCGAACAAGCCTTCAAGGTGTAAGTACCAGGGCTTACAAACGGTTAACGTGAGGAGGAGGCCACTTGTCACTGTTTACCCCGGCACAAACAGCGGTGGAAGTGTTTAGTCCCGGCGGAGCGCGATGATTGAACACGAACGGCGCAGTTATTTTGATAAGTCATAGCAGCAGCGTGGCCAAAGCTGCCATCATCCCGAGGCCTTGGGCGGGCCAAGGATGAAGGCCTCGCGTGTTTGCTTCTTCCCGAGCAGCGAAGATAAATTCTGCTAGGAAAATAAACGGGGCATTTTTGGTCAATTTGCAGCCATTGGGGATGGAATTAAATTGTATATTTTAGATCTTGGCCTGGGGAGGTGTGGGAAAATAGCGCAGTTGCGGAGTTTTGGCTTGATCGCTCGGCAGATCTGGAACCAGCAGAACATCGATGTGTAAACATAGTTAACAACAGCACACGGGTGTTTAGATATGCAAACTGAAAACGCAACACCGCTTGTGGAGGGGCAATATGTTCTCACTGCGATAAAGTCATTGAGTTACAGTCCTTTTCACGATTTTTCCTAATACGCTGCTTCATCCTTCGATTTTGGGATTACACAAAATCAACAGGTAGGTAAGTGAGGACATGTTTTTGCTTTCGGACGATTTTGTAGCAGGGATGATGTTGCTCAACATGAAGTGTACTGGATCATGTAGGAGATACTAATTAATCAATATTAATGAAGTAGCTGTTTTTAACAGAATTCCTGGATTAGGATCCCTGATGAAGTCCTGTTGTAAGGACGAAACGAGTTGGCTGCCTGAGAATTAATTTTCGAAGAATAAAGGTGAACACAACACATATTGGCTTCTGTTAATCAATGGACTAAATGAGAAGAAGTACATATTTGAACTTTTGATACAATAGTTGTGCAACTGTGATTATGAATTTAAGTGTGTCTATGATTTTTTGAGTGCTCTCTTTGTTATTGTGCTTATTTTTGGATTATAGAATGGGTTCTTTGGGGGCGTAAGATATCAAGGGCAGAAGCACTTCAATTGTGTACTCTAATACAACACTCACTGGAGCGGTACATTAGTGCTTTTGCTGCCACTTTAATGGTGCTGGATTAGGTAAGTGAGGATTTGCCTGTTTGAGAACTGAGACACCTGATGTTTTTTGGTTAGCCTAGT
This sequence comes from Lissotriton helveticus, assembly GCF_964261635.1. Lineage (NCBI taxonomy): Eukaryota > Metazoa > Chordata > Amphibia > Caudata > Salamandridae > Lissotriton > Lissotriton helveticus. The sequence goes on along the minus strand of NC_136063.1, from coordinate 420,375,036 downwards.
AGCCCGAAGGAGACTAAGGTCAGCAGGTTCTATGATGGATAGACCTAACTGCACATTCCTCATCTTTTGAGTATTCCCAAGGCATCAGACTGGATGTGTAAGCTTTTCAGCAGTGCTCCTGTGCACCAATAGAAGAGCCACCTTCTGTGCCATTGAATGGGATCTGCAGCCCTGCTCCCAATTTTGTCAGTCTTGTGACGACTCCTCTAACAAGAAAATCAAGTGTGCTAGGCAGGGCTTCAAATGAGATGAAAACAATGAAGGGTCTTTAAAAGGGATGTGGTCTGAATGTGCAATTTGTAATCTTTGTATATGCAAAAAATCCTAGGCAGTCCTAACATTAGACAACAAGTCAGTGAACCCAAATGCAAAAGGAACAGATAAAAAGAAAATCATTCATAAAAACAAGTTTTTTTAATGTACATAATAAAATTCATATAGGAAACTGAAAATAATCAGACTATATGACAATTCAAAAAATAAAAACATGCAATTAATACATCTAATGGCACAAATTACAACATTTAAGATAAAATAAACAATAAAAAGACACTGTAGAATACTAAAGAGTGTCCAGAACCAAGCTGAAGATATAATACTCGACACGCGTTTCGGCGAAAACGCCTTCTTCAGGAGCCACAAATGTATAATCTGTAATTACATGTAAAAAAGGGAAACAATAAAATACCATTCTCTAGTAGCTTACAATCATGAGTTGAAGATGAGAACATCAGACATTTTACATACATAGAATACAATGTAACATAACATTTATTACTCTGCAGATTATCTATAACCTGAAGCTATTGGGTCCAAAATCAAAACTTTGTTTCTAACCTATTCTGTGTTAAACATATTTAAAGACTGATTGTATAGTACTCATTACCTCTTTTTACTACAGTTATCGGAATTGCGAGTGAGAACCTAGATCTATGTACATCATCATTACAACACTCTCTGATTATCAGAGGGAAACCTCAAAATACATCATGATGAACACTTACATAAAGAGACAGGAGAAATGCATAGATGATATCTTTATATGGATGGTGGGCAATCGATATACCTAAGCACAGAAAAACCAGATATGCCCCAATCAATACATGATAATACTGATACAAAGGAAAATGAGAGTCACATGAGCACAAGGTATCTCACAAACGCACCCAACAAAGTGGAGGACTGTACACCGATTTATCATTGAGGTCGATCATAATCAACTCATGAATGTAAGCTACTAGAGAATGGTATTTTATTGTTTCCCTTTTTTACATGTAATTACAGATTATAAATTTGTGGCTCCTGAAGAAGGCGTTTTCGCCGAAACGCGCGTCGAGTATTATATCTTCAGCTTGGTTCTGGACACTCTTTAGTATTCTACAGTGTCTTTTTATTGTTTATTTTATCTTAAATGTTGTAATTTGTGCCATTAGATGTATTAATTGCATATGTTTTTATTTTTTGAATTGTCATATAGTCTGATTATTTTCAGTTTCCTATATGAATTTTATTATGTACATTAAAAAAACTTGTTTTTTATGAATGATTTTCTTTTTATCTGTTCCTTTTGCATTTGGGTTCACTGACTTGTTGTCTAATGTTAGGACTGCCTAGGATTTTTCGCATATACATTGCTTACCCTGCCCTAGGAGTCTGGTGTTACCACTACCCAGGGGGTCCTTGTTTTTTCCACACAATTTGTAATCCTTTCCAGGTGTCACGGCCTATGTAATTAAGGGCATGGATTAAAACATGGTACACTAAAATTCTATGCTTTTCATAGCATGTCACCCTCTATTCTCATATAAATAGTGATATCACATTATTTGGCATGTCATTTCATGAACAATTTATGTATGACATAACTACACATAAGGAGTACTTTGTCCCCCATCCTACACTCACTCATACTTACACCAAACACATCTATCATACTATCCATGCACACCACATCGCAGCACCTCCAGGTTGAGAATGCTTAAAAAAAAGGGGGGTCTATGAAGGAACATAAAAGTGACCAGTCAGAGCAAACAAGGAGGGTGCTTCTTAGATTTCAGTGTTAATCTGGGGCGTTCCATTATTAAGCCTCATTGTGTGAGATATGCAACACAGTCATTTACAGCACATGTTGGCCACAATTGTAATTGTGCTAAAGGGAAAAATGAAGAAAAGATGGAATTGCTTAGGCGCATTATTGCCACACAGGTGAAAAGTCTAAGGCCACCTGCTAACAAGAACACCATTTGCAAAGTCTTACATAAGGGTAGTTCATCAGTAAAAATGAAAGGAGTTTAAGAGGTAGATAAGTACAACCAGAAACTACCACTCCATCCCACCCACGTGCTTGCAAGCAAGTGCCTAGCCCATGTGATATACATATAGTCAAACCCACTCAGTGGGGGGGAATGGGGTGGGCTGCAGGCTGCAATGTGGAAACATTAAAAGAATAATAACACTTACCTTGCCTTTGCCGGATCCAGCGTCTCTGCTCCTGCTCTCCTGCTTCTGACTCCAGGAACAGGAAGCAGTCAGCCAGGTTCCCTCCCCTAAGCCAATTACAACGCTGCAATGCAGTGTTGTGATTGGTCTGATCGCCTTGACACAGCGCTCAGCCAGGAGCTGGAGGGGTGGGCACGTTCTCCACGCAGGCTGTAATGCAGCCTGCATGGAGTACAGGGAAGTGCGCATTACTGTTTTGGCGGCCTGAGAGGGCCAACCAAACCGTCATTGTGCACAAGAGTGTTCTACCACTCCTCCCCGCTGCTTTGCAGGCCCACCCCACCCCTCGCTCAAACTGCTGCAACATCATTTTATTTTGTACTTTCTTTTCCTGCTTGAAGGCAGTGGGGCAACGATCTTCCGCCTTAGCAGAGGATCCGCCGCTGTATACACCACTACCATCAGACATCTAAAATGCAGCACACACAGAGTCCCTGTTTCTGGTTGTCCTCTTCAACTCTTGTGTTGACCATTTTTAGGATTGTTCCCTGCCCAAAACACCTCAACAGCAAAAACAGAACATCTTTTCCCGTTGCACTTTTTTTCTGTGTATGTGTGGAGGTGCTGGGATGTGGTATGCATGGATGGTATGATAGATGTATTTGGTATGAGTGAGTGCAGGATGGGGGGACAATGTACTCTTTATGTGTAGTTGTTTGTTAAATATGTGTCATACATAAATTGTTCATGAAATGACATGGCAAATATTTTGAAATCAGATTTATTTGAGATTACAGTATTTATTGATGGTACAAAATAATTAAAAAAATATAAAATAAAAGCAATGTTTTATAAAGTATGTACATTATGTAGGGATTTTTAGGTCAGAACATATAGCACTATATAGGCACACAAGAAGAAAAAACGGTCAAGTGAGATTTTGTTTCTTGCTTCATTGATTGTCTCCTCCTTGTCCCAGATCTAGAACTATAATTATAGGGGGTATCTTTTTGTTTTTGTTTTGTTGCATGACATAAACACTGTCATTCTTCAAACCTCTTTTGCAATCGCCTCAGTCCTTTCGAGGCAAGGGACGTGGATCAGGCAGGCATTGTGCAGGCCACCAAGGGCACTAATCTCCCTTTCCTATTCCCCTGTAGCAACCACCACCAATCTGCTTTAGCACAACCACCCCAGTGGGAGACAACATCCAGCACGTTCTATCGGGATTGCAATCCATCACATCAACCAATGGGTCCTTGGAATCATTCAGCATGACTGTGCCCTGCCCTTCTTCCTGCTCTGCCACATTGTCCCCCTGCATGAGGGTGAGTCTTAAGGGAAATACCAGTTCATTCAGTGGCAAATGGTGCAAGTTTTACTCTCCAACCAAGCTTCGAGACAGTTCCGGACTCTGAAATAGAGTTGCTATGCTTGCTATTTTCCCGTTCTGAAAACGGATAGAGGCCTTTGGCCCATCTTACATCTTCATCTTCTGAATGCCTTTCTGCAAAAGGACAATTTCAGAATGCTCTCGTCGATTTAAGTGGAAATGTCAAGGCGTTTGGGAGGCCTAGTAGCGTATAAGCAGGGAAACGAGGGATCTCCGTTCCAAAATGTACGTCAATGTCATCTAATACTTCCTTCCAGTAGTCCACCACCTCCGGGCATTCCCACAATAAGTGGGTCAGCATCCCCTCTTTGCCGCACCCCTTCCAACAGGCGGAACTACGCTTCGGGTTACCTTGACGCAACCTAGCTGGCATCAAATACCAATAGTATGCGATTTTGACTGCAAACACCTTAATTGCCCCGTTCCTAGCAGTGTGGTGGGCCCTATGATAAATATCCCCCCACTCCTTATCCGTAAGGCTCCTTCCGAGCTCCTATTCCCATCGCTTCTGGCCAGCAGAGCGGGAAGCAGGCAGGGGCGGGCTTAACTTTATATATAAGTTTGTAATCGCTTGCCTGTCGGTCTGTTTAGTGATGAGCCATTTCGACTCACCTGGGGCAGCATGTCTCGCTGTGTCAGCCAATGACGGACCTGAAAGTATTGAAATCTGAGTGGCTTTACCAAAGTATACATCTACTGCAAGGTGTCAAACGGGATAAAGCCATCCAAGTCAAACAGGTGACCAGCAGACTTGCATTCCGAGGCACGCCATTGGCCAAACGTTCGGGACTCCAACCCGGGGAGAAACGCCGGATTATCAAACAGTGGTGTAATGGGAGAGGGGAAAGCAGTAAGTCCCCTGCTAACCGCTACAGCATCCCACACCTTGAGTAGCGAACAGGTAATAGGCGACTTTTTAAGATAAGGCGGTCTGTCCGACCGCATCAGGAAGGGGACCTTCCAGAGCGACATTTGCACCATCGCCCTATACTGGAAAAGCCACCTCTTTTCCGACTCTGGACGGTTCCATTCCAAGAGATATCTAAGCTGCATCTCTTGGAAGTAACGAAGAAGGTCCGGGATGCCGAAGCCGCCCTCCGCTGGTGCCCGTCTAGCCAAGTCTCTGCGAAGCCGCGGGCGCTTGCCCACCCAAACGAACTGCCGAATGGCGTCCTGCAGTTTCCGAAGCATCCCTATCTGTGGAATCACTGCAATGGTTTGTAACACCACGTAGAGGATCTTGAGTAACAGAGACATTTGTATCGCTGCCACGCGCCCCAACCAGGATATTGGCAACTGCCGCCACCTCTTCAGATCCCCCTGGATCTGAGCCAGTAGTGTCGCATAGTTGTGATCTGCGCTGTGCTGGGCGTCAAGGTAATCCCCAGGTACGGCAGAGACAGTCAGAGGAGAGTCCCCCAAATTGTCGCGGGCCTCCAGCGGATCTGCAAGCGTTACGGCCCAGTGGAAGAACCAGGGATTTCCCCATATTCATTCTAAACCCCGAGACCTTCCCAAAAGCCTCCAAGTCAGAGAGGAAAGCCGGCACGGAGCGCATGGGGTTGTCAACCGCCACAAGTATATAATCGGCATAAAGGCTTAGGGTGTGTGGCTCCCCCCCAAACGTGATGCCCGTGATATCCGGATTATCACGGAATTCCTGCGCAAATGGTTCTCGGTATAGCGCAAACAATAGGGGTGATAGGGGGCACCCCTGCCTGGTGCCCCGTCTGATATCAAAGGGCTGCGAGCCCACACCATTCACCCTAATTTGCGCTTGAGGGGTGTCGTCGCAGCTGGCGACCCACGCGCGTGGAATCGTTCTCGAATGCCAAAACGCACCAAAGTTTTGTCCAAGTATCCCCAATCAACTCTGTTGAACGCCTTCATCAACAGAGAGGAAGGCTGCGTCCGAATCGTTAAAGTTAGCTTTATCTGTCGCTGCATTGCTGGTTATGAATGAAACCCGATTGATCGGGCTCGATAATGCCTAGTAGGCATGGCCCAAGCCTCGAAGCCAGAATGCCCGTGAATATTTTAAGATCCAGGTTGAGCAGGGAAATAGGACGGTATGCGGCACACTGGGAGGTGTCCTTGCCCGGTTTGGGCAGGACGATGATATCTGCAGCAAGCAAGCATGTCAGGCGGATGGAGCCTGGCCCCTGGAAGGAATTATACAATCTGGTGAGGACAGGCGCCAGTAATGGGCAGAAGGCTTTGTAAAAGCCGGCAGAAAAACTGTCCGGCCCTGGTACTTTCAGAAGCTTGAGGCATGCTATCGCCGAAATCACTTCCTCTGTCTGAATCGGGGCGTCTAGGGATAGCGAGCTAGCTCTGTTAAGTACAGTGACCCCTGCCTCCCGAAGGTAAGCTTCCCCACATGCAGGGTCGGATTTTGGGTCCGTGGCGTACAGCGAGGCATAAAAAGCCCGGAACGCGTCCGCTATCTGCTCGTCTTCAGTGAGCATTTCCCCCCCATGGCTTTGTATGCTGGAGATCTTAGATCTTTAAACCCGAGCTCTTACTTTACTGGCTAATAGGCAGCCAGTCCTGTCCCCTCCCACATAATATGTATGTCGTAAGCATAGGGCTGCGCGTTCTGCACGATCGAGATCAAGGCTCGCAAGCTGCGCACTAGCCGCTTTAAGCTGTCGCAAAATCCTAGGGACACCGGTCCGGCTGTGTACCCATTCTAATTCCCTCACGTGCGCCGAAAGAGCCTGTCTTTTATCTTTACGTTCCTGAGCTTCAGCTGTGGCAATTGCTATGAGGTCCCCACGCACCACGGTCTTAAGTGCCCCCCAAACCGCCGACACCGAAACGTCTGCGTTGTCATTAAGGCTTAAGTATTCTGAGATGCTTTTGTGTAATTGCTCTGTGACTTCTTTGCGCTGCAGCAAGGCCTCCCGAAGGCGCCATCGTCCTCTATATGATTTTGTGCATGGGACCTTTAAGTGGAGTGTGACGGTGCCATGATCGGAAAGGGCGACCGGGATAATGTCCGTGTTTGTGACTGAGGCAGCTAGGTCGGGGGTCCTCAGGAAGTGATCCAATCTAGCATAGCTATGGTGCACATGTGAATAAAAAGTGTACCCCGTAGAGTTGGGATGCGCTTCCCGCCAAAGATCACGAAAGCCTCTACTCATCAACCATTGCTTGCCCTCCAATAAGATTGCCCCTGTGTCGCCAAAACGGTGGCCCGATCTGTCCCTGACCTGATCCATCACCAGATTAATATCGCCACCCACCAGTGTGTACCGCGATTGACCTGTGAGGACATCAGCCAGGGTCCCTGTAAGGAAACTTTCTTGCCTGGTGTTGGGAGCATAAATCGACCCAATGACTAGTGAGCTGCCACCCACCTGAACAGTGTACGCCAGAAGCCTGCCCTTGATTTCAGGGACCTTGTCACCCACCTGACCCTTGAAATGGCTAGCAAAGAGAAGTGCTACCCCAGCTTTTTTCTCTGTAGTTGAAGAGTAGTATTGCTGGGGGAATTCCCGGGAACGAATTTGGTGCCAGTCCCTGGAGAGCAAGTGTGTTTCCTGCAGCAAGCAAATCGAGGCACCAGAATTCTCTAGGAAAGTCCTTCTTTTAATGGGGTTGTTAAGCCCCTTTACATTCAGGGTGAGAATTTGGAGGACATCATCAACCATGGTGGGAACCTTATCAGATTACTCTGGTGGCAAGGAGGATGGAGACCCCGCCTGCTCTGCCTGCCCCCCTCTGTGGTGCGACACACCGGAGCCCTCCCTCCCCTCCCACGCCCCCCTTCCCCCTCCTAGAACCCCATACCCGACAACCCAACTCCCTCCCCACGCCATCCCTCAGGCCCCTCCATCCCCACCTCCTCCCTAACCCCAACTCCAACTCCCCAACTGATGAGCACAGTCCCAGGCCTGTTGCCCCACATCACAAGCCCGTGGTGAGATTACTATGTGGAGTGTGTAACCGGACGACCTCTGCGGCCCCCCGTCTGCTCCCCCCGGTTTGCATTGCTGAAGTGCTATAGAGTCTCCCGCCCTTAAACCAATTAATCCGTCGGTGAAGTTTCTCTTGCGACTACTTGGATAGCGCTGGCCAGCTCTTGCGTCATGGTGTGCGGGTCCGGCATCAAGTCCTTGGGCGGTGAGCGTCTGCGACGGACCCTTTGCCAACCTCCATTTGCAGACTGCTGGGACGGCCTTGGTGATGTGTGCTCCTCCGGCCGCTCTATACCCAGTAGGGCACAGGTGTCCTGGAGTGATCTCATCTGGTGCAGCGTGCCATTCCATTTAAATATCAGCCGAAAGGGATTGCGCAAAAAGTACATGGCCTCTTTGAAAGCCTTTAGTTTTTGGAGCGTGATGGATTAAAGATCTTGATACAAGACCACCGGCTGGCCCTTGTACTGAAGGGTTGCTTCCGTCTTGCCTCTCATAGTATTCGTTCTTTGAGCGGGAAGTCCGGCAGAAAGGCCAGGATATCAGGGGGGGCGCAGGTGCACGCCTCGCCAACCCCACCCTGTGCGCCCTATCGATTCTGATGACAAAGTCCTCAGCTTCCCCTAGGATGTCTCGGAACAGACCCTGTAGATATCCGGTGATGTTCGCCCCCTCTTCCATTAGTGGCACGCCTCTGACCCGTATGTTGTTACGACCAGACCTGTTCTCCAAGTCTTCCGCGTGCGCCTGCAAGTCGACTTGCTGTTCTTTAAGACGTAGGACTTCCTGCTGAAGCTGCTCTACCTCCTCGCTTCTGGTTTGGTCCGTGTCTTCTATGGCCGCCACCCTCTCGCCGAGGCCATCCACTTCCCTCTTGATCTCCCGGACCTCCCCCGCCACCTCTTGCTTCAATGACTGAAAGTCCTCGCGGAGCTAGTTAAAAAGAGTCTCTAAAAAGGATTTTTTAATTGGCACGTAGCTCTCGTTAGTGTCATTTGGAAGTTTTGCCGCCCCTGGGGAGGACGGCCCCTTTTCCACTTTCGGCAGGCCCTTACCACACATCTCCGGGAGAGGTGCGCTCCCCCTTCTTCCTCGAATTGGCCATGTTGTGCCTCTGGGCGAAGCAATCGTTGCCCATGTGGTATCACTCCCCCGGGGCAGGCCTCCACAATGGACTCTCTGTACCTGTTGTACACACCCAAGGCATCCCCAATGCCCCACTGGATGTATACACGTGGTTCCTCGCTGCCAAAAGGCTGTGGGTAGGGCCTACCGCACCTACTCCGGGTGCCCCCTCCGCTTGTCCGTTGTCTCCACGCTCGTTTTGGGCCCCTACGTAGCCCCGGCCCCCCCTTGTGGGCTCCCACCTCTGCAGGCTTCTTCTCTGTGGCACCGGCCTCTTCCCAGTCCCACTGCTGGACCACTGTGGGTGTACACTTCTCCGACCATAAGTCCTGTAGGAGGGCTATTCCCGAGTGTCCACCCTCCTCCCGAGGTATGCGGGGCCGTAGGCTGCACGACTTCTGCCCAACTTGATACACCGGATGCTACTCCTGGGGGCCGGGCAGTGATGATGCCTCACCGAAAGTGTGTCGTGGCCGTCCTGGTGCTCCCGGGCCCCGGGCCAAGCCGCTACAGTTCTCAGGGGAGCACCCGCCCCCGGCGCCACCCTCGCCCGGGCCGGTCAGCAGGCGCCACCCCACCGGGCCTCTATACTAAATGGCGCAGAGGTCTCTTCTGAGGCCGTGCCCCCTCTCTGCCCTGCCCCAAACCTCCTCACCTCCACCTCGGAACAGATGCGCCTGGCCCTGTTGATGATGCAGACCTCCGGTGGGCCCAGAGTAGGAGAGCGCCCGGCCTTCTTTTTGCTTGCCAGGACCAAAATCCCCGGCCTCGATTTCCGCACCCGGGCCCTCTAACTTCACCCGAGCCTCAGTGCTAGCTCCAGCCTCCCGCCTTCCGACCGGAGCCTCTCAGCCGCCCCCGGGCCAAACGTTGGGGCAGCCGGCGCTGAGAACACCGTTGGCGAGCGCGGAGGGCTCCGCAAGCACAGAGGCTCCTCCATTGATCCTCCGCTCGTGCCAGTCCCCACACCGGGTGTCCGAACGCCATTACGCGACTGCCAGCAGCTGAAAACTGGATCGCTCGGTCCGTGAACTCTCGGCGGCGGCTCGATGTGATCCTCTGGCGTCCTCCCCCCCGGTAAAGGGAGAAATAAGTGTGCTTTGGTCCCCGGGGAGGGTTTGAGACGGGGAGCCTTCAGAACCCAAAACCGTCTAGACCGCCATCTTGGCCACGCACCCTAAGATTGTCATTTTTACCAGATTTACCATCCCCAAGATGGATAAGAGAAGATGGGCCCATGACTTCATCAGTTTCTGACAGTCCCTGAATACTCGCGCTGAGTTTGTTTCAGCAATTTTTCCTTTATCTTGCTCAGTTCTAACTCCCAGATACCACATGGTAGAGCTAACCTCGGATTGAGTTTATCTGATGTTCCACTTCATTATTTCCGTTTTACCAGCATTTATTTCATAGCCAGAGACTTGGCCAAAATCATCTGCCAGTTTTATGACTGCCGGAAGGGCTGTGTCTAAATCTGTCGTGAATATCAGGATGTCGTCTGCGTACAGGGCTACACTCTTCTCCCATTCCCCATACTTAAAAGAGATGATGTTTGGATGATCTCTAAGTTTCTGTGCAAAAGGCTCTATATACATGTTAAAAAGCAAAGGGGATAGGGGGCAACTCTGTGGTGTACTCATGGTTATTTTGAAAGCCTCTGTCAGAGAGCCATTAATCAGCAGCCTAGCGGAGGGTGCTTGGTGCAACAAAATGTCCACCCCAGATTGAATCTTGCCATGACTTACGACAGGTAACCCCAATTCACCCTATCGATAGCCTTGGTGGCATCCAGAGATAGAGCTGCCAAAGGAAGTGAATAGGTGGAGGCGATATCAGTTGCACCAACCAGATCGTATGTGAGGTCTGCAAGATGTCATCCTCTCACAAACCCTTTTTGGTCTGGATGTAGAATGTCGTTTGCCACCGACCCCAACCTAGTTGCTAAAATAGAGGAGAATAATTTATAGTCTATATTCAGGAGTAATATCGGGCGATATGAGCCACAACTAGTTGAATTTTTGCCGGGTTTCAATATTAACACCACTGTAGCATCGTCTCACGATCGGGGGGGACATACTCCCTCCAATAATATCTTATTGTATAGTTGAGTGAGTACTGGAATGACCTCCTGTAAAGTTTGATATATTTGGAAGTCCGTCAGGTCCGGCCGCTTTACCTCTTTTGCCCTCAGCAATAGCCTTCTTCACCTCCTCTTCTGTGATGGCACATTCCAGATCTATCTGTTGCCTGGGGCCATTTGATGGTAGAGTGGTCCCATCTAATCAATGGTTTACTTTAGCACTATCTTCTAGACAGGTCTCTTTATAGATATCGTGGAAATTATTCAGAAAGGCTCCTCCGATCTCTTTGTCTAGCATAGGGAGGGTGCATCGTCGTCCGCCTTTATTTCTTTAATGAGGTTCCGGTGCTGGTCTGTTATGATTTTCCAAGCAAGAAATTTACCTGCCCCTTCCCCATACTCAAAATGGGCATACTTGCTTGCTTCCCACCTACGTGTTATTCTTCCTTGAAGAATGCTCTCCAGCTCTTCTTTGACTCATTGAAGCTTTAGTAATTCCCTGTTCTGGAACCAGCACTGCCTGCAATGCTACCTTGACTCTTGAGCCTTAGCTTAATTCTTGTTCCTGCCCCAGCACTGCCTTCTTTTCTATTTTGTTTTCTTGATTCCTTAACCTGCACTATTCTAGTATACCCTTGTAGCCTCCCCTTCTGTATATCTTTTTCCAGTCCCTGCCTTTCTTCCCATTTCTTTGGTTCCAGTTCTAGTTTGCTATCTTGCTTCTGTTTCTTGTATGGTGGTTACCTGCTTTCTGCCAAGTGTGCCCTGTGATTTCCTTCCTTTCCTGTTAAGCACTCCGCCTTGCTAGCTCCTTGTCTATTGTGCATATGTTTAGTTCTACCCCCTTGCTGTTACTGCCTTGCGTGTTCCTGTTTGATCGCCAGGATCCGTGGGCACAGCTGACTACCTAGGTGGTGTTTCTTGTTCACTGTGAGTATTGTCTTTGAGTTGCATTTATAACATCACCATAGGTATAAGCTCCACAGACCCTGCCTTTGAATGCATATCCTATATGTGGCTATTTGCAGTCAGTATCTGTAATAGCAATTGTGGGTGAGAAACTTACTGAGCTTCAGTCTTACCGTGTGAAGCTCCTGAGTGCTTTACCCCACACTCCCCTTTATTGTTAATGTTGTATTATATATATGTCTTGCACGTCTGTCCTGGGTGTAGTTAGTATGAAGGCTAAATTGCCTCGTGAGTGCCCTTCCTTTCTGAGTCTTACCCATCTTGTTCACTTCTACAGGCTTCCCCTTTGGATCCCTTTTTCTCCTCTGACTCCTTGTATGATCCTGGGTGGCGCTGTACTCCTCTTTCTTTGTACGTTTTCTACACAGTTCCCATCCTTGCCCAAGTCCCTGACTGTGTTCCCCACATAGTCCCGGACACTCCCTGGCACTGGTTCTCAAAGACCACACCAGAGCAATATGGTACAGCAACAAGCAGGATGAAGTGTGGTCATGGGAACTGAGTCAAGAGACTCTACACCTCTGGAGATGGCTGAAGCGCAATAGCACTTCCCTGATAATTAAGCAGCCTGTGAAACCCTTAAATGGCCAGACAAACAAGCTCAGCCAGCAGCCACTGGTGGATCACAAATGGCAGTTTAATCAGAAGTGACACAGAGCATCTTCTGGCTTTGGGGAGAACCCTGGCTAGAGCTTCGAACCACTGTTAAGAACACGCTGTGTTAAAGGTTTTGCATATTGGACTTTTCGAGACATACTTGCAGAGAGATACATTCCTGGTGGAAAGGAACATAGGACTCCTGACTGCCTTCCCGTCTCTGCCTTTGCTGTCCTTAGTTCTGAAAAAAATCAGGAACAACTGGGCCCAAGTCATCCTAGTTGCTTCACAGTGGGCCTGGAGAGTGTGTTACTTGGAACTTACGGGCATGAGCGCCTGCCCTCCGAACAGGCTACTGTTATGGGCACAGGTTAGGCCCATGGTGTGAAGCAGCTCATTTCTTACATTGGCCTGTTTTCACAATAAGATTTCTGCCGTGACCTTTTTCACATATTTGTGTACACTGCATTGTTGGATTAGTTTCTCTGAAACTTCTTTGTTTCACAGCTAACTTAACACAACATTATCACAATGCCTCGAACATCATGTACCATGCCATTCTACGCTCTTTGTACAAATGTTGTTCTATCTTCATCCATGGGGCGACAGGGCAATCTACATATCCATAACATCACAAATCTATACGTACAGTGCAAGACTGCTTTCTATTAGAAATAAAGAGCTTCCCAATAGAATAGCAGTTGAGGCACTTCAGCTGACACTGAGGGTCCCTGCATGCTCCGACTTCACCGCAAAGCAGTCTGATATCTCGTAGGGGGTGTTCAGTGTGTGAGCAAGATGGGGTCCTTCATCCTCTCCCACCAGGTAATGGGGTTGGATCGTCCCTTGGGAAGATTCTTGGCTCTACACCTACACACACACTAGGTACACTTCGAGTAGGTTTGCATAGTTGGAGTATGCCTACTTACTGCCCTGTTTATATGCCTGCATATATATATAGTGTTTTAGCACCATGGTAGAGCTGTACCTACTGTTTACTCTTTTGGTGCTGGTAATCACTTTCATCTGCTTCTGTTTACTGATTATCGCAGCACATGTATTCTATACAAAAATAACATTGGTTCAATAAATATATTGAAAACGTCCCACTGTGTATTCTGTATATTTCTCGGAATACAAGCAAGCACCAGCGACTGAGCAAAAGTTCTGATCTGTTTCCACGATCCCTGAGGGGTCAGGGTTGTCATGTTTAGTGGTTGCCAGAAACCATTCGCTCCCTGGTAAGGCTAGGGGGTATTGGTGCTGGTACTGTGAGCTAGCTGGTCTCTAGGCCAGCATATCCTGTGGGAGTGCTCGGAAGCAGTCAAGGCACCTCACCCAAAGTTTATGTTGTCCAACAAACTAGCAGGTCCTACGGATTAGTGGGAACTACCCGACACTACCACTTGCATTGGATCATTTGTTGTAGCAACAGAGTAGGACCCATCACTCGATTTGGCACAATCAACAACTCCATGAATGGCGAGTGAGCCACTCATTTACCTGCATTTGATCTGGTGCCTGAAGTGATGGACCTCATCCTTCCACCAGGCCTCCTTCCACAAAATCCATTTATGCCGGGAAATGGGACAGATCTTTCACCTGGTGTAGAGTCCACAAGACGGACCCTTTAGAAGCTAAACCTTCAGATGTCCTGATGTTTGCTTTGTCCTTGGCTTAGAAAGACCTTGCTGAGGGCACCATTTAGGGTTATTTGTCAAACCTTTTGGCCTTTTTACATTTGCCAGACTTACTGTCCTTGTTTAAGTCACTCAGAAAGACCTTGCTGTGGGCACTATTAATTAATTGACAGCCTATTTGGCACCTTACATTAAATAGGCCAACTGTCCTTGTTTAAATCACTTTTTTGATGCAGTTTGACACGTATCTTCCCAGACCTTTTGTGATGTCACAGTGGGACCTAAACTTGGTCTGGATAAATCTCAAGTGTATGGCCTTCGAGCTGATATACTACTGGGCATTGCGTTTTATGACCTTAAAGATGGTCTACCTCATTGCGGTCACTTCCGCTTATTGTATGAGTGAACTTCAGACACTATCAGTGCAACCTCCATACATCGCCTGCTTTTCTTGACAAATGGATGCTCAGGACCCCAGCAGCCTTCTTGACAACATTTGGGACTCCTTTACCATGTTGGCCAATCTATCACTCTCCCAGCAGGCTAGATCGTTTGGACCCCAAAAGAGCTTTAAACTTTTCTATTGATTTTATCAAGGACCATTGGGTGGATGTTCAGCTTTTTGTGGGGTTCTCCGGTTTGAAGAAAAGTAAGGCTATGCAGGAGAGGACTCTGATGAGGTGGGTAGTCCTCTGTATATAGATCTCTAACACGCTGGCCAAAAAACAGCCTTCTGCTTGACTGAGAGCCCATTCCACCACGACTAAGGCTGCTACTACTGCATGGGCACGTGGAGTGCCGGTCTTTCACATCTGCAAGGTTGCGATGTGGGCAACTGGGCACACGTTCATAAAACACTACTGCCTTTACAGCCATGTTCATTGGGAAGGCCATTTGCCTGTTCAGTCCTATAGGACGGTTTGGTCCTAGTCGACTCCGCGAACTCAACTTTTGCGAGGTACTGCTTTGGGATTTATTCTAAAGGTGAGGAGTCCACGGTTAGAAACATGCATCATAAGAATAAGCAAGTTACTTACCTTTAGTAATGTGTTTTCTGGTGGAGGCTCTGTCTAATCACTGACTCCTTTCCATCTTCCCACCTCCCAGTTTTGTGAAGTCGCCTTTTTTTAACATCTAAAAAGTTCCCAAGTTAGAAATCTGCACAGTGGAACTGATGATTGTGTCATGCTCAAGTCTGATGGTTTGGAGTCAAGCAAGCAGTAGCGGCTGCTCCTGGACCTGGGTAGTGGGGCAGGGGTAGGGGATGAGGGGGCACGAAAAAAGTTAAAAAAAAAAAAAACACTTACCAGTGACTGCCGGCCGCTGCATCTCCTCTGTCCTCTTCCTTTCTCCGGTCTGCAGCATTGTGATTGATCTGAGCACTGTGGATCGGCACTTAGCCAGGGAATGGGGGCCTAGGTATGTTCTTCACGCAGGCAGCCTGTGTGCAGAACAGGGAAAGTGTGCATGACTGTTTGGCCGGTCCCCGATAGTCAAATAGTCATGTGCTCTTAGGAGTGGGCAAACCACTCCTCCCCCGCTCCTCTGTAGTCAGAGCAGCACGCCGCAAAAACTGCCGCAGCAGAAGGAAACATAAAACGATAATAACGCAAGTTATTATCATTTTATGTTTCCTTTACTTCACTGCTGTGAAGCAGTGGCAAGATGCTCCTCCGCTTTAGTGGAGGAGCAGCCGCTGCAAGCAAGAAATTGATGTCAGTGCACAAGGGTGATGCTTATATATGCTTCTCCACTACCTCATTGCCAGGGTGATATGGAGCCAGCATGGAACTGTACAGCAGCTCATTGTAATCTATAGGAGCATTGCTGAAAAGTTTCTGGATCCAGTCTGATGCCTGGGGAATATTCTAAGGGTGAGAAATCTGCGGTTAGATAGAGTATCCATCAGAAATTGTTGGTAAAGGTAAGTTGTTTGTTTTGGCTGTAGCAGGGCTCTTATGTTTTCCAGGTTCATGCTTGAGTTGCTCATCCAGTCCAGGGATTTTCTTTGAACCCTAGGACTTGTAGTCCAGATTTGATAATGCATTAAACAGAGATACACATTGCAGCATGCGTTGAAAAAAACCTGGAGCTGGTGAGCATGGATTTGGGTTGCTTGAGAACTGCACTGAACATCACCTCAAGTCATTTCGGTTCAGTTCTTTGTATAGATTATTTAAAAGTATTGTGCCAAACGTTCACTCAAGCAACATTTAATATTAATTTCTATACTCACATTCAGATGAAGATACAAAATATGCTTACTGAAAATAAGAAGGTTTGCGGTTTTATCATATTTTGAATGTTGGATGGTGCGCATGCTGCCAATTTTAGCCCTAGTTATATCTTCTTGTGTTGGTCTTGTCAACATAAATGTGCTTTTATTGTTGCTATTTCTGGTGTTTGTTCCCCTGTGCTAACCCGTAAGTGATGAACATAATAAAGAAGATGGAGACATGGGGAGAACGGGGCAAAAAGCCAATTTACTAAGGTGCTAACATTTCTTTAACCTTTCCAAACAGAGAGCAAGTTGGGAGAAGTGGAGAGTGGTTGCAGCTTTTGTTTAAATTAAACAGAGTCCTGGGTTTCCTTTTATCCTCCCTGTAGATTGAGTGATGGGCTCTTCAGTATTTTTCCATGATTAGTCATTATAACATAATTGGTTGATGTCCATTGACATTGGCATCCTTGCATTTACACTGTGCATGGTCTTGTGGCATTTTTGGCGTCTGGCTATCCTTTACTGTTCTGGCATTCTCATTTATTGGAGTGACGTTGGTCTTTGTACGTTGTATCATTTTATTTAGTACCTAACCTAATAAATCGTGACCATCAAGAGTAGAAAGTACTGTATTTATTTGAACTGGGGACTACCACCCCCGCATCCTTAGAGACGGGGAAGGGACCCGCAGCCCCAGCAACAGGGTAAAGCCCCACAGTGCTTCAAAGCGCTTACAGCATTCCTGCTGAGTGGGGCACCATTTTGTACCAGGGACTACCACCCACACCATCCTTAGCTCCAGGGAAGGCACCAGCGGTCCGATTGCAGGGGAGGAGCTCTGCAGTGCTTCAAAGTGCTGACAGCATTCCCGCTGCGCGGAACACCATTTTGTACCGGGAAATACCACCCCTAGCATCATTAGCGCCAGGGAAGGAACCAGCGGCCCGGCAAAAGGGGAGGAGCCCCACAGCGCTACAAAGCGCCAACAGCATTCCTGCTGCATGACACGTGCCCGGGCCTTGGTCAGACCCGTCCACGCACGTCGGAGGCTGTGCTGGGCCACCTCTTTGGCCCTCCCATTATGGTTCTTTGAGACAGTTTTGTTAGCTCTGTCTCTCCATTTTGGTTTTCATCCTATTAAATCTGTAGCTGGTCACTTTGTTTTTGCAGTTAACGCTGCTTATTGATCAGTCATAATGGGGAAGAGGAAACCTGCTGAGGGCAACTTAGTTCCTACACCACCAGTGATAGGGACCCTCATTGAAATTGGTAAGGGCCATCGGGATCATTAATACCGAAAAGGCTCTCACAGAGTGGAGGGTTTTACTGAGCATAGGCACTACCACACCGGCTTACATTTATGATGAGATTGTGGTCCCTTCCTTTGGCATGGGTTTGGTACTTAGTCCATCTCAAAAGGGCACCAGGGGGATTTCCAACCCTGCAGGTACTTTTGATATATCTACTTCTGAACCCTGTCAGATGCATAGATCTACCACCCCAGTCATCCAAGGAAGAGGTGTGGTGCAGCGGCCAGGGCGGCTGACTCCGGAACACGGGGCTCACGGTTCGATCCCCGGCACCAGCAGCAGATTAGCCCAACACCATGTGACTCTGGGCAGTAGCTTGCTTATTCTCCCTGACGGCCCCCAGCACCTTGAGACCCTTAGGGGTGATTAGTTTGCGCTTTACAAGTACAGGGTTATTTAATAATTAGTCATCATGGAACCAAAGCGAGGCACCCGGGGCAAACACAAAGTTTTATCTAATAAATCAACCTAGGCGACTCAGACAAGTAAAAATTGAATACAGGACTAGTTCCCTCTGGTAATCTGCCCACCCCCACCCCTCCAACACTCTCACCCTCTCTTCTTACACCCTCAGCAAGGTCCAAAGGGACTATATGCCTGGGCTAACTTAGCGCTGATCGCTTTATGGAAATCTGTTGGAACTTTTTGGTGCCAAACTTTCTTCTCTTATTTCCGCTCCACGTCATGAATCACAAATTGCATTAATATCCTGGCAACACTGCCAGTCAGAACCAGTAAAATCAAGGACACACTCCAGTAAATCCTCCTCTTTCCCTTTGCTGTGCTGCGCTACAACTTCAGACACCACATAAGTGCCTGAAATGGCCTATACTAGCCAGCTACACACCACCCCTTAGTTCCAGCATCTGGGGACAATATTGTATCTGGGCTGCGCACTTTTCTTCCTGAAGTGACCAGTTCACTTCAGAGTAAAGGTGGATCTCTATTAAACCAGCACTTGAAGAGACAACCTCACTGTGAGTCGCACTTAACTCAGTCTAAAATTAATCTTCCTGCAGCAGCGTGCCCCTAAGTGGTCATTCTTTTTTTTTAAATATATACTATTTATAAAACGTGAACTGTCACCAAACTGGTATCCTGCCACTTCAACATAAAGGTATGTACAAAACTGGTAGACAAAATGACCATACACAGGCAGGGTTGAAAATGTGAGCAAGATTACTTGGGGAAAAAAATGGTTTTCTCAGCTTTCCTAAATTGCAGCAATTTTGTTGAGGATCTTAGGGAGGGTGGCAGCTTGTTTCATAGGTGGGCCACTTTGACTGTGAAGGCCCGACCACCTTGTCTTGCCTTTCAAAACTTATTTATACAGACTAAATTTGCAGTGCTGGAGTGAAGGTGTTGCCCAGGAGAATAACCCTTCAGTCTGTGTTGTAAGGGCACCAGACATTTGCCCTTCAAAGCCTTAAATACAATGCGCATGGCTTTAATGAGAATCATTTGCATCAGAGGCACAAACTGCAGTTGCTTTAAGGCATTGGCTGCCGAAGATCTGTGGGGTTTATTTAAGGCAAAGTTAGCTGCTGCCACTTGGCCTCTGTATAATATATTAATCAGATAATCAGGGACCCCAAGCAGCAGGGCATTACAGTAGTCCAGTGTACTGAATATTACGATACGCACAATAGGTGATTTAGCGTGAATAGGCAGTAGTGGTAGCACATTCCTGAGACTACCAAGAAGTGCAAAGCATTTGCCTGCTACTTTTGTGACGTGATACTCCAGAGATAACTTATCGTCAAATGTGACCTCCAAATTACCGACTGTGTCCGATGGCAGCAACTTGTGTCTAGATGAAAGGGGCCTAAATTAGAGGGGGTAGTCATGGGGATTTTGCTTGCGGAACAGCACAGCAATTCGGTTTTGCCCCCATTTAGTTTTAATAAACATGCATTTATCTAATTGACAATATCCTACATGCCTTTCTGAAATGCTGTTACTGCTTCCTCCGTATTGTTATTAAGAGACAAAATCAGCTGGGTGTCATCGGCATAGTTGACCATCCAAATGTCATGCTTCTTTAATAAAGTAATAAGTTTATATTGAACAGGAAAGTGAAAAGTGCTAAGCCTTGTGGTACTCCCTGCCCCATGTTTTTGAATTCAGAGCAATAGGGGGACAAGGAAACAGCCTGACACCTGTCCAACAAGTAGGACTCCATCATTTTTAGCATGGTACCCCCAACTCCAATTGAAGCTAATCTGGACAGAAGGACTTTGTTGTTAACTGTGTCAAAGGTAGCCAACAAGTCAAGAATAATCAAGACTGTCCACTGCCCGCTATCTACCCTCATCCGTAAGTCGTCCAAGATGACAAGTAAAGCCGACTTGGTGCCTTGTCCCGATTGGAATCCAAATTGTTCGTCCTCAGGGAGAGAGTACGTTTCCAGATGTTGGGATACTCTTCTGCTAACATATCGTTCTAAAATCTTCAATGGGAATGGGAGAAGCACTATTGGCCTATTGTTCCTTAAAACCGAAGGGTCAGCTTACAATTTCTTCAGGAGGTGGGTGACTGTTACCTTCTTCCAGGTCTAGGGTACAATACCCATCTGCAAGGATTGGTTGCATACCTGCAATGTAGGAAGAGTAAGTTATTCTCCCAACTCTTTTCATAAGCTCAGAGGTAGGGAGATCCTGATGCAGTGCATCTGTCAATAGCTAAAAGAAATTCCTCCAAGATCGGTTCAAAGGTATGGAACCAGAAATTATGGCTGTCAACAGGGTCCATGCCCTTTTGAGTCGTACTAGAGCCTAACACTGATAGTTCAATCAAACTAGCCATCTGTTGCTCTGGGCAATATCTCCATATTAGCAGAAGTATTCAGTTTAGAGGATGCTATCTGAACAAGGGTACCAATGTCCTCCAAAATCTTGCCGATCTTTTTATCAAAGAAATTAGCAAGATCATTGCAGAGTTCCTGCAAAGCTGAACTTTTTGCTTTAGATAGTCCGGATTTGTTTATCCCTGAAGAATCTCAAAGATCTTTGTTGCCCGCAGATTAGCTGCAAAAATGCCATTGGCATAAAAATTGCCGTTGGCTCTACCGACCTCTCTTGTGTATTCCCCTAGCTCAATCCTAAAACGTTTTATCTGCTTCGGATTAGCCAGTGTGCCCTTTTCTTTCAAGTTTATTACACCCCAATTTAAGTGTTTTAAGTGGTTCATTATACTAAGGTGCAGATGACCTGAGGTGCAATTTAAAATTAGTAAGGGGAATTACTTTTTCCAGTGTTTCAACAAAACCCTGTTTGAAAGCTAGGTGGTTCTCCTCCACTGACTTCATAGGATCAAATGTGTCTGAGAAGTCAAGCAGTGATCTTGTAGTTGGTCCACTTGATTTATACCACACCCTCCTTTTCCTTGTTGATCCCAAAACTGATCTGGAGGGGTAAGGCTGCTTCACCAATATATGGAAGGATATAGGAGCATGGTCAGTCCAGTGCAAGGGTAGAATGTCCTTCACATAAATTAGCCCATCAGAGGCAAATATAAGATCCAGAGTATGCCCTATGGGTTGGACCATGCACTAGTTGATGTAGACCCAAGGCTTCACACGATATCTGTAGTTCTTTAAGAGTGGATGGAAGATCCCTCTCCATCCATAGATTAAAGTCGCCCAAAATGAAACAGTTTGAGTGTACAAGCCTAATATTGGAGACTTCTTCTATCAGGGGGTCAAGATGTTTTTTTGGGAGCCCTGGGGGGGGGGGTCTGTAACATAGGATGCCTGATAAAACATTGTGTTTCTCCATTTTTAGAGCAAAGCGCAGTATTTCAGGACCTCCTAACTCGTCAAGTTCAAATATTGAAAAATTCAATTTTTCATTGTAAATGACTCCTACTACTCCCCCCTTTTTACCAATACGTGGTTTACGGAAGCTTTATTCTGAACGTGGCTCATTCACACAAGTGTATGACGCTTATAATGAGGAATAATTACTTGTATTTGTTGTACTAGTTTGACTGCTCCAGTCATTCACATGGCTCAAATCAGTGTAACTTGTTTATTGTACAGTGTCATGTGCCTTTGCACCTTTAGAATTGCTAAGCATTCCTATTACCTGACATAGATGCTCAATTGGGGTAGTGGAGGAATGGTGTGGTATTCCAATTTTAATCAGATTTTTTTCCCTAATGTGGTATCATGCAGAATCAATGTTTTTGTGTACAGCTTTCTACAATTTTTCTTCTGCTCAAGCAGTTTTCCCAGATCAAGTTAACTTATTTTTTCTTGATGAAATGTAGCATTGGAAAATATTTGATGACGTGTTTTCCGCGCAACTTGGAACCCTGATTTGGTTGCAAGCTCCAATTTGCGCAGGCTGAAAGGTAACATGTTACCTGCAGCAGTCACATTAAACCTTTATCTGGTCGGCTTATACGATTCAGTAGGAGAATCGGAATAAGAAAACGACATGTCCTAGCCATTGACATGCTTATGTTTAACACATACAGTGTCGGAGCATTTGTCTGGCCCAAGGAGAGATGTTCAAACTTCCTCGCTGGAGCCGGCAAGAGTGAAATGTACACTTTGTGAAATTTAGCATAGATCTGCAGAAAAGTAGAAAGGCTGCCTTATCAAGGGCCTACAGAAGAAAAGGGTGGTGTGCGGAAGAACGCAATTAACATTTTTTGAAGATTGCTGGTGCACTAGTACTTTTCTGCTCTCAAATGTCAAACACGATATTCTCCAGACCAGCAGCTAAAAGTTCCTCTGACTTTTCACACGTCTTCAAACAAATGAGCCCATCTTTTAGGTGGTTGAGAAGTCTGGAAGCAGTTAGCTTCTAGACTGGATTATTTTACCGTAAGCAGTTTGGGTAAACTGAAGTCATGTGACGAGCAGGAAGTATCCATACCGGACACCTCCGAGCACATCTTGTTTTGTCCATTAGCAGCAGTGGTTCTCAGAGTTCCTCTTTCCAATTATCCTCGTCTTTCGTCTGTATCTTCTTTTCACTTCTTCTCCTCAAACTCCGTGGGTCCGCGCAGAGTTGCCCAATCCTCTGTCGCCAAAATTGTAAAGATGGCTCTTACTCCAAGAACATTAACAAGTTCTTTATTGGCAACTCTGCTAAACACAGCAAGGACGATCACAACATGTCGCCGTTCCCTCATCAACTGTCCCCCCCTGGAACCCCACGCATGCACTCCTATTCTAAGAACACTCAAACATTCTAGCTAAGAATACTACAACACGACGATAGCTTGTTACGCTACTCCCCAGGTGAAACGTAATACACTTACCGCCCTAGTGAGTTCATGGATATGTGGTTGTTGTTTTCTTTTTATCACCTTTAAGGGGCTCAATTCGGTGCTTACAATATTTACAGAAACCTACAGCGTTATGGAAGTGTGTTACACCAACAAGTCACTTCTGGCAGCTCTTCCATCATTTTAATTCCTGCTTTTCCCAAAAAAACAGCCAATCCTATGTGGCTCAACTCAGCCCCTCTCCTAATGGAGCAGTGCCGTGCGCTACTGGGCCTCTCGGCTTAGCACAAGGCAAGCAGCCACGGGGGTGTTTCAGCCTCACTATATACCCTCAAGCTGATGAAGCAAATCTGGGGTTGGTGCTCGCACAAACATGGAAGCGGATCAGTGTCTGACTCCTGCTTCTTCATGAAGCCATTCCTGCTCCTCCTCACGCTGACCATTACAAGCATTTTAAACTTGTCCCTCTCCAAATGAATCGTCCACAGACACTTGTAACGTGTCATTGTCACCCTATCTTTAACCTGTAGCGATCCCTCCAGAGCTCACCAACTGTCAGTCGATTTATTGAAGCAAGATCCTTGTTCAAGAGGTGGATTGCCTAAAGCAAGAATCCATTAAAAAAAACTTTCAAGTCAAGCTTCAGACGCATGGAAAAAAATAGACTGGATTTGTAAACATCAGTGTAGCCCTTTAATCACCTTGGAGTATTGCTTGAACTATCCAGTACATCATTCAATTGAAAGGCAGTATACAGCACTTTTCAGCACGGCTGCAATACATTTAATGGGAGAGTACTAGCACTTCTCAGGCTCAAACAGGTACTCCAGAAGGTGAGTACCAGAACTCCTACTTTCCATTTAAAGCACTGCTCTGGTCAAAGGCAAGTAAGTCGTTGTGATCCACCTGACCTCAGTGGCATAGGATACTCAGTGAATTGATTATCCACACAGAAGTGTATATAATCACTTTTATTCTACCTTATTTATATAGACCTAGACCTGGCCATCCTGGAACTGTGCTAGACAACGCTGGTCTAGATGAATCATCCACTCAAAGAGTGTTGTCCTTCGGGGGTGCTCCGTTGAGCATGCAAACTGGAGCCACCAAGTTACAATCCAATTGTATGTCCAAGGCACACCAACAGCGAGCCAGGAAACTAGACCCAACTATATCTTCCATTTGATGAAAGAAAACTTTCTGATCCCTGGGTGCTTTAATGTGAGAACGGAAACAGTATCTTGCAGTTAAAAAAATATTGAAAACCGAAGGTTTTAGGTCTGTATCAGCTACGGACGTATATCTACAGGTAAGGGCTACTAAAATTATGAGGCAGTGAGGAGGCCAAAATGAAAAGGCATAATCTGTGGCAGTTTTATCTCGCTGGTATGTTTTTTTAAAAACACATTGGTATAAAAAGGAAAGAAAGGTTATTCAAAAATGCAACTGTGTCTCAAGAGCAAAATGGTATCTTCAGAGCAAGAAGCAAACACATACACCAGATCCTACAAAGAATGTTATTCACTAATAAATATCGATTGGTAGTCTTATAGGCAAGCAAGGACCAACATTTTATTAAACATTGTTCCTTCTACCTCCAAGAGGAAAATAGTTTGTGTAAAATAAGACCTCAGACCTTTAAAAGAAAAGTAAAACTTTTGGGATTTTATTCCCCCTCTTGAAATAACGACTGCTTTGCAACAGCCTCTGTAGCATTACATGAACTTGCATGAATTATAAAATAACATTTTAACCACATCAATTGAATTGTATTTAAATATACACGGATTGGTGTCATGCTGCAGACAGAAGTCCTTTCCCAGTTCATCAATTTGTGTCTTAAAATTAGTCAGGTAAAATTGTTACTATATTAGTAGCAGTACAATATTTAATGCAAGGATCAATAATTGGCATTCGTTAAAGACAAGGAAGAACTAATGGGAGCTAATTATGGTAAGGTCCTGAACTCAGTAGAGGAATCTACAACCAGGTGAATTGCCATGCCGCTATCGTTGGCTGGCCGAGTCGTGTTAATGAAGAATGTCATAATGCCTAAATGTTCATATTTATTCATGAATATCCCCTATTCACTGGGTCAGCCCTTCTTTATAAGGCTTAAAAGTCCGTTAATTAAACTAGCGTGGAGTAGGAAACAGCCCCGGATTAAGTGGAGCACTGTCACACTGCCGTTTTTGCGAAAGGAGGGTTTGAAGCACCAGATCCCAAACCCTATTACATTAGTGCACAATCACATTATGCCACCTACTGGTTTTAATCTCTGCTGTTTATGACACACCTAGCAGTGGAACAAGGGTCCATGGCGCCCATCCCCTTAGCCGGGTTCCTGGGAACAGATGATAAGAGAGCTGGAGGGAAAAATTCTGCAGCATGCGCCAATATTACGTGTCGTAATATCCCCAAAAAAATTGCAAGCTCCCATGATATATTGCCCGCTACTCCTGCTAAGGAATCAACAGGCCCTACCAGTTACACAGGAAGGAATATGCAAGCGTGTGCTCTTAAAATATGGAGTGAATGTATGGGGAGGTATGTATGAACAAGGGGAATTCAAGGGGGCAGACATATTTTGGGGGGAAAATACTCCTACAACAATGGAACGATTCCTTCCCAAGATGACAAAGCCGCCACTCCGAGATTCCCAGAAGAACCTCACACATCAATCCTGTTACACCTGTTATTACAAGCTGAGGCATCCAATGTAGTATCACGCATATATAAGGCAACTATAGGGAACGGGACACGAAACACACTGAAGGCAAAAATAGGATGGGAACTAGAATTAGGATATAAATTAGCAGATTATATTTGGGCATATTGTAGCCAACAAACAGAGCGAATCACAGCGAGTAGCAGATTAAGGATCATACATTTTAAATTTCTGCACAGGATGTACTATAAGCCTGTAAAAATGCACTGACTCAAACTGAGAGAAAATGACACCTGTGATAGATGTGGACAAGAAGGAGTTGATTTTTTACACCTGGCCTGGATATGTAGGTCCATAGCAAACTACTGGGGGCAAATAAGTAAGGCCTTAGTGAAATGACAAATGTGGAAATTGATCTGACACCTGAGATGGGACTATTAGGCTACACAACTGAGATTGAAGGCCAAATCAAACGATTGATCACGTTGGACCTGCTAATGGCAAAATGAAGGATAGCATGCAGATGGGGCTGGGGCAAAGCCTCCAAATTCAAGGAATGGCTTGCAGATATAACATATTGTCAGGAGCAAAACAGTATATATGCCGAACTGCTCTCGTCTAATTCCAAACCCTGTGATATTTGGGAACCTTTTACAAATTATCTCCAGCGAACCAATGATACTGCGGTGAACACATACGAGATGCTAATTAAGGACTATAGGTCAGTAAGAGTGGCAGGTTGGCATAGAATTAAGGGGTAGGCCTATGGGACATAAATGGTGATGATATGTGCAAAATGCCTAAGTAACAAGCTTAATGTGTATTGTGTACAATGATAAAATGCTCTAATTTGAGCTGTAACTATATGCAGATAAGCAAGTCAGCTGGAAATGCCTAATAAGAATTGTGTGTGTTGTATAATTAAAAAAAATGCAAATAAAGTTTTTAAAAAAAGAATCAATAATTGGCAGATGACTAGTTAACCTCTGCAAATTTGCTGTCAATGCTTCTCAACATGAGTGCTGTTTCTTTTAATAACCTTTGATCTGCTTGCGCTGGAAACACAATTTTATATTATTGCAGTCTGCAAATTGTGCAGCAAAGGACGTGGCGTGGCGATTGTTTTAATTGCTCCATTTCGTTGAAGAGAATGAAAAATAGCATAATTTCATTGGCCCTCCCAATAGCCTAATAGCAATGTTGGCCACACATTGACCTGTCCTTGTTTCTCCCTACAACCTATTGATTCAAAAGCCTCTTCAGCACTCTGATGTGACATAAGGTGCTATATAACCGTCCAGGATTAGTAAAAAATTAAATCTCTACATCATCCATGGAGAAAGGGGCACTGCAGCCAACAATGGGATTATATTAGGTAGCATTCCTTACAAAATCTGAAGTGTGGCTCCTGGCCCTTTGTGTTCGCACTTCTATATTACTGCAGTCTTAACACATGTTCCTGAGAACACAAAGCATGTGTACTCCTCTTAATGACACACCATATAGATTCAATGCAGCAAAGAAGGGAATAATGGCATAGAGGACCTGTCAAGTGGCACATTTTGAAAAATTCATGTCAAACAACCAGTGAAGGATTAAGCACCTTGGATTGAAGTGTTCAGCTTAGAACTTGAAAGGATTTGGTTACTGACAGGTTCTGCGACAACTCATAAACTTAGAGCAGAAGTGTCCCTGTGCTACTTAGTAATCTGTTCACAGTAGAGCATCTAGTTAATTCTATGCAGAACACTGCTCTCCGAAAATCCAGCTGTGCCTTCAGCATATCCATAGGAAAGAGTAATTGAAGCTTCAAGGGTAGAGACTAGCATGCCCCATGGCCTACCGGTAGTGATCTCCACTGCACTATCACTGTAGCTCCTTGTAACCACTTTGAGAAGCTGGACAGCCCCTGGGCATTCCCTGTCCATGGGCCCAAGCTTCAGATATAACACATGGAACAGGAGCATAAGCAGCGGGAACAGCAGCCCACAAGCGTTAAAATGTACTACACTGCCTGTATTTCCTGGGACCCTGCACGCCAAGAGCCTATGAGCCAAGCGAGGGACCACCGTGGGCCCTTACACTTGTGGCTGCTCTCTTTGGAGCTGGGGAACCAGGTTCGAGTCTAGGCGTTGGCTTAACATCCTATGACTGTGTGTAATGTAACTGGTGCTCATGTAAATCGCTCCGATACCTTAGGGTCGAGTTTGCGCTATATAAAACTGCAAAAAAAAAGAATCACCTTAACCGCCCCCCCAGTACTAGCAAGCTCATATAGTAATGCTTTCCTGTCATGGGGAGAGGATGAAGCCTTACGGCTAGAGCGGTCGAATCTGGGAAACCGGGTTCAAGTCTCAGCAACGACGCTAAACATCCTGTGATTCTGGGCAAATCACTTAATCTCCCAGTGTCTAACAAAAAATAATGTTTCCTTCTGTAACGAAACCAGTGCTATGTAAAGCGCTCTGATGGTCTAGTTCGCGCGATATAAAACTCTAAAAAAAAATAAAAATATGTAACATTTTCAAAACGTGGTTCTTTATGGTGTCAATCTCTTGGAAGTATTCGAGATATCAGATTATATCCGAAAGAAAGAAAGGTGTGTGCACTTTATTGTACAGGATTTATTTAAAAGCTAGTCTAGCCTTTTATTAGAAATATGCACTGCTGATTTACTAATTCAAGGAATGCATATTACTGCAGTTTCCCAACAGCCTCGTTTGTCCTTTTTGTGTTGTAATTTATTGTCTTTAAGTTTTTATACTCAGTCATTTATTATTTTAAGTCATTCCATTCTTCATTGTTATGTGGCCATGGGCAATTCTTTCTTCGGTGCTACCAATTGCTGTTTATTTGCTTTTTGTCTGAATTTTGAAGTTCGTTTACTGCTCCGCCTCACATTGATATTTTCTTTGGTACCAGTACTTTCCGTGAATTAACTGCACCATTCTCTTTGGCACACTTTTGTTGATTGTATTTTATTTGTGCTCTTTTCCTTGATCCGTACTGCATGTCAACAAAGCATCTGGGCACTTTTCAGTCCAGTTACTAAAACCAGAAACCTTGACAAAAAATTGGTCTGCCTGGCACTGCAGGACTCCTGTAAATATAGGTGTATTAGGCTCAAAGTGCACATGTCTGTATTTTCCGCCATCTACCAATATTTAACAGTCTGTCCCTCAGAGATCACCAGAGGGGGCAGGAGGGAACACAGTGTTGGGGTGAGGGACAGGTTTGTGTTTCTCGTGCATTTCTGGGGTCATGGAGGTGGACGTTCCTAGAAGTACTATGTCACAAGTGCATCCACTGTCTAGTGCTTCAGAACAGGTTTGCCTTGGTTCTCCTTTCAAACACCTTTTCCTGGCTGCTTGCCAGACACAGCCTATGTGTAACGATGCACCTCACAGCAGAGTAGTGCCGAGCCTGGAGCACCCAACAGAGACAAAAAGAGGTGGGAGCTTCTTCACTTGGCTGTGATCAGCCTACTTAAAGTGTGATCAAGGAAGACAAAATACTGAGCCTGACCTTAACTGTTCCCTTCAACTTGCACAACAGAATCTGCAATTCCACCCCTCACACCTACCATCTACCAAAGGCCAGGGCTTAAGGAAGCCTATTCAGCAGCCTTGTGCAGACAAGGTCTTTGCTGATTTTCTAGAGGGTACCTGTCACCATCTTCCTCAACTCAGTGTCTGGATCTCCACTCTCTCCAGTCACAGGAATGCAGGCAATCTGAAAGAGACACGTTAGTATTAGATTCCTTACCTTAGGATATCCCCAGGTGTCAGACTGGATCCGGAAATTTTTGCGTAGCAGTACCCTTGCACGTCGGTAGGCACCGTCTGCGACTCCGCATCCGTCGTCGGCGTCGTGGCGCTGTGATGACGTCGTCGGAGTACTTAGACGCCGCCTCCCCGCGCTGACGTCAGTTCTTCTTTTTTCCGCGCCAGCAAGCGCAGATCTGGAAAAAGCAGTAACCCTAGTCACTTTTTGACTAACTTTTTTGATCACTTTTGATTGTTCTCGAAGTGGGTGCCGTAGGGATGCCCGGCTTTAAGCACTGCGATGATTGCGACCGCCTGATGTCGGTCACGGATCCTCACCGCGTGTGTTTATCTTGTCTCGGCGTCGACCACGACGACAAGGCCTGCTCCGACTGCCGGGCCCTCTCTTCGAAAGCCAGACGGGAGCGGTCCCGCAGGCGGCTCGAACTCCGGCAGTCGGTCCCGCGCCGCGAGAGGTCCCGATCCCATGGAAGGTCGAGGGACAGGTCGCGGGCTCGGAGCCACCACAGTTCCGAGAGTAGGCCGCACTCCTCCGGTCGAAGTCGTCATCAGGTGAGCGGCACAAGAAGTCAATCAATCAATCATGCCATTTGTATAGCGCACTACTCACCCGGGAGGGTCTCAAGGCGCTTGGGGGGAGGGGTATGCTACTGCTCGAACAGCCAGGTCTTGAGTGTTTTCCTGAAGGCGAGATGGTCCTGGGTCAGCCGAAGGTTGATGGGGAGGGAGTTCCAAGTCTTGGCAGCCAGGTAAGAGAAGGATCTTCCTCCGGCGGTGGCTCTTCGGAT
Organism: Lissotriton helveticus; assembly: GCF_964261635.1. Taxonomy (NCBI): domain Eukaryota; kingdom Metazoa; phylum Chordata; class Amphibia; order Caudata; family Salamandridae; genus Lissotriton; species Lissotriton helveticus. Next base: position 420,344,860 of record NC_136063.1, on the reverse strand, counting down.
GCGTGGTACGGCTGCGAGGGCGAGGCTGGTGGTCCGTAGCTGGCGGGTGGGCGTGTAGAAGGTCAGGCGGTCGTTGAGGTACTTGGGGCTCAGGTCGTGGAGAGACTTGTGTGCGTGGGTGAGGAGCCGGAACGTGATCCTCTTGTCGACTGGGAGCCAGTGCAGGTTCCTCAGGTGGCTGGAGATGTGGCTGCGTCGGGGGACATCCAGGATGAGTCGGGCGGAGGCGTTCTGGATGCGCTGGAGTCTTTTATGTAGCTTGGCTGTGGTTCCGGCGTAGAGGGCGTTTCCGTAGTCCAGTCGGCTGGTGACGAGTGCCTGGGTGACAGTCTTCCTGGTCTCGGTCGGGATCCAGCGGAAGATCTTGCGAAGCATACGCAGGGTGTTGAAGCACGATGAGGAGACGGCGTTGACTTGTCTGGTCATCGAGAGGGAGGGGTCCAGGATGAAGCCCAGGTTGCGTGCGTGGTCGGTTGGCTTGGGTGCGGTGCCCAGGGCTGGGGGCCACCAGGAGTCGTCCCAGGCGGAGGGCGAAGATCCCAGGATGAGGACTTCCGTCTTGTCCGAGTTCAGTTTCAGGCGGCTGTCCTTCAGTCCAAGCGGCGTCATCGCTCTTCGGACTCCCCCCGACGCTCGCACGATGCGGCCGGGGGTTCGGGTGACACCACCCACGCGGCTCCACTGGAGTCGCGGGCGCCGCGTCCAGCCCCATACCCTACGGTCCCTGGGCTCAACGCGACGCCGGAGGAGATCGAGCGCTTCCTCATGGCCATGAGGAAACTCTCTCCTCCGACGGGCTCCGCGGCGCCTTCGGGCCCAGCGGACCGGTCTGGGACCCCTAGCGGGTCGGGGGGATCTGCCCCGACGCCGTCGGGTGCTTCGGCCCCGGCGCCGCCGACGCCTTCGGGCCCGGCGCCGCAGGTTCCCGTTATCCCGACGCCGCCGGCGCCTTCGGGCCCGGCGCCGAGGGGTTCAGTTGTTCCGCAGGACGCCGCTGGACCTCCTTCGGGATCTGGTTCGTCGCCGGTGGACCTTACGACCTCCCCGGTGTCGGACCCTCAGGTGTCGCCTCCGGCGCCGTCCTCGGGCGGCGCCGTCCCCGGTTCTACCTTCGTTCCTGTTCCAGCGCCGGGACGGCCCGATGGGCGCCGCTCCAGACGTCGTTTGGAGAGTTTCACTTCTATGAACAGGCCCCATTAGTTGAGAACCCTGAGTTTCAGGAGATGGGTGATGAAGAGGACTGGGAGGGGTCTGAGGACCCTCTGACCAGAGAGTGTCAGTCTCACGAGGACTGGACAGGAGACCTTGGGGAGGCCAGTGGCCTGGACACCTCTCCAGACACTGGTTTTGTCTCCCCTCCTACCGTGGCTTCGGAGGAGGGGGCAACATATAGTGTGGTGCTGATGAGGGCTGCCAAGGCCTTGGGCCTTGAGCTCCCCGTCGCGGCCGTGAGGACTAACCTCCTCACTGAGGTCCTTAAACCGCAGTCAAGCTCGGCCGAGCCTCTGCTACCCTTTAATGAGGCCTTGACCGACGTTCTTCTGGGCACTTGGTCCAAGCCCGCTACGGGTTCGCCCGTAGATAGGAACGTGGCCAGACGCCACCGCCCAGCCCCGGGCGACCCATGTTTCCTGTCCTCCCACCCTACCCCCGAGAGCCTGGTCATCCAGGCCTCCAATTCCCAGACCGCATTCCCGTCGGCCCCGCCGGACAGGGAATCCAAGAGGTATGACCAGTATGGGAAGAAGATCTTCTCATCCCTTAGTCTGGGCCTGCGGTCTTCCAATACCGCCTGCCTCTTGGGACGTTACACCCACTCTGTGTGGGATAAGGTCGCGGAGGTGCTGCCAGAGTGTCCGTTGGAGGTACGGGCCAAACTCGGCCAAGCCCTTGTGGAGGGCAGGGATGCAGCCAAGTATTCCATCAGGTGTGGGCTGGATACCACCGACTCGCTAGGTAGAGCGATGGCAACGACGGTGGCGGTCAGACGCCACGCCTGGCTGAGGTCCGCCAACTTCTCGGCTGATGTCCAGAACACACTCATGGACATGCCGTTCAATGGCCGTCGCCTCTTTGGCGACAAGGCAGACCATGCGCTTGAGCGCTTTAAGGACTCCAGGGCTACGGCCAAGTCCTTGGGCCTCTCGGGTCAGCGCCAGCAATCGGCTGCCTTTCACTCCTTTCGTGGCCACGGAAGGGGTGCGCCCACACGCGCCACCAGCCACGCTCCGCAGGGCAATACCCAACGCGGTGGCGGCCGTGGGAACCGCCGTCCGGGCGTTCGGGGGCAGCGGCGAGGTCAGTCCACACCTTCCCCCGCAGCATCCGCCTCAAAACCCTCCTAGTCCGTGCTTTCAGGCCCATGTGACGCCAGTGGGGGGCAGGGTTCGCCATCACCACTTCCACTGGCGCACTGTCACATCGGACAGGTGGGTGCTGCAAATCGTCCGAAGGGGCTACTCCCTCCCCTTCGAGGCGACTCCTCCAGCCATGCCACCGCAGAACCACCGTGTATCGGGGGATCATTTGCGACTTCTGCAGGAGGAAGTTACAGCCTTCTTGGCCAAGGGGGCCATCGAGCGCGTTCCTGGGCCAGAAGTAGGGTGTGGTTGCTACTCCCACTACTTCCTGGTACCCAAGAAGGGCAAAGGGGGCCTACGCCCTATCTTGGACCTAAGGAACGTCAACGGCTTCCTCCGGAAGGAGGAGTTCAAGATGCTGACACTGGCTCAGGGCCTGGCTGCCCTGGACCCAGGAGACTGGATGGTAGCGTTGGACTTGCAGGACGCTTACTTTCATATCCCCGTCCTGCCTGCCCACCGGCGCTACCTGTGGTTCATGGTTGGCCACGAGCACTTTCAATTTACCGTGCTCCCCTTCGGCCTTACCAGCGCCCCACGGGTGTTCACAAAGGTGATGGCGGTGGTCGCAGCTCATCTGCGCAGGTTAGGGGTTTCAGTCTTCCCCTACCTCGACGACTGGTTGTTGAAGGCGGGCTCGCCCCAGACAGTCGTCAGCCACCTCCAGACGACGGCAGACCTCCTGCACCAGCTGGGGTTCTCCATCAATGTGCCGAAGTCACACCTGTGCCCCTCTCAGAAGCTCCTCTTCATCGGAGCGGTTCTGGACTTGGCGAGGTTTCGGGTTTATCCGCCCGAACAGCGGGTCCGGGATATTCAGGCTCTGATTCCCATCTTTCAGCCGTTATCCTGGGTTTCGGTCAGGTTGACGCTGCGGCTTCTGGGGCTGATGGCCTCCTGCATCCTACTGGTGCATCACGCCAGGTGGCGGATGCGGGCTCTGCAGTGGGACCTGAAGTTTCAGTGGGCCCAGCATCAGGGCAACCTATCCGACTACGTCCTGATCTCGGAGGGCACTGCGAGACAGCTGCAGTGGTGGCTTACGGACCGCGATTGGGTCAGCGGCAGATCCCTCTCCCTTCCCCAACCGGAGCACGTAGTTGTGACGGACGCGTCCCTCCAGGGCTGGGGAGGCCACATGGGAGAGGCGGAGATCAGAGGCCTCTGGTCTCCGGCGGAGACCCGGCTCCACATCAACCTGTTGGAGCTTCGGGCGATTCGTCTGGCACTGAAGGCATTCCTCCCCTCTGTCCGGGGGAGTGTAGTGCAGGTATTCACGGACAACACCACCGCCATGTGGTACTGCAACAACAAGGCGGGGTGGGGTCGTGGATCCTTTGTCAAGAGACTCTTCGCCTTTGGCAATGGCTGGAACGCCAGGGCGTGACCCTGGTGGCTCAACACCTGGCAGGTTCTCTGAACGCCAGGGCGGACGAGCTCAGTCGTCGGTGCATGATGGATCACGAATGGCGTCTGAACTCGGACGTGGCGCAAGGCCTCTTTCAGCAGTGGGTAGAGCCTTGGTTAGATCTATTCGCCACCGAAGAGAACGCGCAATGTCATCAGTTCTGCGCGTTGGAATTTCCAAGGCGGCACTCGCTCGGAGACGCTTTTCGTCGCGAGTGGAGTTGCGGTCTGTTGTACGCCTTTCCGCCTATACCACTTCTGCCCAGAGTGCTGAAGAAGATCAAGCGCGACCGGGCCCAAGTCATCCTTGTGGCTCCGGACTGGGCGAGAAGGTACTGGTATCCAGAGCTAGTCAGTATGTCAGTCGATCCCCCGGTTCGTCTGCCTCTTCAGGAGGACCTTCTGTCGCATCAGCAGGGGACGGTCCTCCACCCGAACCTGTCCAGTCTCCACCTCCATGCTTGGAGATTGAGCGGCGACAGTTGAGGCCATTTGACTTGCCTCCTGAAGTTTGTAACATCATTCTGGCAGCCAGGCGTCCCTCCACAAAGTCAGTATACGCCTGCAGGTGGAACAGATTTGTGGCATGGTGCACAGCAAAGGCTGTGGATCCCCTCAATGCCCCTCTTTCTGAGGTCCTTCTCTTCCTTCTTTCTCTTGCCCAGCAGGGCTCTGCTCTGGGCACTATCAATGGCTACCTTTCTGCCCTTTCAGCCTTTCTCAGGCTGCCTGATCAACCTTCTTTGTTCAAGTCCCCTATTGTTAATCGATTTCTTAAGGGCATCACACACACGTTTCCTCCTGTTCCGTTTGTGATGCCTCAGTGGGACTTGAACCTGGTTCTTACATTTCTGATGTGCGCTCCCTTTGAGCCACTTCACAACTGTCCTCTTCGCCTTCTGACTTTGAAGACTGCTTTCCTGGTTGCCATCACCTCTGCCAGGAGAGTGAGTGAGCTCCAGGCCCTTTCTTGTACTCCACCTTTCCTTTCTGTCCATCTGGACAAAGTGGTGCTGGGTACCAAATCTTCTTTCCTGCCCAAGGTTGTCACGGCCTTCCACATCGGGCAGTCTATCACCTTGCCAGCCTTCTTTCCGCCACCGCATCCCTCTAAAGAGGAAGAGCGGCTCCACCGTCTGGACCCAAAACGTGCGCTCTCATTCTACTTGGATCGCACACGCCAGTTCCGGGTGGATGACCAACTCTTTGTTGGTTACGTGGGCGCGAAGAAGGGGAAAGCGGTGCACAGGAGGACCATCTCCCGGTGGATCATCCTGTGTATCCAGGCATGCTACTCCTTTGCTAGGAAGGAGCCTCCTGCTGGATTGCGGGCTCATTCTACCCGAGCCACGGCGACTACCACTGCCCTGGGCAGGGGTGTGCCCTTACAAGACATCTGTCAGGCGGCTACGTGGGCATCGCTGCACACGTTTGCAAGACACTACTGCCTGGACAGCCAAGTCCGGAGGGATGGCTTCTTTGGCCGTTCCGTCCTCCAGGACTTTCTGGTGTGATTATTGGTTCGCAGACCCACCACCGGGGTTGGTATTGCTGGGGTATCTATTCTAAGGTAAGGAATCTAATACTAACGTGTCTCTTTCAGATGCACACGTTACTACTTGTGTAACGATATATCTGTAAGAGACATTAGTTAGTATTAGATTCCTTACCGACCCACCCATCCTCCCCGTTCTGCGAACCAATATCTAGGGTTAGGGTTGTCCCCTTTCAGGGCTCTAGTTTCAATGGCACCAGTGTTGGTTTTTAACATGGCTCTGCGTTTCTGGCGCGGAAAAGCTGTGTCTTAGAACTGACGTCAGCACGCGCAGGCGGCGTCTAAGTACTCCGACGACGTCATCACGGCGCCACGACGCCGACGACAGAGGCGGAGCCGCAGACGACGCCTACCGACGCGCAAGGGCACTGCTACGCAAAAATTTCCGGATCCAGTCTGACGCCTGGGGATATTCTAAGGTAAGGAATCTAATACTAACTAATGTCTCCTACAGATATATCGTTACACAAGTAGTAACTTGTGCAACATGTACACTGTCTGAGGACCCTGTTCTCACCTCCACTTCGTGCCATGTTAAACCAGAGGCATCAAAATATATCTCACTTTGCTTTACAATTCATACTGTAAACCAAACTTGATAAACGTCAGAAGACATCTGCTCCATTAATTGCATATTCTGTTTTCACTTTTTTCGTCCAGCCATTACTTTCACACTTCCAACCCGAGCTGATTAGCTCTCTTTGCCGAAGTAGTGTTCTAGTGGTTTTCCAAACATTTCACGGACTCTGGTGCCAATCAGATGTGCCTAATATAGCACTATCTTCACATGCAAATAATGTTTATTTCTACACTCTTGCATTCTCAAATTGCATGCTTTCTCGAAAAGCGCGTTTTTATTCCTAAACTTCGACATGAAAAACGGACCTCTGCTTTAAACTTCTGATTGTCGCCTCTCCTTTTTCTTTCAAATGGATCTCTCCTTCCTATCCATCCTCTGCATGCCTCCTTTCTGTGAGCACAACCTTCTCTATGTCACACATGTTTGCCTTAATCCTCTCTTTCTCTATATCTGCAAATTCCTATAAATCCTTTCAAAGATCTCAACCTCTCCTTTTTTGAAAATCATACTCCTGCACCCTATCAGTACCTAATATCCTCTGGCTCAACTGTTGTCACCATTAAATATCTGCATGAACTCATATAGCCCCCTCCCCCACTAATGATCCCACTTAACTCATTTCAGTTTAGTCTACCACAAACAAACTGGTGTGAATGCATGGAATGTTTGTTGAGCCAATAATACTAATGCCAATAGTCAATAATAACAATGGACTAACCACTAACCTTGGTTTCCGGAGCAGCGTGCAGCCCGGTGTGAAAGGCTTCAACGCCTCGTCTTGGGTAGCATGTGCTATATAGATGAAATTACAGTACAATACAATCAGGACTCTTCAGTGAGTAGTAGCTCGAGGTTTTTTGATCGATCTTTATATTTTAGTAGTCAAATTGGTTTGAATATTGCTAGTACCTTTGCTTAATGGCTTAGACCCGCTGTTACAAGATCACAATACTGTCTTGAGATCAGGGGTGTCTCCTCCACAATGGTGGAGGAGCTTTGCCCTAATACGTGCTTCAGAGCCAACAAATGAAAAATAAAACTATGTTCTAGCATCGTTTTATTTTCCATTTGCTGGCTCTAAGCCAGCTTATGCAGGGAGGGGAGAGACACAGAAGGAGGAGTGCTGTGTGCACTCCCTAATTGTGTATATGTGCTTGACCAGCGGTCTCAGGTCGACCGAAACACACATACACACTTCGGTTTCTCCAGCCTGACTGCATTGACCCGCCGTGCTGGAGAAACCTCCACATACTCCCTGGCCTGAGAGAAGTGTCTTTTAAGCCCGCTCAGGCCAATCCCCGTGCTGCTCTCCTGTTAGGAGAGCAGCATGGGGATTGGATGGTAGTCTATGACATGATCCCAGTGTCTGCTTGGACAAGGAAGAGAAGAGAAAGCGGGAGGCAGCCGGCACCTTAAGGTAAGTTATTTTTTTATATATTCTAATAGCCCCCCCCCCCGTGTGTGCTCCCCCTCCCGTGTTCCCTACACCTGTATCACCACCCTTCGTTAGTGGCGGCCGCCACTGCTTGAGATTTCCTGTTTATCTAGCAGGAATTATTATCATGTTGTTGTGATGCGAAGGGCAAAATTATATCGTCCACAAGTAGACAGATTGGGTGCTCTAAATTAGTAGGTGCTTCTGAAACTCATAAAACGTATTTTTTATTAAGTGTGTAATATTTATAAACTATAAAATAGTATTTTGAAGTTGGATTAATTTTAGCACTATCATTTATTTGGAAGCAACTTTGTAACACATAGTAGAGGCAATTCAAATTTTCCATACCCAATTTAAGAAATATTCCTAAAAATCGAATTGTATCTACTTTCTCCAAATCAATCCGAACTTTTCTACAATGTTCTACATCTACAGCCACCTTCCTTACATTATGTTTGTAAATGGGAATGCCGGATGAGCTAACTATGCAGTAAGGTTCAAAGTGACCAAAGATTGACAGGTTGAAGAGGAAGCAAAACAGTGTGCCATTAGGAAGGAAGGATGAGGCCGATTCCAGAATAGTTGACTGGAACTGCTGTGCTGTGACTGGTGAGACTGGCAGGACAGTGAGTGTTTGTTAAGCATGAGTGAGGTGCTTGTAGCCACTGCCTAGGAGGAGTGACCAAGAAGAAGACATTGTTCATGTTTATACAGGACCATGATCTTTAGTCCCTGCAGCTACATGTGCACACCAAGGATATTTGTCGGCTTCTATACGGGTTAGCAGCAGTCACAGTGCCCAAACCTAGATATGCTGCTTGAAAGGCATAGGTATTGCAGAGTTGGGGGACACACTTTATTTATTTATTTTTTGTATTTGTAAGGCGCGCAGCTACCCACAAAGGGTTTCCCTTGCTATATTGATATTGCTTTATTTTCTGCCTCCTAAAACCTTACACTTCCCATTGCATTTCTGTGGGAAGCTTGAAAAGCTGTGTTCAGAAAGGATTGGGCAGGTACGGTATACAAGAGAGTTACTGTCTGGCCCTGCAATTGCTCACAACCACTCTGACAGTACCACTGATTTGTCAGAAACATTACAGTTCTTTACCGTGATCTAACAGTCACAGTAATCAATGGTGCTTCAGTCCTGAGGAAGCGAGACAGTTGTCCCAGAAACACGTATTGATTGGCTGTAACTAGAATCACTGGAAAGCATAATAAAACTGGCACATAGAAGGACCCAGGTCCAGAACTGTTTGCGTAGCATTTATCTGAAGACATTCATAAGAGAAGCCTTTAGGACTGATGTCTCAGCACTCCTTTGCTGTATTGAAGGTATTCTGTTTTACAATTATGGAAGGGATCCAACTGAATGTGGGAAGAGATCTCAGTATTCCCTCAAGGAGAATTATCGTTTTAAGGGAACTCCATTATCACTTTAAGGAGACTCACCAGCTTTGGGACTTTTGTCTTTTTTAATGAGGACATTTTGGACTTTTGTTCTTGATACATGGACCATTTGTTCTTATGACATTTCGGTGATGAATGGTGAAATTGATGTTTTATATATCTGTGAATTAAACAGTGAAATTAGGTGCACGCGATTTTAATACATTATGATTTTGACATTTTTGCTCCTCCCCCAAATACATGCATTTATTGCATAGCACAGTTTAAAAGCTGTTCAGCATGCCATTCTCATATTTTGAATTTGTATTTTTAGGTAGGATACAAACACATGCTGATATCAAAAGCGATAATTCTCTACATTGTTAGCTATGTACTTCTGTGTGTGGGTGGATCTTATTCAGCGTATTCAAATAAATCTGATGCACTTTAAAAAAAATATATATGCATTATGTATATTTCTTCTCTGATGTACAGTGCACAATAATTTCGTAAATTAGATATTTGTTTTACTTCAATGAACTTGTAAAGTATAAAGACATTACTTAATTTGCATAAAATATGTACGTATTGTATATTATATTTTATAACCAGTATCCAAAATCATTGGAATATTTCATTACATTATAATATTGCATCAGCTACTAAATACTTTTTCTTAGTTGTATCTTCCTCCTTGATTTCTAAGAATGCTAATCAAATAGGGGGACAGTCAAGAATTACGGAACATAGAATGTGGTTCAAGAGCTGCAAAGTATAAAAATCGCAAAATAAGTCTCTTACATAAAAAGTAATGCATCGTTAATACTGGATAAATGTCTCTGGGTGAACCCAACTAGTTCACTTGCGTGCCAATTTGTGCTAAAGAGTAATTTTACTCTTTGAAAACGAATCTGTCTCAGCACAAGAAAAGGGATTTGTGCATACTTGCCAAAGGCAAGGAATGTGTTTGAAGACATTCTGATTAGGAGAGAAAGAGGCTATACAGTACTGGAGCCTTATCAGAATATTACTGAGGGCTACACGCGAAGCAGTAGGCCCAGTATCCTTCCTCGATCCCGCCTCGGCGTTGTCCCGCAGGTTCAGCCCCTGCACAGGCTGCCGAGTGGAATCCTTCAGCATCACCCTCTGTGCACTGGCTGGAAGCACTTATGACGCCGTTCATCATAATAGTTTAATTGCTTCAGTGGCGCACTACATCAACCATGTGATTGTCGAAGGACCACACGCAAGCAGACCAAAGAGTTTCCCTTGGAAAGTGGTCTTAGGCTATCTTTGCCCATGTCACGTTGTACGAGCAGCACTTCATTAACATGCCAGTCATGCACGCATGCACACAGCAGAGCAAACACTGAGCTCCTGGGCCTCATAAACGCATGTTATCAGGCCCAGCGCGCTCTCCAACACTCACTGTGCTTGTCCTATGTGCGGGGGCTCTCTCCTTTCTGGGGTGGGTTTTTATATAAACCAAATGACTCGTAGAGGTGGCCGATGACGTGCAAGCGGAGATCTAAACACACGCTTTGCCTTTGAACCACGTTCCTGTTATTCCCCTGTCTGGACTTGTGGCAATATTTAAAATGTAAAACAGCAGTGAGTGTCAGGACCAGAGATTTTCTTGCAAGGCCGTTAACAGTTGGCTACTGCTGGCGCCTGCCTGCTGGCGCCTGCCCCTGCGCCCACCGGTGCGGCCCTCTCCTTCTGTCTGTGATATGTCCTGTGTCAGCCCTGTCGCTAGATATGTTGATCCATTGAACCCCAACTCAATGTGTGCAGCGTAAAAACCAATATATCCGTTAAATGGTACCATTTGTTTCAAGTAAGTAGTGTTCCACATGTAAGTCAGAGGAAGCCTGAGTTGTTCCATGTCAGGTTTTAAAAAAAAAGGTTAGGTTTCATTGAGCAGGACAGCCATATGGTAATAAGGTGGTGTCCGAGTTTTTATGTCGAGGGCATTTATCTGGGACTGCAGGGAACATAGCAAACACAAGTAGATGGTGGACGGAGCGCTGACATTTTTCAGACACTCACCCCCAGTCACAGATCTGGGTTGAATCCATCATCGTTCTTTAGCTCTCTTTGCCACCTCAGTTCAGACTTACCTATATGCAAATCAGTCTTGACCCTGTGTCTCATGGGAACTGCCAAGCCAGGTCTTCCCTGAACCGGAAACAAGCATCCTGGGACCGTTTTTTTTTTGTTTTTTTGGGGGGCAAAGACTTTTACTAAGTGCTTAAAAGTTTGTGATACATAGTTTTCAAGGAAGTGGTACCGCCCCCTTAGGGAAGGCAGTCCACTTTAACTTTTTAATCAATGCATTAAAACATTTACAAATCAACAGTTTGGGGTTCAGAAATGTCTGCAGATTGCGCTTGCAGTTTTTAATGGGGCCACTTTAAAGAGTCCAGTGGGGTGGGGTGGGGGGGGGGTTAGTTACAGTTCTTCCCTTTCCTCACTTTTCTGCTTGTCCATGGCTGCATAGTCTCTAAGCAGGCTGAGCACCATCCTGCGGCACCCTTCTCGGTTCACCACCTCTCCATTGGTCACCAGGCGGGTCCTGGCGAACAGGAGAATGTCCTTAATACAGCAGAGGAGCCTCCAGCACCCCTGGATAGCTTCCTCTGTGTGTGTCCCTGGAAACAGCCCGTACATCATGGACTGTTCAGTAATGTTCTCGTAGGGGATAAGGGCTAGCAGTTCTTGTCGTAAGGCAGCCCTTAGTCTCTGGGCAAAGGGGCATGCCCAGAAGAGGTGGTGTGCAGATTCCTCTGCGGGGCATCCCCATGGGCAGTTCCTGTGTGGGCACAGGCCTCTGCTGTGCATGAAGGACCTCACTGGCAGGACCCCCTTCACAGTCATCCATGCTCTGTCCTTGTGTCTGTTTGTCAGACTTGGGGAGGATACATTTCCCCACACGTGCGTTGCCGTTGATTGTGGCAGGTCGCTCACTGGTTCGGTGGTGTCCCTGGTCCTGATCAGTTTGCGGATTGTCTTGGGCTTCCAAAGGCAGGGAGTGACACTGTTCAGCCCAAATTCACCCACAAACCTTTCCACCTCCCTGTAGTACCATGGGAGGTCCCAGTTGAAAGTCACTGCATTTTCCCACTTATCCCATCCCAGCCGTCTCCACACCGGGTGAAGGAAAAAGCGGAAGACTTTGTAGGCAGAGTGGTCTTTGTTCATATTTAACAGAGTTATTCGGACGCAGCCACACACAAAGAAAGCCCTGAGGATCGTTGGGATGTCGGGGACTGCCTTCCCCCCTTTGCGGTGTTGCTTGTGCATGACCGACCATTTCACCCTGTCCATCTTCGAGTGCCAGACGAAATGGAACACCATGCTGTTGATGGCCCGTGCTACGTTGGCCAGGAGTGGCCAGGCCTGTGTCACATACTGCAGCACGGGCAGGGCGTCGTTCCTGAGCACCAGAGCATTCCCTTCAATGCTCAGGTTTCTCAGGCTCCAGAGACCCAGTTTCTGTTTCACCTTGGCCAAGCGTTCGTTCCAGCTCTTCGCTGCCGCCCCTGGTCCTCCAAACCAGACGCCGAGGATCTTCATCAGTCCTGCCTCGATGGAGAAGGGGAGAGGCTCGTTGCAGAGGTCCCATCGCCCGAAGAGTTTGGCCTGCGACTTGTCCACGTTTATTTTCGCCCCTGATGCCTTGCCGAAGTCTGTGCACGCCTCCAGAAGGGATTTGACTGATTCTCCATCCGCGCAGAAGAGGGTAGCATCGCATCCTGGGACCGGTTTCTGGGTAACACCCTTCATCAGCCAGGTTAGCTTGAATCCAGTGGTAAAGTGAGCAAGGGACCCACATCTGGGCATACCCTTTCAACTTAGGTCGAACAAAGCAAACAAAAGGAGATGATGGACGGAGCGCTGCAACTTTTCAGACACTCACCCCCAATCACAGGTCTGGGTTGAATCCACCATCATTCTTTAGCTCACTTCGCCACCACAGTTCAGACTTAGCTATATGCAAATCAGTCTTGGCCCTGTACCTCATGGGAACAGTCCAGCCCGAACTGCCAAGCCAGGTGTTCCCTGAACCCGGAAACAAGCATCCTGGGATTGGTTTCTGGGTAACACCCTTCATCAGCCAGGTTAGCTTGAATCCAGTGGCAAAGTGAGCAAGGGACCCACGTCTGGGCATACCCTGACAACTTAGGGCGAACAAAGCAAACACAAGGAGACATTTTTTTATTGTCTTTATTAGGTTTCACTGAGCAGGACAAGGCCATATGGTAATAAAGTGGTGTCTAAGTTTTTACATCGATGGCATTTATCTGGGACTGCAGGGAACATGCCATGCAATTTCTGTGGTGAGAGATATGTGTGGTGTAAATAATTAAGGGGAACATGCATCATTGTTTTTTGCGGACTCAAAGGGTCAGATTCTCAGAATCTGCCCCTTTGCGACCACAATTTTTGCATTTGGGATGCATCATCCCAAATGCAAAAATCGCTATTTTAAGTAATCGCAAAAGTTGTGTTTACTTAATTTGCGATTGCATTGAGAGAATCCCACATTGCGATTCCTTAAATGCAATGCAACAAAAAAAATTGTGATTTTGCATTTAGGAAATGCAAATTACCATCAACTTAAAGTTGATGGTAATTTGCGAAAACTTTGAAAAATGCACAAAAGTGCATTTTTCAAAGTTCTGTGTTGCACACAAACATGCCCTTGGGGCATGTGGGTGTGCAACATGTTTTTTAATTGCACTTTCAGGGGTGCATCGGTTGTCCTTTTGGCACCCTTGAAATTGCATGCGCAATTTGCGAGTACCTAGTTGGAAACCATTCCTTATTTTCGATTCGCAATTTGCGAGTCGCAAATAAGTATTGTGTAAGAATCACAATTTTTTTTGCAATTCCTACCTGCATAAGGAATTGCGATTCCTAAATTGCGATTTCTTCAAGATTGCAATTTAGGAATTGCAATTCCTAAGCTTGATGCATGTGACCCTAAATTGAATATGCTTGAAACGTCCGTATCTAAATACTTTCGCCACATGTCTGAGGGCAGTGCAGTGGCAGCCGCCACAATCAAAAAGTGGTGGGGTGGGTGGAGGAGGTGCAGGGGGAGCACAGTCCCAGCAGACCCTGGGAGAGCATCACAGACTCCATGTGCAATCTCCACGCTGCTCTCATGGTATGAGAGGAGTGCGGGGACTGGCCTGAGCAAGCTGGTTTGACGCTCCGCTCAGGCACAGGGAGTCTGTGCTATTTCTCCAACCCGGCTGTTCAATACAGCTGGGTTGGTGAAACCTAAGTGTGCATGTGTGCTTTTCTGGCCTAAGGCGGCTGGCCAAACACACATGCGCACTTAAAAGTGCCCCAACCAGTCCTCCTCCCCCTCCCATGGCTCAGCCAGCAGGTGAAAAATTAAACAATGATGAAATATAATTTTATTTTTGCAGCTGCTTGATCTGTGCCAGTGGCGCGACACTCCTCCGCCATTGCTGAGGAACCTCCCCGTGGGCTATGTGCCATTCTGTGTCCTACAGGGTTTCGATTAGATCTAGCTCCCATGTAGCTTTCCAGTCAACCAGTTCATGGCACAGTTTTTTTCCTAAACGCATCATATAGATGGGTTATCTTGTAGAGAGCCCGCCTCCATGTCAGAAACAATTGCAATATCTTGTCTGTTTCTGGTTCAGCTTCACTGTGCCTCCATATGGTCATAACAGCATTGTACACTAACCCTGGTGCAATTCGTATACGTCTTTCAGTCTGTCAAAGTTCATAAGAATTTCTGAATTGTAAAGGTGACCCTTCTGGGTTACCAATGACCTAGTTCATGCGGTGCAGTTGGATATTAGTTAAATAATGCTGAATTTAGGCATGCACCATAAGGAAATCTGAGGTGTATATACCACTATCTGTTCTGAGTAAGTATCTGTTTCAAGAATATTTTGCATTTTTTAGTAGTACTGGTGCTGACCCAGCACAGGGTTTCTTGATAATAATATACCCTGAATCTTTTGATTTACTTATTGCTGCTTCAATGTAAAGTATTTCAGGGAACCCGCAGAGGTCAACCAGGTTACCACCCATTGCAGCTGCACCACCAGGGCACCTAGGCCTTGCTCCTCCCATGGCGGATACATCTTGACTAGAGAAACTTGTTGCATTTTGGTCCACTCATCCAAGCGTTGACAGGGTTAACTTCCTCCAAAATTTCACTAAAGTTCTGGCAGTTGAGAGTAGCCCGACAGGTTCCGTTCTACTATGTCTGTAGAGTGAGTGCCTGTACACATTTATGCCTAAATAAATAAAGGTTTAAATTCAAACTGTCGTGTCCAGGACAAGGGCACTAGGACCCTGGGACAATACAGAGGTGAGTGACACCGGACACCACATCCGGTCAAGGGGCGGGGAGAGGGGACATTCTGCTGCTGGACCTCGAGGTAAGAGGTCATGATCTGTGTATGCTGGAACCACGAAGAATAAAGACATACCTACAAACCAACATCGTGTCCTGTGTGGTTTCCTGGGTTCGAGGACACGACAACTGGCGACGAAGGAGGATCGGAGCCCATCGGCGTGCAGAAATCGCGATTTTAAACCAGGAGCCCACCCTGGATCGCGGATCGCGTTGTGACCGGAGCGAGAAGAGGACGGAAGTGCCATCGAGAAAGCGCAGCGACGCGGGAGCCCACCCCGATCGCTGCAGGAGAAAAGCCAAGTGAGCTGGTAAGCGCCTAAGAAAAGCGCAAAGATTGAAGAAATTGGCGAGAGTCTCGGCGGCCATATTGGGATCAGGCGCCAGAGCCAATCAGAGCAGAGCCTACACGGGCGGCCATTTTGAAGTAAGGCATCGTCCTGATTGGCTGCGAAGTCGCGCGAGAATCCCGGCGGCCATTTTGAAGACAGGCGCGAGAGCCAATAGGAAGAGAGAATCAGCGCGGCGGCCATTTTGGGGTCAGGCAAAGCGCGCGGAAGCACAAAAAGGTGCAGGACAAAGTGAAAAACGACGATTAAGAGACAAAAAAGCACAGGAAGTGCCAGAAACAAATAAAGAAGAGAAATAAAGGAAGAAAAAGTGGGAAATATAACAAGAGGAATCACAAAAGCACAAGGGGTCACAAGAAGTGACAGGAATAAACAAAGGAAAATAAATAAAAGAAGAGAAGAAGAATATATAAAAGGAAGAAGCACAAAAAAGACAAGGAAAGAAGGTGACAGCACAATGAATAAGTGCAAATAAAGGAACAAAAGAGAACGTAAAGAAGATACAAAAGAACAAAGCACAGAAAAAGAGCAAAAAAAAATAGAAAAAGGCAAGAAGTAGAAGGAGGGAAAGGTGCTAATAAAGCACAAGCAATAAAGAACAAAAGACAAAGGACAGACAACAGAAGAAATAACAAAAGAGGGTCGAGGAGAACGCAGGAAGATAAAGATGACAGACCATAAGCCAGAAAGACAAAGTGCACAATACAGAAGACCACTACCATTCAACTTGTCGGAGCCACAAGTGGGAATTAGGTGGGAGAAGTGGATCAGACGTCTAGAAAGATACATGGACGCAACGGATGTGACAGAAGCAAAGAAATTGGGTTTATTGCTAAATTTTGCAGGCGATGACATTGAAGACCTTCTAGTGACGCTACCAACTGAGGAAACAACTAACTATGAGAAACTAAAGAAATGTTTAACGACCAAATTTGACCCGCAAAGAAATGTTGATTTCGAACGATACACTTTCGCAATTGCGTCTCAACGAATAGATGAAACATTAGATGACTTTGCAACCAGACTGAGAAAACTTGTGACGCATTGTGAATTTGACAAATTTGACAATGAACAAGCAATAAGATTGCGGATAATAGAAGGCTGCCGTGACACGGGGTTCTGCGCAAGAATCTTAAAAGAACCGACGTCACTAGAGAACATCCTGGCAATAGCAAGAGCGGAGGCGAGAGCAACAACACACGCAAAAGAAATGGAACGAGGAAAGGACGTAGGTGTGGAACAAGCACATCACATGACAAACAATTATCGCACAGGTGTCTGGAAAAAAGACAGGAATGAACAGACAGTGAGGAAACAACCTGAAGGAACTTGCTACAGGTGTGGAATGGAATTTCCACATCGAGGACCATGTCCAGCGTTTGGGCAAACATGCAGAAGATGCAACGGGAGGAATCACTACGCCAGCGTATGCCAAGGAACACAATTCAGGAACGACAGGGGAAGAACAGGGAGACCACAAGTATCGACAACCAGGCATGTCAGACATATAGAAACAGAAACTAGAAGCTCATCAATAGAATCAGGTGAAGAGGAAGAAGAAGAAAAAACGGAACGACTATATCACATGTCAGACATCCACATAGCTTCATCTGAACGCGTCCGCACAGAACCAACTGAAGAAAATAAAAATGAAAAGGAAACATGCCTGGCAGACGGAAGCAAAATGAAAAAGACAGATTCCGTGACCATAGGAGTAGGATCACACAAAACAAAATTCGTCCTGGACAGCGGCACAACACGCAACATTATGTGCATATCGGAATACGGAAAGATGAAGACAAAGCCGGCACTGAGGCCGTCCCGATTAGAGGTGTTCACTTGGGGGTCAAAGAAACCAGTGATTAACATGGGAAAATTCACAGAAGAGATAGCATATAAGGACAAAAAGATCAAAGAGGACATTCATGTGCTGCAGGGTGACGTCCCAGCGCCGTGCCTGCTGAGCAACATCACAACGAAAATGATGGGTGTCATGACCATGACATACAACATGTCAGAGGAAGGGAACACATTGAAGACAGATCACAGCGTAACTAAAGAACTGGAAAAAGATGATCCTGCCACAGACAACCCGCTGAGGGAGTTGACAAACAAAGGTAAACAATTCACATGGACCGAAGAACACTACAAAGCATCAAAGGAGATCAGACTTGCTAGGACAGCCGAAGACGACCAAGCACATGCTGACCAAAGGCCGCACAGAGGAATAAATGAAGATGGAAACGAAGTGGAACTGAAAGCGGTTGTGACACAACACCAACAAGGAAAAGATCACCGAAGACTAGTGGTGACACAAGAAAGCGAAAATGGAACGGTAATGAGGGAATCAAGAAGAATGAGAGTACCACACACAAAAAGGATAGAGAGAATGGAACAAGGAGACATTGCTGCAAGAGATCAAATAGCGAACGCAACAACAAAAGCTCATGAAAATAAAGGAAGACATGCGACAAAACGGAAAAGAAATAAAGGAGGCACCGAGCTGGTCAAGCAAGGACAAGTGAAGAAATACGGCAATGAGTTCCCCGGAAGCAAGTTGACGATGACAAAAGCAAAAGAACGGATGGCAAAAGCGGCAGTCTGGCCAGTGTCACGTCACCGAGCACCTTTCGCATGCCAGAAAGGCAGAAGCAAGAGAAGCGGCAAGGTCAAAGCCAGAACTGCAGAAATATACAGGAAAGGAAAGAGCTCAAGCGGATATAAAAAAACAGCGAAAAAAGAAAAACATGAAAGAAAAAGAGACTAATTGAGGAGGTGTAAAATGAAGTGGCCTATGGCCCATCGTGTATCATCAGTCTCTCTCTCTCTCTCTCTCTCTCTCTCTCTCTCTCTCTCTCTCTCTCTCTCTCTCTCTCTCTCTCTCTCTCTCTCTCTCTCTCTCTCTCTTTCTCTCTCTTTCTCTCTCTTTCTCTCTCTTTCTCTCTCTTTCTCTCTCTTTCTCTCTCTCTCTCTCTCTCTCTTTCTCTCTCTTTCTCTCTCTTTCTCTCTCTCTCTGTTCAAAAAGAAAAATGTTTGTTGTAACAAGGGGGGAGATGTCGTGTCCAGGACAAGCGCACTAGGACCCTGGGATAATACAGAGGTGAGGGGACACCGGACACCACATCCGGTCAAGGGGCAGGGAGAGGGGACATTCTGCTGCTGGACCTCGAGGTAAGAGGTCATGATCTGTGTATGCTGGAACCACGAAGAATAAAGACATACCTACAAACCAACATCGTGTCCTGTGTGGTTTCCTGGGTTCGAGGACACGACACAAACGATAAACTGAAAGTCATTTTTGAGCAAATGCTTTGAAGGGTTTTGTCCGTTAGTGGGAAAATACAGGATTTACTGATTTTAAGATTGAGGTCGGAGCTCGCGTTAAATGCCTTCAGGAGGCCTGTCCGTATGTCTCGGGTATATAAGAGTTTGTCATCTGCATATAATGAGATAATGAAATCATATGTTTGACCAAATACCGTCTAGCAAATGAGTCCTGCCTCTATGTGGCTGTGGTTCATTAGGGGCTCCCTGGCAGAGCAAATAATAATGGTGGCAGAGTGCCCCCTTGCCTGGTGCCTTTTTGAAGCGGTTTAGGTTTAGAAATCACTTCTCCTGTTCGAACCCTGGCAGTGGGGTTGGAGTAAAGCATGTGGATCAGGGACAAAACCGCCGTGGTCTGGATAGATCAACTGTGAGTTGTTGCATGTCACTTGTGAGTACCCTGTCCTTTGCTATTTTTTTTTTTGTCCAATCATTCATTAAAGAAATCGAACAACTGTTAGAATACATTGAAAAGCATGACTAAATAAGTTACTTACTTGCCATGCATCAAGGTAGCAAACTCCTATTTATTTTGGCAGTGATTTAAATTTAAATCTGGCCATGCCATCAAAATACCAGGCAGTCAGTCCCACGCTGCTGAATGCAGTGGGAGGCATGTTGAAAGTAATGTTCTTGTCGGGCCTACTTTGACTCATGTCAGTCAATGCTAGTCAATTCTCGGAGAAGCCATGTGTTCTATTGGTGTCACTGCCCCTTTGTCATGGTCATAGTGCCATTCTTTCACCAACAACAAACAAGCATTTGCAGTGCAATCCGTCTCGCCTTTGGGACCTTATATGTATTTAGCTATGTAGCATATTAGCCTGTATGCTGAAACATCTACTGTTCTTTAACATGGAGGGAAAATAAGCACCAAACTGCGTGACACGCCAGGTATGGGAACACATGTTGAGAAATATTGCCTTTCAGCGGGAAATGGTATAGTCCAAAGCTCTGTTTTTAATATAAAATCAGGGCCTTCGTGGTCATATCACTGAAAATATAAAATTTGAAAAACATATTTTGTCTACGGGTGCTCATGGAAGATAATTTCTATGACTGGAATCTAGAGAATGCTTACGTTTTTCTGGTATTTTACTGACCTCTGCTGGTCATTTTCTAGCAAGAAAGTTACATAGAGGCAGTTGCCAGAAAAATAAAAAAAAGAAAGTCCTTAAGCAGACAGCAATGCTGGTGTTTTACTGACCTCTGCTGGTCGTTTTCTATTAAGACGGTTAAATATAGGTAGTTGAACAGAAACAAAAGTCCCCAAGCGGAAGCAGACAAGTCCTAGGGCGGATCTCCAGAGCCCACAAAGTACGTACACATATATGTATATAAAGTATATACTAAAGTATATACAAGAGGCCGCAAATGCTCGACCTAAAAACTGTGCATTCCTTTCACAATTAGTAAAACCACTTAGCAGCTGCCATTGTTTCATGTGAAATGTATGACTGTTTGGCCACTGCAGTGCAGTCCTGAATGACAGCAACTCAGTTAAGTCCATTGCTCTAAAATGACGTCCGGTGCTGAGCCTAGGAAAGCCCCTGCTCAAATTAAGCGCTGGGGTCTGTATAGTGTGATGATGTGTCAACCTGTCTAGTTACTGAGATTCAGTGGGATGCATGTTAGAAATTAGAGCCAGATTCTAGGCACACAACATGGCTCCATGTATGCTCTTTGTGTTCCACTTTTCACATGATAAGTTCTAGTTCATTTTTTGGAAGTAATGTGTGGCACCTTCTCTTCTAGGCAACAGCATGGGAAGAAACGGTCTAGTAAACGGGCGCTAGCAGCACATTTGTAGTTGCACCAAAAACATTATCACAATAACACAGCTCCATTTCTCTCTGCTTTCCTGTCCAGCAGCCCTGTCGAATAGGTCTTGGGGGTTCAAGTGTAACCTCAAGCATGTGCTTTACCCTCAGTTGAGCTTATCCATACGATGTTGTGACTTGGCATGGGTCTTTTGCAAATAATATTCCCAGGCTCGAGTAAAGTCTGTATGTAAGAAATGTGGAAAGATTTGGTTATAGATTTTCCACTCCAGATTGCTAACAAATTTATAACACATGCCTAGTAATGATGGATGTCCTTCCGCATCTATGTTGTTTTCTCAGCAGCTTGCTGCCATCTGAATCCTCTGGGCAGTTTAGAGTGTGCTCAGGCTCCTGGTGTTGGCCCTAAATGCCAGCGGTATTCTCACCATGGATACAGCATGTATTTTTCAAGCACACACCTCATTCCATTGAGCGTCTGACAACAAACACGGGGCCACTGCTGAAGAAGGCCTATTGTTCTCAGATCCTGCTGAAGAAGACCTGTTGTTTTCAGATCCTCCCTCTTGTTTCAGTGGAAGGGTATGACTGGTAGGCCAAACTCCAAGTCATCTGCCCGGCCGTTCTTCTGAACAAGTGTTCTAAAAGGCTTCACGTGGAGGTTATTTCAAGTTGAGAGATGGTGTGCTGAGGAGGTTAATCATTCCCTCCCAATTTGAGTAACTGTGACATGCCGTGCCCTACAGATCATGGTCACTAAATGATTTCCATCTCATGGTGCTTTACACCGAGGGAGCATTTGAAGATACATACATAAACAGAGCCTAATATTGCTATAGTATTATACTACTGGACTAAAACCAAAGTTCCCCACTTCACACTATCCCACATCTCCACAACCTGTTGAATCCTAACTCTATTTCAAGAGTTAACAGCTATTCAGGAAAACAGCACAAATGTAATATCCACTGAAGGTTGTGTTTATACTGAGCAGCCATGTTTCCATGCATTGTCACAGTATGCTTGAGCTAATATGACTGTATTTTCATGTTGCTGCTTGAGTGCTCTTTAGCTGACTGTGATGCCAGTGTCGGGACATTTGCTTCTGGAGTTTTTCTGGTCACCAAATATCTGTTGATGTGGACAAAATTAGTGGACTTACAAAAAACACAACGGGTGCACCAAAAATGCACTAAGTACAATAGAAGGTCACAATCAGCAACTCCAGCACAATCAACACATTTGCCCCATTCAGGTGGACGAAACAATGACCGATCATGGGTATGTTATAGCAGGGCTGGCTTTAGAGCTGGTGGCATCCTGTGCGACAATGTTTGTTCCTCCCCACCCCACCCCATGACCATCTGCACCATAGATTCCCTCACAACCATCCTTTAAAAATGCCCAAGTCTCCATAACCGCACTCTCAGAGGCATAGATAGCACCACTCATTCCAGTGTAGGGTGTCAGAGCACTTTGCATCACACACACATTAAAGAGAGACAATCAATCATACGTTTGCAAATCACTATATAGGAAATGTTACATAAGATAGGTGAGTACAAGGTGTTGGAGTCCCATGTCATCCATACTGGTAGGCAGTATAGTTTAATAGTGCTTGGTCTAGAGAAGCACAAACGCAGAATTTAAAAAGTAACACCATAGTTGGGGGTTCTCTTTAATAATGAGAATAGAATTCTACCCAAATTAATCCTTTTTGCAACATTACTCTTTGCTCAAATCTACACTGTGCAGCGTGCATGCAGTTCTTTGACAAAAGTTAACAGCTCTGTTAGAGAATTTTAACTTATAAATTGCAAGTAACAAAATGATTGCATAGGATGCCAAACCCCACTGGTGTCTTTTACGGATACATGGGCCAAATAAAAAGATCCAAGACGCTCTTCATAAGTTTGAGCTGTAGCTATTGTAGAAGCAGAAGAAGACAGAGGTAGTTCATCTAAATGCTTTGCAGCTCTGTTCAAGAGAGTTGAATGTGTAGATTGACCGCTAGAAGAGATGTAGAACTCCTCACATTACTGATTCCAAGCCTGGCAGATGGAAGTTAGCGACAGTACTCCAGTTCTGGAGCACTGAACAGTTTCTCAATCGCCACTGGTGTCAGACCTGAATTTAGGTAGAGACATCCTTAAACACTTCTTGGAAGTGTCTATCGCCATGTCCCATCTTTATACTAAGGTTGCAGACAGAGTTTGTTTTATTCCAGGAGTCCAGCTCTGGGACCGATTTTGCATATTATTTCTGACTGGTTAAGCCAAAGCCTTTGTCTTTATGTGTCGGCATAAAGATAGGGTGCGGTTGAGAGTCTCCTGTAAAATGAAACCCACAAAGAGGGGCGCAAAAGCAGGAGATCTGCGCCACCTCACTACCTGTTAACACATTTGGGAACAATGGGGCAGTAAAGTCCAGGGGAATGCCACTAAACTTCTAAAGGATCCTCGTTTTTCTCCACACCCAAGAGTGTGGCCCACTACAATGGACATCAGCAATGTCCTAGAGGTACCCTGCAATTGACATTGTGGCCTGAGCTTTCTGCAACATCCTTCCTAGGCACCACTTGGATTCAGGAATTATAAATGTTTTTTTTGTAGCTGCAGCCACATGTAACGAACACATTCCACACACAGCCTCTGTACCCAAGTTACAGATACACATGCATCATCCATGTCCTACATGGACAGAGTGAAGGACTCAGAAGCAGGTGACTGGCAGATCAATTTGAAAATACCAGAGAAGCTAGTAGGCAAATCTCCCCAGCAGAGGAAAGGCAAGAAAGCTGTCACTAACTTCCACCCCTGTCGTTCCTGAGCAGCCCAGTGAGCTGATGCTACACTGCTTGGCAGAAGGTGGGTGCACAAGGTGTGCTCCTCCAGAGCCCATAGCCATGCACTAAGTCACGTTCTTTTTCATAGGAAGCCCTCAGTGCATAAGAATGATTGTCGTGTGCTGAGTCTGAAAAGTCAAAAACCTACTGCGTTTACTATGGTGAATTCCAGTCAGGGGTGCACGCTCCCCAGAGCCATGGAGGTGACCCTTTTCTTGCTCAACAGTCCCAAAAGCTGTTCTGCTATATTATGAGTGTTTCAAGTTTTCAAGTTTAAAGGTTATTGCTTGATTAATTAAAATAATCACAAAATCCCCCCCGACAAAATGTAAATAAAGTGCATCTACACAGGCAGCTATAATTGTCATTATGCGAGCGATCATATTACATCTGTGCTCTGTCTGCCATACATTTCAAGTGTATAAAATTCTAATATTGTAAAATCATGCTAAAACTATGTTAAAATCAAGTTGCAAGTAAAATAAAATATGTAGCCCCAAATAAGGGTGTGAGGATGTATTACAAGCCATTATAATTAGTCATCATCCGCTTGCAATAGGCAATTGTTGACAAGTTTCATATACTTGACTCCTCGGCAAGCCAGGATGCATGACGAGCCCTCCAGCCAGCTTATCACTGCTTGTCTGCTAGATCTAATGTTCAAGTTAATAAAAATCACCTTTAGGTAACGTCTCCTTTGGCTTAACATGGCTGGACAGGCACACAACAAATGAGTCAAGGTTTCTTTTTTGAATCCGCACATTCGACAACCTTCTGAATAAAAATCTGTTACCCATGAGGGGGATAAGTCCTTGGAGACATGCGCCCCCATCCTGAACTTTAAGAAGCACATCTTTAAGTGAGAACTAAAATGGGCAGATAAATAGGCTTGTGGCTTTGATGTCCTATATGATTTTATAACTGTGCTTTATAAGAACAGCCATTATGTGTAGGTGTTATGTAGTCTTTACTGAATACCTTTGGCTGTGTAAACTCCAGGAGCCACGATTCCTTTGCAGTTTGGCAGTGGCCACCAATGCGTACAGTTGGTCTTACTGTGGCAATTTGTGCGTCCTTGTTGTCATTTCTGCATCAATTATATTCAGCCAGGAGGTGATCCTGATGTGACTTAGCAGGACATTGTCCCTTCTTGGGCCGAGCATGTTGAATCAGACATGTTTGATCCGATGTTAGGGTTTCTCTAACTCAAGTTCTGCGGTGATCATCGCTGTAATTTGAAGTAGATATTGAGAGATTCACTTGTCAGAAACATTGATCTCAGGAGTAGCCAACTTTTTTTCTTCCTTCCTGAATATTGCGTGGTATTGTATGTTCCATAATTCGACTGGCAACGAGTCAAGGGGTTTTGCTGCTTGTACTGACATGAAGACCCTCCGATGATCTTGATGTCTAATCAAGGTACTGATCTTGAGCATATTGCCCTATTGTGGGATTATTATAAACATACGTACCATCGACTTTTTCTTGGGATAGCTTTGTGTACCACACAGAGTTCTTAAAAAGCTGAGTAACTTGTTATTGGTATCTATTGTGTTCATTGTAGTGCTTGGTGCACTGAAGTCATCTTCCCCCTGTGTGGAGGTGAGATGGCAATCTTCCTGTAGTGTATTGAGTCCTTTTTAATGTTCATTATATGAAGCACAGGTCCCCCTTTACAGGCTGTTGGTTTTGTGTAGTCTACCTTTAATATTACACGGGTCAGAATGGTCAGGGGTTTCTCTTGATACCTTGAGCAGGGAAAAAGCAATTTGGTGTTTGCTTTGTGTAAAGGTGTTTTTGTAATTTAAATAGTATATGGAACCAGAGACATCTTGTAATCCATTGCCACAACAAGAGTTTTCACTTCTCATCATAGTGCTGGTGGGCCCTCCAGCCCTTTGGTCCGTATTGAGGTAAACTGTTGATTGCTCCTTGAACATAGGTCATAATCTCGTTCTTTAAAGAGTTGACCTTAATCTGATTCACCATCATCCATTGATTAAGATGATGAGGCACTCGTTGAGGCTAGCAATATGTATGTCAGTGGGTTTCTCTAGTTTTAGGATGATATGCTTGTCACCTGCGAGTTGTGATAGGTGAGATTGAATGATCCGATCAGTTCATGTGCTATGTGTGTGCCTGTGTACACGTGTCATTACCTGGTATGTTTCGACATGTGTGCAAGTGTAGTTCTATGCCTGTGTATCTGTGTGTGGTGTGTATACAGTGCATGTGTGAAATAGATGGGCATGTCCGGATGTTTTGATTGCTCATCTCTGGCAGATTCAGGTTTGATTATTGGATTTGATATACTTTGCAAAGAAAGAGCCTCGTCCCCACCAGCCACTCTTTCTTAATAGCTGGGAGCAGCTTCTCAACCCTCGTGTCTCATTTATTAGCTTAGTTGAACCGTTCCCTACGTCTTGACTCACAGCTACCCGAGGCTTTCTGGAGAATAATAATTTTTTGTTCAGTAATTTCTCTCTAGGACATGAACTTAAGAGTGGTTTTGTTTCCAACTCCCCACAAGTTCGATAAAGTGACTTGGCTCTGAGTCCATGTCAATTTATGTTGAACTTGGCCAGTTCTGGTACCCTAGCTAAATCTTGTAAACTGAACTGGGACTGATTTGCATAGGAATTCTAAAATAGTCAAGCACACGTTTTAATGGATATCTCTACTTGTTTCCAGGAAGTTTTTTAATGCAATATTATTGTTTTTTCCATGTATAACAAAGTACCTCAGTTGTCCTACGTTGGTGTTAGGATATTCAATACCCAGCAATGATTTACATCAAAATAGGAGGCATTCTATATGTTACCAATCAACGGTATAAAGCTCCCCACCACAACACCGCTCTGATGACACTGCCCCCCGCCCCACCTAATCTAGATCCACCCTGGAAGGCAATATGAGACAGATGGTGGCTAATGTTTCTATTTGTTCCGTTGGTCAGAAGGATTCTCTAATGTTATCTGATGAGGGGATTTCCTGGCCATGGTGACGTAGCACAAAAGAGGGGTGTGGTGCATCCCTGCTGGACATATGAGTGACCCTTGTAGTATAAGCTTGTGCATTGGGTAATCAGTGTTCTGATTTAAGCAGGAGTTGTCGTTCAGGAAACACTGCATCAATGCCCTTATGAAGGAGTGGTCAGGGAGGCCTGAAGTCCGCGTTCTGTGTTGTTTGGAGTTTGCAGGTTAACGCTTCCCAACTGTCTGAGATTGGCTTTTTTTGCAGGCCTCTGTACTTTTACCAGGGATGCTAATGAGCATTGGCTCAGAAGGCATTTGAATTGGTGGCCTCCAGTGACGATACACTGGTTACATGCTACATCTCTGGTATTTTGAGAAAAACGGTATGGGGTACCCCATAAAGATACTATGACTCTTCAGATGCATTAATCTTTTATGGCTAAAAATATATTGCATTTTCAAATAAGCAAGTGTTCTTAACAATATTTTTTAAAAGTTAGAGGATTTCTACAGCTTAGATATCAAGAGAGCTCTCGGCATTTAGCTAGAGCATACCAACTCACTCTTCAAACTGCATGTCTCCTATTCGAAGGCTCTATTACCCTTTGGATAGTCCCTTGCATATCACAAAGTTATACTGTACAGGATTGCCCTCATCCATTTTGAACAGATGGCCACAATCATGCACACTGCAGGGTAGCCTCTGGTATGTCCCATGCATTTCCTAAACATAATAATGCATTTGATGTCAGCAAATGCCCCAGGCAGCAACAGCCAGAGGAACATATTGTTTGAACATGCTAGGTTTCTGTAGTTTTCACCCACTTTAAGATACATATTCTCAGTGTCTTCCTATGCATTAAGGGAAGTAGTACTGGTGACCCACTGTAGTGAATATGTTTACTTCACAAGTAAAACCCTCTCTTTCCATGTACCAAGGCACATTGTAAGGAACACAGAGAGCATGAAACTGTAGAAGAGAAGGGCTAGCTGCCACATAAGTGCTTCGCCCCCTTTGTTTTGTACCGATTCGGCAGGTCAGCTGCCCATTCCTGCTATTTTTCCCCAAAAAATTCTAATAGTTTTTATTGACGTTTTATCCAAACGTTACAATGACATGTTCAAACTATGAGAGGGGCATTACATCATAGATGCATGTAATGTCATAGAGATGTTATACGGTGTTGAATATATATAGTTAATCAAGCATCAAATCAAATAGTATACAAGAGAGATCTTCAACATTTTTGATTTGACAAGCTAGGAGGGATTTCAGGATTCTGCAAAGGAGTCAATAGTTAGGTGGGTAGCAATTTACCTAGGGGAGTTCATGGATATTTCTGTTAGTAGAGACATTTTTACTTAGGAAGGGGGTGGAGGAGGACAGTGGAAACCAAGCAACGGGCAGAGAGTCATCTCAGGGAGGTGGTGATAAGTTGCCTTAACTTCTGAAACAAACTGTGGAGTGCTGATTCATTTTAAGGGGGCAGAAAGTCATCTTTAGGAGGTGCTTCAAAGGCGTCTCACTCTCTAGTTATTGGACGGCAATGTAAGCCAAAAGTTTCTTCTGTTTTAAGAATTGTGCATTCCTCCTTCAAGTACAGTAGAAGATCTTGGTGACAGCTGTCTAAAGACGGGGACTTGAAGTATTTCCATTTGGAGGTAATGGCTCGCTTAGCTATTGGCAGTGCTAAGGCTAGAAAGCACACTGCTGTTTTCTGCTTTTTTGGTATTTTAAAGTTTTCCAGAGCACAAGACTCTCAGGACTCTAAACTAGGAAGTCCTGTTAGGTCCTGCAGCTTTGTAGAACGCTGGTCCAGACGGGTTCCAATTTGGTGCAGTTCCACAACATGTGGTAGAAGTCCATTGACCCAATTCCACAGTGGCCCAATGCTGTGTTAGCTGTAGGGAAAAGACTGTTATTTTTCAGTGGGGAAAGGTAAGCTCTGTGGTGTATGTAACATTGGATATTTTTAAAGCGAGCACTACTTGACAGCTTGTGGAAGTACTCGAGAGCTTTTATCCACTTCTTTTCTTGCAGCTCTCTCTGGAGTGCAAGCTCCCAGGCATCAAGGAGTGGTTGAATTGTGATGCAAGTATGAGTTTGGATTGCTTTGTTACCTGTAATGTAGACAGCCTGGAACAGTGCATGGGTGCAGACGTCTTACTAGAGAGTAATGTTTCCTTATCTCATGTTTCCATCTACTGTAAGTTAGTTTTATTATTACCAAATTGATTTCAGTTGCCTTTGTTGTGCGTGTTAACTGAAGGACCGTCTTACCAGGGTCTTTGAATTCGCCATTTCTCGTCTCCAGGGTGATTCCTTACAAGCTGGTGATGACTCCCCTTTCTCAGACTCTGTCACACTGGAACAAACAACAAGTAATATTGGTGTGTCAAGCGGACGTGTTAGCCTCTGGATGCAGTGGATGCTGCCAAAAATAACTGTCAAATTGTTTGCACCAGACACAGGATCCAAAGGCACCGGTAAGGGATCCCCAGGTGACCCGCATGTTTACTTTCAACCTTATGATTGCGTGTGCAGGATCATTGAGAAGGCGCACAGGTTAACTAGACAGCTTTGGGAAATTTGTTTGAAAACTAAAAGAAAGGCTCCTGCTTATTGCCAAACAAACTGTTGTTAATCAATGATGTGCTGTGTAATCCTTACCTTGCCTGTCAATTCCTGCTGGTTTACAGAGTGTCTAGAATGCTAAGCTCAAGGTGTGGTGCGAGGAAGAGTTGTGTTGATCACTGTGATGATGCATCAAGCAGTAGTATGTGGCACGGCACCAGGGTGGGGGCAGAGAAAAGCATTCAGCAAACCAGCAAATATAACCCGTAGATACATAGAATGGTGGGGTGGGGAGGGCAGGAGAGAGACATTGAAGCAAAAGTAGAGGATTCGAATGGTGCTGTTGTAACTTCTTGAAGTAGTGTCTATTACGAACTATTGGACTTTATCGCTATTAGAAACTTTGCTGCCTAAATGTAATCTTTTTATACAAGTTTCCAGGTAATTTATTAGAAGGGTATTCCTGAATAGTGAGGGAAAAAATAGTTCCACTTCGTACAATGGGAGTACTCTGAGCAAGATGTAGACTTATTGCACCAAAATAGCTGCCTCTGAACTTCAAAAGGGCTCTTGCTGTAAACCATTTATTAACAGAAAACAGTAACTGAGGTAACAGTGAATTATATACCAGTACATTGTATTTCCTTTGCAGAGGTTTGCATTGTCAGCGAACTGGAGGATCTGAGCGCCTCTGTCGATGTCCAGGATGTATACACTAAAGTGAAATGCAAAATTGAGAGTTTCAATATTGATCACTACAGAAGCAGGTAAACAAGAAAACATTGCATTTTAATGGTTTTCAGTAACATAATGAACTTGCTATTCCCAGAATGTAGTACACAAATGATGATCCATTCAACTTTACTTTCTAAGAGCCTCTCATAAGTAGATACGTTGATACATTTTCTGAGCTTCCCTTGTTTATGGGCACTCTTCTCTGAATTGGTTCTAACATTCTGGCTAACCTCTGGCCTACTGTGAATTCTGTAATAAGGCTTGCCAGCCATCAGTAGACTACGTTGGGTTTATAGCGAGAAAGATGGACTTGGGTAATGAGGTTATCTCTTCGCTGTTTTTAGTTGATCATTCACCCCTTACCATGTTGCAACATTATACTCTGTGTGCCATGTTTACTCCTCTTCTTAACAACTTGACATACCATTCACCTTTACCACACCAGTCTAACTAATCCTCTTAAAGATCACAATGTCCCATCGTCCAACAGAATGAGTTCCAGGTCTTTGGCAAATGCAAATTTAACTTGGAAACAGGGAAACCTGTGAACTGGGGACACTGGACATACTGTTCGAAATCCAGAAGAATTGGAGTAACCTAACAAAGCTAGATGACCTACAAAATCCTAGAGCTAAAGATAATATTAGGCCACTCCATTAACTTGTCAACTCTAGGCTCAGCCAAAGAAGAACTACACAATGGCTTATTAGCTTACACTGCCCCTTGATTGCCAGTACAATCACTCACCAATGCATATGAAAAGCAATACCCAGCCTCTGCTTTATGATGAGACCCCAGCTGGCTGGCTACACTTCCAAAGCCGACTAAGGTTAGGTGGAGGGTCAAAAGACCTGCACCCTCTCTGCCATTAGCCTCAACTCCAAACCAGTTTAGATGGTAGGCTGCAAGGTATACCATCTACCTACTCCCCCTTACCCCCACCAATGGACCTCATCTGCGAGGTCTCGTATGTGGGGAAAACCATACATGCATTCCTCATCACACTTAGGATTTGGGCTGGAACATGCCACGACTGAACTCACATGGAACCCTAATCTATGGGTAAACCCACAACTGCAGCAAGCTCTTCACCAAAACTCTGAGACAAGGTCATTAGTCACTCTTTGCATGACAAAAATACATTACATTACATTACATTACAACTGCACCTCTTTTCACATTGACAGTTCTTACACAATGAGGTTCCATGTCGAGAACAGTTACCACTATTCAAGCATATTTTGGGCTGGTTTGTTCACACATTGATGGCTCTTTTGCATCTGTAGACAAGGCCCTTCTCAAAGATGTTTCTATCGGACTGGCCTTCACTGTACCTGGTTAGTGACTAAATGCTCTATCTTTTTGCAGGCACACAGCTCTTTAACTTGTCTTCTATGAGCTCTGTCATTCTAAAACATCGATAGAGGTAAAACGTGCAGTGTAATAGGTCGTTAATCATTCTGCTGCTGCTCAACTGGGATGCCACACTTTCCTTGGTTGTTGACCTATCCAGGTACTACATTT
Organism: Lissotriton helveticus; assembly: GCF_964261635.1. NCBI lineage: Eukaryota > Metazoa > Chordata > Amphibia > Caudata > Salamandridae > Lissotriton > Lissotriton helveticus. Next base: position 420,313,613 of record NC_136063.1, on the reverse strand, counting down.
CCCATCATGGCTAAGTGGCTAGGCTTTAGTAAAAACACAAAAAGGCTCAGGAGGAAATTTGCGATCTGAATTCAATAATCCTCCTACTTTTTCAGCCTTCATTCAATACTTATTGATATTTCTGGATAGCATCATTTTAAAGACTGCATGTTCTCTGTTGTGATTTTTTCCAGCTATTGCAATTTGTTCTTGATGGGTTTATGCTTGATCTTACAGTATCACTTTTATGATCACAGACCTAACTATCTTGGGCACAGAAATACAGTTCTGTGATTTACTACTAGACATTTTGTCTTTTGCATGGTTGTAAATGATGTAAAATCAGAAAGTCTGTGTACTCTTCACTCTAAAAATTGGTTCTCGTTCCATCAGGTCCTTCACACTCTTCCTTTTGTGCTCCTGGGTTATTTGTGAATTGTTTTTTGACTAGACAGATTTACTTCCTGACCCTATTTTGTTTTAATAACATTTATATAATATTTACTTTTTGCATTATTCAAAGCCAAACAAAGGTATATGTTAAATGACAGCATATTTGAATGGCACTTCCAACAGTTTATGTCCTTCCTTGTGGAACGCTTTCCCAAATTACAGTCGCATGATCTAATTAGCCTTATTATTAGTGGAGATTGAGAAGTATTGCCACCACTGGCCCCAAATCATGTAATGCTTGTGAGGACATGCTTATAGATTCTCCAGTATTGGATCTTTCATAGATTCACATCCTTGAATTATTCCCCATCGTCAAAGTGGGAGTCCTACAGTATAAATGTAAAGCAGCACAGTACACTGCACATAGCCTATAATGGTTAGAAAACATTCAGTTCATAAATGTATTCACATCATTTATAAGGAACCAAACTTCAGCCAATCAGGTGACCGCATCCTCTAGAACACTCCGCACAGAGACTTCATTCCCTCGGTTTTTCTGCTGCATGTCATGCTACGGGAGTCTCCCTCATCTCTGCTCAGCTTATCAACAGTGTTACTCATTTAAAATCTTTTTTATCATCAAGAAGGGCAACTTTAACCTATGTCTGTCAAGATCTGACTATCCTAGATGTCAGAACCAGCAAAGAAAGAACTTTTCAAACCTTGTGGAAAAAAGAGACTTCATTCAGAAGTGTATTTACTGCTTGCACCCTTTCCATAACGTAAAAGATTGTAAAATCTGCCACACTTTTTCCTCTAAGACACTTAAAAATCGAGAGGGAAGACTTCTTCTATGGCTACAGAAATTAAAAAATAAGGAGAGTGTGGTTTCTGGTGATGGGGACATTGAGGAGTCCTCTCATTCTGATGTGAGGTCACGGAAAAGGGAACGATCGCGTGACCATAGGTCATCGGAGAGACCAATTAAGGACTTTAAAATACTCATCTTGAGTCTTCACGAGAGAGGGTATCAGAAGAGTGCTTTCACAGAGAGAAAAAAGATAAAGCCTCCTTTGAGGTCTGAGCCAACCACTCGTTGTCCCAGTATGACTTTACATTGGAAAAAAACCTTCCCAGAACAGTCAACGATAACTTCTATATCCGCCTTTTAAAATGACGACGATGACAACATCACCATCAACCCTACAGATGACCACGTTGGCAACATCGACAACAACTTTGATGATGACGGCACAGTTGATGATGGCAATATTGACTAGGCCACAGTCGACACAAGCACTATTGACAACAGGAGAATCAATGATGACACTGATGTCGTGGATGAAACTACCAACAAAAAAATAATCAACGACGCGGTCACTGGTGGCAAAGAGATCTTGACTGTCAACCAAGATAACTTAGTCGATGGGTGCCATTGATGGGGGGGGGGGACTGAATTTTTACGGCTGGAACACACATCTCCAAGCAAGGTCTCGCCTCTCCCACCAAGTAACTTGCTTGATGAAGATGATTCAGATGATGATGGCCCATTTGAAGTGGCCCAAAGTCCTTCAGAGAGAGGAAAAAGTGGAAAATAAGTGTGGGGCTCTAAATAAATTAATACTTAGTAAATGAGGTCCATTAAGAGTTGCGAATAGCTACCTGCTCTCAGTCTATCAGCATGCATGTAGGTTAGGTGCTGGAAAACAAGGTCCGGTGTGAGAAAAGTAACCTCATCTAAAGCAAGTGGTCCGTCTTTAAATTTGAATCCAGGGGTGGAGAGACACTGAAGTGTACCAATTGGTTACACTGTGGAACATCACCACTTAAGTCAGTAAGGCAGTAAATGCGTGTGCTCGATCGAGTGCTCAAGGGAAGCCGCAGGAGGTTGTGTGAGCAAGACAGCGCTGATTAAAGCTTGCTGTGAAAAGGTCCGACCCGGCGATGCAAATGACTGGTTCAGGCGGGCCGCAAGAAGTTTGCTGTCGGTCTAGGACACCTTGAGGGTCTTGAGTGCTTCAGGGTAGCTCAGCCCTTAATGGTCCTCATTTATTAAGTATTAATTCATTTCGGGCCCACTCTTATTTTGATATTTTTCTTTTCTTTTCTCCGACCACATATAAAAGTGATTTGTGTAATCTCTGTCCTTATGATGGCCTGAAGTAATACAGGTCGAAACGTTGTCTACACAATCCAGCAGATTTACGGACTCTGGTACTTAACATGCTTTTGCAAAAGTGTTTCCTCCAATACTAATGTTTTGTACCATTTTAAAGTAACTCCCTCTCGCTGTTACCATCACTCTGCCACGTGCCTCACATGCGCCTTTTACATTTTTTTCACAAACACTGTGTCCACTTTATATCGATTGCAGATACTTAGAGTAATCATGTTATTGCCGTCCGAATTTATTTTGCTGCTTATTTATGAATACAGACTGCGAAAATAAACGTTTGATGTGTCTCTCCTTTCCCATCGTAATTGCTTTACCTTGTACAAATAATTTCTATAGTAATACATGTTGAGACATTGTTGTGTGCTATTTTACAGGCGATCAAGGCAGACACGGATACCGCATGATTCTTGGGTACCCTACAGATAAGAAAAATGCCTTTTCGAGGGCTAAGAGGAAGAGTTTTGCTCACATATAGAGGGGAGTTACCACCCATACAAATACCAACAATATCAGCCTTTCACCAACAATATTGCTCTTTCTATCAGGAACAGTGATTAATATAACCAGCAGCAGCAGCTTAAACGAAAAACTTCAACATGTATTCACCAATGGCAGTAGATAACATCAGACAGGTGGGTGTTAGATCTGATCACCTATGATCATACTTTAGAATTCGCCCAGAGCCCACCAAGCACTCCACCAAAGGGAGCACCCACACCTCTCCTGCATCTACATCTGCCCCAGCGAGAAGTTCAGACCTTGCTATGAAAAGTAGCAATAAAGTACCTCACTCCTAGAAAGGAATGGATTTCTATTCCTGATTATTCTTAGTAAGAAAGAAAACAGGAGAATCTGAAAGAAATAGGTTAGTGTTAGATTCCTTACCTTAGACATGGCTCTGCGTTCCTGGCGCGGAAAGCTATGTACAAGAACTGGCGTCAGTGCGCGAGGGCGGCGTCTAAGTGTTCCGACGATGTCATCCCGGCGATCATGATGACTGACACGGAGCCGCAGACGACGCCTACCGACGCGCAGGGGTACTGATACCCAAAACTTTCCGGATCCAGTCTGACGCCTGGGGATATTCTAAGGTAAGGAATCTAACACTAACTACTGTTTCTTACAGATATATCGTTACCAAAGGTAAGTAACTTGTGCATTCAGCTCATTGTGGACCTGTGGAAGTTAAACAAGTACCTGAGGAATCAATCTTTTCAAATAGTAACTCTTCAAGACATCCTGCATTTCCTCCATCATGGAAATTACATGTCAACCTTGGACCTACAGGATGGTTAATTTCATATCCCATTCATCCCAAACATTGCAATATCTTGAGATTCAGGGTGGCCGGCACTCATTATCATTTCAAACTTCTCCCTATTGCCATACCTCGAGGTCTGGATGATAGAAGCACCAACTACTCATCAAACCTCAAAAGCAGAAAGAGCTTCTCTAGCACTTTATGGTCTTGGAGCAGTTCTGGATACAATCAGAAACAAAGCAATCTTACCACTGGAAAGGCAAATTAGACTAAAACTGTTAGCGCAAAGGCTACTGAAAAGAAATTCCATTTCGGTGCACTTGTTTAAATCTCTTCTAAGGATGATGTCCTCTGCCTTTTCCCTAGTACTGTTTTGAATCTTAAGAATGCGGCCCTTACAGGAAGAGTTGGACAAGCAATGGATTCAAACGGAGGGATCATTCGACGACAGAATCCGGATCACTCCAAACATGACAGCGGCCTTACATTGGACAAAAGATGGCAATCTGTCAATGGGGCTAAAATTCCTACCTCAGATACTCAAATTCGTCATTACCACGGATGCTCCCTTAGAAGGATGGGCACCCACTCGCAGGATATAAAAGTTAGTTGTTTATAAATAAATAAATGGTCTTCACAACAAATGAATCTCCAAGCATTCCTGCCAAGGATAAAAGGCTAGTCAGTGTTGATCCATGCAGACAACACCACCAGCATGCATAATGTAAACAAACAAGGGGGAACATAATCTCTGGCCTTATCCCAGGAAGTGCTAGAAATTTGGAAGTGGGCACTGAATAACTAAATAATAAGAGCAGAACATGTTCCAGGCACAAACCGTTTCCTGGTGGACACATTGAGCAGAATCAAAAACAGCGGCCACGAATGGGAACTCAATCAGACAACTTTGGACAAGATCTTCCATCGATGGTGCAAACCAGCAGTAGATCTTTTTGCCACACAAGAAAATCGAAAATGGCAATTTTATGCAAGTTGGCACCCAGAACAGGGGTTGTGGGGGAAACCATTTTCGATGAGATGGTCAGGGATCTTTGCCTATGCTTTCCTCTCGATCCTCTTGATTCCAAGACTTCTCAGCAATATGAAGATGGAACCATGCTGAATAATGCTAATTGCTCCAAAATGGCCCGACAGCACTGGTTCACTTACTGTTACTCCTATCAGAAAAGGCTCCCATCCAGCTGAACCCCTACCTACATTACTAACGATGAACCACAACCAGGTACTTCATCCGGACATGACCTCCTTACACTTATCGGCCTAGCTCCTGAACACAATGAGTTTTGTGAGCTTGAGCACTGCTCCAGACTGTAGAGAAATTCTTGCGAAAGCCAGAGTTGATACTACTAATAAGATGTATAAACTTAAATGTAAACGTTTGAGTTTATAGTGGCAGAAATCAATTATTCACCCTATCTCCGCACGGTGAGAGCAGGTTTTACCATATCTCTTATTTTTCGCAAAGTCAGGTTTGGTCCATGCTTCTATTAAGGTGCATTTAGCAGAAATCACTAGATATCGGAGACTGACTGGGTCACTGTCCTTGTGGCCTAATGAGTTGATTAAACAGTTTCTTAACGGCCCTGTTCAGAGTCTTTCCTCCATTTAAGGCACCTCATCCATCTTGGTAGTTCAGCACAGTGCTTGTACAACTGATGAAGGCTCCATTCAGAGATATATTTAGAGTGGCAACATGGAAGAACAGGCACATTTTCACACAACAATATTGCCTGTAATCATCCAAGCACAGTGATGCAGACAAGCAGTGTTACACCGCCTTTTCCAATAAGGTGAGCCTGTTTTCAATTCTGTTGTCCCACCTTCTGCTATTGTGCCATTATAATAATTATTGTATAAATATTCTGACTGCTAGCTATTCTGATTCAAGCATTTGAATCTTTGAAAGATCCAATACTGGAGAAGAGAATAACTTACTTACCTGTAACTGTAGTTCTCCAGTATTGACATATTTCATAGATTAGAATGCAGTAGAAGCTCCCCTTATTGTTCCGTAATTACCTTCTCCACTAGTGCTTGAAAATCTGAGGGAATGAAGCCTCTGTGGGAGGTTTTCTAGAGAGTGCTGTTGCCTGATTGGCTGAAGTTTGGTTTCTTATAAATGATGTGCATAAGTTTATGAAGTGAAAGTTTTCTAGCCATTATAGGCTATGTGTACTATACTGTACTGCTTATCTGAAAGAGACGCGTTAGTGATAGATTCCTTACCTTAGACTATCCCCAGGCGTCAGGCTGGATCCGCAAAGTTTTTCGTCAGCAGTACCCCTGCGCATCAGTAGGCATTGTCATACGGCTCCGGGTACGTCATTGGCGTCGTAGTCACCGAGATGACGTTGCTGGAGCTAATTAGATGCGCCAGCAAGCGCAGATCCGGTGAGAGGGTTACCCCCAGTCACTTTTTGACTGAGTTTTTGGGGACTTTTGTCTCTGTTTTTTGAGTATTTGTACTCTAGGTGCATAGGGATACCTGGTTTTAATTCTTGCACGGCCTTTCCCTGCATGATGTCTGTGACGGACCCACACCGCGAGTGTCTCTACTGCCTGGGGCGCGTCCACGACTCTGAGTTGTGCCCCCACTGCCGGGCCATGGCACCGAAAACTTTGCGGGATCGGTCCCGAACGTGGCTAGAGGCCCGGAAGTCGGCTCTGCGCAGTTCCCGGTCCCGTGGGAGGTCAAGGGACCAGCCACGGAGCCATCACCACCGTTCAAAGTCTTCGCACTCGGAGTAAGGTAAGGTAAAGCACAAAAAGAAGTGCCGGCGCTCTTCACCTTCCCCTCGCCCGTCACACGACGTGGCTGACTGTGCAGGTGGTGCCGCCCTGAGGCTCTGGCGAAACCTCCGCAGTTGCCGATGACCTACCTGCCCTTTCTGGGTCTATCGGCGACTCCGGCCCAGCTGCAGGAGTTCCTGTCAGCAATGGCACGTGTCTTCGGACCGTCTGGCCCCGGCAGTGTGCCTTCGGGCCCCGCAGGCCCAGGTGGGGGTCCTCGGTCTTCGACGACTCCGGTCTCAACGCCGAGAGTCCCCATGGATCCAGGCATGGGTCCCCGTCCATGTCGATTGGCTCAGTACGACCTCCACCGACATCAACCGGCGCCGCCACCGGCCGATGCTGTCCCTGGCCTCCTCCCCGACATGGAGCTGGTCCCGGAAGGGTGTCGACCAATGCCGATTCCGACGCCGTTTGGGTATTTCTTTCCCTTTGTTCACCGACCTCCTTATGTTCCGCCTGTTCGGCAGACTGTGGAGGACGGGGAGGACTGTGAGGGGTCTGCGGACCCTCTCGCAGCACAATGCGAGTTAGACCCGGACTGGGATGAGGATCCCGGGGATGCAGGTGACCAAGATTATAATCCTGAACCTAGCTCACTGTCTCCTTCTATTCCCAAAGATGCAGGGTTTTAATTTTCAGGGAATGTTTGCGCTCAGCTTTGTTACTGACTGCCTGTTCGGCTGAATATTTATGGGCGGTGGTGCTACAGGAAAGGGGAAACCCTCTCAACCCCTCAAGAGATGTTGCAACGCAACATCTACACTTAAACCACAAATTTCCTATGCACACACAATATCAGTTCAACAACAAGGTAATGTTAGTCTATATCCGGTCAGTATAATCATAAACTTAATGTCCACTTCTTCTTGTATGTGCAATCTTTTCTTTTTCATTGCTCCAACTATATCACGCCAGGCGCCAGCCGACACGTGTTTCGTCAGAGTACAGATCGCTCTGACTCTTCAGGGCTGTCTTCTGATAACGGCGTGTGTTGTATTTCCGCTTGACCGGTAATACTTCCAACCCGGTAAGGGTGTCTATTCTGGTTTCTGTAAGTATCGATATTCACTTGTGTCTGTACTTGATAATAGCAATGTTCTACGCGCCGTAATAGTGCGCAAGAAAGGGAACAGGAACACTCTTCTCGTTACACTGATCAATGCAAATGTGCTGGCCCAGTCTCCACTTGAAAAACTATGATACGGTACGATAGTTCTCCGTAGTTATTTTTCCATGCGTCTAAATAGACCTAGGACCTCCTGTTCCGTGAAGCCGCGAATCCGGTGTGTCTCCGTGATGGTGTCTCCTCCTACTGTGGCTACGGAGGAGGGTGGGTCCTACTCTATGGTATTGCATAGGGCGGCTGAGGCCCTCCCCTTTGAGCTCCCTACAGTGTCCGTCAGGACTAACCTCCTAGCAGAGGGGCTCCGGCCGGCGTCGTCTTCTACGGAACCGCTGCTGCCCTTTAATGTTGCACTCTTGGACGTTCTTTTGGGCACATGGTCCAGGCCCAACACAGAGGCTCCTGTGGATAAGAATGTGGCCCGACGCCGTCGCCCAGCTCTAAGCGACCCCGTTTTCCTCTCCCAACACCCTACCCCTGAGAACGTGGTTTTCCAAGCCTCTGCATCCCCGAGCGCATTCCCTTCTGCACCTCTGGACAGGGAATCCAAGAAACTGGAGCAGTTTGGGAAGAAGATTTTTTCTTCCGCCCGTTCAGGACTGCGGTGGAGGCTAGGACAATACTCTCCCAAGCTATTGCTGAGGGGAGAGACGCAGCCAAGTTCACGATCTTTTGTGGTCTGGACACTGTTGACTCGCTGGGCAGGGCGATTTCTACGTCAGTGGCGCTACGTCGCCACGCCTGGCTGAGAACGATTGGCTTTTCTGGGGATGTCCAGAACACATTGATGGACATGCCCTTGGATGGCACTCACCTGTTTGGCTATAAGGCGGATTGCGCGTTGGAGCGTTTTAAGGACTCGCAGGCTACGGCCAAGTCCTTAGGCCTTTCGGCCACATGCACTCCTTCCGCTTCTGTTTTTCGATCCTTTCGTGGTCATGGAAGGGGTGCCCAAACACGTTTGTTTCAAAGTCACAGGCCCTCGCAGCAACAGTCTCAGCGCAGCCGCGGATGTGGGACCCGCAGAGGCGGGTCACGGGGCCAGTGTGTGGGTCAGTCCACCACCCCCCTGCTGCCACTTCCTCCAAACCTTCCTAGTCCGGTGTTTCAGATCCACCCGACGCTTATAGGTGGCAGGATTCGCCATCACTACCACCACTGGCGCAACATCACATCGGACAGGTGGGTTCTGCAAATTGTCTCAAGGGGTTACTCCCTCCCCTTCGAGACAACCCCCCCCTGCCATGCCACTACAGTACCACTGCATTTTGGGGGATCACTTGGCACTTCTCCAGCAGGAAGTTACGGCCCTCTTGTCAAAGGGGGCCATCGAGGGTGTTCCGACACAAGAAGTAGGTCGTGGTTGTTACTCCCACTACTTCTTGTTTCCAAAGAAGGACAAGTGAGTGCCGCCTTGGAAACTCCAACGCGGCACTCGCTCGCTTTTTGTCACGAGTGGAGCTGAGGTCTATTGTATTCTTTTCCGCCTATACTACTTCTACCCAGAGTGGTGAAGAAGATCAGGTGCGACCGGGCCCAAGTCATTCTTGTGGCTCTGGACTGGGCTCGAAGAGTTTTGTATCCCGAGCTAGGGGATGGTCCTCCACCTGAACCTGTCCAGCCTCCACCTACATGCGTAGAGATTGAGCGGCAACAGTTGATTCTTTTTGACTTGCCTCCTAAAGTCTGTGATATCATTCTGGCAGCCAGGCGTCCCTCCACTAAATCGGTATACACCTGCAGGTGGAACACATTTGTGGCATGGTGCACAGCAAAGGCTGTGGATCCCCTTTCTGCCCCTCTTTCTGAGGTTCTTTTGTTCCTTTTTTCTCTGGCCCAGCAGGGCTCTGCTCTGGGCACTATTAACGGCTATTTTTCTGCTATTTTGGCCTTTCTCAGGCTCCCTGATCAGCCCTCTCTTTTCAAGTCCCCTGTTGTAAATAGATTTCTCAAAGGCATTACTCACATTTTCCCTCCTATTCTGTTTGTAATTTAATGTGCGCTCCATTTGAGCCGCTTCACAGCTTTCCTCTTCGTTTACTAACTTTGAAAACTGCTTTCCTGGTTGCCATCACCTCCGCTAGGCGTGTGAGTGAGCTCTAGGCTCTTTCCTGTAAGCCTCCTTTTCTGTCGGTTTATTAGGACAAGGTTGTGTTTCACACTCGTCCTTCCTTCTTGCCAAAGGTTGTCACTGCCTTCCACACTCTTCCAGAGAGAAAGAGAGGTTCCACCGTCTGGACCCAAAACGTGCACTTTAATTTTACCTGAATCGCACATAACAGTTCCCGGTAGATGACCAGCTCTTTGTTGGCTACGTAGGCGCCAAGAAAGGCCGGGCTGCACACAACAGTACTATATCCCGCTGGGTTGTGCGTCCATTCTACCAGGGCTACAGCAGCTACTACTGCATTGGGACGTGGTGTCCCTTTGCAAGATATCTGTCAGGAAGCCACGTTGGCCTTGCTGCACACTTTTACCAAGCATTATTGCCTTGACAGTCAATTCTGGAGAGAAAGCTTCTTTGGCTGTTCTGTTCTCTGTGACTGTCTGGTGTGATCTTGGTTCACAGACCCACCACCGGGGTTGGTATTGCTAGGGAATCTATTCTAAGGTAAGGAATCTATCACTAACGTGCTTCTTTCACTTACTTGTGTAACGATATATATGTAAGAGACATTAGTTAGTGTAGTGATAGATTCCTTACCGCCCCACCCATCCTCCCCGGCCTGCAAACTGATTTCTAGGGTTAAGGTCATCCTTTTAGGGCCCAAGTTTTAATGCACCAGTGGTCAGCATCTTGCATGGCTCTGCGTTCCTGGCACGGAAAGTTGTGTACAGAACTGACGTCAGCACACGTGGGCGCGTCTAGGTAGCTCCAGCGACGTCATCTCGGCGACTACAATGCCAACGACGTACGTGGAGCCATATTACGACGCCTACCGATGCACGCGCAAGGGTACTGCTGACGAACAACTTTCCTGATCCAGTCTGACACCTGGGGATATTCTAAGATAAGGAATCTATCACTAACTAATGTCTCTTACAGATATATCGTTACACAAGTAAGTAACTTGTGCTACAGTTATACAGTGGGAATCCCATTTCGACAACGGGGAATGATTCAAGCATGTGAATCTATGAAAGATCCAATACTGGTAAACTAAAGTTATAGGTAAGTAACTTATTTTCTTGTTTTTTCTGTGTGTGAACATTCGTCCATGTGTTTCATTATGTCTCTTTTTGTCAGCAGCCTCCCAATCCAACCAATCCCCTTGTTTCTCTTGCACCTACGATTCGGTCTGGGGCTCCCAGAAACATTTGTTTAGGTTGTTGATCTAACCTGCTTGTTTGGAAGATTTTTGGTGATCTAGTTCCAGTATACCTAATGCACAATGCAGAACCAGATCATATTGAAATAGTCTTCTCTATTTTGGTGGCATCTCTAGTTGACATCCAACTAGGACTTCCCATGTGCATCAGTTGGTCTGGGTGTAAAATGTAATTTGCAGATAGTTAAACTGAATTAGGCACAACCTGTTCGATATTGCCAGTGTGTGTGATCATTAAATCTTCTCTCCAGCCTGCCTTGTCAAGTTGAGCCAGGTTTTCTTCCCATTTGTTCAAGTCATCTGTCAAGTGAGGGGAATTGTATGTCAGTGGTTTTTACATGCTGACGCCGGCTGCCCCTCCCAGACGCACTGTCCTGGCCCTATTTTATATTAACTTGCTTTTTTCAGTCAAAATTTTTGAAAGGTTGAGTGAAAATTCAAGATTTTTCTGTGGGAATTGTTTATTTAAGTTGATAAATGAGCACGTCCTCCTCCATTTCATTGAGCACTAATAATAATATGAATATTAAAATTTAGTGGATTATTATAAATTCAGCTCAGAAGCACTCGACACACCCCTAATTAAGTGGGGATTAAAGTATGCCATACCATAAGCCTTACAGAGATTTCTTTGGGTACAACCCATCTTAATGTCTTGCTCAACTTCATGTGATGTCTCTAGTTTTTTAGTTGTTTTTACCTCCTGCCTTGGATTTTTCACCAACACCCTCTCCCCACCTCCTAACCTCCCCAGAGCCTCGGTCTCCTTGTGTGTAGACATGGACTTCTATGAATGCCCTTTTATGTTTATTATGGGGTGTACGATTTCAACCTCCAGTGCCCTCTTCTTCTTGATGTCAGCTATACCATGGGTCATTTTGCCCCATAGGACTTTTCTTTTAAGCCTGCTTGCCCACCCTCCCCTTTCCAGCTTGATAGTCTCCTGAAGTCGATTGAACACCTTTTAGCAAATCCTTACCTGTGGCTATATCTTTCAACCTAGTAGGATGGGAAGAATCTCAAGCTCCTTTGACTACAGGTCTTTCTGGCATCAATGACTTATCTTTTCTGCGACTTGTTCTTCTTGCATGAAGACTTTAGCACTTTTGTTGGCATCCTGGATGTCTGGAATTTCGACTGTTTTTTATTCAGATGCCCCGTGGAATTAGGGTTTACTTTTTTGTCTACTGAAACTTCGTCCTTTGAACAATTTTCATGAAGTCTGAGTGCAGGTGTTCACCCTAACCCTCATCAGCTTCAACATCATCGTTGTTGGGAAAAAAACCTTTCTTCCGTCATCAGAGCACTTCTTTCCTGTCTCAAGACCCCAGCTAGCCATGTCCGCAGCAGCCCAGTGCATGAGCAAACCTGGTCTCTGTGTAATAAAGTCGTAGGCTTCAACAGCCAACAGGTGTAGCAATCCCTGGACTCATGGTTTTGCAGAAGGCAGAATGTTGGTCATTAAGGGAGAACTTCCTCTGTCTTTGTGGGCAAACTTTAAAGATTGTGCTCCGAAGTCAAAATCTGCTTAATTAGAAGTTCTCTTAGGAACCTTAACAGCGTGTTGTTTTGGGCTTCTATTTCCACCATATCAGCCTACTGGAAACGTTTTAATTTTCTTAGCTGATGTGCCAAATACAGTTATGGTTCAAAATGTACCTTGGCAAGGCTTCAAAACGGATATACTGTATAGCTGAGAAACCTGGACTACCAGCTAATGTGCATCTCAAGGGAACTGAAGTCAGCCATATCCCTTTTTCTGAAGAGAGTAAGTCATCCTATCCGTGACCTTTAGGGTGTGCACTGGCTTGCTGTAGAAAAAATGGTGCATTCCGTATCAGTCACCCTTAGCACCTATTACTAGCTGTAATCAACAAAGGGGTGCTTTAGTTCCGCACAGCTGCAGTTGCTCTCTTTCCTTGACCATGATGGACAATCTTTCTCCATTTTGACCTCCAGTTTGTCACACTCCCATCCATTCCTGCATATTATCTATCTGCCTTTTATGGAGATGATTCCTTTCAAGTCTTACTGTGTTTGCATCACAAGATTACCTCGTTTACATGAACGGTACTACAAAACCTTTGTCACCATTAAGTGGGCTTTCCAAGGGTTTAGGCAGAGCTGAGAGCATTTATTCACGTAAGTGCCTAAAACAGCGTAGTAAGTATACACCCTTTGAAAGGCACAATTTAATATTATTCTGATGCAGTAAAACTTTGATAACAGAAGTGCACAGGCTCCATGTAGTTGTTGTGGGTTCCCTGGTCCCATGTTTTTTTTATTGAAAACTTTTCTGCACCTCTATTCAAATATGCTGTACATCTTAATAAACTGAATAACAAAAAACATATGGTTAGGTGTACTAAAATCCTGGTCTAAAACAAAAAGGCTGCAATTTGCGACACTTCTTTTTTCAACTAATATCTTTTTTTGCAAACCGAAATTTTTGCGGGAGCGGTCCTGAAAGCTATGCGAGGCCCGGCAGTCGGCTCCTCGCCGTTCGAGGTCTCGTAGAGGTCGAGGGACCGGTCACGGAGCCAACACCATTCTTCTTCCAAGTCTTTGCACTCAGGGTCAGGTAAGTGGAAGCACAAAAAGAAGTCGAAGAAGCATCGTAGCTCTTCGACTTCTTACTGTCCGTCGGCCGACGCGATGAGGGATACGGGTGGTGCCCATCCCGCGGCTTCACGTGCGGTGCCCAGAGGATTGGCTCCGGGCTTCCCTCCCTTCCCGGGACCCGGAGCAACCACTGCCCAGCTTAGAGCTTTCTACGAAGCGATGCATGCCATCTTTGGGCAACCAGACTCCTTCAGGCTCTGCGAACTCGGCTGGGGGCCCTGGGCCTTCGACGCCGGCGGCTCCGGCCTTGGCACTGCAGGGTCCCCTTGGATCTAGACCTGGATCCGGATCGGCGCCGGTCGACCTCGTAATACCTCCACCGGCACCACGTCCGCAACCGGCGGCGGCTGTGTCCCCAGCTGACGTCGACCTCCACCTCGAGGTAGACACGGAGCCAGACCAGCGTCCACCACCACCGGATCCGACGCCGACGGGTACTTTTGTGCCCCTGTTCTATCCTGGCTCTTTAAGACCAGATTGGCAGCCAGAAGAGGGTGAGGAGGACTGGGAGGGGTCTAGGGACCCTTTAACCGACCAGCTAGGTTATGAACCGGACTGGCGAGAGGACCTGGAGGAAGCCAGTGGTCTGAATACCTCCCCAGACCGTGGCATGTTGTCTCCTCCTACCGTGGCTATGGAGGAGGGAGCACCATACACAGTGGTCTTTGCGTAGGGCGGCCGATGCTCTCCACCTTGAGCTATCTATGGTGGCTGTCAGGACTAACCTCCTGATGGAGGTGCTTCAACCGGCAGTGAACTCTTTGGAGCCCCTGCTCCCTTTTAATGAAGCCCTCATAGACATCCTTTTGGGCACCTGGTCCAGGCCCAACACAGGGGCTCCTGTGGACAGGATGAGTGCTCGACGCCACCGCCCGGCCTATGGCGACCCCATTTTCCTCTCCCAACACCCCACCCCTGAGACCGTGGTGGTCCAAGCCTCCACTACAAAAGGCACATTCCCTAACGCACCACCCGATATGGAATACAAAAAGCAGGACCACCTTGGGAAGAAGATGTTTTCTTCCTCCATCTTGACATCGCAAATCTGTTGGGCTGTTACACCCACTATGTGTGGGATACGGTAATGCAAGTGCTGCCACAGTGCCTGGAGAAGGCCTGGGCCGTGCTCTCCTGTGCAGTCGCCTAGGGGAGAGACGCAGCCAAGTTTACCATCCGCTGTGGGCTGGATACCGCCGATTCACTAGGCAGGGCGATTTTCACGTTGGTAACCCTTCGACGCTACGCCTGGTTGAGGTCGACTGGTTTTTCAGGGTATGTCCAATCCACTCTTATGGACATGCCCTTTGATGGCCGTCGCCTTTTCGGCGACAAGGCAGACAACACGCTAGAGCTCTTTAAGGACTCTCGAGCTACCACCAGGACCATAGGCCTCTCCACCACCTGCCCTACACAGTCTACCTTTCGCCCGTTTCGTGGCTACGGAAGGGGTACTCGACCACGTTCCCTCCGGTGCCACAGGTCAGCATAAGCTGGTCTGCCCCAGCGTGGCTGGGGACATGCGAACCATCGCTGTGGTTCTGGGGGCCAGCGGGCGGGCCAGTCCACCACAGCCCCCTCTGCAGCAGCCTCCAAACCCTCCTGGTCCGACCTTTCAGGGCCACCAAACGCCAGTGGGCGGGAGGATTCGCTATCACCTCCCCCACTGGCGTACCATGACTTCGGACAGGTGGGTTTTGCAGATAGTCCGAAGGTTCTACTCTTAACCCCTTCGAGACTGCCCCTCCATCCATGCCACCTCAGTACCATTACATGTCGGAGGATCATCTGGCCCTTTTCCAACAGGAAGTTTCGGCACTCTTGGCTAAGGGAGCCATCGTGCGCGTTCCTGTCCCAGAAGTAGGTCGTGGTTGCTATTCCCTCTACTCTCTGGTGCCCCTAGAAGGACAAAGGCCTACATCCTATCTTGGATCTCAGGAACGTCAACCGCTTCCTCCGGAAGGAGAAGTTCAAAATGTTGACACTCACTCAGGTCCTGTTGCTCTCGACCCTAGAGCCTGGATGGTAGCTTTGGACTTACAGGACGTTTACTTTCATATCCCCGTCCTGCCTGCCCACCGGCGCTACCTGCGGTTCACGGTAGGCATTTTCAGCTTACCGTGCTCCCCTTTGGCCTTACAAGCGTCACTCGGGTGTTCACGAAAGTGTTGGCGGTGGTCGCAGGTAAGGGGTTCCCGTCTTTCCCTATCTCGACGACTGGTTGTTGAAGGCGGCTCGCCCCTGTTGTCTCCCACCTCCAGATTATAACCGACCTCCTGTATTTGCTGGGGTTTTCCATCAACGTGCCGAAGTCACACCCGATTCCCTCTCAGAAGCTCCTCTTCATCGGAGCGGTTCTGGACACGACACAGTTTCGGGTATATCCTACCGAACAGCGAGTCCAGGATATTCGTGCTATGCTTCCGATCTTTCAGCCTCTATCTCTGGTTTCGGTCAGGATGACCCTGAGGCTGCTGGGCCTCATGGCCTTCTGAATCCTGCTGGTAGATCATGCCAGGTGGCATATGTGGGCTCTGCAGTGGGACCTGAAGTTCCAGGGGGCCCAGCATCAGGGTAATCTGTCTGATTGCGTCCATATCTCGAGGGCACTGCACGGCAATTGCAGTGGTGGCTAACGAATCAGGATTGGGTCAACGGCAGATCCCTCTCCCTTCCACCAACCAGAGCACACTGTGATGACAGATGCATCCATTCTGGGATGGGGCGGCCACATGGGAGAGGCAGAGTTCAGAGGCCTCTGGTCTCTGGCGGAGTCCCGGCTCCATATCAACCTTCTGGAGCTTTGGGAACCTGTCTTGCACTCAAAGCATTCCTTCCCTCTGTCCGGGGAAGAGTAGTGCAGGTGTTCACGGACAACACCACCGCCATGTGGTATTGCATCAAACAGGGCGGGGTGGGGTCATGGATCCTATGTCAAGAGGCCCTCCGCCTCTGGACTTGGCTTTAACATGAGGGCATATCCCTGGTGGTTCAACACCTTGCAGGTTCACTGAACGCCAGGGCGGACAAACTCAGTCGCAGGTGCATGATGGATCACAAATGGCGTCTCCACTCAGGGGTGGTGCAAGGCCTCTTTCAACAGTGGAGAGAGCCTTGGTTAGATCTATTCACCACCGAAGAGAACGCCCAATTTCAGCAATTCTAAGCGTTAGAATTTCCAAGGCGGCACTCGCTAGGCAACGCTTTTCGTCGCAAGTCGAGCTGCGGTCTTCTATACGTCTTTCTGCCTATACCACTTCTGCCCGCGATCGGGCCCAAGTCATTCTTGTGGATCTAGATTGGGTACGAAGAGTCTGGTATCTCGAGCTGTTCAACATGGCCATTGATGATATGATCCGACTGCCTCTTTGGGAGGATCTTCTTTTGCAGCAGCAGGGGACGGTCCTCCACCCGAACCTGTCCAGCCTCCACCTCCTTGCGTGGAGATTGAGCGGTGGCAGTTGATGTCATTTGACCTGCCTCCCGAAGTCTGCCATGTTATCTTGGCAGACAGGCGTCCCTCCTAAGACGGGTGACGTCTGCAGATGGAACAAATTTGTGGCATGATGCACAGCAAAGGCTGTGGATCCCCTTTCCACCCCTCTTTCCGAGGTTCTCTTGTTCCTTCTTTCTTTGGCCCAGAAAGGCTCTGCCCTGGGCACTCTAGAGAACTACCTCTCGGCCATTTCAGCCTTCCTTAGGCATCCTGATCAGCCTTCTCTTTTCAAGTCCCCTGTTGTAAATAGATTCCTTAGGGGCATTGCTCATCTTTTTCCTCCTGTTCCCTTTGTAATGTCCCAGTGGAACTTGAACTTAGTACTAACTTATCTTATGTGCGCTCCCTTTGAGCCGCTGCATAACTGTCCTCTCAGACTTCTCACTTTGAAAACTACTTTTCTTTTGGCCATCACCTCTGCACGCAGGGTGAGTGAGCTACAAGCTCATTCTTCCAAGCCTTCCTTTCTAGCTGTCCATCTGGACAAGGTCGTCCTTGGAACTAGACCTTCCTTTCTTCCCAAGGTGGTTATTTCTTTCCATATTGGCTAAACCATCACTATGCCCACCTTCTTTCCGCCTACGCATCCTTCAAACGAGGAAGAGATGCTCCACCGTCTGGATCCAAAACGTGCGCTTTTCTTCTACTTGGATCGCACCAAACAGTTCTGGTTCGACGACCAGCTCTTTGTTGGTTACGTGGGCGCTAATAAACGTCGGGCCGTGAACAGACCATCTCCAGGTGGGCCGTTCTGTGCATCAAAGCCTGCTAATATTTGGCAAAGAAGGAGCATCCAGTGGGGCTGCGCGCACATTCCACCAGGGCAACTGCTGCTACTACTGCTTTGGGACGAGGAGTCCCCCTAAATGACATTTGCCAGGCAGCTACGTGTGCATCGCTGCACATGTTCACCACACACTACTGTCTGGACAGCCAAATCTAGACAGATGGCTTCTTTGGCCATTCTGTTCTCCTGGTCTTTCTGGTGAGAACCTAGCTCGCAGGCCTACCTCCGGGTTGGTATTGCTGGGGTATCTATTCTAAGGTAAGGAATCTATAACTAACTGTTTCTTTTAGATGAACAAGTTACTTACCTTTGGTAACGATTTTTACTCCAGTATTGGACCTTTCATAGATTTCCATGCTTGTATCATTCGCCTTTGTCGGAATGGAAGTCCCCGGTATACATAAAATAGCAATAGAAACCATCACTAAAACAGAACCCAGGCCTAGGCCCATTGCTGTTTTGCAACCTATCCACCTCTTTTTGTAAAAAAAATGCAAACACCAGCTGCACGTGTTCTGGTCTTTGCCGTTATTCCCATGTTCCTGCGCTAAATACATGGCGTAATTTCTGCAGTTTAATGTAACAAGCGTAACACAATATCCCAAAATCATGCATGAATACACTGGCATAATGAAAATTAATGGCGCACATAGAGACAAACAGTTAAAAGAGCACTGCTCTATAGGCCATAACCGTGCTGACTTCGCCAACTGTCACAGTAGTAGTTGCTAATCATCTCTACTATAATATGAGAACGCGGAAACAAGGTTCGAATTCCAGAATTAAAAATGTGATCATTTCTCGGCTATTTCAGGGTCCAATCTACATACCAGCTTGCACACCCAAGTACAAATAAGGTATGCAAATAAGTTTATTTATGGCAGCAAACTCTCTTTACTGATTTGTAGAATTAGGAATAGGTGCCCTAGTTCAAACAATTATTTAACTTACATGGCAATTTTGTCGGTATGGTGACATATGTGTGTGAGCAAGTCGTTGGTTTGTGGCAGTTTTGTGGGATGCCTCCTTGGTAGATTCAATTGGCATGTGTAAGCTAATGAACAACCACAAACTGTCAGAGGAAGGAGTAAATATGTTTCCTTGATAGGCCAGGAGAGGGAACATCCACCAATATTCAGTGGCGGTTTAGGGTGAGGGATTTCTCTATAGGGGAAACATATTCCTCTTTTAAAAACATTGCAAGTATACAAATTTAGTTACTTTTTAGCATATGGAAATCTATACCTGTTATGTCTGTGCGTGTGTGTGTGTAAATGATTATGCATTTGATTACTCATGGCTATTTATGACTTACATAAATATCCAGGAGAACTGCTGGAATTCTTTCTGAATTCTAAAGTAAAACGCTCATTGTGTATTCAAAACGTAGACATTAGCCAACTGGAGTAAATTTCCAAATGCATGGGTCTTTGGCGAATTGGTCCCTGAGAGAATTAAACCCAATCATTGCATACTAGCTCAGTGGGAAACTGTCCCCGTGAGGCCACTTGACTTTACTTGGGTGCTGTTAAAATTGTATTTGTGCTGACAAATTGTTTACTTCTAGTTTTGATCTAATTCAACAGTTTTCAGCAAATTGTTCTCCTGGTGTCTAAAATCATTTTCTGTTTTATGAGTTCACTTCAAAGTTCTCTCTTTCAGAATTTTCTACTGTTTCTTAGCTCCGAATGTTCTAACGTGATTTTAAATATGTGTTTACTTTCATGTAAATTGTGAGCTCCAATTCAGTAATTGTCTCTGGTACAGATGAAACTGTATGGTTTCGTTCTTTGCTCTTGAAAGATCGCAGATAAGGTCAACATTCTGTTTTTCCAGGCCAGGTGAAGGCTGGCAGTCAGGCCATTTTGAAGGAATATTTCTACAATGCAAGGAAAAACTTGTGGTGAGACTTCCTTTAGTAAATAAGATAATTTGCTTTCCCAAATCTCTGTCCTAAATTCTGAACTGCAGATTTCTCACTGTCCTTGAGCAAGGTAGGAATTATGATTTCAAGAATAAAAGAAAAGTGCAGACTTAACCCCTGCTCGTTTGTCCTGCTATGATTTTATAAAGGCAAACAATCTTCAAAATTTGGAAATGAGAGAATGTTTTTTTGAATTGGTGTCTCACTTTGTTCTTGTAATCATCTCCTTCCAGTCTAACAAAGCTCTCTGCAAAATATTTGAGAAAATAATCATTGTAAGTTTCTTTTGTGCAGATTACTATTGATTTTGTTTTATCCATGTTTTGAACGTATGCTGGATTGCATATCAGATACACATTCCACACATTCTGATCTCACCAAGACATCCTATTATGTGTAATGTACATCTGAAGCATTAAAAATGTCTGCGCATTTAGCATACGGTCGTACATGAGCTTTGCAGGGTGTTCTCTAATCATTAATTAGACATTCTGTGAAAATTGTTTGCTTCTGCTTTTTTATTGCTATTTATTTTTGTCTCCCGCTCACACCATCTCTATCTACCACCTCAAGCCTCGGAGAAGACAGTTGGTCTTTGGGGCAGTATGGAGGTGTCTTCCTTTCTTGTACTGATAAGCTGAACAGACGCACATTGTTGGTTCGACCCGTCAGCAAGCAGGACCCTTTCAGTAATTTCTCTGGCTTCTTTCCTTCTGTAAGAAATCATTTTTAAACTTTGCAACAGAACTTGCATCAACAGTGAAAGATATGTGGGAATTTAACTAGCATATTCATTTAATGTCCTTTTTCATTATATGAGGCAAGAAGGACTTGGGGGAGACATGGAGGATCTCATTAGTAATACCTTGAACATTTATGTACAATTTGAGATATTTACCTTATCTTTACTTAAAACATTAAAACATACCACCTCAATATAGGTAGACAAAGAAAATAACTTACCCCCAATCAGAAACCAGTTATTTAACACCTGTTAAACATGAACTGTCTTAGATTGATTGTACTGGTCTAGTGTGAACTTTAAACCATTTACAGTCTGCTGTCTTCCAGTACAGTGAGAAAAGTATCTGCCTCTATAATATTTGCTTTTCTTAAGTCATTTTGATGGCTGGACAGCTAGTCAATGGACATATACTCAACTACGAAGTCATCCTTGAGCCTGAAAATCTTTCTGAGAAGCAATACAATATAAATATAGATTTGGATTGCCACTATTCAAGTAGTGAAAGTAAAAAATATGTAGAACCCAAGACCAGTAACAATTCTGAAGATGACATTAGCATCTCTGACCAAAGATACACACAAAGTCATAGAAGGAATGATAGGCCTGGCAATAATTGGTGTGTAATCAAGACAGGTAATATTGAGGGGTAACAAGTATGTGAGGCAAAGGATTATGAAATGCTTTGGATAACCATAAGGTGGAGGGGCCTTTTGAATTTAAGGCCGAGCTTAATTAGCTGAAATGAAGTTTGGGGAGGATTTCTCTCCAAATATTACAAATCCATGTTCAGGAGGCAGCAATGCTGGCCATCGACCTGATTCCCTTAAATTTATAACACTTCAGGATGCACAGTTTCTTGACAAGATGGGATAGCTGTACTTCTTGTGACATTTGTCTTTTTAACAGAGTGATGCATTAGCTATAATTACAGAGTTTGATCTTTTCATGTTTATGAAAGTTCTGTACTGATTTATTTTCTTTTTTAATGAACATACTTGTCTTTGCATGAATTCTTTTTACATTTTAATATCTTGCTGATCTCTTGCTAACAGCTGTATTGGCAAGCTTAAGTATCTTAATATTTATTTGATAACTATTAAATTACAGTGATATCACTGGACGTTTCGTAAGTAGAAAATGATACTGCACGGAATTGTGTTTCTAATTATTTATTTGAAAACTGATGGCTGGGTTTTAATATGTTCTTTTAAAAGTATGTTAAATTAAATCTACCAAAAAGATTGGTGTTATTCGGAAAGCATGCTTAAAAATTCAAATGCTAAAACGGAAAATTGTGTTCGGTTTGAGACATTTTCCCTTTAGAATTATTATTACTTTTCTTAAATAAACTTATACTGCCTTTATTTTCCTATTTTGTCATATTTTTAATACTGGGTTGGAAACAGGCTTTTAAACAAATAGGAACAAATGTTATGAAAGTTTATGTATTTTTATCTTCCAACAACAGCATAATTGTATCTTTTAAAGTAGTGGGTCCCATTGTTCAAAAATAGGAATTATCTGTGAATTGTTTGCTAATTAATGCCTAACATTTCCAAATCACACGATTTTTACTCTGGGATCTCAAAAACTATATGCATTGTTACCTAATGTATGCTGTAGTGGTCTTATCCTATAGACGTTTGTCAGTGTATTAAGTGGTTCTTCCATTAAACTGTTTCATAGGTCTGATGAGTGTTACTGAAATATGCATTGCCTAATTTAAATATATTTGCGCCCAAATCACACTCCTCGTATTGATTTTTTATTGCTTTTTATGACATACTTGGTTTGAAGGGTAGTCTTAAATGTAGTCTTGGTCGATATTGTCAGTTTTGCTTTATAATCCGTATAAGACTAATAGTATACATATGCAGACATGTTGCTAAGTAATCAAAAGACGAATTTCCTTAATATTTCCTCTATGCTGCCAGATAGAGTTCTTTTTTTAATTGACATGTGTCAATGAATTGAGTTACATATGAAAGTGTGAAAGGAAAAAGGAAGTATCTATGCCTCCAAAGATGTTTAAGAATTATCGATAACAATGTGAATGCTGATTTATTCCACATTGTTTAGCTAAAAAGAACTTAGGAACTTCAAGTTACATAGAAAACTACCAAATGACCAGAATTCTAGCAAAGATCAGGCATGGATTGAATAACAGATACTGCTTATAAATCCTTTCAATCCGTTCTTATACCTATTTGTCCATTAAATTCGTTTTCGTATTGTGGCTCTACCCATTGTATACATGATGTGCAGCTTCAAGTTAAAGAACAGTGACCATTTTGCTGTGAGACATTTTTTAAAACATAGCTGGAAAGAATATAAAAGTTGAACCTTCAGTAGAATGCAATATTGTATACCTTCATTAGGGATACACACATTTTGGACTTAATATGTCATTTTGTAATAGTACATGTTTTCTTTTCAAACTGCACTTTTAATATGGAGTATTTGCCAGTTTAAAAAATAAATAAATAAAAATACTCATCATGCAAAAATGTATTGGACCTTGAACAATACATACTTTTGGAGGCCAGTGCACAATAATTACTTTTAGCTGGACATAAGTTAAAAATGCTCGTATTATTAAGTTAAAAATTCTTATATAGTGCGAATAGCTAACCAATTGGGGTTTCCAGCACTTTTAGCAATAGATAGTTTCTCCCAGCTCAGGTGGTTCAAAACAGCCAAATCTTTAGTTGTCTACGAAAAGTGGGCAAGGAGGTGCAAAATCTCCGGTGTACTGCAGAGCATTCCAGAGCTTAGGGCTGAGGAATGTAAATGCACGACCTGCCATGCGAGTAAGTTTCTTCTTAGGGAAAGTGCAGAAGGAGAGGTTGCTGAAATGCAGATAGCGAATGAGCTGATACGGTTTTATCAGATCATTTATATGGCGGGAGGTGATTCTTGCCCCAGCTTTGAAGACAAAGCCTTAAATTGGACTCGTTTCTCAACCCCTAACCAATAAAGCTCACGGCCAAGGGAAGTAACAGAGGCAAATTTTGGTTCCAATGAATCAGCGTTGCAGCCACCTTCTGCACCACTTGCATGCATCTCCTGGACGCTTTGTTAGCCCCCAGATTGAGAATGTTACTGTAATCCAGTCGAGATAGAAGGAGAGCCTGGATGACAGTTCTTTGAGCAGATATGGGGAGAATCCAGATGAATTTCCGTATCCATTTCAAAATTGTGAAGCCGGTCCCAGATTCCTTAGCCTACCTATGGCGTCATGGAGTGCTTATTGTCCACCAAGAAGCCTTGGTTCTTGACTTTGAGAGCAGGAGTGGGAATATCACCCAAAGTCCCTGGCCAATGCTGTGGTCCCCAGAGTCACAGGTTCTTTCCCAAGGATCAACAGCTCTGTTTTTTCACCATTCATTTTCAGCGAGTTGTTGTTCATCCATGAGGCTGCTTGAGCCAAGCACGGTTCAAAGGTAAAGGAGTTCCTGAGCGGATGATAATGAAAAGATGATTTGGGTATCATCAGCATAGGAAAATAGATTAAGACTATAAATCATTAAGCGATGCATGTTATGATTATGCTGCACAGCTGCAATGTGCTTAGCCATAAAACTTGTTATAGAAGGTGAATAGCCGCTATCTCCTGAATTAGCTTTTAGACGGATAGTAGGAAGTATTCCTCTGTGTCACCTGAATGGACCTTATTAGACCAGAAGGACGCCTACAGTATTGACTACTGGTTTTGGAAATCAGGCGGGTGTTCGGAATTTGTAATCCTGTTCCTTGAGTTTCCAACTTTCTACAAATGCCATCATCATATGCTACTGTGTTTGACTCATGGTCCAATTCTAAAAAGGGCAAGGTAATCCTTTAAACCTTTCCTTTTTTAAGACTGAAATTGTGAAGCATATCTTTAGCCACCATTCTTGCATCATACCAGCATAAAACACTTTCAAATGGTGAAAAACACCAACCACGCTCAGTTGACGGAGAAAAACTACTTAGCTAATATCCCTCATAACTTGAGCCTTGTTTTGCGGTTGTGTTTCCGCTCTTCCAGCCTATCTTTAATTGTTCATGTATCATTTATTGTCTTTCCATAAACTACTATTGATAGACTAACAACTGACATTAACATTGAAAGACTAACAACTGACAGAATACAATGACTATATTACAGTGGGATAAGGGCTAGTGGTGTCACTCCAGGAGCTCCCTGTTATCATTTTATTTGACTATTTTATTATGTTAAATAACAGTGACAAGAAACTCATTCGGGTCATTATCTAAGCAGGAAAAACCTTTCTTTCTGATTCAGTCATATTTGAAGGCTTACAACTAGATTTCCTTGAATCAAAAAAATTGGTGTCCTCAGCTTCATGATTGGAAACATCTGTAAAATGTTCCTCAGTAAGGTGAGATTAATGAAAGATGACAGAGTGTCAGCATCTGTGCTACCATTCTTTAAAGTGCAAAGCAGCCCTTGGTTAGGTCTAGCTACTGGCTGAAAGATGAGGATTAATCTAGGCAGAAGATTGCTCTGTTGGCTCAAGGTGTGGGAAACCGAAGGGTTCATTAAGTGGGAATTCCACTGATCGGTTTGCGAACACTAAGGCACAGTTTCTGTATTTAATTTGATAATAGTCATTTCAATGAAAATACTCTTATTAGATCTTGGTAGAGTAGTTGTGGTGATAGTTAAATTTCATGCCTTAGTTTTCGTGACCACTACTGTGTATATTATATATGCAATAAATTATTCAACCTCAAAATATGGACTTGTTAAATTCATACCACCTTTGTTTTATTTTAATAACAAAATCTTCATCAATCTCTGCTTTTGCCACAAAAACAGTGCTTCCTATTTTTGAACTTTTTTTGCACATATATATGCACCATTTTTATGGGAACCCTGTGAAGAGCTATGCTTATACAGTTGTGCTGTTTCTTTTGTATGTTGGTCAGTAGAAGTAACGTTTTAAAAAGGGAGTGGGAAATTTAGAAAATATATATTTTTTAAATTGAATTGCTTAGGATGTACCATATTGTATACCCTTGTAGAATGCACACTCTGCATTAAGATTTCGTCCTTATTTCTTTCTGTCAAAACAGACAACCTCAAAGCTTCTAGAAGGCTCACACCAACAACATGGTTTCCTCTCTCTGACTTACACGAAGGCTGTAACCAGAAACGTCCGCCACAAGCTCACATCCAGAAATGAAAGAAATTCTCGAACATTTCTGAAATTGTGTGAAGGACAAAATGATGGCTCTCCTCATTTTCTCCATGAGATCCTTCTTTCTGCTCAGGCCTTCGATATAGTTTTGTGTTTCCCTCTACTAAACGCAATTTCTAGTATATTTGAAGCTCAGCTGCCAAGGAGCCAAAAAGAGAAACGACAATCATCTGGTCAACCCATGCGGTCCCACACCCTGACATCACGCAATTTGCCTCTCATCTACATCAGCACGAGCGTGATCCGGGTCTTCTTTCCTAATGCGGTGGAGAAGCAGCACAGCACAGCAGGTATGCACACCGCCTGGTGGTAATGTGTTAGTGATCTGAAACATTTGCCATTCTGGTTTTTCTTTTATTCTTATCCATAATATGTGTGTTTGTGTGTGTATATGTATGTATATATATATATATCCTTTAACCCCTTGCATGCTGATGACGGCCCCCATCTGTCATGCACTACAGTGCTCGTGTGCTGATGACGGCTGGGGGCCGTCATGACCGCACCCGCGCTGAAATCTTCAGCACAGGAGCAGAATCGCGGCAGCATGGAAGGGGTTAAGATAAGATTGGTATTGTATTTGGGAACACATGAGGTACCACAGCCAATTATTGTATTAAGAGGAATGAAAAAGGTGGAGGTGGTGTCTCTAAAAGTGACGTTTTCTCTAAAGGGGATAGGAGCACTAGCAAAATTATTCCCAAGAGGAGTGGCCTATAAAATTAAGCATCTAGCTTAAAACATGCTAAAATCGGGTATCATGCCATCTAACCAGTATATCGGTGCTTCTTTTAGTTTGTGGTAATTACATCCAGACATATACCACAACAAGGGACCTGCGCCTAAATATGCCAGCACTTATTGAATGTGACAGCGCTTGTTAGCAGCATTAAAATAAATGAGGGACAACAGTGATTGCAAATGTACAGACTTTACTTAGACTATGATTTAAAGTTGTGTTTTAAATTCTGATCCATTCGCGAAAGGATGTTGCAGACAGTTCTGATTTCTGAGTTGTGCATCAGTTACCACATTCTGTAAATTTATCCTGACAAATTCCACTAGAAGAATGCTGAGGGAAACTATCAGGATAAAATGCTAAGACATGAATACAAAACATGCTGTAATCAGTGTGGTATACAAAAAATATGATCGATTGAATGGTTGAATTTATCTCAGCCACTGGTAATTACTCAGGCCACCTCCAAGTCCCTCGTTATTTTGCACACCATGCCACCTCAGTTTGCCCAGCCATAAGCAAATCAGTCCCAAGCTTGCTCCAGTGGAAAAAATCTGGCCCAAACTGCCAGGCCACATCCTCCCTGAGCCGGAACCTATCACAAACCATGATGGGATTCACCCTTACTAGGGCTTATCAGTCAGGTGTAGCTTGGTCCCAATGGCAGAGTGTGTATGGGACCCACATTTGGGCATACCTGTCCCACCTAGTGTGTCACACTAAGTATACAAAAAAGTGATGGATAGAAATAGTGATTTCACATTAGGCCTAATTCTGAGGCAGGAAACTCAAGGGAACTTCATTATGTTATCCATTCAATACCTTACATCAGGGTAGTACTAATTATTATGTTGGCTGATTATCACCTACATTGTACCTAACTTGGAACCCTGTCCTTGGTCTCCAAATCTGTTTTTTTTGGTGCTTTTGTCATGAGGATATCGATATAAGTACATAACTTACAATATGCAGTTTGTGACCAACATTTCCAACTATCTTACACATTTTTCTGCCTCTTATTACCTCATAGCCTCTGATAAATCCCCACTTCTATTTTTGCCCTGACAATACAGTTACAAATTAAAAACAAAGTTGAGTTTGTGTATGTGATAGAGAGAGAGGGGCAAGACCCATCTATTCTGTCCATCTGAAAGAAACACGTTAGTTAGATTCCTTACCTTAGAATAACCCCCAGACGTCAGACTGGATCCGGAAAGTTTTCGTCAGCAGTAACCGTGCGGGCTCGTCTGCGGCTCCGCGTCCGTCGTTGGCGTCGTGATCGCCGGGATGACGTCGCCGGAGTACTTAGACGCCGTCCTCGCACGCTGACATCAGTTCTTCTTTTTTCCGCACCAGCAAGCGCAGATCCGGGAAGAGCGTACCCCTAGTCATTTTTTGACTAACTTTTGGACATTTTTTGTCTATCTTTTTCGAGTCTACATCGACTCCTGGTGCCAATGGGGATGCCCGGTTTCAAGCAGTGTGACGCCTGTCACCGACTGATGTCGGTTATCGACCTCCACCGCCGGTGTCTCTACTGTTTAGGGGCCGACGACGACAACAAGTCGTGCCCCAACTGCTGGGCCTTGACGTCGAAGGCTAAGCGGGAGCGTTCCTGTAAGCTGCTCGAGATCCGGCAGTCGGCTCCGAGGTCCCGGTCGAGGAGGAAGTCGAGGGACCGGTCGCGGAGCCATCACCGTTCGTCGGGATCCAAGTCCTCGCTCTCCGGTAAGTCGAGGCATGGCAAAAAGAAGTCGAAGAAACACAATCGTTCTTCGACCTCCCCTCGCCGGTGAGCGACTCGGCCGAGGGTTCAGGTGGCGCCACCCTCGCGGCTTCGGCGGAGCCCGCGCAGTCGCATCCAGCCCCACACCCTCTGGTCCCTGGGCTCAATGCGACTCCGTAGCAGATTCGAGACTTCCTCGTGGCCATGAGGACTCTCTTTCCGCCGTCGGGCCCTGCCGGCGCGTCTTCGGGCCCCGCTGGTCCGACTGGGGGTCCTAGCCCTGTGTTGCCGGCGGCTTCAGCCACGGCACCGCTGGCGACTTCGGTCCCGGCCCCGCAGGACCCCGCAGGACCCCGTGGGATCCAGGCCTGGATCCCGGTCGACCTCACGATTTTGCTGGCGCTGACCCCCTCAGAACCACCACCGGCGCCGCACTCGGGCGACGCCGTTCCCGGTTTCAGCCCCGGCCCGAGCTCAGCGTCGGACCAGTGCCAATCTGCGCAGTCTCCGATGCCGACTGGTGAGTTGTTCACCTACGCCCCGGCACTGTCATTTCTGCCTGTTTATCAGGACACGGATGATGGGTAGGACTGGGAGGGGTCCAAGGACCCTCTGGCACTGCAGTGCCAGTTAAGTCAGGACTGGGCAGATGAGCTAGGGGAGGCCAGTGGTCTAGACACTTCGCCTGACGCTGAAATTCTCTCTCCTCCTTCCGTGGCTACGGAGAAGGGAGCTACTTATGCTGTGGTGCTGCGCAAGGCAGCCAAGGCCTTGGGCCTTGAGCTCCCTTCAGCAGCCTTGAGGACTAACCTCCTCACCGAGGTGCTTCAACCGCCAGTAAGCTCTTCGGAGCCTCTGCTGCAGTTTAATGAGGCCCTCACTGACGTTCTGATGGGCACTTGGTCCAAGCCCACCACAGTCCCTCCTGTGGATCGGAACGTGGCCCAGGCGCCACCGGCCAGCTCCGGGCGACCCCTGCTTTCTGTCCACCCACCCCACCCCTGAGAGTCTGGTTATCCAGGCCTCCACGTCCCAAACTGTCTTCCTGACCGCACCACCATACCGGGAATCCAAAAGGCTGGAAAAGTTTGGCAAGAAACTGTTTTCCTCCCTCAGTCTAGGGTTGCAAAGCATTAATACCGCATGTCTTTTGGACCGTTACACCTACTCCCTGTGGGATACGGTGGCTGACGTGCTGCCCCAGTGTCCGGAGGAGGCCAGGACACAGGTTGCCTGGGCTTTTGCTGAGGGGCGGGATGCAGCACAGTACTCCATCCAATGTGGACTTGACACCACGGACTCGCTGGGTAGAGCGATGGCAACGACGGTGGCGATTCGTCGCCACGCCTGGCTTATGTCCGCGAACTTTTCAGAGGATGTCCAGAGCACTCTCATGGACATGCCTTTTGATGGCCGTTGCCTCTTTGGTGACAAAGCAGATAGCGCGCTGAAGCGCTTTGAGGACTCCTGGACTATGGCCAAGTCCTTAGGCCTGTCGGTCCAGCGCCAGCAAACTTCTGCTTTTGGCTCCTTTCGTGGCCAAGGAAGGGGCACCCCGCACGTTCATCCAGCCACAAGCCCCAGAACCAACCTAAACGCGGTCGCGGACGTGCATTCCGCCGTGGCGGAGCAGGGGGACAGAGAGCCGGTCAGTCCACATCCGCTCCCGCAGCATCTGCCTCAAAGCCTTCCTAGTCCGAGCTTTCAGGCCCATTCCACGCCAGTGGGAGGCAGAGTTCGCCATCACCTGCTCCACTGGCATACCATCACTTCGGACAGGTGGGTGCTGCAAATCGTCCAAAGGGGCTGCTCCCTCCCCTTCTCGACGACCCCTCCAGCCATGCCACCGCAGTACCACCGCATGTCGGGGGATCACTTGCAACTTCTGCAGGAGGAGGTTACGGCCCTCTTGGCCAAGGGGGCCATCAAGTGCGTTCCTGGCCCAGAAGTAGGGCGGGGTGTTACTCTCACTACTTTCTGGTTCCCAAGAAGGGCAGGGGGGGGGCCTCCGCCCTATCTTGGACCTCAGGAGCATCAACCTCTTCCTCCGGAAGGAGAGGTTCAAGATGCTGGCTTTAGCTCAGGTTCTGGCTGCCCTCGACCCTGGAGACTGGATGGTAGTGTTGGACTTGCAGGACACTTATTTCCATATTTCCGTACTGCCGGCCCATCGGCGTTACCCGCGGTTCACGGTGGGCCATGAGCACTTTCAGTTTACCGTGCTCCCATTCGGCATCACCAGTGCCCCTCAGGTGTTCACCAAAGTGATGGCGGTGGTCGCAGCTCATCTGCGCAGATCAGGGGTTCCAGACTTCCCCTATCTCGACGACTGGTTGTTAAAGGCAGACTCACCCCAAACATTCGTCTCCCATCTCCAGACTACGGCCGACCTCCTGCATTCGCTGCGGTTCTCCATCAATGTGCCGAAGTCACACCTGAGTCCCTTTCAAAAGAAGTTCTTCATCGGAGCGGTTCTGGACTCGGCGCAGTTTCGGGTTTATCCTCCCGAGCAGAGGGTTTGTGATATTCAGGCTCTGATTCCGATCTTTCAGCCTTTATCCCGAGTTTCGGTCAGGGTGGCCCTACGGCTGCTGGGTCTGATGGCCTCCTGCATCCTGTTGGTACATCACGCCAGGTGGTGGATGCGGGCTCTGCAGTGGAACCTGAAGTTCCAGTGGGCACAACATCAGGGCACCCTGTCCGACCACGTCCTGATATCGGAGGGCACTGCGAGACAGTTACATTGATGGCTCACGGACCGTGATTGGGTCAGTGGCAGATCCTTCTCCCTGCCCCAACCGGGATCAGAGGCCTCTGGTCTCTGGCGGAGTCCCGGCTCTATATCAACCTTCTGGAGATGCCGGCGATCCGACTTGCACTGAAGGCATTCCTTCCCTTTCTCCAGGGAAGTGTAGTGCAGGTGTTCACGGACAACACCATCGTCATGTGGTATTGCAACAAACAGGGCGGGGTGGGGTCGTGGACCCTTTGTCTGGAGGCTCTCCGCCTCTGGAACATCAGGGCATCACCCTGGTGGTTCAACACCTGGCAGGTTCTCTGAACGCCAGGGCAGACGAACTCAGCTGTCGGTGCATGATGGATCATGAGTGGTGTCTGAACTCGGACCTGGCGCAAGGTCTATTTCAGCAGTGGGGAGAGCCTTGGTTAGATCTATTCGCCACCGAAGAGAACGCGCAATGTCATCAGTTTTGCGCGCTGGAGTTTCCAAGGCGGCACTCGCTCGGAGACGCTTTTTGTCGCAAGTAGAGCTGAAGAAGATCAGGCGCTACTGGGCCCAAGTCATCCTGGTGGCTCCGGATTGGGCACAAAGATACTGGTATCCCGAGTTACTCAGTCTGTCAATCGATCCCCCGATCGGACTGCCTCTTCGGGAGGATCTTCTGTCGCAGCAGCAGGGGACGGTCCTCTACCCGAACCTGTCCAGCCTCCACCTACATGCGTGGTGATTGAGCGGCGACAGTTGATGCCATTTGACTTGCCTCCTGAAGTCTGTGATGTCATTCTGGCAGCCAGGCGTCCCTCCACAAAAACGGTGTATGCCTGCAGGTGGAACAAATTTGTGGCATGGTGCACAGCAAAGGCTGTGGATCCCCTTTCCACCCCTCTTTCTGAGGTTCTCCTCTTTCTTATTTCCCTGACCCAGGAGGGCTCTGCTCTGGGCACCATCAAGGGATATCTTTCAGCTGTTTCAGCCTTCTTGAGGCTTCCTGATCAGCCTTCTCTTTTCAAGTCCCCTGTTGTAAATAGATTCTTGAAAGGCATTACTCACATGTTTCCTCCTGTTCCCTTCATAATGCCTCAGTGGGACTTGAATCTGGTGTTAACCTATCTGATGTGTGCTCCCTTTGAGCCACTCCATAACTGTCCTCTTCGTCCTCTGACTCTCAAGACTGCTTTCCTGGTTGCCATCATCTCTGCTAGAAGAGTGTGTGAGCTCCAGGTTCTTCTTCCAAGCCTCCTTTCTTCTCTGTCCATCTGGACAAAGTTGTTCTGAGGACTCGTCCTTCTTTTCTACCCAAGGTGGTTACTGCCTTTCACCTTGGCCAGCCCATTACCTTGCCCACCTTCTTTCCACCTCCGCATCCTTCAAAAGAGGAAGAGAGGCTCCTCCTTCTGGACCCAAAATGTGCGCTTTCTTTTTACTTGAACCACACACAACAGTTCGGGTGGACGACCAACTTTTTGTTGGCTATGTGGGCGCTAAGAAGGGACGGGCAGTGCACAAATGGACCATCTCTCGGTGGGTTGTTTGGTGCATCAAGGTCTGTTATTCCTTGGCTAAAAAGAATCCTCCTGAGGAGCTGCGCGCCCATTCCACTTGGGCCACGGCGGCTACTACTGCCTTGGGACAGGACATTTGTCAGGCAGCCACGTGGGCCTAGCTGCACACGTTTGCAATGCACAATTGCCTAGACAGCCAAGTCCGGAGAGACTGCTTATTTGACCATTCGGTTCTCCAGGACTTCCTGGTGTGATCTTGGTTCGCAGAACCACCACCGGGGTTGGTATTGCTGGGGTATCTATTCTAAGGTAAGGAATCTAACTAACGTGTTTCTTTCAGATGCACAAGTTACTTACCTTCGGTAACGATATATCTGTAAGAAACATTATTTAGTGAGATTCCTTACTGCCCCACCCATCCTCCCCGTTCTGCGAACCGATATCTAGGGTTAAGGTCATTCCTTTCAGGGCCCTAGTTTCATGGCACCAGTGTCGATTACTTGCATGGGTCTGCGTTCCTGACGCGGAAAGCTATGTACAGAAAGGACGTCAGCGCGCAGGGGCGGCGTCTAAGTACTCCGGTGACGTCATCCCGGCAATCATGACGCTGACGACGGACGCGGAGACGCAGACAACGACGACCGACGCGCAGGGGTACTGCTGACGAAAACTTTCCAGATCCGGTCTGACGCCTGGGGGTTATTCTAAGGTATGGAATCTAACTATCTAATGTTTCTTACAGATATATCGTTACCGAAGGTAAGTAACTTGTCCATTTTCCTGCAATCATGAGCCCTATCTTTGCTCTTGCTGTATGACAACAACGTAGAGGTTAGCTAAATAGATAATCAACATCATGTATAGATATTGATGATAGACAAACACCAGACTCGCTTGTAGATCAAATTCACTGCCTAAGGTACCCTTATAGAGTATGCTTAGTGGGACGTTTAGAACTTGGTAGACAGTCAGCTGCCCATAGCCTGCGCCACCAAGTCAGGGGAACGTCCACCCAATTTACAGATCCCTACCTGCCTGGCCAGGATTTATGTGCTGTGCATGTAGCCATGGTGGCTGCTCTCTCTTCAGAGCACTGCAGGCTTGCACCATTTTTTAAGTACCCACGTGGCAAGCTTCTTTATATTGAGAAAATACATTTTCAAAGTGGGAATTTGTTTTTCAGTGGAAAACACAGATTCCTGCAATGCAAGGATCTTTCTTCCCCTGTTAAGGGACCATTTTACATTTTCCCTGCTTGCCGGAGGTAGGGAAAATAAGAGATGGTAGCCCCACTCTCAATAGGTTGGGACAACAAAGTTATTTGAGCACTGTGCTGTGACAAGGAACCCTGCCTGATTACCACCTGGACGTTGTTAACATTTACCATCGTGAATGCACAAGGGTGAAGAACAGTGTAATTTGGCTGACAGAGACTATGAGGGATTTGCCATCACTTACCCATATGAAAACGGTGCATTCTGAAAGTTGTATGAGAAAATCAGTCAGGTGACCAGGACCGTTATAAATTTGAAGGCACAGACACTATTGGTGTGATTCCTGCCCGTGATCAAGGCCAAAGGTGCCGAAACTAGTTGGGACAAGATGGAATGCTGTGCTGTGAGCTCGATTAAAAGGCTTTCTCTTTACTGAAATGGACCTCTTACTTGGTGCTTCTTTGTGTGGAATTGCCGGGTTTCTCCGTGCCCGGTTTTAAGAGGCTGCTCTGAAGGGTCGGGGGCTCCCCTACCGGAGGTGTTTTCTTGGATATTAATAGAGGGAGCATGACCCACACGCTGCCATCAGTCCTACGAAGGAAAAGCCAGTGAGGTAAAAATGAAGGCAGCGCTGGAAGGGATTTGGTCGGGGATGACTCCTCTTCCAATCGTTCAGTTTGCAGAAGCGTGGAATGCGAGCAAATGTGTTATTTGAGCACTGTGCTGTGACAAGGAACCCTGCCTTATTACCACTGGGACGTTATTAACATTTACCATCAAGAATCCACAAGGGTGAAGAACAGCGTAATTTGGCTGACCGAGACTATGAGGGATTTGCCACCACTTACCCATATGAAAACGGTGCATTCTGGAAGTTGTATGAGAAAATCAGTCAGGTGACCAGGACCGTTATAAATTTGAAGGCATAGACACTATTGGTGTGATTCCTGCCCGTGATCTAGGCCAAAGGTGCCGAAACTAGTTGGGACAAGATGGAATGCTGTGAGCTCGATTAAAAGGCTTTCTGTTTACTGAAATGGGCCTCTTACTTGGTGCCTCTCTCCGTGCCCGGTTTTAAGAGGCCGCCCTGAAGGGTCGGGGACTCCCCTACCGGAGTTGTTTTCTTGGATATATATATATATATATATATATATACAGCATACAAATTGTCCTGTCGCAGCGGGAGCGCTAGTCAGTCGGTGCCATATATATATATATATATATATATATATATATATATATATTCAGAACTGCCATCCACACTACGAAGAAGGCGACAACCACAAAGGAGAGGTACTTTGGAGAGGCTTCTTTATTGAGGAGATCAGGTCCGGTGGCGGCGAATGCATTTCGGCATTTTGCGCCTTCCTCAGCGCCCTACACCCGACCAAATGTCCCGGTCTGTGCTTCCCGCTGATTTCTAATGCTGGTGTTGCTTGGCTCCTCCCCTATGATCTACAGGCCACCTGTTGTAGTGCTCACGATCATCGTAGTACTCCAACTCCCACAATGCCACATGTTTAGGCAATGTGAGCCGGTGAAAATGGATATATATATACAGCATACAAATTGTCCTGTCGCAGCGGGAGCGCTAGTCAGTCGGTGCCATATATATATATATATATATATATATATATATATATATATATATATATATATATATATATATATATATATATATTCTCACAAATGCCCCAGCTTTGAGAGGTCACACGCACTGCTCCACCATCCGGCTATTCAAAGCAGCCTGCCTTCCAGCTTTTGTTTTACTGTATGTGCTAACGCGTTTCGCGGCTACACGCCGCTTCTTCCTGGGCTTGCAACATCAAAACGCTGAACGCACACCTATAGAATTTTCCTTTTTATTGACATGCTCGCATAGGTGGGCGTTTGCTTACAAGTTCCGTTTCAGGTGCATGATGGACTTTGTAGTCCTGTAGTTGTGAGTTCAGCGTCTAGAAGAAAGTTTTTAGCAAAATGTTAATTCCTTATAGTAAGGTTCAAGGCTTTTCAACATACATACATACATATACATATACATATATATATATATCTATATATATATATATATATCCAATCACCTTCCAAAAAAGAAAGTCTGAGGCCACTTGGGGGGAACACAACGGAGAATCTTTAATGCAGCAAAGCACAATAGCGCGGGTGGGCGTATGCATTTCGGCCGTGTGGCCTCCTCAGCGCCCAGCATGTGATACGGGAGAACAGTGCGCCGCTTAACAGTTCTGCCCCACCATGATCAGGTAAATACTCAGGTTAGCTCCTCCCCCTAGCCGTAATCAGTGTCACCTGCTCGGGTTTCTCCAATGTGGATAGGAACTACTGGTCCCAGCATGCAATGTTCTGCCAGGATATATATATATTCCAAAGTGCCCTGAAAGCATTAGGAGGTCACGCAACAGAGCCTCGCCATACGGCTCCTTAATGCAGTCTGCCTTCCTGCTCTTAATACTTGCAATTGCTACGCGTTTCGAGGAAAGAATCCCCTTCTTCCCGGGCTGCCAGCAATGAAACATCTGAGCCTCGCACTCCTGTAATTTTACAGCTTTAATTAATTACGTCACCGCCCCCCAGTGGGCGTATGCTCAGCGCAGGTTTTGATAGATGCTGGGACATGAAGTCCTGAATGCGAGCGTCACTCTTTACTTGCAGTACGTTCAATTGTTTCATTAAAATTAAAGGCACATTACTTCATCCTATAGTAGGATATATATATCTATCCCTGCCTTCGGATATATATATATATATATCTCCAAGCAATCCAGCTTCCATGGACGAAGGCAGGGACACGAGGTAGTAAAGGTGAGGCAAATATTTATTGCTCAGGTCCACCCTCAACCCCTGAGGTAAGAGAGACGCATTTCTGATGACAAGAATCCTTTGTGTGTGTGTGTGTGTGTGTGTGTGTATATATATGTGTA
The DNA here is from genome assembly GCF_964261635.1 of Lissotriton helveticus. Lineage (NCBI taxonomy): Eukaryota > Metazoa > Chordata > Amphibia > Caudata > Salamandridae > Lissotriton > Lissotriton helveticus. The sequence goes on along the minus strand of NC_136063.1, from coordinate 420,276,903 downwards.
TATATATATATATATATATATATATATATATATATATATATACACACACATACATACATATAGCAGTGCTTAATTTGTAAACAAATGAGTGCCAGGCCTCCGTGATGAGGCCACCGCCGTTTGTACAACACATTGCCAGCACTGCCAATAAGAAAACGTACACAACTGCTAACCATCACACTGCTGCAAGTGTGAGAATTCAGACTGTTCAAGGCCCCAAGCTTTAAAAATGGTTTGGGTTGGCTAGTATTAGTTGTTTTAAAACATGTATTGAATTAATAAATAACTGTTTTTTTGCTCATATTTAAATGAGCAGCTGTTCCAAGTGCCGGTGATGTCAAATAAGTGCTGGTGCTGAGCATACACACACACTCTTTACTTTTCCCCACCCTGTGAGAATTCCTACAAGGCAAAGATCAGGAATTTGCTTAAATAAAACATTCTCTCTCTCTCTCTCTCTCTCTCTCTCTCTCTCTCTCTCTCTCTCTCTCTCTCTCTCTCTCTCTCTCTCTCTCTCTCTCTCTCTCTCTCTCTCTCTCTCTCTCTCTCTCTCTCTCTCTCTCTCTCTCTCTCTCTCTCTCTCTCTCTCTCTCTCTCTCTCTCTCTCTCTCTCTCTCTCTCTCTCTCTCTCTCTCTCCCTCCCTCCCTCCCTCCCTCCCTCCCTCCCTCCCTCCCTCCCTCTCTCTCTCCCCCTCTCCCTCTCTCTCCCCCTCTCCCTCTCCCCCTCTCCCTCTCCCTCTCTCTCTCTCTCTCTCTCCTCCCCCCTCCCTCCCCCCCTCCCTCTCCCTCTCTGTCTCTATCCCTCCCTCCCCCTCCCTCTCTCCCTCCTCTCTCTTCAGACTTTTGAGGCACCTCATAAATGTCAACAACTCTTACCATACAAACCGCCTACAGCTACTAAGACCTCTTTTTTCACAAATGCTATTTCCAGGCCTCCAAATCCTCAACAGTTTTTTTCCCAGACAGTCTCCAATCTCACCAATTTACCCATTCCCCCTCTCAAGTTGTTTGTCACAATTTGGCCTCTGTTTTTTCTATGAGAAGATCCAGGTCATTCATAATTGTATTGCCTATTGTATTGTATACGCTTTTCTGTGACTCCTCTCACAATGATTAAGGAAGAGGATGTTGTCTTCTTTTGCCTACCTTCCTAATGTCAGGCTCCACAGATGATGCATGTCCAAGGAAGGACTCTACAATCCCTATCTGTAGTTATTACACCTTATTTTGCCCTCATCCACAACACCGATTTTCTTTCATCTCTCATTAGACCTAGTGGATGGAGGAAATGGGTTAAAGAAATAAATCTTGGACCCGGTTGGTTGACCTGTTAGGCCCTCTGATGTTCAGGTCTGGTTGCGCCCCTACACCCACCCACATCGAAACTCACACAAACCACCTGTAGGCGGCCCAGTTCACAATATACCTGACTCATATATTGCATGTAAAACATACAGAAACGCAACATCTGGAAAAAGCAAATGCTCTTAGGAAATGTACAAGGAGGTAAGACATGCTTAATGTAAATAAGGACTTTTCCACTGACAAGGATTATCGTAATGGTGTTTGTCATTGTTAATAAATGCGTCATTTTTTTTACCTGTAAAGTTAAAGGCATGATTGTAAGGTCCTACAGGGACCTGTTTCAAAGTACGTTTTTAATTTCTGCCGGGTCCGAGACCTAGCAGGACCCACCACACTTAAGGCCATTCCAAGAATATAACGAGGAAAATACTTCACCCCAATTCAGAAATAGAACAAAACCGTAATATGAACTATCTTACTAACTATCTTGGCCAATAGGAGCTTTCAGATGCACTGCCCCCCTTTCAAATCCTCGCTTAGGAAAGCAAGCCATGGGGTTCCCCAGGGCTCGAGTTTGAGCCCTACCTTGTTCAATATCTATATGGAACCCCTGGCTTGCATAGGTAAAGCTTTGGGGGTGGGCATTGTCAGCTATGCTGATGACACCCAACTGATGTTCAAACTCACGCCCGACCACAGAGAAGATGCCACTAATTTCTCTAACTGTCTATCATCAGTGGCATCATGGATGAACAGCAACTGCCTGCGCCTCAATGGCGATAAAACCGAGCTGGTGGTGGTAGGGAAATCAGTTTCAGCATGGTCACACATGTGGTGGCCTACGGAACTAGGTATCCCACCTTGTCCTGTGGTTTCGGTGCGCAATCTGGGCATTATTCTTGACTCAGATCTCTCCTATAAATCTCAGGTCAGTAAAGTGACAGCCAGGTGCTTCAGCATACTGAAAGTTCTCCGTATGGTTTTAGACCTCCTTCCCATCGAATCCAGAAAGACCATAGTCCACGCCTTGGTGACCCCCCACCTTGATTATGGGAATGCTCTGCTTCTGGGCCTGAGCAAAAAAGGCCTACACCAACTCCAGTGTGCTCAGAATGCCGCCGCTCGCCTTGTGCTCAGACTCCCTCGCAGAGCATCTGGGAAATCCGCTCTGGCTAAACTCCACTGGCTCCCTATTAAGGAGCTAATCAAATTTAAGTCCCTCTGCTTTGTGCATCGGATCGCCCATGGCAAAGGTCCGGACTATTTGAAAAATCTTCTCACTATACATCGCCCCATCAGGAACCTGAGATCATCCGGAACGATGACGTTTAAACTCCCCAAAATCACCAGAGCTAGGATGGGTGGGTGTTCGTTCAGATACCTGGCTTCTAAATGCTGGAACGAACTCCCGCTCGACCTTCGGATGGAACCCTCTGAAACTAGGTTCCGGGGAAAACTTAAAACATTCCTTTTCCCCCCTGCTTAACCCCCCTTCCCTCCTCTGCACCTTTTTGGCTCACTCTCGCTCTTACCTCTGGCGTTCCAGCACTATTTAGTGCGGGGACACACTGTTTTGTGTAGCCAGGCGCATTAAAAATGGTTTTATTATTATTATTATCTGTAGCAATATATTGTTGCAGCTGCATAAACCTATCTAGATATTTATTTTTATTGTAATTATTTTACAACAATTCACTCGATGGTAATAGCACACTGTAAAATATAGCCAAAGAAGTCAATAAACAAGATGCAGCACAAGTTTTAACTCATAAATTTGTGGATGAAAAGGAAACATTTGCAAAGTAAAATTTGCACAAAAAATTGATGCACAGACAAGCAATTGGGGCGATCCTGAGGAACACGTAGAAAAGGGTGGGGGTTAACAGTGCAGGCTTAAATGCAGAAAGAATTTGCACAATAACTCCTCTCCACACTGTTTCTTGAAGTGTAAATAGCTATTTATTAGGACAAGGTTGCAACAGTTAAACTTTAACAACAACCCATAAATGCAAATATATGACTATTATCATAACCATAACTCATTCTCCCCATCCATCCTCAAATCATCACACCTGTTTCACTCCTCCCCTCTCACTCTACAACCTCGTCCATATCCCCATTCTCACCTTCACTTGCCCTCCAAAACATCCTCTCTTGAATTTCTTCCGTTGCTCATTGCATCCCGCACCCCGTCATCAGTCACCTGTGTGACCTTCTCCCCACACCCCCGAGGGGTGGATCCGCCCGTATGTGACTCACCACCCATCCAAAATATCGCTTGACCTAGTGCCCCGCAACATGTCCTAAACTGGCATGCTTGAGCCCTTCCCTGCACCTCTCTCCTATAACCTGTAGGGTGGACTAACTTTTCCTTGCCCTACCCGGTGGTGCTAGGTGTCAGGAAGAGGCCGGATCCTCCTTTCCTGACACCTTAATAGCCCACTCTACTCCCGCCCCTTAACTCCCTCCTTTGAACCCCCTCCCACCTTGTCCTTCCAGCCTGTACGAAGTGCCCTGGGGGAAGACTGGTCTGCGACCCTTGCTTCCCCCGGGGGCCGGCAAAGTCAAACAGCTCTGAGGACTCTGGCAGAAGCACAGACCACAGCGCACGTGGAGTTCCATGGGCAAGGACAGGCCGCAGAGGAGGCCCGAGGAGACATTTCAGGAAATCAAGGCGCAGAATGTGTTTGCTTCTGGTCTCTGTAGAAGCAACAGCAGGCCTCAGTTTTCCAGCCAGGTAGGGACCATGGACCATGACGAGCCCTTTGTAGATGTAGGGACGGTTGAAGGACATGCGAACATGAAGGAATGTGACCTGTGAAGGGAATTCATTGTCGTGAGTAACATCTTTTCTCTGTAGGAGGTAATACTCTGAACCATCTTCTCTTACCAGGAGGTGCTGATGTAGGAGGCACTTTTTCTCATTAGTTATTAGTGTTACAGCGGGTGTGTATACAGTAGCATTTTAGGCCACACATTATCTCAGGGTCATAGGTGTGAATCTCAGTCAAGCTGGCCCAGCATTTCATCCTCCTAAGGCAGATAAAATGAGAAACAATGTTATTCTGTAATGTAAGGTATTGTTGTGTACACTTGTGTATGACTGTAAAGCACTTTGTATAAAAGCTGTTAAAAGTGTCCCCATGGTTCTTTGTATTTGTTGCTGGGTGACCTGACCAGTGGGACCTGACTGCTAACCTAACGTGTCATGTTTACATGTTTAGTTTGCCCTGGAAAGCACTCTACTACTTTGACTTGGAGTAACTAGTTGATTAATTTACTGTACCTTCCTTGATCTTTCCTCACTGCAATACATGTTATGATGCGTACAGTGAATATTTATTTGTGTTAATTGTGTTATCAATTAGACACAAATGAATAGGCAAGAAAATGCAGTGGCTTGCCTAAACCCCTAAAACTTTCAAATTATCCAACGTCCTTAACTGAAACAACTGAACAGGCTTTTGCTTTTTTATCGATTTGAATGTAACAGTACTTTTCTGTGGAGACTGATGTGCTCACTTGTGGATTGCTGAGTAAATCAAAGCACAGTTTCCAGTTTTGATACAACCTAGGGACAGTTTGGGTTTAAGATGTTTTAGGTGGTTGTTGTGTGGAAGTTAATCACCTGGCTTTGTAGCTAGCACTTGGTCTGATTTAGGCCTGGCCCATATACACCGGCCCACCCACAGACTACCTGTATGGCAATTCCAATATTTTATCAACAAACTGAGCCTAACAGTGATCACCAACAGGCGAATTAAAAATTCTAGAAAAAAATCACAGCAATTTCTTCACATTACAACTATTTACTGGCCGTACTGTAACTGAGATCCTTAAATATTGCCTTTTGTTTGCAGTTGTGCACCACATTAAACGAAGGCCCAGATCTCTATACTGGGGTGAATGTATGAATTTGTTCTGCTTTCTGTCCTTCAATTGTTCTTTTTGCATTTGTCACCCCGAGTGGGACGGGTATGCCCAGACGTGGGTCCCGTACTCTCCATGCCACTGGAGTCAAGTTATCCTGGCTGATGAGGGCTGAAAGCCCAAAACCGGTCCTAAGATGCTTGTTTCCAGTCCAGGGAGGACCTGGCCTGGCAGTGCGGGCTGGACTGTTCCCATTAGTTGCAGGGTCAAGACTGATTTGCATATGGCTGGGTCCAAACTGGAATGGCATGGTGAACAAAAAAACAATGGATTTAGGGCCAGATCTGTGTACTGAGGTGAATGTATGACATTGTTCTCCATTCTGTCCATCAATTGTTCTCTTTCCACATTAAAAGAAGGCCTCCTGTGCGGTTTATTTGAGTCAATATGACTCCCTGTGATCCGGTCTTTATTCACCATGTTCATTAGATCTTTATGAAATGAACTCCTTATATAAGTTAGACTTTCAGGAGTATGCAAACATCCAGTGCAACACTCATGGCTGCCCACGTTTACTCCTTCTGAGAGACTGCTCCTTTATGGCAACATAGGTATAATAATACCATTAAGTTTCTGTCATGAACACCCAAGCCATATACCCGGAGCGCTGCCCAAGAGGGCCAGCCAAACAGTTCATGTGCACTTTGGGAGTGGAAACCACTTCTCCCCATCTCTGGTCAGCCCTCCTCATTCTGCACACAGGCTGCATGCAATAGGAAAAATAAAATGACAATAATTATACGTTATATCATTATTGTCATTTCGTTTTTCCTTTTTTGCAGTGGGGCAACACTCCTCCACCTTAGCGGAGGTGCCACCACTGATCCTAGGCCAAGGGCTGGCAAAGCGCAAGATTGCAATAGGATGGCTCTCGCCGATGGTGCCTAAATACACACACTGCATGGGAGACATGACTGAGTGGGTGAATGCGTAGAAAGGATATGCCTAAAACACGCAGAGACATGACTGAGTGGGTGAATGCGTAGAAAGGATATGCCTAAAACACGCAGAGACATGACTGAGTGGGTGAATGCGTAGAAAGGATATGCCTAAAACACGCAGAGACAAACTAGCTGACGATTTGCAGGCTTGGGTGGCAATGCTCTCGTAACTATTGCAACCCCCACCCGATGAGTTGCCACCGGAGGTAAATAGGGGACTGAGAATGCTGGAATAGCAGGGTTACAAAAATAGATGGTGCAAAGACGTATAGCCTATGTTGTGCAACCGCCAGGGCTGGATTTTGCGCTGATGGCGCCCGGTGCAACAATCATTTATGGCGCCGCCACACCCCATGACCGCCTCCTCGGATTCTCACACTACCACCAAGCAAAAGTGCACCTCATATCTCTTTATTTAGTTATTACTAAACACCGCGCCCCCCTCCACAGATCAGCGCCCAGTGCGGCCGCACCAGTCGCACTGCCCTGGTAACCGCTATCAGCAAAACATTTTCATCGCACCTGCCCAGAGATACTGACATCACTGCACTGTACTCATTGAACGTGTTGAGTTTATGTTGAAGCTGGAGGGCGGGGGGCGGGGGGTAATTACGTGCTTTCTCTCCTTGAGACACTGTGACTTACACAACTACGTGAGTACTATTACTGTGATTCTGAAAATGGCAATACAAACGTATACGAAAAGTTACTGTAATAAACACGCATTCAAATCCTATTTGCTTATTCTTAGGCTTGTTCCTGTAAATTGTAGTGACTCGGACCTAGGGGTGTAGAACCTTATACACAATGCAAATATACAAAAAGTTGCCTGCTTTAAGCTCTGCATTTTTTATTAGTGGATCTTTTCGACCTGACATCCATCAAACATGTCACTGTTTCACATATCTTGCTGATCCCAGAATAGTTTAACTTGGAGAGCAGCTACCTGCTTGGATGCTGCCCCATCTTTCCTGTCTGGCCAGCACGAAGAATGTCATCAAGGCACCAGTGGCTGCTACTTTTGTGACCCGAGTCTTAGATTACTTGAGGAAAGTGCAGTGTTTTCCAAAATGTTCAAGGTGGCGTATTTACTATTCTAACTCCATACCTGGAATATTTTCAAAACCGTTAAAAATTCCGCAGGTATTTTAAGAAAGGGTGAAAGTAGTAGTTTTGCCTTGAGTAAAACGCTGTCCTGAGGCGCACCTGAAGGTTAAAATCTAGGAATATCGTTTGGCTATCTTATTTGTTTTTCTACTCCTGCTTCCTGGAACTTGACCCCACATTTGACTTTACTCTCGCTTTGATTATATTTGAAAATGTTGATCCCTTTCTGAAGAATATGCTTGCTATCAGTTAATTCATCTTTGTCTTGTTCTCGAGACCTGATTGTCGTCAATATATTTTTTCTGAATGTGTTTTTTTTATTCTGCTCTTGTGCAGTTGATCAGGTGATAAAAGAAGATACCTTGGTCCTCAAGATCGGATCCGTCTCGATGGCTCCTCAAGCAGACAACCCTCTTAGTAGAACAGTGCTCAGGAGAGACATTTACCAGTAAGTGGGTGTTTATAGGGCAACAATCTGGAGTGGTGGGAAATTTCCATTTTCCTGCAATAGAAGTTAAAACCTGAAACGTTAGTGAGAATATTCTGTTTCGCTTTGAAATGTTCTGCTGAGGTTTTTTTTAATAGATTTTAACATCTGATTGCAAATAAATAAAACATAGAACTGGTGCAAATAATCCTTCAGTTTGGTGCCCACTAGATATAAATCTGTAACATATTCGATAGCATTACTCATAGGCATTCTGTTTATTAAATGCAAGTGAACATCAATGACAACATAGTCCTGACAGCTACTACTAAAATCTTTTCATCTATCCTAAGAATGTACATTCTTTCGTGTACGTGCGCTTCACAAGCCGTTACAGAATGCTGGAGATATTTTTGAGATTTGGTATCTCATATTGTGTGTTCATCTGCTAAGAAATGGGAATGGAGATAAGAGGGACAAGTGCTTCTGGTGGTTTCAAGCCTCTTAGAAAGTAATTGGAAGACTCAGACACCATTGCTCCTGACCACCACCCTTCGATGTTTATCCAAATTTATTTGCTGTACATTGCATGTATCTCAGTCTTCCTCATTTCCCCAGCTGTTCAACTTTTCGATCATATTTCAGAGGGATAGAGAATACCAACCTAATTAGAGCGTCAGGACATACTTTCTGTCTCCTCTCTTCCTAACTCATATTTGTTATTTTTCTGCAAACTGATATGGGTAATCCCAGACCTCTTATCTTGTTATTTCGTTTCATGTAAGGAAAGTTTTTAGGCTGAGCCTGGGCAGTGCATGCGCTGCTCTGCGAGGCATGCTGTATTCCGATATGGACTTGAAACTCCTCCCACTCTCCGCCCATGTTTTGCATTGGCTTGTGTCATTGTCCACTGTAAACTGTAGCTTTTCATTGGTCAATATGTTTAGTAGTCCCTCCTTAGTACCGCCTTGTCTCTTTGTAACCTCCCACGAGGACACCCCCGGTACATGTGTTGTTAATCAGTAGACTTTTAATTATAGCCTCCGAGCACTATTTTCTCAATAGCTTTGTCCTGCCTGCTGTTGCAGGCAAGACACGCTCTCTCCTAATGCTTTAAAAAAATTCTTTATAGCACAGGTACTGAATGCATTTGAATTCAATAGGTCTCGCATTTGCGAGACTTTAAGCTATTGGCATTGTAAATGACAATGCCTTTTATTTATCTGTTTTTAAAACAACACCTAAATAAAAGGCAATGTCATTTATAATGCCAATAGCTAAAACTCTCATTAATGCAAGACCTATTGTATTGCAAATGCTTGTTCTTTCTTGTACTTTTCCTTTGTTTTGAACTCTTGTTGACCTGGCCTCTACCACAAGTACCTCAGTTCACAGACTTCACTCCTTGTTTGGTAGTCATCTCTATGTGGCTGACTGAAAGAAGTCCACCTGGCAGGCTCACGGGAGGTTGTGACTAATGCCCTTCATCCAGTGGGGCCCTGTGGTGACAACTTGCTATTCCATACATTTGTCCTACCCTTTACCAGCTGTGAATTGGGGTTAAGACTTACTGCCAGGAATGTGTACACATCAAACAGCAATACAGCCAAAGAAAGAATATATGGGCCTAATGAAGCTAGAAACCGCAAGAAATTCTGAAAACAATGTAAAAGTAGAAAAATGGGTGTAACTGTTCTAGTGAAAGTCAATAAAAGTAGCAGTTACATGTGTGAATGAAGAACCAATAACTAATCCCTTTGTTATGATGTTGGTAAAATGTTGATGAAGGGGTGGGAAGGAATGGCTTGAAATCTTGTTATTGAACATTTTTCCACACCATTAAGAATTTCTGTGGGTTAAAATGGTAATAACACATTGTGTTGGGTAAACAGTGGATATCTCTGGCAGGTCTTTCCTGCTGGAATACATGTGCAAGTTACTGACCAAAACAAAGGCTATGTTGTTTATGCTCAGAATTACCAGGCCTAGATCTAACTACAGACCCTAGCATTGCTGGCTATGCCCTTTCCACTGTGTTTACCAGACCAATTGCTAATTCTGGTACAGGAGTCTCTAAAGATATGTCAGCTGTATCTTGGTAAATATGAAACCTAAACATGTTGACATAGTTTTTTTGGGAAAACTTTACCACTGACAAGGGTTCAAAGACTTCATCCCACAGTGTTGGGCTTGCTGTTGGAGTCTTTGCAGGGCAGATGAAACGCAAAACAGTAACAAAGTCAGCAAGGATAACTTCATCAATGTCTTGTATTAGTTGCCTTAAAACATAGGAATTAGCCTTCGATAATAACATTATTTCCCTGTAGTTTCATTCTCCTTGTATGTCAAAGTAATTCCATACGCTAAGTCTGAGAAAGTGTAGGGCCACAGGCTGGCCTGCTCCCTATGAGGTTCACCTGCCTAATCAGTACGAGTTCAAGTTTATTTTGTGTCAATTAATTAAAATTAATACAATTAATCGCATATGATCATTAAATAACATTTTAAACAAGAAGAAGGTGGTAAACGTAAGTCCGAGATTAAAACCAAACTATAAAATCGAGCATTGTACAAAGAAAATTAAATGAATTTATATTATTGAGGCTTCGACTGTGGCAGAGCCCAACAACACAGTCGAGACCTTCGCTCCCAGATGGTGATAAAGATCTTGTTGACAAATGTGCAGAAGCGAGTCAAATGCCATGCGAGCAGGAGGCCCCCGCTGGACCAGAAGCTCGCCACGAGGAGGAGACTTAGACTGGGTCAGTCCTTTCGTGTTTGGGGTACACTGGCAGGGTCCCGACGACACCACTCCCTGCTGAAGTCACGCCGACCTCTGAGTCTGGACAGTGCCACGACCGCACCAGCCATCATCAGTGTAACCAATGGGAAAGCAGCTCGGCGGCCCCAAGGAGGACAGTCCTTTCTTCTGTCCCTGGGTGCTTAGTAAAATAAAACTCTAAAGTTGCAGATAACAACGAGTGTGTGCTAATATACTGCTTGACCTGCTGTAATACATTGCGTGGCGTGCCTGTGCGGTAATATTCCCCAGGCTGTGCTGTAACATGTTCCTGGGTGTACGGCCACACAGGTGTACGCTGTGCACCCTTTGCAGTGTGGCAGTACATGCTTACAGAACTTGGCGGCACCTTTGACTCAGTGGGTGATAGAATGTCAGGGCTTGCCACTACCAACAACCTTCTTGCAGCACAGAGCCTTGCGCCAGTCACCATCTTTAAATCCCCTCAAATGCAACGTCGCTCACCCTTCTGTATTAAACGACCTGAGCTGGCCAGTGATGTGCTGTGATTTTCAGAAGCACGAGTATGATGTTCACAAAGGCAGATGATGTGCTGTGAAGGCCAGCACTACAGTCTGCAGGCGCTTTAAAGCGTCCCGGTTGTTCCCAAGCCGGAGAGCCTCCAGTGCCTGGCCTAGGGGGACCACCGTCGGGTGCCACCATGGGTACACCCACATTAGGGCGCAGCGAACCGCACTGTGGTCTGGACTCTTGGTTGTAAGGCTGTCCCTGTTGTATCACTCTGGAAACGTTGAGTATGTGCTCAGCACTAGCTTTCACACACAATCAATCAATCAATCAATCATAACACTTGTATAGCGCGCTACTCACCCGGGGGGGTCTCAAGGCGCTTGGGGGAAGGGGTCCGCTACTGCTCGAACAGCCAGGTCTTGAGTTGTCTCCTGAAGGCGAGATGGTCCTGGGTCAGTCGAAGGTGGATGGGGAGGGAGTTCCATGTTTTGGCCGCCAGGTAGGAGAAGGATCTGCCTCCGGCGGTGGCTCTTCGGATGCGTGGAACGGCGGCGAGGGCGTGGTTGGTTGATCGTTGCTGGCGGGTGGGAGTGTAGAAGGTCAGGCGGTCGTTGAGGTACTTGGGGCCCAGGTTGTGGAGAGACTTGTGTGCGTGGGTGATGAGCCTGAACGTGATCCTCTTGTTGACGGGGAGCCAGTGCAGGTCCATCAGGTGGCCGGAGATGTGGCAGCGTCGGGGGATGTCCAGGATGAGTCGGGCGGAGGAGTTCTGGATGCATGAAAAGCTGATGCTGCAGTAGCCCTGACACAAAGAAAAAGCGAATTCTTCCCTACCCACCACACACTACAAATAAAAGGGAAGTACAAACAAATTAAAACATTGTCGTTTAAAGAGGTTATTAGAATGTGACTTCTTGCAGCTGCAGGATGTGGATCCGAGCGCGGGATCGCAGCGCTAACGAACCCAACTAATCCGGGAGCAGCTCTCATGCTGTTTATAATATTAAACAGCATGATAAGTGCCAGGATTGGACGGAACAGGGTAACCCAGAGCTCTTTTTTTTTTAAACAACAAACTCTTATTGCCAACAGCCAAGATATGCCTGGCAAGGCCAAATGCCTTAACAGTAGAATATACATAGTAATCATAATGATGTTGACATTTTGTAGCCAAATGTATAGAAGAGAATAATAATAAATAAATACATAACAACATATTACTGTAACAATTAACTGAGGTGTCATATGGCCATTATGTGATACAAAGCATGTAAAGTCAGCCCCGAAGTGAAAAAACCCTGTCACAGACTTCACATATCCCCTCAGTGTGGTGGTTGTACCTAGTGTCAATAAATTGTACGATCTGGGAACGGTTCTAAACAAATCCCCCGGAAATCTGCCCATAGCTTCCATATCTTGGGATGTTTCTGGGGACATCCCGCGCGGCAAATATAGGTATTTCCAGCCCCATACAGAAATCCAAACCCTTCTTCCAAGCTCCATGGGAGGGCGAGGAGGCATCCTTCCAGGCCCTTGCAATGTCCCGCTTCACGAGTGTAAGGCCCAGTAGCAACAAATGGCGTATATATATATATATATATATATATATATATATATATATATATATATATATATATATATATATATATATATATATATTGCCCCCCGATATCATCAGTTATGTGCAGAAGAATTCATCTAGGCGAGTGAGGGATTTCCCAGCCCAAAACCTGCGACATACATGCCATAACCCAACGCCAGAACCTAGAGAGCGCTGTGCATAGCGGCACAGTATGGATAAGGGTGCCCTCGGCCGCCTGGCAGTGCAAGCACAGTGGAGAGGCAATAAGCCCCGCCCGTCAAAGCCGATAGCTAGTATAACCCAGCACTCTTTTTGAAACAGGGGACCTGTGCCTGCGCTCTACTCGGCTGTCTAACACAGCTCGGGTTGGAGAGGTCTGAAGTGTCTGACTGCGTTTTTGGTGTGTTTAATTTTGCTCTAGAGATTTTATTTTTATTCTTCATGTTTACAAACATGCCATATTCTTCAATTGAAAGAGCAACAAACCAAGGATTTAAGTAGTTTGTGAGAAAGATAATGATGTGACAATTTATTATCTATACTAATATAATAAAGAGAGAGCCCAAACCTTTGAGGCGGGTAATCTCAGGAACCACAGCACCAATCACAACACCCAATACAGTGTTGAAAAGGGCAGTTGCAGCAGAAGGACATAGGCTATGCAGACGCCCACCATATACATTTAGTAAAAGAACCGTGCCAGCAAAGTAGTCCCTTGTGGGCGTGTCTGCGTTGTGCTGTGGGCGTGTGCTGGGGGCGTGACAAACGCTGGGGGCTTTTGGTACGTTCCGCCCTTCATGCCATGTCTCATATTGTGTGCTAATCCCACCCTGCTCCCTTTAAATTCCCCTGCACCCCATAATCATAACCCACCCTTCCTCCTTAAAATACCCCAACACCCTTAAACACTAACCCATCTTAACCCTATAAATATACCCTGTACCCCAAACCCCAAATCTATCCCTAAACCCTAAAAATACCCCTGTACCTCAAAACCCAAACCTACCCCTGAATCCTAAAAATACCCCTGTACCCCAAAACCCAACCCTAGCCCTGAACCCTAAAAATACCACTGTACCCCAAAGCCACCCCTGAACCCTAAAGTACCCCTGTACCCCAAAACCAGCCCTGAACCCTTAAAATACCCCTGTAACCCAAACCTACCCCATAACCCTTAAAATACCCCTGTACCCCAAAGCCCAAACCTAGTCCTGAACCCTAAAAATAACCCTGTACCCCAAAACCCAAACCTACCCCTGAACCCTAAAATACCCCTGTACCCCCAAACCTTGCCCTGAACCCTAAAAATACCCCTGTACCCCAAAACCCAAACCTAGCCCTGACCCCTTAAAATACCCATGTACCCCAAAACCCAAACCTAGCCCTGAACCCTTAAAACAACCCTGTACCCCAAAACCCAAACCTACCCCTGAACCCTAAAAATACCCCTATACCCCAAAACCCAAACCTAGCCCTGAACCCTAAAAATACCCCTGTACCCTAAAACCCATACCTATCCCTAAACCCTAAAACTAACCCTGTACCCCGTAACCAAAACTATATCTGAACCCTTAAAATACCCAAACACCCCAAAACATATACCTCAGTACCCCAAAACATATACCCCTATGCCCATACTTACCATATCCAAACATTAAAAAAAACATGCTTTTTTCATTCATGCAAGTTGCGGAATAATGGGTGTTTACCCTCCCCCGGTAAGTACATTGGTGGCACGGCGGCTCACATCTCCAGCAACATACTCATATTTTTTCACCCACCATTTGAAAAATGCACAGGTCTCTCTCATTGATGGCCAGCACTGACATACACTTTTAGACACACCTTCCGCCACAAGTTCTAGAATTGCGAACATGTGAGCTGGGGAGCTACGTTCGAATCTCGGCATCAGCTCAACATCCTGTGATTCCAGGCAAATCGCTTTGTCTCCCCATGCCTACCACAAATGAATGTGTTCTTCTGTAATGTAAATTGTGCTCATGCCATGTTGTCGAGTTTGCGCTATATAATATTGCAAGGAAAAATAAAGTAGGGAAACTCGAGTTCACACACTACTGAATGTGCACTCTTAAGTGCATCAGCAGTGCACTGTGAATCGGAGCGTTTCACAGGCCTGTCACAGATAAGAAATGCTATCAAAACGAAATCCTACAAAACAATATACTACTGCCCGGCAGCAATTCATACTCTGACACCGTCGGACGGGCTGCTAGTTATAAATAAAGTAATCCTGCTGTACATTATTAGGATATTTCCAGCCACCTTGTAGTTCCATGACCTTGTAAAAGTACTTGGCTTTCGGCCTCATTCTTCTATATGGTCAGATAACTCTTAGTTGATTTGCAATATCCTTATTATGTACGGTGGGGGTACTTTATCCCATACATACTGAGTACATTTTTAAAGGCTATCAAAAAGTAATTTCCCGAACTCCAATTCCCGGAGTTGATCAGGAATTTATATTTCTAACAAATGCCATAGGGATTGGGCATTCTAGATACACTTCCCTGGGACAATCTTGTCCCAGTTTGAGAAATAGGAACAATTCCGAGACTGATTTTAATGGATGTTTAAACACGTTGTGCCTTTTTGATACCATACGCGCTGGAGGAATGTTGGGTGCTTTACTCTGTAAAATTGTATGTACTGCAAGCGTATTTACAAATATGAGTTGCTGATATTTATATGACGAAGTTGCAAATGTTAAAAACAACAATCATTCTAATATGGGGCCTCTGCAACTACATTATTATCACCTTGTTCCCCTGCTTTAACAGTTATTCCTGGATGTCTCTGATTCTTAACCTGTAAATATGGGCCTGCCCAATTTGCCCTCAAACGGGTATATTTGCCAGTTCCATTCTTGCCTTCCACCAGTGTGACTCCAGAGCAGGTCACATTCTGTTTCTCTTTATATTTTTGGTGTTTGTCATACTCTGTTCTCCTCTTCCTTCAGCAGATGTAAGTTATTGTGCAGCACTTAGTCATGCCACTGACTATTTACTGCATATGACCCACATAGTTTATACATCTCCTGTGTGGGCAGTTGTTCTCCAGCACATGCTGCTATGTATGTGCTAGAATCAGAACGACGAACCTTCTGAACGATAACGCATGCATGTAGAGCAAGGGCGACCATTTCCCACTGGTGATGTTAAATTCCATCATCAAAGAGTGCAAGTACGGCAGTTTGGACTCTGGACACAGCATTTGAGCACTGTTCTTGTCAGTAATGCTGTGAGTGATCATGTCGGGGGAAATCCTCCTTTATGGCGGTCCTCCTTACTGGCGCTACACAAATGGTGCACATAATCTCCTCTTCCCCAGGCACATGAGAGCTTCTTTCAGTCAGGTCTTTGGAAGGGGTATGAAGCATCTGGGACCTGATGGGCCTTCACTGTTGTCTCCTCCAGGCACTTCTTTGCACTTGCAGGTTGAGCTACATTTGCAAGATGAGATTAAGGGAGGCCCATTTCCTCATGTGAGTGTACTCCATGCAAGCCCCAACCTGAAGAGACTTGTTCTGCTCATGACTTCTAGTGGCTGATTCTGCTCCCACTCAGTGCAGGAGGCCGTTTAGAAAGTGAAAGCTGCCACTTCAACAAAGAGTTCCACTGCACGTGGAAGCGACCTGTCTTCATAGTACTCCATTGCAATCCTGATTTCACTCCTCCCTCAAGGAATAGGAGGGAATCAAAGAAGTGCAGGTACTCGAAGTAGAATTCCTCTCTGTGCTGCATTTCAGTTTTGACGCCCATGAGAAATCTTGCAGCTGCAAATCTGAGGCAGCATTGCGCACAGGGAACATTACAAGGCCTTCCTCACTTCTGCACTCGATTCTAGAGGAACAGGACTTTTCACCAGATTCCCTAGTGCAGTCCCAGGCTCTGAGCCCTTTGAGTCTAGGCCAGTACCAGAGGTTAATTTGCCCAGGACTGCATCATTTCAGCCTGTGGGTCTAGCAGAGCAATGGGTCTCCTGCTGGGTAAGTCCAGGTGTGCTTAATGCAGCCATTCCATTACAAAGCAAGTTGTTATAGACCCGTTTTCTGAAACCCCGTGTGGCGTCCTTTTTACCTACGAGGACGAAAGTTTACTTTTAAACATGAGTCTTCAGAAATCTGATAAGGGGCACAGTGCATGGATCTTTCTATCAGGGCCTTGTGCACGTTTGGGCTTATATATTGTATGGCAGAGTGTTTCAATTAAGATAGGGGATTGTGCTGGGGTTGGGAACTGAGGTGAGGGGTGCCTGTTGTATTTTAATGCATACGAGCTGGCTATGCAAGTCTGAGTAGGCTAGGTTCATTCACTATAAGGATTATTCAGAGTTTTTCTTGTCTTGGGATGAGCTTGATGTTGGTGTAGATGCTCGAAGTAGATGTTAGTCTAAGAACATTTGGGTATGTATAATAACCATGTGAAGGCTAAATTATAATTTGGTATTTGAAACTTCACAATATCCAAAAGAAGTTATTCCTAGAGATTCACTTGACAAGAACCGAGCACAATATCTTGTGAAAGAGATGGATTTCCTCATTATATATCAATTTATATATCAATTCTTAAAAGGTGGAGGGAAATGTGTGTACAATATGAGGTGAGTGAGGAGTGTCAACATTGGCATGGGACCATCATTCTCATGTACATAGGTTGTGTACCAGAGTTGACCAGCTGGTGATCACAAACACTGACAAAATGAAAGCACTACAGGCCACACATTTTGTCAGATTAGTCTTCCCTTTTCTGTGTTCTCAGAACGGGCTAGGTTGACTACACTGGATCACTGTGGCACCTACAGGCTTGCACTTTGTGGGAGATAAAGAATAATATATAGCTGCAGAAAGACTGGTGTACTGCCTTCAAATGAAACTTGATAAAAATCATATTCACACATACATACAAATTAACTACATAGAATTAAGTTCTTATTTTCTGATGACTACTTCTAAGTGCAGATTCCTCACTTTATGAATTGCCTCAGGCACCAAACTGTATTTGGACCTTTTTCAGCAGTTACTCCCAGACACCTGTAAGTGGAACCATAGACTGCGCAGCAGCTTTGCATCACCTCTAGATGTGACAACATGGAGTCATTTATAGATGCTACCCCTACGCACTGACATCAGTTGCTTTCTTGACATGGACTCAGAGCTTTGCTCTAGAATATTTTGTCAGTGTGTTACTGACTCTACAATGTTATTTGAAGCCAGTGTGCTAGGACAATCTCTCATCTGGCGACCACAAGCTTCAAACCATGCCACAAGTGCAGGAAGCAGGTGTCTGTTGCAGACCCACATGACTTCTACCTATTCTGTCTAGAGTCCAAGCATGACTCATAGCCCTAAGACAAATGATCCCTAAGGCACCTGAAAAACATCAGGAGGCACGAGCCAAAGCTATATGATGCCAAGCACAAAAAGCAGCACAACTCTTCTAAGTTCCGGGTCGGCTCCAAGTAAGCCTAAGTCTCGCCATAAGCATAAGAAGCCCAGACAATCTCTTTCTTCTTCCCGTCATTCCTGATCCAAGGTAGAAGTGGCACAGCTGCCACTCAGATGATCTGGCTTTAACTCCCACGTTTGACTCCCAGCCTATCTTGAAGCTGATCCCTCTGCACCTGAGATTTCCTTGCCGTTATCGACCCACAGCAGGTAGAGACCTTAATTTAGCCATGCTGCAACACTATCGATGATTGCTGATCCCTCTGGAGTGTGCTCAGGCCCCCAATCGGACTTCCTCCAGCACAGCCTGCCTCTATATAAACTGACCCAGCTGAACCCATTTCAGCACTAGCTCATACTGTTCCATCTGTGCCATAGATCCCATTGGCTCAGACGGCTCCAACATGTTCTTGGTTGCTGGAGCTCCAATTCCAGACCCATCCCAATGCCTGTTTTATTTCTAGAGCCACCTTCGGCCCATGTTTAAGTGCTGTTTTAGTGTGAAATACCTAAAGTGACGATTCTGGCCTGGGACAACACCCAGGCAGGGCCACTACCTCGACTTCAGTATTACTAGAGGCTAGAGACTTTATATGAATCCGTTTCTGACACTGTCCAGGACCTTCAAAAATATGCATCATGGTGAAAAGGATGACAAGTAAGCAGATAATATACTCCCCTCTCATTACACCATTGTGGGCCTGTATTTAGACTTGGAAAATTCTTGTGACCTGGCTACTTCATCTGTGAAGTAGTTGGACTCCTCACTAGGACATCTGACAGAGGAGAGTACCTCTTGCAGTAGCAGTGGTAGTCAGCAGGGAAGTGTTAGACCTCCAGTTGCCCACTTAGAACCGAAGACAGATCTACTAATTGAGATCTTGCAACCCAGGTTCGCCTTTTAAAGACGCTCTATCTGACAGAGACTTCTAGCTGCAGATTCCTTACCTTAGAATTATCCTCAGACGTCAGACTGGGTCCAGACATTTTTCTAGTAGTATCCTGGGCCACCAGTAGGTGATGCAGTTCTGCTCCGCATTGCGTCAAGGTCGTCGTCTGTGCCGGAAGTAACGTGCGTAGTGCCTATCTAGGTACCACCTCGGTATGTTAACATCTGTTCTTTCTTTTCTTCGCTAGATAGCGCTTATTCGGTCCGGTCACTTTTTGACTGGCTTTTTGTTATTTTTTTTCGACCTTTCTGAGATCTACTCCTTGTTTGTAGGTATGTCACATAAGAAACAAGCTGATTTCAAGCCATGTGGGGCCTGTCACAGGTAGATGTCTGTGGCAGCCCCCCACTTGGTGTGTTTGTGGTTCTTGGAGCGGGGCCATGACTCCAAGGCTTGGGATGACTACCAAGCCATGCACCCCAAGGCGTTTAAGAAGTACTCCCTCAACCTCCTCGCCGCCCAACGTCGGTCAGCTCCAAAATGTTCGATGTCCCATTCCCTTAGGCTATCCCGAAAATTGTAGTTGCACTCAAAATTGTCAGGTAAGACCCACAAACATAAGAAGACCAAGAAGTCAAGGTCTTCTGACGAGACGCGGGAGCATCGGCAGTCCGGGCCCACGAGTCAGCGGAACCTGAATCCAGACCCCAAGGATCCCTTGCTGAATGGGAGGCTGTTGATGTGACAATATTTAAAAAATGAAAAATCAAATATATGAAATATATTAAAAGAAAACATGTTATAAATTAATCACATATAACAAAAACCTAGAAATAATATATGAATGAAACTAATAAATACATTAATAAAAATAATTATTTTAAACTAGAAAATATTTACAAATAAAAAAATAATTAATACATAAATGTATTTATTTTATTTCCTACCCTATAACACAACACCAATAACAAAACACTTAAAAATTTTTATTTAAATGTACTTCCATAATTCACATAATTAATAATCAGTAAAAATAATATTAACAAAAACAAATAAACTTTAATTGACTAAACACATTTTAACAGTATAATATCCACAACACACACCTAAATTAAACTATAAAATAATAAAACACAATAAAAATTTATTTTTAAATTAAAAACTATTAACTAATAATAAAGTAATTAAAATGTATTCAATACCCACTATTCACCCCTTCAGAAGTAAAAACAACACACACAAAAATAAACAATTAACCAAAATAAATATCAAATAATTAAAATGAACTAACAACTATATATTAATTAAATACAAATTACTTCCCACACTTTACTCCTATAAACACAACAAACTGCTTAAAATTAATTACACAATTACCATAAATAATTACCAATGAATTAAAATTAACATCTAAATAATTATTCATCAATTAAAAATACATTTCTTCCCACCCTTTACACCTACGAACACCACAACACACACCTAAAATTAATTGCTCAATTACCATAATGAATTACCTATTAACTAATCAAAAATCAACAACCAATTATTAATTCATAAATGAAAAATAAATTACTTCCCACCCTTTACACCTATAAACACCACAGCACACACCTAAAATGTATTACACAATTACCATAATTATTTACCAATTAATTAAATGTAACAACCAATTATTAATTAATTAATAATAAATTACTTTACACATTTAACACCATAACATCTCAATTAAACAAATAAAAAATAATCAATACATTTAATATAATGAAATTACTTCCTACCCGATTTCCCTATACACCCACAACCAGCTACGGAACTAAAAACGCAAAATTTAAAGTTTAGTTTTTTATAACTACTAAAAAGTTAGCACAAATTAAAAATACAAATAATTATTATACAAAAAATATACATCACATACATATAAAACATACTAAAATACATAACATTAATAAAAAACGATATTTTTAACAACTATATTTTTGAAAACGATATTAAACACTTCGATATTTTTAAAATTGATATTACATAGTCTATATTCTTGACCACACGATATTAGTGACCCTTTCACCCAGCCTACCACTGTAATCAATGAACACGTGACATTTTGGCTGTTATTCCCATATGATATGGGACTTGGTTGCGCAAGTGCTGGTTATGGTCTCACGGAAGGCCCCAGCCATACTCACTCAGGCTACTGAGGACCGGTGAAATGCAGCGCATTTTCCTATAAGGTGTAGGCTCGATAAAATCGACTCGCTGGACAGAGAGATTTCCTTGTCAGTAGTCTTGGCCTTGCTAAGACAACTGTTTATTTTAGGTAATTTCCTGTTTTCGCTCTTGGACGTGCCTTTCGATGGCTCTTGCCATCTTTGGAGAGAAAGCAATTCAGTGCTACAGTGCTCTAAGGACAGCAGAGTAACAGCCAGGTCCTTGGGCTTGTCTATTTCACCTTGTCAACTCCTGTACGCCTTCCACCTCTCTTTCGTGGCCAAGGATGGGGTCTCCAACTGCGCTCTTACCTTCCCAACCACCATGCCCAAAAGGCTTCCCAGCTATTTCGTGGCCTATGGCGAGGGTCCCGCAGACAGCATCTGTCAAGTGGCAAGTGATTTATTCAGTCCACCACTCCCTTGGCAGCCGCTGCCTCCAAGTCTGTTTAGTTTGCCCTCAGACTGCCATGGGCATCCAGAGGGAGGCATGATTCACCATCTCCTGCCCCACTTGCGGTCAGTGAGATCAGACTGCTGGGTGCTCCAGATCGTTCAAGGGGGCTACTCCCTCTCCTTTGTGACTACCTCACCGCCAATGCCACCCACATGACGGAGGACCAGCTCTTCTTGCTCCATCAAGAAGTGCAGGCTCTCTTGGCCAAAGGAGATATAGAGAGGGTGCCTGCATCAGAAGTAGGTTGTGGTTGTTATTCCTGCTTCTTTCTGATGCCAAAGAAGGATCGAACAATTTGTTCTATCCTAGATTGGCACCTTCTCAGCCTGTTCTTTAGGAAAGAGAAATTTAAAATGCTTACACTCGCCCACGTTTTGTCTACCCTCGACCTGGGAGACTGGATGGTAGCATTGGACTTACATTATGCGTATTTCCACATCCCTATCCTGCCTGCCCTTAGACATTATCTGTGGTTCTTTGTGGGCCATGAGCACTTTCAGTTTGCTGTGCTCCCCTACGGCCTTACCAGCGCCCGCGGGTGTTCATAAAAGTGATGGCGATAGTTGCTCTCATCTGTGGAGGTCTGTGATTCCATTCTTCCCCTACCGCTGATTGGCTGTTGAAGGTAGGCTCGCCCCATGCAGTTGTCTCCCACCATCAGACTACAACGAACGTTCTGCATTTGCTTGAGTTCACTATCAACGTGCCAAAGTCATACCTGACTCACTCTCAGATGTTTCTTTTCATCTAAGCCGTTCTAGACACATTCACTTTTTGGGCTTACCCTCCTGAGTGGTGACTCCAGGATATTCAGGCTATGATTCTGGTGTTTCAGCCTCTATCCCGGATTTCGGTGAGACTAACCTGACTCTGAGGCTACTGGACCTCATTGCCTCCTACATCCTACTTGTTACTCAAGCCTGATGGCATACGCGGGCTCTGCAATGGAACCTGAAGTACCAGTGGGCGCAGTATCGGGGAAATCTCTCCAACATGATTCAGCTCTCGCAGTAGTATTGCAAAATATCTGCAGTGGTGGCTAACGAACTGCGATTGGGTTGGTGACAGACCCCTCTCCCTTCCCCACCTGAAGCTGACTGTAGTGACAGATGCATCACTCCTGGGCTGGGGCGGCCACTTGGCAGAGGGAAAGATCAGAGACCTCTGGTCTCCGGCAGAGTTTGAGCACCACATCAACCTGCTGGAGCTCAGGGAGGTTCACTTGGCGCCAAAACCTTTCTTCCTTCCATTAGATGAAGACTGGTGCAGATTTTCATGGACAATTCCACTGCCCTGTGGTATTGCAACAAATAGTGCAGGTGAGGATGTGGACCCTTTATCAAGAGGCCCTGCGTGTCTGGACATGGCTGCATCTTCAGGGGGTTTCTCTGGTGGACGGACTCTCTGATCACCAGAGCAGACAAACTCAGCTGCCGATGCCTAGTGGATCACGAATGGCTTCTCCATCTGGAGGTGGTGCAAGCTCTCTTTCAGCAGTGGGAGAGCCTTGGTTAGATCTGTTTGACATCGCAGAAAATGCTCAATGTCAGCAATTTTGTGCACTGGAGTTTCCAAGGTGACTCGCTTGTAGATGCTTTTCATCTTGAGTGGAGCTCGGGCCTCCTGTATGCCTTTCGCCAATACCACTCCTGCCCAGAGTTCTCAAGAAAATCATGACTGACCCGGCCCAAGTTATTCTTGTGGCTTCGGATTGAGCACGGAGAGTCTGGTAACTAGCTATTGAGCGTGACCATCAGTACTCCAGTCAGGCTGCTTCTTCGAGAGGATCTCCTGTCTCAGCAAACGGGGAGGGTTTTCAACCCGAATCTGCGTACTCGCCACCTTCATGAGATTGAGAAGTGACAGTTGATGGTTTTGACCTTCCTCCCTTAGTCTGTAACATTATTCTGACAGCCAGGGATTTGCATTATCTTTGAGCCAGCAGGGCTCTGCTCATGGCACAGTTAATGGTTACCTTTCTGCCATTTCGGCATTTTTTGCGGATGCCAGGCAGCCCTCTCTTTTAGTCCCCCATAATGGCTAGGTTACTTAAAAGCCTGCAACATATGTTTCTCCCACACCATTCATAATGCCTCTGTGGGACTTCAGCTTAATTCCCTTTTTTCTCACGTGTACACTCTCCGAACCTTTCTACAGTTGCCCTTTCAGGCTCTTGACATTAAAAACTGCCTTTTTAGTGACCATAACACCAACCAGGAGGGTTAGTCAGTTACAGGCACTTTCAGCGCACCCTCCTTACATTACTTTCTATCCGGACAGTCTGGTCTTCCGAATACGTGGCTCCTTCCTTGCAAAGGTTGTGACTCCATTCCATGTGTGCCAGAACATCACCCTACCTACGTTCTTTGCTCAACCTAATCCCACCAATGAGGAGGGGAGACTCTACCATCTGTATCCAAAATGAGCGTCATTGCTCCACCTTGACCACATGAGAGAATACTGGGTGGATGATTAACTCTTTGTGTGCTATGTGGGAACAAAAAAGGGAGGGCAGTACAGAAGAGAACCATCACGCATGGATTGTCCTGTGCATTGAGATCTGCTATGCATTGGCCAAAATGCAGCCCTGTGAGGGCTTTAGGGCTCACTCCATCAGAAGCAAGGCTGCAACCAGTGCATTAGCGCATGGCGTCCCAGTCCTGGACATCTGCCAGGCAGCAGCATAGGCATCACTGCACATGTTAAACAAGCACTATTCCCTGGACAGTCAGGTGCCCTGTGAAGAGCACTTTGCCGGTTCAGCCCTGCAGGACTTTCTTATCTCATTGGTTTCCCTGTCCCACTTCCGGAGATGAATTGCTTCTGTATCTATTCTTAGGTAAGGAATCTGCAGCTATAAGTCTCTATCAGATGAAAAAGTTACTTACCTTTGGTAACGCCTTATCTCGTAAAGACTCTATCTAGCCACAGATTCCTTACTGACCCTCCCCATCCTCCCTGCTTGGCGAAACAATTACGATGTAAGCAACACTCTTTCATGGGCCTTAGTTTGTCACACCAGTGGTCAGTGCTGATCGAGGTTCGGTGCCCCTGGTTTGGAAAGTCACAAAAGTAACATAAGTCAGCACGCCACGGTGGCATCTATATAGGTACCATGCAGGTCACTTGCGGCACGCATGATGGCACGTGGAGTTGAACAGTGTCACCTACCGGCGTGCTGGAGTACTGCTCTAAAGGTTTCTGGATCCAGTTTAACACCTTGGGGATAATTCTAAGGTAAAGAATATGCAACTAGTTAGAGTCTCTACTAAATAAGGCGTTACCAAAGGTAAGTAACTTATTCAACACAGGCATTGATGGCGGCCTGGTCTAAGCTGTACTCCACTCCGCCATTGAGCCACCTTATAGCGAGGCTTAATATGCCTTCTCTGAGGACAAGACTATCAGACCCTGCTTCTGATTCCTGAGAACTTGGTGGTTAAATCTTCCATCAGTGAGGTCATTTCTAATGCTTTCCTCACTGCTATGCCGGACAGAGAATCAGAGCATATTGACTATTTTGAAGAGAGGATTATCTAATCTGCCATGTTGGTATTGTATTCTCTGAATGCTGTTTGTCTGCTAGCATGCTATACATACGCCTCCTTGAATATGGGCAGTAAGATTTTGTCTCTCTTTTGCGAGAAATTCAGGAATGCTTTTGCAAAAATTATCCTGATGGACAGGATGCAGCTAAGTACATATTGAGAGCCAGTCTAGACATGACACTGTGATTCGCGCCATCAGTGCCAATGTGGTGATCCAACATCATGAATGGATGTCTCCCATAGGATGTTCTGTGGACGTGCAGGCATTCTTTATGATTTCAATTTGACTGCTCCCACTTTTTGGAGATGAAGCTGACTCTGCCTTCGAGTACTTCCGCGCTTTGGGCTTGCTCTCTCCTGCTTGACTATCCTGCCAACAATACCAGAAGTTCGGAGGACAGTCTTGGGGTTTTGCTTATCACCAGAGGCAGCGTTCACAGCCCATATAGCAGCCCTAAAATCCTTTTCATGGTGACAGAAGATGTGGCAACTGAGGCCATATCCACCAGCAAGGACAGCAGACCTCTTTGTCATCTACCTCACCTGCAGTCAAGTCACTTTCCATGCCCTATTTGTAGTCAGTCCGTAAGGTGGCAGGTTATGGTTTAATCTGCCAAGCTGGTATGTAAGTGCTGAGATCCATGAGTGTTCCTCGTTGTTCCAAATAGTTACAACCTCTAACCGTCCTGTAGTCCCACAGATGTTTCCTTTTGGTTAGTGTTGAGGTCTGAGCACGTTCAGTTGGCTGTTGGGGGCAAGCATGCTGCAGTCAGTTGCGGACTACGTGCAGCCAACTACCTCCCTGCTGTCCTCAATAAAGGAGCGAATCTGATCTACACCTGATGTAGGGGAACGGATACACGCACTACCGAGACCTTTCTGTCCCTGAATTGAGTTTGGAGCATTTAGGTTACGTTCTTGATGTTTCAGCTTTCTCCTCTATTCTTGCATGGGTAGTTCGGAGGCTTATTGGCCTCCTTGCCATACTTGTCAGTAAATGCAGGCTGTTTAGTGGAATCTGCCCTGCAATGGGCACATCCTCTTGGACATTATATGAATCTCTGACAACATGCATATCTCGTACGAGGCAGCCCTGGACCATCATCTACAGCTGACAAAAGCAGGTCATTCTCCCTACCCCCACCCAGTGCCCACAGTAGTTATGGATGCATCGCTCCTGGAATGGGGATGTCACCTGATTTAGGAACCTTTGATCTCCTGTAGAGTAGAGGCACCATATCAATTTTCTGAATCTGTGTGCTATTTGGCTCTACATGCCTTTCTCCCATCTATAAGAGCAAAGCCAGTACAGACAAAACGCCATGTTGTACTGCAACAAGCAGAGCAGTGTGGGGTCACAGGCACTATCCTAGGAAGTGCTCCGCTGAACTCCAAGAGATCTCTCAGCTGGGCTATCATTTGGCAGGCTCACAAAGTGCTAGGACGGACGACCTCAGCTAATGTCATCTGGTGGTCCATGAATGGCGCTGTACCTGGAGGTGGTTCAAGACGTCTTTGCCCGGTTGAGGTGCCTTGAGTAGATCTTTGAGCTACGACTGAAAATGCGCAGTGTCATGACTACTGCTTGCTGGAGTTTCTACATCAAGGCTTCCTGAGAGACCCATTCCACCTTCAGTGGGACTGCAGTCTTCTGTATGCTTTTTCACGACTGCCTCTTCTCCCCCGAGCTCTGAAGGAGTACAGGAGAGACTGAGCTCAGGCTCATCCTGATGGCCCTATATTGGGCCTGGGGAGTATGGTACTTAGAGCTGCTCAGCCTAAGCATTTGCCCTCTATTCCCTCTACCTCTTTGGTAAGACCTCCTTTCTTATCAACAAGGTAAGGTTTTGCACCTGATCCTCTACAACCAATACTTCCATGTATGGACATTGAGCGGAACCGACTGAGAGGGTTTGAGCCCACAGATGTGCTAGACATATTCCTGGTGGTTTGGCCTCATTTATCAAATTGCTTTATTCTGGTTGTTGGGCGAAGTTTGTGGTCTAATGTAAGGGCCATTAGGTTTGGGCCAAGCCAAGGTTCTAGGCCAAGCTCTCTGACGTTAGTTTTATCAATGACCCAGCAAGGCTTTGAAGTGGGCACTATTGAAGGGTATTTTTCAGTTCTTTCAGCCTTTTAATATTTGCCTGACAACCCTCCTTGTTAAAGACACAGGCTGTGATGCAGTTTTTTAAAGGGCGAACATGTTTTCTCTGTCTGGCCACAGAGGGACCGTAATTTGACCCTCACTTTTTTCTGTGCAGGGCATTTAAGCCTACGCAAAGATATTCCCCGAGGTTGCTGACCATTGAGACTAATTTTTGCAATTACTGCCGTGTGCCATGTCAGTGAGCTGCAGGTGCTATCAGTACAACCGCCATATTCCAACTTTTTTCCTGACAAAATGATGCTTCAGACTCAGGCTTTTTTTCTACCGAACGTGGCATTGCCCTTCCCTGCGAGCCCTTAGTTTTTACATAGAGCAGATTAAGGAGTCCTGCGTGGACGACCGCCTTATTGTTGGATTCACTGATGCTTAGAAAGAAATGGCAGTTAAGAAACAAACCTTGTCCAGATGGATCAGCATGTGCATAAAAATGTGTTATCAACTCGCTAAGAACGAGCCTCCTGAGGACCTTCAGGCTATTTCCACCACATCCGTGGCCGCCACTATGGCATTAGCAAGAGGTGTTGGTCATCTGCCACCTGCTACAATGGTGTCTGTCCACCCCATCACCAGGCATTACTTTTGCAATGCTAAGGGCTATTTCACCTTCTCAATCCTGCAGGACTTCCTGGTTTAAGTCCACTCCTCAGACCCTCCACCATTTGAGAGATGCTGCTTTGGTACCTACTCAAAAGATGAGGAATCTGCTGTTAGAAATATCCATCAGAAAGACTTGGTAATGTTCTTTCTGATGGATAATGTATCTAACCGCACATTCCTCACTCCCCTCCCTCCCCCCCATTCTGTGAGTGGATTTTTATGGTTCTCAAAAGGTCTAAAGTTAGGTTTAGTATACTGTCATACTTACAATCCATCACTGTAGATCAGCGTTTGAGGATAAAGAAAAGCTTTAAAACAAAACTTAAGTCAGTGCACAGGACTGGCTCTTCTATATGGTTTTCCTGTTGTCACTTCCAGAGGTGAAATAAAACTGTGGCAGAGGCTGATGGCGTTACCTACTGGCTTGTGTGAGTAGTTGCTGAAGACATTTCAGAGACAGTGTGGCATCTAGGGGAATCCAAAAGGTGAGAAATGTGAGGTTGAATAGACTATCTACCAGAAAGCGCATTACCGAAGGTACGTATACGTAACATGTTTTTTTGTAGATTATCTAATATGAAAGTTCCGAAATCAAAAACACCATCTGTATTTTGACTTTGGCAATCTATTATAAACATTCCTCTGGGTTTTTTTTTTTTTGTTTTTTTTTAAAACCTTTATTTACGCAAAATTGTACACCGCTATTTAGCCGAACATCCCAGGGGCACCGCAGCACATTAAAGACATAGAATCACGGCATACATCGATCATATTGCCGGATAAGTGAGGTTTAATTTTACTTTTAACTCAGGATGACATCAAGAACGGAAAAAGCTCCAATATAGCGAAAAGGAGGTGGGAATCAGGTGCCGAGCCGCAAGAAATAGTCATATCATGGGCAAGCCAAACAATAAGTCCTGCAGAATGAAGGCGACCACCAGGAAGACCTGGGCAACGCAGCAGAGATATAGGATATACATGCATACAATTACTACAAGCATCAATTAGGCGCCCGCCCAGTTACACCAATAATGCAGCAACAGCTAGGACACAGATTACGAAAAATCTGTGAAAACTCAGGGAATAACCCAGCCGGCTGATCCCAAACCCAGAAAAAGAAGAAAGTAAAAGGAAAACCAGAAGAGCGAAGAAAAAAGGCCATAGAAACAAATTAGGAATAAAAAAGAAAACCCCTCCCTCAACCCCCCACCCTGCACAACTGTAGATGGCTACGGCCTACCCCCCTTTAGCAGCGTG
Source organism: Lissotriton helveticus (assembly GCF_964261635.1). Lineage (NCBI taxonomy): Eukaryota > Metazoa > Chordata > Amphibia > Caudata > Salamandridae > Lissotriton > Lissotriton helveticus. The sequence continues at coordinate 420,247,750 of NC_136063.1, read as the reverse complement.
CCTGTCGCCCAGTGCCTAATCCCGAAATATAGAAGAGAAGTTAATAAAAAAGGAAGAAAGAAAGCGGAGGAGGAGAAAAATCAGTATGGCAACACCCAATCATCCATCCCCGGAGCCCAGAACCACAAAGTCAACACAGAAGCGAAAGCAGTGGCAGTCAAAACAGATCGCGCCCCTCGTAGTCACCAGGTAAACCAACACCATCAATCAATGAAGCAGACTCAGCCCTGTCCCGTGCGCTCGATCGCACCAGTTGAGTACATCCAACCAGCCACCATGATGAGGAATGTGGGCGACAAGGAGAGGCCAGTGGGTTGTTTTCCGACATCCGCCGCAAGCAACAGTGTGATGTGAAGGGCGTCAAATGAAAGCTCCACGAACAGCACCAGTCCCCAATACCTAGCGACAGCCGATAGTTCCGTTGTCATCGCGGGAGACTGGCCCTCCAAAGCCGCCACATCCACTGGGAAGAACTCGGCAGACCGCTCAAGTGTAGGGTGTGGCATAACGTCCTGAGCGCGCGGATAGTCAAGCAAGGCGTGTCTGGTTACGGGAGTAATGGCCTCCAATTTGCGTCTCAGATCACGAGCACTGCAGATCATGGCGCCACGAAGGGCACCGAGGGCAATCAGTACATCCCGGACCCCTGGCGACGTCCCAGGAGCACAGTCCACGGCGCTCATCCCTTCCATAGGCTCTACAGCAGGTTCCGCCATGTTAGTCAGGGCGTCACTGACCCACACATCTGATCGGGCATCCTCTCGCCCCCCATCAGAGCACAAGTGAGTCACAATTGCGAAGGTGGCAAACTCCATGATGTTTACAGAAAAGGACACGAAGGCAGCCTCAGCGGTGTCAGGGTCTCAATCACACACCAGTGCCCTCAAGTCTCAAAACACCGACCCCTCGGCGAACAAAATGGCGCTCAGACGTACCTCGGGAGAAATGCAGGGAACGGCCGAGCCATGCACAGACGAAAAGTCCCAAATGAAGTGTAATCCCCCGGTTCCTCAACGCGCTACCGGCCCGCAACCCACTAGGTGGACCGGAGATCGCAGCAAGAGGCAAACGTGACTGGCGGATCTCTCCGGGCAGCCGGCTCCTCCCCGTCACAGGCAATCACCACCAGGATAGCGGGGGCCGGCCGTTCCTCGCACGCAAAACCCCGGATCAGCAGCTACGGAGGGCCTGATAGGAGGCGAGAGCATATCTCCGGATCTACGGCTGATGGAGAGGTCGGGAGCACATCACCGAGCACCGCCACACTTCCCCTCCATAGGAATGCGGCTCGGGGTCAGGATAGGATGCAGGATCAGTGCACAAAGCAACAAGGTCGGCGGAGCCGAGTGCCTAGGCGGCCATCTCGGTCTCCGGCTTGGCTCCTCCCCCGTCCTCTGGGGTTTTGAGTTATTATATTTATTTTCCATTTTTGTTTATATTTGAAAGTTATTTGTATTTAGCTAATGTAATGTATGGGTTATGAATGCACACATGCGACTATCCTGTTCGCTCATTCTCATAATCCTGTCCTCCAAACCGTGCCTTTCTAATTAGCTTTCACAGTCATTCTATTTTTTTTCTCTCCAACCAAGCACGTGCTGTTAAAAAGCACTATTGATTCATCCGAAATATTTGATGACTAATTTACTAATTTCTACCTTGTAACTTTGTAACACAACAGTTTACGAAGACGTGTCTAAAGATTTCAATTTTCCAGGTAGTAATTGCATTCTGTCTCCTCCTTTTTTTTTTTTTTTTTTTTAAATTTTTATTGCAGAGTTCAATGCAAGTTATACAACATATTTGCAAGAAGTTGTCGCGGGACCTCAAATTCCTTCGCTCTTTCCTATCATTGCATACACAGCCTTACAACCCGCATCCCGGAGGCCGGGCGGCGATTCAGTTTTAAGAACACTCTACCAATCTTTTGGCGCAGTAGTTCCCAACGGTCCACCTCTCTCTGCTTTTAACTTTTATTCTCCCCCCAACCTTCTTCTCCCCATCGTTCGGCAGATGGTTGCTGGGCCCTCTGCCATATCTGAGTTAATACACCCTCCCCCCCCTCCCCCCCGGTGTCTACGCCCGCGCCCGGTGTATGTGTACCCTAGTGTGTTGGTGGTCTCAGGAGTCTGGAGTCGATTAATGGGTGTGTGTGTCCGGTGTTAGTGCTGGGACTAGAACCACCTCCCCTGGAGCCCCGGGGTCTACAGCTTCCTCCTCCTCCTCACTCTCCACTGTACTGTCCCTAAGAGCCTGGACCATGATTTCCCACGCTAGTGCTGCTTCCTGGGCTTTCTTATCCGACTTACGTCGAGCCAGTTGGTACCTAATTGTGCTCTCTGCTGCAGCCCATTTCAGAAATTCGTTCAGCCATTTCCGGTGCGTCGGCGCTGCCTTTGATTTCCATCCCTTGGTGAGCTCCCTCTTCGCGATAAGTAGGCCCATGTCTATAAATTTACTTGACAGTTTGGTTTTGCGTGTGTGTGGAAACCAGTGTAAGAGCGCCACCGCACTGTCATATTGCAGTTCTCTATCTGTCACCACGTTCAGGGTGTCCCCCACTTCCCTCCAGTTGTCTTGCAACTGTGGGCAGCCTCTCAGCATGTGTAATAAGTCAGCACCTAGTAGCGCACATCTGGGGCATGCTGCGTCCTCAGCGCCAAAGTATCGTGCAATTTTATTCGGGGTGAGGTAGGCCCTATGGAGAATGTAAAGATGTATCAGTTGGAAGCGGGCATTTCTGGTGCTTTTCCTGGCTCTCTGAACCAATTGGGACCACGTTGTATCTGGGATGTCTTTCTGTAGGTCTGTCTCCCACTGTGTCTTGAGGCGTGTGAGAGGTGGCATATTCTCCGTGTGCATTCTGGAGTAAAGACACGTAACTGCCTTGAAGGTTCCTGCTGCCATCATCGTGTATTGGCACGCCAACGATGTTTTGGGTTCAACTAGGCCCTCCCCCCAATGTGCCTGTATAGTCCTCACCACAGCCGCGTGTAGTAAATAGTCCCCTCTCGGGAGATCGTATCGCTCCTGCAGAGTCTGGTAAGGTGTCAGCACCCCGTCGGTATAAAGGTCTCCCACCATCTGTAGACCAGCTTCCTCCCAAATTTGGAGGTTCGACCAGTCTCCACCATGTGGCAGCGCTGTTATCATACCTATTGGGATTTCAGGTGCGTATGGGTGCCCCGGTCCAGCTCGTTTTTGCATGCGGTTCCAACATAGTCTCAGCTTTCTTTCTTCCTGGGACAGCCCTCTGAGTATTAGTCTCTGCTGCAGAGCGATATACGGCAGCACATGGCGGGGGGTGCCAGCGTCTCTCTCTTGTTCCGGACCTCGATACACCCTTGCCACCTCCTGCGTGTAGAACTGCAGTTGTACTGCCAGGTAATAGAGCTCGAAGTCAGGGACCGCCAATCCCCCCTCGTTCTTCGGGCGAGTCAGAGTCGCCAATGCTATTCTCCGCCTGCCTGTTCCCCACAGGAAGGACACTATTCGAGACTTTAGGCGTTTGAAGATTTCTCCTGGTATCCATATAGGAAGGGTCCTGAAAAAGTACAACAATCGCGGTAGAGCCATCATTTTGAGTAGGGATACCCGGCCCGTCATGGACAGCGGGAGGGTAGCCCAGAAGGTCATGTTGCCCTGCAATGCTCGGATACATCGACCAATATTTCCGTCCAATAGGTCTGCAGGCTCGTGGTAAATATAAACCCCGAGATAGTGCAAACAGTTAGGTTCCCAGCGTAGGTTGAGGCTGGTCGATGGACACCTCTCCGCCTTCCGGAGGGGAAAGAGGCAAGTTTTTGCCCAGTTCACGTTTAAGCCTGAGACTCCTCCGAATCTCGCCAGTAGGCCTTCCGCCCCCTCCACCGCCTCTTCGGCATTATCTAAGAGTAACAGAAGATCGTCTGCGTACAATGATATATAGTGGTGGGTTCCCCCAACCTCTAATCCGCAGTAAGAATCCCCTCTTCTGGCCAATGTCGCCAATGGCTCCATCGCCAGAGCAAATAATAGGGGAGAAAGTGCGCACCCCTGCCTAGTACCCCTGTTCACCTCATATCGATCCGATATCAACGCCCCCACTCTCACCCTAGCGCCTGCCGATGCATAGAGCACCTTTGTCCATTGTATATAACCCTCGCCCAGACCAAAGCCTCGCATCACCCTGTATAGGTAGTCCCACTCTAGGCTATCGAAAGCCTTTTCTATGTCGACCGACAGCACCATAGGTGCTCTTGCGGTCTGTGGAGGATCTGCTATTAGCCTAAGCAGCCTGCGAATGTTGTGTGACGTGTTCCTAGTAGGAATAAAGCCCGATTGGTCCCTATGGATTAGACCCTGCATATTGGCTACCAGTCTAGTGGCTAGGATTGTGCTTAAGATTTTATAGTCCGCCGTCAGCATTGATAACGGCCGGTACGAAGCCGGGTCCGAACTATCTCTTCGCGGTTTTATCAGGGGAATCATGATCGCCTCGCGCAGGGGCAACTCGCCTTTCTCCTTGGCCTCATTATATACTATTCGTAGCCTTGGGGCCAGTAAATCTATATATTTTCCGTAAAACTCGATAGGCAGCCCGTCTATTCCTGGTGTTTTATTATGCGTCATTCTCTTTATGGCCCCTCTAATTTCGGTGAGGTCGATCTGGCCCCCGATGGCTTCAGCGTGTACCTTTTCCAGTTGAGGCAGCTCGATCTCGGTTAACAAGGCTTCTATCGCCTCGGTCCGAGTCTCCAAACTCTTCTCGTACAGCTTTCCGTAATACGCTCTAAAGCACTTCAATATGTCTGGTTGGGCGTTGTACACCTCCCCACCCAAACCTTTCAGGGACAATATCGGGGTACTGCCCCTACTGGGGTTGGCCAACCAGGCTAGGAGTGCCCCAGTCTTATCCCCCTCAGCGAGAGCCTTAGTCAAATAAGTTCTGTGATCAAAGCTGCGCAGGCGCTCTACCTCCACTGCCACTGCCTCTCGCGCTGCACATACCCTATCCTGTAATTCTGGGCGGGTCGGCAGAAATTTCTCTGCATCTCTCAATGTCCGTTCAGCCTTGTCTAAATCGTCTACGAGCGTCCGCCGTGCACCCGCAACTTTTCCTATACAATGATCCCTTACCACTACCTTGAGTGCATCCCATTCTGTGGCTCTGGAGGAGGCAGTCTCCTCATTCTCCGCAAAGTATTGGGAGATTCTGACTTCTAGGGCCGCGCTGAACGGCGGGTCATCCAGCGTGTCCGGTTGGAGCCGCCACGTCGGGATCAGCGCAATCCCGTTCATCCAAGCTAGCGTGAGGAGTAAGGGGTTGTGGTCTGATATCGTGCGTGCTAGATATTCAGTCCGGGCAACCATCGGCAATACCGACTGGGAGCTCAGGAACGTATCTATTCGGACGTGGAGTAGAAGGAGTAGTCCCTCTCTGCTGGGTGTTGCACTCGCCATACATCCGACAGGTCCCACTTCTCCTGCCAGTTTGATCTGTGTTTCGCCAATCTGTGTACTTGGGAAGCATGTAGTGGTGGGTTTGACCTATCTAAGGTGGTGTCCGCAATAGAGTTGAAGTCGTCCCCCCCCCATCAGCAACGGTCCAGTGAAATAGGTTGCTAACAGCCTGGATAATGTAGTGAAATATGATGCTTGCTCAGCGTTCGGTGCATAAATGCCACAGAGTGCTATTTGGCGGCCTCTGAGCAAGCCTTCGACTGCTACAAATCGTCCATTTGGGTCCACAGTGTGCCTAGTGACCTGGAAGGGAACCCCTGCCCGAATCCAAATTAGCACTCCCCTGGCAAACGCTGAATACGTGGTGTAGAACAAGTGACCCCTCCACCTCCTCTGCAGTGCAACCCCTTCCTTCTTAGTTAGGTGAGTCTCCTGCAGAAAGGCAATGTGAACCCCTCTGCGGACAAGATAGGAATGAATTTTGTGCCTCTTTGTCATTGAATTCAGCCCTCGCACATTCCAGGACACACATTTTAACGACCCCACACTACCCATTATCCTTGTGTGGTCGAGCTAGGGCCACTTCCAACAGTGACCAGACGCCAGGTGTGACACCATCCCCACCCATCCCCAACAACTGCGCTCCCAACCCTCTCTGTGCTTTGTTCCCTCCCAGCTCAGTCCCTCCCCCCTCTCCCCAGACCATGCCCTGAGTAACCCCAACTTCTCTAGGCTCCCCCCCCCCCCTAGAACAGGACCTAACTGCAAAAGAGTTACCCCCATCCAAACAAGTGAGCAATGTGCTCTCAAAACTTCTTACTCCGCAGTCTGTACTGCGGCGGCCTTATGGGCCTCTGGGCGCGTGTACTAGCTTCTGCTACGGTCAGTCGTCTCCCTATTCCCCCGCCTCTCAATATGCTTCCAGACTCACGTTAGTCCAGTCTTACGGCTGCCTGCTCAAATGAATGCGCACGCCATACTAGCCAGTCTGGCGCAGCCAGTCCCCTATGTCCTTGTTTCAGCTGCCAAAGATTTCTTCCGCGGTTTGTGGTGTGACTGTCGGACCCCTTGTGCTGTCCACTTCTCACAGTTCAGTTTCCGAGCCCGTTCTCACTTCCTCCGATATCGATTCTCTCTCCAGCGGCGTCGATGCCGCGCCCGAGACCTCCTTCACCGCCTGCAGTGCCGCTTTCCGTTCCTCCACTGTTTGAGAGTCCGTTGGTTTCTTCCGGTGTTGTCCACGTTTCCGGAGCCGCTTGGATCGTCGCACCGAGCTCTGCTGGAGCTCCTCCTCAGCTCTGAAGCTTCCGTTCCAGCCTTGTAAGTGTCCCACCAGGACCATGCCTCCGCTGGAGTGGTGAAGAACAAAGCTTTCCCATCTACTGAGATTCGGAGCCTTGCCGGGAATAAAAGCGAGTACTGCAGTCCCTCCGTGCACAGTTCTTTTTTAATAGACAGGAACGAGGCTCGGAGTTTTTGAGTTTCAAAGGTGTAATCCGGGAACAGCGTGACTTTACTGTTATCGACCTGGAATGGCTCCGCCTCTCTCGCCCACTGCAAAAGCCAGTCTCTGTCTCTGTAGTGGAGCAGTTTGATCACCACCGGTCGTGGGGGCAGACCCGGTTTCGGGGGCCTGGCAGGTACGTGGTGTGCCCGCTCCAACGTGAAGAAGGGGGATAGACCCTCCGGGGCCACCACTGTTCGCAGCCAGTCGTCTAAGTAACCCATCATGTCCGTCCCTTCTTTTTTCACCGGAAGGCCCACTAAGCGCACATTGTTCCGACGGCTGCGATTTTCCGCGTCCTCCGCCCTCCGCTCCAGTACTTGGATGCGGTCTAGGGCATCCGTAAACCTTCCTTCCCATGCTTTTTGTCCCGGCACAATGTCTCTCAGAGTGATCTCCGCTTCTTTGACCCTATCGGCTAGTTTCCCATGGTCAGCCCTCAGGAGCCCCAGGCCTGTCGATACCTGAGCAATGTCCTGGTGCAGAGCATCCTTCGTGGCTGCAATAGCTTCGAGGATTTTGTCCTGCATCAGTTGCAATTCCGATTGGGGTTGCTGCGTGTCCTCTGTAGCCTCTGTGGTCGGGCCCCCATCACCTTTTGGTCCCCGCGGCTTCCCCATCACGCCTCCGATGTACCAGCCGACCCTGCCTGGGTAATTCGAGGCAGGTGGTTCGCTCACGCGTCCTGCGTGGTCGGGGTCCCCCTGTTGGCGGTGGTTGTCGAGCTTCAGGGGCCCAGTCGCCATGGCCGTGCCTTCCTCCCTGAGGGGAGCTGCAAGGGTATCCGTGGCCTCACCCCCCAGTGATGGATCCCAGCTGTGGTCAGGTCCTCTTCTTTCGCTTGGGCCGGGCTCTCTGAGCAGCCGCCCGGGGCACCTCTCCCCCAGACCGCCTCGGCTGCTGCACCGGGCCTCCAATCGCTCACCCGCGCGATCCAGCGGGAGCTGACCCCAATGCCAGGGAGTCGTGTCGTCGCTCCAGGAGCGGAACAGTTGCGCCTCGTTGCCGACTGCCGCCTAGGCTCCACTCAGGCCCGTTGTAAGAGCGCCAGTCAGGTGGCACACTCCCAGTGTCAGGAGGCCCCGAGGCCCGTGTTCGGGTGCAGTGTACCTGGGGGCGGTGGGGCTCCCGCATGCCAGCGCTCTCCGCCCCTGGTGTGCCGCCCCCGCCGCTCAGTGTAGGGCAGAGCGCACCCCAGGGCCGAAGCAGGGCTCCGAGTTCCGCCCCGGCAGCCCCCAGGAGCGGAATAGGTGAGTGCGCCCGCAGGGCGGCCGGGTCCAGATCCAGGGCTCAAGGCGCCGCGCTCGGTTGAGCAATGTCCCGCTGGGGATGTTCGGGTCTCCCACCAGCCCCCGTAGAGTCGAGGCCGTCGGCTCCCCCGGCGAGCCCCGCGCTTCTTCCCCGCTGTTCTCTCACCTTCGGAGCTCCCAGGTGCCGTCCGGTGCCTTCGTCCCTGCACCCCAGCAGCCCCGCGGTGAAGTCCCGTCGACACTGCGGGCTCACCGGTCCCCTCTCTGCTCGCCCAAACGCCGATGCGCCATCTCCAGGGGGCTGTAGGCCCTCAAGCCGGGGCGTAAATTTTCAGGTCCCGCAGGGTCGGGATCACTCACGGTCGTACGGGCTCCGCACCGGCACCCTCAAGGCCCGCCGTCGACTGAGTGTCTCTCGGAGGCAATCCACAGTCGCTGGTCCGCAGGTTCCGCGCAGAGGCGCTTCAGGGCACAGCCGACAGCAGTCCGCAGTCCTCAGCCGCCCCACGCCGCCATTTTGTGCTTCGTCTTCCCGGGCCCTCCGCAGCCAGCAGTGCGCGTTGTGGCCGGTCTGCCGGCTAACCACCCGACCGGAGCAGGCACAGATGGGAAACGTGGAATCGACCGGAAATTCACGGGGATTCCACGTCTGGTTCCGGAGTTTATTGCGGATAAGCGGGCCGAGGGTCGGGAGCCTCACTAGGCTGGAACCGGGACCGGTGTTATCGTATGCCGCCGGAGGCTGCTGGGGCGGCGGCGACGGCTCGAGCTGGGACGGAGCTGGCATCTTGCGACGCGCTGTCTGCTGTGAGGGAATAAGATGGACCCTGATTCGACCTGCGCGCATCGGCTGAGTGAGAGCTTATTCTGTTCCTTTCTCATTGTGGAACACTGCAGGTGGGCTGTGCGGTGCTGACCCCATTTTGGCGCTTGCCTGACGATAGTGTTTAGCCCCCGTGTTTTCCCCCGCCTTGAGCCGCACATGGGACGACACTCGCTGTGGGCAGATCATCTCTAACGTGTCCGGACAAGTTCGGCGGCTTTGCCTCCTGCCTCTCGGTGCCGGCTACACCACCGCTTTCCTGTGCATCCCCTGACGAGGTGCAATGGCGGCTGGCTTTTTGGCGGTGGGGGTGAGTGTCTCCTCAACTCCTGACTGTGTCGCCCTGAGTGGAGCTGAGCGAAGCGTTGGACCGTGTGTCACGTCTCATGCCACGGGCTTGTTAGATCGACAGCCGGTGTTAACGTATGGCTCCGTTCTGGCCGCTCTTGCCGATTTAAGATCTGAATGGAAGAGGTGCTCCCGAGTGCTGTGTGGGAAGCTTGATGCTATTACACTGGCTCTGGGCAATGCGCCACTGCCCTGCTCTAATGGATGTGCTACCCTGCCTCCGCTGATCTTTGACTGGGCTATGATGCTACCACATGAGTGCGGGGAAGATCGGTCCTCCGTCGGTGGTGGTGCTTGCGTACTGCAATCCGCCTTCCTGAGCAGCGCTACAATGTCTCCCTCTCTACCGAAGCCTGCGCCCTCACCCTTGATGTCGCTACTTTCGTCTCTGACGCCGCTGCCACAGCTGCCTGTTCCCCTTGTTGCCTTTGTCTCGCTGGCTAGGATGTTCCTACACTGTACTGCATTTTATCGGGCGAAACTGGGAATTCACCTTCTCTGGGACAATGGAACTGTTTGTGACTGGCGATGTCCATTTTGTTTTGGTGCACGTCTTCTTTACCAAATGTGGCCATTTTGTTCCTTTGTTCTGACTGGGGCGTGTCTTCCTTTGGCGCCATGCTTAGGGAGCCGCCCACGAACTGGCCAGGGCTAGGGGTTTCCTTTTTACAGCTTGTGATTGAGTGGCTGGTGGGGACTCGGTCTGGGGCGCTTCCACAACACGTACTGCTGTGATATGTGATGATTCTCCCCATTTCATCCTGTGCTTGTCTCATTTTGCGGTTGCTTGTTATGTAAGGGGTAGAATTCACACTTGTGGCGGAGGAGTCCGGGAGAATTTCGATTTTGCCCTCCTCCAATCTTCTTCTGTGGTTTCTTTTTTCTTTTCTTTCTTTCTTTCGTTTCTATATTTTCGGGTTCATTATTGGGCGACAGGCACACTGCTGGGGGGGGGGGTAGGCCGTAGCCCCTGCATGCGTGTAGGGTGGGGGGTTGGTGGTGGGGATTATTATTTTTTTCGTCTTCGTTACTATGGGCCTTATTTTTCTTCTTTTTCTCGACACTTTTCTTTTCTTGTTTCTAACTTGGGTCCGCGGGTTGGTTTGTTACGGGGTGGGTAACGGTTGACATGATCTATATCAGTTGTTTAATGTTCCTGTTGCATATATCCTTGTGCCGCCATGCGAGTGAGGACTTCATTGCTTGCTGATACTTATTCCACGATGTTGCCAACTCATGTTGTCAGAGGATTGTACGGACTCCGCTTCTTTTTTTGCTCTATTTGAAAACGTTTTATATTAAGAGAAAAATCTTTAAAATTAACCTTCATTGCTCCTGTTCTCGGTAACACGATAATGTCCAGCGTAACCCTAATTGATTGTTACTTTGTGTAGATGTGCTACTGAGTCGCCGTATTGCTTGCAACATTGTATCGAATGCTATTGTGGCCGGCCGGATGGTTGTGGGCCCGTATTTGTTCTTATGCAATTTCACAATAAAGGTTTTTAAAAAAAATAATAATAATAAATAAAATATGGCGACTTAATGCGCTGAATACTGGAAATCTGTCTAGAATCTGCTGCAGGAACCTATTTGATTGTGGAGAGAGATGAAGACAGCTTTTACCCCATTGGTAGCGACTGCATGGGCGCTCACATCAAGTCTGGTGTAATTGGTTCCATTTCTAGAGTTGCTCAATAATGTTCTGAATTCAGCCGCTGGGCTGTTCCAGCCCGTGCTGAATTCTAATTCTGCATCTGATATGCGAGTACCAACTGCACTACTTCCATAGCCCCATTCTGCTGGGCACCAAGAAGAAACACCAAGCTGCCTCTGCATGGGATCATTTCATGTCATGTGTGGCTGGCCAAGCCGCATATGCATTGAGCCAGGTTGACTAGCGCGGCAGTCTGCAAGCAGCAATTGAGACCTGCTCGTTCCTTTGATAATTGATTCAGCTTCTATTTTAAATAGCCCCTTTGCTCATTATTTGGTGTTGTTTGTGTACAAGCTTCTCAAGTATAAACTTTGTGCAAGGCCCTACTGTTTGGGCTTGCTATTCAGCAGCATCCATAGGAGTTCCTGCTTTCTTATTTGCACATTACATGCTGCCCTTTTATTGGAGTCTTTACTTTTTAATGTGTTCGAGTAATGTCTCCAGAATTGGTGATATTAGCAAAATGAATCCCCACAGCTCAGTGGATATTTGCACTCGTTTCTGCTGCCTTGTATCAAATTTGTATTACAGAATAGTCTACAGCTGTTTGTTCCCATGTAAATGAGATAATATTTTACTTCTGTGCATGCTACATAATATTAAACCATGCACACAGACAAAAGGAGTTGGAGATGTGCTAAACATTTACCTCCTAAGAAATTAGACATAAAATGGGGTATATTTAGAGTTTGGTGGAGAGGGTACTTCGTAATCTTGGTGATAGATTACCCCATCCGCCAAACCAATGGTCTGGCCACCCTATTTAGGGCCAGTAGGGCCACAAGCCGCCATGATGACGATTTGTGTTAAGGTTCAGTGATCCCTGCTAGGCCGGAGGTGATCTCTAAGTTTGGCGGAGGGCAGTCCTTCAGGGTGTCAAGGTAATGTCCTCCACTGCCCTGATGGACTGTACTCTGTCGGTCAAAATCTAGATCAGGCCCTTAATGTCTTCTTGATGAAGAGTTGGAAGAGCAAGACTTCTTGTTGAGTGAGAATGACTGACTCTTAGAGGAGCCCCTTGAAAATAAATAGTTATCTTCGTGTCTTCAGAGGACTGATCCAGAAGCGTACTAATCTGGGAGCCATATACCTCGGGTCAATGAAGTAGAAGGTGGAGAAGAGCTTATTCTAAGATGAGTATGCCCCCCAAAAGCATATCCACAGGTTGCATTTTTCTTCAATATATAAACCTGCATCTGCAGTCACACAAACCACGTCAAACATTAGGTCAGAGGAGAAATGTACCCATTGCTCCCAGTCATCTGATCTCTTGTCCACATTGTCAAAGGGGGGTGGAATGGAACTTTAGAAGCCACAGCCGCCTAAAGTAAAGACTTGTTAGCACAGAATTGGCCTTCATATCTAGGTGGAAATTCTGTTCTGAAACCTTCCAGAGGATACTGTGGTCAAGAAACACGCAGATCTTTAATTACACCTCCCTTATTCACTTGATGTAGAGGGCATGTATTTATTTCTGATCCTGATTAATCATATCTTCATCATCCTGTGGGTCTACCATTGGTGTCTTTATTCCCACATCTTTCCCAGGGTGGAAGAGGACTTAAAGAAATGTAGGCACCTGAATTGAATTGAATTGCCTTGACGTCCATACCTCATACCAAGCTCAAGCAAGGAACTGGAATCATTGGGCCGTATGAATCACAATGTTTTTTTGCGATTCTCAAATAGCGATATTTTGTGAATCGCTATTTGAGAATTGCAAAACGCTATGTATGTAGGATTTGCAAATCATTTTGCGAATCCTATATATTCCTTACTTGCAAATCGCAAATTGTGATTCGCAATTAAGGAATACCTCCCCATAGGAATGAATGGGAAGACATTCTCAATTTGCGATTCTCAATTAGAGAATCGCAAATTGAGAATGCAATTTCAAGGGTGCCAGGGTGTCAAAAGGACACCCTGTTGCACCCCTGAAATGTGCATGTGTGCACATGTGGTGCACATACATGCCCTAAGGGCATGTATGTGCACCACATGGCACTTTGAAAAATGCAAAAAAGTCATTTTTTCAAAGAAATCGCAAATTACCACCAACTTGTAGTTGGTGGTAATTTGCGATTCCTTAAGGCCAAATTGCAAATTTTCTGTGCTTCTTACATTGCATTTAAGAAACCGCAATTTGCGCTTCCTTAAATGCAATCGCAAAATAGGGAATCGCAAATTTTGCGATTCCTTATTTTGCGAGGCAGTTTTTCTTTAATACATATCACTAAGCCCAATTGCGATAGCAAACACCGAAATTCTGTGAATTTCGGCATTTGTGATCGCAATTTGAAATGATACATATGGCCCACCCCATAGTCATTATCTGGGACAAAAAGAATGAAAGGGCATCCATTTGAGAGACCTTTGTTACAACTATTTACCACTGGGACTAGTGGGTAAAGACGTAGAAAAATGAAAAAACACTCACTTGCCAACAGGAAATATAATTACCCACAACCCCCCTTACTCTCGCCACAAAGTGTTTTTCTATGTCTCGGTACTTGCTACAGTACTGCACTGAGCATTTAGATAGACTCTTGGCACTGAGTTACAGAAAAAAATAGCTGACATCTAATGACTGACAGCCACCGTATCACAAACGTGAGTGACATTGCTAGCCTGCCTTGACAACTGAATGCACAGATACATGTTATATAGCATTGCAAAAACGTGTTCACCGTATGGCGGTAGCGATTGCTAGGAAAAGCACTTAGATGCAGTGTGCTTAACCGCATGCGCGCTAGCGGTTTTCCCGCTGCGCGCTAGCGGTTTTCCCGCTGCGCGCTGCGTTTAAAAAAAAGCCGCGTTACATGACGAGCTCAGCTCGTCATGAGCGTACGAGCGTCATCGCTCATGACGAGCTGAGCGCGGAAGTGGTTAATTGATGGCTGCTACCGTTGGAACTTTCTATCGTTGGCACATTTTCAATACAAAGTTGAATTATTACAAAGATAAAGCAAGCACCATAGCTCCCAAAGAGCTGGTGCGTTTGCAAGTACAAACATTCATTTAGTGAGCAAACTGGAGAGTAGATTGCTCTCTGTATCAAGAAGAGCAGCCTTGTAATCTGTTGTGTTAGCAGAAGTTCATACGTTTTGGGAGATTTATAATAATTTAGACCTTGAAAAACACCAACAACACTGTTCTGAGATGTTTCTGCTTTTTACAGTGCCCTGTGATCCTGTCTCGCATACTTCATAGTCCCAAAAATGCACAAATTACTTAAACAATGTAACTTGTGTTGCAAATATAAAACAATATTCCCGTATCCCATAACTTGGGGCTCAAATGGTGGTAGTAGAAAGGGGGCGGGGTTACGAAGTGCAGAGCCAAGAGGGGTGGACTCTGACAGTCAGCTTATTGAAAAAAAAAATTTAACTGCCCGAATGAAATGGCAACAAGGACAAATGTGATAGTAAATCTGTTTCAACTTAACTCAAAAGCCTGCATTTTAAAATATCTTGTCGGGTTAAGGCACTGGCAGCACTACTGAATATGTTGCACAATTCATTGCGACCATCTTGTATCCAGCTCTAAATGAACTGCCAGATCTGGGATCTGGCTAGATCTCCTCTCTTTTCCACCAGTGAACGTAACACTCTTCAAAGGAGCACCAAACATGGTGTTGCCGTCTTTCTGTACTCATAGTGCCATCTCACCGGAGCCTTGGCATTTGTAATGTCATCGAACAACTAGTACCAACTTAGAGCTAACATTTGCAATCATGGTGGCAATCCTTTCAGATACTTAGCCTGGAAAGTTTTCATTTGAACACTGTATGAATTGCCCATTTACCAGCCATGACCCCATTACCATAGCTTCTTAAAGTTGTGCAAAATCCCTGCTATGCTGTTTTCTTTTCGAACACAATCTCAACTTAAAATTTGAAGTTCAGCAGCCTCGGTATAGACTTGTTTTTAGCCGTGATATTTGTGCATAGTGAGGTTGACAGCCTTTATGATTGTTACTGCCGAGTAAAACCTTGTGTTGAAGCAACAATCGCCTGCCAGGCAATGCCCCTATCATTTCTTTATTAATTGAGGGCGTTGGGTCCATGATATTGTATTGTGTCATTGGACCAGCATGTCATACCCCTGATGTGACCCACTTTACAGGAAATTCCTGGTTACACTTTGGGTTTGTATGGTTGGAGGGTGTTCAATGTTGTACGGGCTATATGGGAGATGCTGGATGAGATGCTTGCGGTTAAGAGACATGCTCCAAACTGGGTGTGGCGTACATGGCTGTGCTTCAGCATTGCGGCGAGTGTGAGACGAGGTGCTGTTTGCCAGCTGATGTGTGTTCTCTTTCTAGTGGTGAATGTTATAAGATAGAAGCCAGGCCACCTTGATGAGGATCAATTGGGTCCACAAGTCCTTGTGGGTCTGTCTAGGAGTAGCATAGACCCCGCCCTTAGAGGTCCGGTTAGTTTCCAGGGATTACCAACTAGAGTCCACCCAGGAGTGGCCGAGGCACAGTAGGAGCCACACTCATGAGCCACCAGTAGGTTACGTTAAGGCTGTTGCCTCTTGGATCGTAAAGTAAGCCAGCAATAGACGCACTATTCAGCCACTGGTAATATTACATGGTGTCTATCCATAAGGTTTATTAACCCACGCCTGGAAGTACTGTGTAGTATTCTCATGTTATGCTGTAATGTACCCTTTTACCTTGTCCCTAGCTGCTCAGCCGGTGTGAGTGTTCCATGTAGAATGTTGTTAGCTCGCTGCTCCTGGTTGGGCTTGCTGTAACTTCTACTTATGGACTTAATACACTACAGCAAATTGTACTCTGCTACTTCTTCTATGTTTCATGAACACATGGGGCTAGCCCACTACATACTGTTAAGCCACCGGTAATATTGCATGGTGTCTGTCCATAAGTGTTATTAACCTACTCCTGGAAGTACTGTGATGCCACTTGTAATATTGCTTGGTGTCTGTCCATAAGGGTTATTAACCTACTCCTGGAAGTACTGTGAAGCCACCTGTAATATTGCTTGGTGTCTGTTCATAAGGGTTATTAACCCACTCCTGGAAGTACTGTTAAGCTATCACATATATGATATGGTGTCTGTCCATTAGGGTTATTAACCCACTCCTAGAAGTACTGTGAAGCCACCGGTAATATTCCAGGGTGTCTGTCCATAAGTGTTATTAACCTACTCCTGAAAGAACTGCTTAGCTACCGGTAATATTGCATGGTGTCTGTCCATAAGAGTTATTAACCCAGTCCTGGAAGTACTGTTAAGCCATTGGTTATATTATATGGTGTCTGTCCATTAGGGTTATTAACCCACTCCTAGAAGTACTGTGAAGCCACCGGTAATATTCCATGGTGTCTGTCCATAAGTGTTATTAACCCACTCCTGGAAGTACTGTTAAGCCACTGGTAATATTACATGGTGTCTGTCCATAAGGGTTATTAACCCACTCCTGGAAGTACTGTTAAGCCACTGGTAATATTACATGGTGTCTGTCCATAAGTGTTATTAACCCGCTCCTGAAAGGACTGCTTAGCTACCGGTAATATTGCATGGTGTCTGTCCATAAGAGTTATTAACCCAGTCCTGGAAGTACTGTTAAGCCACTGGTAATATTACATGGTGTCTGTCCATAAGTGTTATTAACCCGCTCCTGAAAGGACTGCTTAGCTACCGGTAATATTGCATGGGTCTGTCCATAAGAGTTATTGACCCAGTCCTGGAAGTACTGTTAAGCCACTGGTAATATTACATGGTGTCTGTCCATAAGTGTTATTAACCCGCTCCTGAAAGGACTGCTTAGCTACCGTTAATATTGCATGGGTCTGTCCATAAGTCCTGGAAGTACTGTTAAGCCACTGGTAATATTACATGGTGTCTGTCCATAAGTGTTATTAACCCGCTCCTGAAAGGACTGCTTAGCTACCGGTAATATTGCATGGGTCTGTCCATAAGAGTTATTAACCCAGTCCTGGAAGTACTGTTAAGAACTGTTAAGGCAGGAGTGGGTTTGAAATCCAGGAAAGAGAGAAACTCAGCTGCTGAGGGCACTGTTGGTGCACGGGTATAGCATGTGTGGAGTCCAGCTCCTCGAGGCGCTCTGAAGCCACTAGTAGACTACTGTCTGTGGTGTGGTGTTGATGGGTACGGCATAGTGCTAGTGTTAGCAGCGGTGCAGTCTAGGGTGCCTGTAGGGGGAGGCGTTAGATGAAGTAAAGGGGGGAAGGAGTAAGAGATGAAAGAGCAGGGTTCTGGCCCCCTTCCATAACATGGCCAAAGAAAGAGTCCCTGGGGCAGCTGGCAGTAGTGACCCCACCGGGCAACGCTCTGGTCAAGCACTTTGCACTTTATAATGAATGATAATGAATGATCAAAAGATTTCCTTCAGTGCCACAACACACGTAATCCCACGGTTGTGATCTGTATTGATGTCGCTGTGTTCCCGTCATTGCTGATGAGTGCGAGCAATTAAGCTGTGCAGGGAGAAATCAAAAATAAACCAATAGTCAAAACTCAAGCTGTTGTGAATTCTTTTTCCAAAGCACCAGTTTAGGTTGTTAAATCAACAGTTAACTCTTAAACCAATCGCTTGATCCACATTCCCCTGTCTGCCTCTGCTCCCCTGGCCGCTGTCTAGCTTCAGACACCTCTTCCACACAAGAACATGAACCCATGCCCAGCTCTCACGTTACAGCAACACTAGAGCTTCTGAAGGTACAAGTGATGCGTGTAATGCTGTGTGGGGACCAACTCACACTCGGTGGCACCGCTCCCACGCGCATTGTGACTTTACACAAAGCAGTTAAACCTTTCATTGACATGCCCAACAGTGACACGAAGCTTTACATGTTCCAGTTTTTGAGTGCTACTGTTTAACATCTTAATTCGGAATGTTTCTGTGTCATTGTGCCATTTTGAACCAATGTTTCCGACCTCGAGATTATGGAAATAGTGGATTTGTGATAAGAAAGTGCGAGTACTTCAAAATGCTGTGTACTCTTCTTTTATCAAAAAACTATAGGAATATCAGTACCTGGACATTAGATGGATGGAAATGACAACTGTATTTAGATCAGAATTTCATGTCTTCACCTGTTCTGAGGATTTGTTTAAGCTGGCCCTAGTGGCTGGTAAAGCTCAGCATGGCTGATTAATGCCACCCTGCAGGGCCAATCTGGCCTACATATACTAAAACAGTATTTTATGAGCCTTTAAAAATAAACAGATATATTCGTTTGTAACCTTTCCTCCAAAAATGTAATATACCACTACATCCAGAACTAGTGGGTCCTGAGACTATATACACTATCCTATTTGGCACATTTTTATAATGTAATAGTTCTATTTTGTTATTGCTGCACAGGGTACTAATGCCTTCTTCCGCGAATCTAGAGTTTACAAGAAATAGTAAATATACAGATTAGTGGTAACAACAGGGAACCTATACCGATCACCCTTGTCAACGAAAGGTTGAAGGTAATGCAAAATGGGACTGACAGGAACAGTCTTGGGCAACACCAAGGGGCCACAGCCATCATGTTTGCAATGGATTCTTTTTCCATTTCCATTTCAAGGCTTGCAATCTTGACCTCCTCTTTTTCATTTGGTTAATCTCTTCCCATCTTTACTGGGAGCTCCAGGTCATTCAAGGGAAGGGAACAGGGCTTACCTTTTAGAGGACAGGACTGAGTGAGGGGTGGACGGACAGGTTCATTGTAACTGAGTAATCCCTGCCTCCCTGTCTTTTTTCTGCGCTTTGCCTGCATGGTATTTTACGCTACTTGGACTTGACTAAGACGGTTTTGCTCTATCGCCTTACCCTGGGGTTGCTCGCACCTGTAGTATTGCTTTACTCGAGGGTGTGGTCTGGCCCAGCCACAGTTTCTGGCCCCTCTGTTCTTCATTCATAGACAGTAAACATTCATACCTGCGTGTGCATGGGCTTGCACTGAAGGATGTGTACTGTTCACCTTTAAATAGAACTGTGCTCGTTGTATTTCTTAACCTGTGCGCGTGATTTCATATTGTTCACGTGATGTTTCTCTGTTGTGTCATGCATTTTACTCCTCTTCTACATTGTTACACTGTGACCGCTTCAATGTGTTTAGGTAAGATATCTTTGCATTCTTAATGAGTTGAAAGGAATAAGCCTCTGCCTTTTAAAGTTGTTGCCTCACTTATTTCTGATATGTCTGATGCTGGTGTGCACAAGTGTTGGCGTCTTACAAACAATTTGATTATTATACTTCAAACGCTTTTACCAGAATATTAATTGCAGATTCGATCTTTATAGTTTATTTATATTATTTCACCGTAACCAGTGGCGGCTGCAAATGAATAGTACTGGAGGGGGGGAGGTTAGGGGAGTGGGGTTAGAAAAAAAAGTTGACTAACCTGCTGCCACCTCTCTTTCATCCTTGTTCAGGAAGCACACAGGCTCCCAGACTGCCCTAGCCAATTACGACGCTGCTGTCACAGCATGACAGCAGCGTTGTGATTGGCCTGAGTGCCCTGGTTCAGCACTCAGAAAGGGAGTGGGAGCCTGTACATGATCTCCACCTGGCTGTGCAATACAGCCGCGTGGAGAAATGCTAAATACGCATGACGTTTGGCCATCCCAAGACGGCCGGCTAAACAGTCATGCGCTCTTAGAAAGTGCCCACCGCTCTTCTCCCTGCTGGCTGTGACGACAGCACAGCCCACGCCTAAAATGCAACCGGACTGAGCCAGTGCGGAAAAATAAAATGATAATAACATCGTGTTATTATCATTTTCTTTTTCATTTTTTGCACTGCCCAGAAAACAGTGAGGCGATGCTTCTCCGCCTTAGCGGAGGAGCCGCCGCTGACCTTAGCCCTCTTATAAAAGGTATATGAGCGGATATTGCTGTAAATACAGTAGGAAAGATCCATTCTGCGTATGTCTTCACACCACTCACCATCCCTTCAGCACTTAATTGACAGATTCACCTCAGAATCAAGGCACTACTAAATGCTTTTTCGCTGGACTAAGCCTGCTTTTTTAGCTTTCAGCAAAATCGCACCTTAATTTGTATGCAACATAACTTTAAGTAAGGCAGGCCTCCTTGATTAGAAGCAAACAATAAGGGGCAGTTAAGTCAGTCTGGAAATAAATATTCTCTAGATGTAGGCCAGGCCTTCTTACATTTACATTTCAATTTTCAATGAGAAAGTGGGGCACAGGCCACATAACGGAGTTTAAGGCCGCTGCTGAAGGGGGGAGAAGAGGGCTCCTTGGGCTCAATGAAGTGGCACAACAGTGACAAGAAGGCCTGGTCATGGCATTGTATCAAACGCACTGTACCTGCCATCTGCTTCCGTGCTCCCCACCTCACTGCAGAGCGTCTGCTCAGCCGCTAAATCGATCCGTAGATGGTGTTTAATGAGGCTCAACCTCAGTGCTCTCAGGTGAATTAAGATCACGCCTGAAAACACCGAGGTATTGCACCACTAAACCTCTGCTCGCTCAGTATCAAGGGGTTAGAGCGTACAGACACATAGCGAGGTTGCAAAATCCAAGTGGTGGTCCCTTGTCGTTAGCCATAGATCTATGCAATCCCAAAATAGGTGCTGGTTCGAACCCCTCCCCCAAGCAGTTTCCATTTCTGAGGTTGGTCATTTCCACCATGAAACTTGAAATTACAAGATTCTACACCATGTGCTAATATCTAGTTTCCTTGTCTCGTTTTTCCTAATTTTCTCCCAGGATGCCTGCTCCTTTATTTAGTGAAATTGTGTTCCAGGCAATCTTTTTGGAAAATGTTTGTCATCAGACAGTGTCTCAGACCCCTAAGTTCAAAATGAGGCTTGTTTATATGTGAGGCGTCGCAGAGCCTCGCCAAGTCAACACTTATTAGAGCACATTGCATTGGAGAACGTTTCCTTCTCTTCTGGGTCATTGCAAGTAACATTTTGTTTTTACTGCAGGCATGTACAGCCGAAGAATGTAAATGGTGGCTTGCACACGAGGAGAGGATAGTTAAACAGCGCAGGAGTGCACTCATTTCAGGCAAGAGAGACATAGTGACCGGGGAGAAACCCCCTGCACGTGCCCATCACTGTTTTCAGAAAGCAGCACACCTGATGCATATAATGCTAGTCTAAAATCATTCTAGCTCAAAATAACAAGAAATACTTCTAGAGCCAAAAAGCGAGCTCTTCGGATACAGTGTTGGCTGCGAGCCATACTTACATACGAGAGAAGGCTGCCTTGCCCTCCGACTGCCTGGCGGCGTTCATGGCACCAGCCCTGCCTTGCCCTCCGGAGCCTGGCACTGGGACACCGGGCACTCTCCCCGCAGCCACAGCGCGCCGTACTCCGCCAAGCTCTCTCTGCCAGCCTGTTGAACGGCAACGACTTTTAAAGCAGCTTTGGCCACCTCACAGGATATGTCGAACATTTCCTGCTCGCAGGATGAGAGGAAGGAAGCATCAAGCTAAGATGTTTGATGTGTGAGCGACCATAATTCGTTGCACGTGTTTGTGAGCATTGAGTGGATATTTCTGATCAGTGCGCCCCTTCCATGTCCACTTCGAACCACGCTGTGCGACACTTAATGACCGTTTAACTCTAACCGTTAGCTTTCCACAGAAATAGCGTTTTCGAATTTTCTCTGCAATGTGTAGAACTTTACCGACATTTTACGAGCTACAGCTGTATCTGCTGAGAGTTGTCGATCACACTGTCGATAATAGAAATATTGTCTGACATAAATACCATGCCCTAAAAAAAATGTTGTTTTCAAAAATATAGCTCCGTTGTGTGAAGAAATTCTATTAACTCCATTGGGCTATCTTTTTGTAACCAGTATTAAGGGCACAATATTTTTGTGAGTATATTTAGGCCATGATATTCTGCTGTCTAACACTCCTGGGTGCACCTTCCATTGTGTTCACTCATAGTAGACTTAGCCAATCATGTTTTCAATTTCATTTCTCAATTATTTTTTATTTATGCATCACAATATTTGTATTCTTTTAATACTATGTTCCATTTTTAATAATTATTCATCCGTGGCAAAGTTTGGTTTTAATATTCTCAGAAATGGGGTTATTAATTTGGGTTCTAATAATAAAATGTGATTGTATTATTTTGTATTGTAGTTGCATCTATATAGCGCTTACTACCCCAGACGATGTGTCAAAGCGCTTTTTCGGCGAGTAGCACGCTACTCCGGAACCCATAAAGGATTATCATACATCAGGCGCTTTTACCAGAATTTTAACTTCAGATTCAACTTTTTAAAAATATATTTCTATTATCTAGCATGAATCCGTTGCTATAAGGTATAGGAATGGACATTGTTATATATGCAGTAGGACAGATCCATCTGCATATGTTTTCACATCGCTGCAGTGCATAATCGAAAAATTTCACCCAGTAATTAGGGCACAACTAAATGTGTGTGTACTTCCTCGCTGAACTAAGCCTGCTTTTTAGCTTCCAACAAAAGCTAACAATGACGCAAAATGTATGCAACATTATTTTAAGTAAGACAGCACTCCTTGAGTAGAAGTAAACATATGCAAACAGTAAGGGGAATTTAAGTCAGTCAAGTAATAAATATTCTCTAGATGTAGGCCAAGCCCATCTCTTCATTTACATTTGAATCTTTAGTGTGAAAGTTGGACACAGGCCCTGTAATGGAATTTTAGGTGATTGCTGATGTAAGGGTGAGGGAGGAGGAGGGCTCCTTAGGGCCCGAGAGAAAGTCACGGTATGCCAGCATGGGCTTCATGAAATGACACAACAGTGGCAAGAAGGCCTGGCCCACGTCATTTATCAAACACAGTGTGAAATGCCATCTGCTTCCATACTCCTGATGAACTCCATCTGAATAAACCCACTACGGTTAGGTCATAACACAATTCTGAGATAACCTCTGCTCAATTCCTGGTAGGTATTGCATAGGCAATCCCCAGCAAAATGTGTTTAATAAGTTCAATCAGTACCAACAAGTTCAAAGTAAAGAACACACTACTATAAAATTCCCAAACCAATTTAAAAAAGAGAGACAATTTTAATGAGCACAAAGATAACACAATCATCAAACTAGGTTATGGGAAACAATGGAAATGAAATGTTTAAGTTTTACATAAAAAGCGCCTAGAAGGAAGTCAAGCATTGTGCGAAAACACAGTTCACAGTGGATCGAAACCTAGGCGGAATTTAATGCTGATTGTGATGGAGGAATGGCCAAATACACCAAGCTGGTTGGCCCAGTTGAGACTTACTCTCCAGCTGCTGAGAAAGCATCTTCTGGGCAGGTCTACAGCCCCTCGCTCCTCCGGGCAGGATTCTTGGCCCAGGTCTCTCTCCAGCCAGCTTTTCTGCATGATCTAATATTTGTGAGTCAGCAGGGCCGCCTTGGAGACAAAAGTACTTGTGCTTTTTGGGTCCCAGAACCACTTGACCTTTAGAGAGCAGATCCAGTGCCTGAGTGACAGCTGGATTCATGGGGCACATAGTCCTTGAGTCCTTGTGTGAGTCCTCTTTAGGTCTCGCCTGTCGATGCGCATGCGCATCGAGCAAGCGAGACTATAGGGGCTCATCGACTCTTTATCTAACTTGCAAGGAATCGTGGCGATTCCTTGCAGTGCCCGTGACTTTTAAGCTCAATGCGCATGTGCATTGAGCTTAAAAGCGCGTGCACAGCCGCCCGCATTCCTCCGACACCTTTGAAGTGAAGCTTAGCTTCACTTCAAAGGCCCGGCTTCTTCACACCCACATGCCGCTCTGCCCCGCTCCGCCCCCTCCCCTGAGTCATCCTGCCTGCCCTCGACGTTCCCCCCGCCCCCTCCCGCCACGCAATGCCGAGAGCTTGTTTGTTTTTCTTTTCTTTTTTTGACAAAGGAGGAACAACATCAGCGGAAGACTTTAGCAATGCCAAAACTTCAGGTAAAGCCATTGAAGCCTATTGGTTTTCCAATGCCTGTTGACTTGGTGACTGTTCTATCGAGTGGAGGGGTTTCCTCGCAGCTGAAAGGGCAATTGGAGCTATACATCGCCTTCTAAGTTCAGTAGCGTATAATAATATAGTCCGAACGGTACCCGAACCCAAACATCCGCCTGTGTTTACCAGTAACACGTCAGAGCACCTCAAAGCGCTCTAGCGCGGGATTTCACCTCAAAGCGCTCTGGCACGGGATTTCACCTCAAAGCGCTCTGGCACGGGATTTCACCTCAAAGCGCTCTGGCGCGGGATTTCACCTCAAAGCGCTCTGGCGCGGGATTTCACCTCAAAGCGCTCTGACCGCGGGATTTCACCTCAAAGCGCTCTGGCGCAGGATTTCGCCTCAAAGCGCTCTGGCACGGGATTTCACCTCAAAATCTTGACTCAAGCAGCAGTTGAAGGCCAGTAGTATATTCCCGAATGAGTAGAGCATACACGAGTCTGTCCCAGAAGTCGATTCCACACAGGTAGCTGGAAGTAGTCCCAGTCCTCTTTCGATGTCGCAACGTTTGTGCTTTGTGGAATTTCGGGCCCTCGAGACACTGCGCGCGACCGGCCATGTAATAAAGGCTTGCTAGGAATTCCCTTCCCCTAGGGGTTGGAATTTATTGCGCCTCGCCCCCACTGCCTGGGCGCGTCAACACAACACATGTCACACAAGTTACTCACGCGTCAGACCAAGGGCACTCCTGAGCACCTATAGCTATGTAAGGGCGGGAGCTCGCTCTGACCAAATGTGCTATGCAGTGATGGAGTTCACAACCATTTCATCACTTTTCTTAATTATTGGTGAGGTCGAGTAAACACAAAGGTTTTTTTTGTTTGAGATATTACATCCTTGTTCGTGAAAAAATACAAAATGAGCTCAGTTCCGCGTATGTATTTACTGTTTTAGCTTTATTCCCTGATCTCTCGTTTTCCTTATACTGTTACACCTGTATCGCTTTGTAATCACGTCTGCACTTCAGAGCGGGCGTGTGGGAATTAAGCAGAGTTAGTTTGTAGAATCAAATCTCGAATTTTTCCTGGTATCTCGTTATTTTGGCCCATATCGCAGAAATATCGAGTAATAATTTGCAGTTACTCCCTTCGTATGTAAATATTTTCGTTCATTATTTTGGAGAAATCCTTTTCTAGTTTAAGACTAATATTTTTTTTCTTTTAGTGGTATTTTTTCCTTTTATTCGCCGTTTTACTTGTTTTTTCTTTTTTAAGGCTTTCATCCATTTTGGGGTACCGTTTTTGCCTCTACTTTTGAGAGTGTGTGTTGCAGGTGCCCAGGACAACCTCATTGCTGCATTGTAGCAGATACCTAGCATTGGTGTATGACTAATTAACTCTACCCCTCTTTCCTGAATAGCAACCCCTTGAAGACGAAGTTTTACCACTGCTAGACTTGTATTAAGGGGACAGCAGCGCCTCCTAGCTGTGGGCGATAGTCGCCTTCTATAAAACAGAGGACAGACTCGACACTGCCTGCAGGAGCCCATGGATGTCTGGTCGGCCATTGCAACGTCTTCCTTTTATTAATGGTTCACCCTCAACCCCTCACCCTCACTCACCCTCACTCACCCTCACTCACCCTCACCCTCACTTACCCTCAACCCTTCACCCTCAAACCCTCACTCACCCTCACCCTCACTCACCCTCAACCCCTCAGCATCACCCTCACTCACCCTCACCCTCACTCACCCTCAACCCCTCACCTACCCTCACCCTCAACCACTCACCCTCACCCTCACTCACCCTCAACACCTCACTCGCCCTCACCCTCACTCACCCTCAACACCTCAACCTCAACCCCTCACCCTCACTCACCCTCACCCACCCTCACTCACCCTCACTCTCACTCACCCTCAACCCCTCACCCTCACTCACCCTCACTCACCCTCAACCCCTCACCCTCACCCACCCTCAACCCCTCACCCTCACTCACCCTCACTCACCCTCACCCTCACTCACCCTCACTCACCCTCACTCACCCTCACTCTCACTCACCCTCACTCTCACTCACCCTCAACCCCTCACTCACCCTCACTCACTCACCCTCACTCACCCTCACCCACCCTCACCCACCCTCACTCTCACTCTCACTCACCCTCACCCTCACTCACCCTCAACCCCTCACCCTCACACAGTGCAATAGGTCTCGGAGCATTTGAGTTAGAGCTTTTACATTTGTTTATGGCTTTTTTTCTTTGTAATTCTTTAGCATTGCCTACAGGAAACAAAAATGCTAAAGATTTACAAAAAAACCCCATAAACAATTCTAAAAGCACTAACTCTAATGCTGCGAGACCTATTGCATTTCCAATGCTTGTTTTCCAATAGGATCTAAGAATCAGAAGCCAGGATTCTTCTAACAGCAGGACCGTTTTCTTCAGAAGGAGCATTCCCAATTCCAGGAATGATCTGTGGAGATAGTGGTGGATGTGTCATGCACTAGTCATTGATTGGAGGAATTCTACTGCCCAATTCAAACAATTTTCTTTCCGTCCCCATACCTCCTTTTGCCGTACTTCCTCTTTGCCTTGCTGTAAAACTATCCAGAAGCCCCTATTTCTACCTAGGATAACACACCTGCCACAAGCCAGACCTGTCTTTAGCTTACGGGCCACTCCCTTATCTGGCTCAGTCAAAACTGCTTTTCCCTCCTTCTGTGGCTAGAGCCTAACTCGCTAGGAGAGTCTTGTGGCTGAATAAGCCGCTTTAGCATCTCCTAGACAAAAGGCTGATCTCTGGTCTGTCAACTGTTTCTGTCCACTCCCAGATAGCTAATCCCTGCTAAATGGTCTCTGGTTACAACCCTTGGCCTTTCCTGGGCCACCAAGGCAAGTCATTGTCCTTCGAGCCAGAAGAGTTGTATCTCCCAGTCATTAAATGTGTTTTACAGATCCAGTAGTGTGATAAGTGTTAGAACGGGTCCCCCTGCATCCATCCCCAGCCCCTCAGCCCCCCCGCTTCCCACTTCCTGTGACTGGGGACGGGCCATTTAGGATGGTCCTGGAAATGTATTGGAGAAGTCCTCCCTGGCATGTCCAATTCAAAAGAGGTATTGATAAAGTTGCAATTTGTTCTGCCAACTGTTCCTGTCCACTCCCAGACAGATAATCCATTCCCTGTGTAAGCAGTTAACACCCATTGGCCTCTTCCTGGGCCCAGTGGCAAACCATTGTCCACTGAGTCAGAGGTGTGAATGCTTCCAGCCAAGGATGTGTAATCCATCTCTGGACATGTGATGGGTGGCAGCACTGTTTTTAAACCAGTTCTGGCTCAGGCAGCCTAAAGTGCAAAGTTACTTTTCTACTTAAATTATAAAAATTCTGATTTCACCCTTAAATCAGATTTTAAAAACTAAAAACAGAATAACTTTAAAGCATGTTTCTATCCCTTTTCTTAAGCAGGGGTGGAAAATAAAGATTGTAATCCTACCTAGGCCTAGTGAAAGGCCAGGCCTACAAAGTGAAATAGCTTTTGGGTTTTATTTCACAATGAACGTATAGTATCTTCAATATGTAGGTTTTTTAAATATCTATATATTAGCCCCCTACCCTGTGGGCTTAAGAGGTAACTTTAGAAATGACATATATTTTACCTAAATTGCAAAGGTATTTTTTCCAGCCATATGTCACTGCAGTGCGCATAAACTGGAGCTCGGCCACAGTACGGTGGTTCTCCTGGCAGAAATATATTCTTGTCATATATGTGAGTGCTGTAAATACACTCAGCAGCCCACATATGACGTTTAACTTTCCATGCCATTTACAAGGGAATTATAGGGAAGTTAAATAGGCCAACAAGGGCATTACAACGTACAGCTTGTCTTAGTGGGGATGAACAAGCCTTTACTACTGTTTAACAGTGGTAACATGCACAGAATTCTAGAGCAAGCAAATGTAGGTTCCAAAAAAAGGCGAAAAATCAGGGATGATTTTCTGAAAAGATCCATTTTTGTGTGAAATGGCCCAAACATGTCAGTAAATGTAAATGTAAGAAAGATAGGTTCTTCTTTGGAAAACCTATTATTCACTGATCAGCTTTAACATGTATGGTGCTGGTAGTTTTCATAGATCGCCGCCCCTATCTTACCAAGATGAGATTCCCCCATCTTCTAGAAAGCAAGTTTAGAAATCAAAAGAAGTGGGGAAAAAGAAGAAAGGGAAAAATGTACTCACCGTTGATTTTGAAGTGTCTTTCTTCTCTTCAGACCTCGATACCCTTCTTGATCCCCTGAGCCACAATTCAACCAATCAATCATAACACTTGTATAGCGCACTACTCACCCGGAAGGGTCTCAAGGCGCTTGGGGGAGTGGGTCTGTTACAGCTCGAACAGGCAGGTCTTGAGTTGTCTCCTGAAGGCGAGATGGTCCTGGGTCAGCCGAAGGTGGATGGGGAGGGAGTTCCATGTCTTGGCCGCCAGGTAGGAGAAGGATCTGCCTCCGGCGGTGGCTCTTCGGATGCGTGGCACGGCGGCGAAGGTGAGGCTAGTAGATCGTAGCTGACGGGTAAGCGTGTAGAAGGTCAGGCGGTCGTTGAGGTACTTGGGGCCCAGGTCGTGGAGGGACTTGTGTGCGGGGGTGAGGAGCCTGAACGTGATCCTCTTGTTGACGGGGAGCCAGTGCAGGTCCCTCAGGTGGCCGGAGATGTGGCTGCGTCGGGGGATGTCCAGGATGAGTCGGGCGGAGGCGTTCTGGATGCATTGGAGTCTTTTCTGTAGTTTGGCTGTGGTTCCGGCGTAGAGGGTGTTCCCGTAGTCCAGTCGTCTGGTGACGAGTGCCTGGGTGACCGTCTTCCTGGTTTCGGTCGGGATCCATCGGAAGATCTTGCAGAGCATGCGAAGGGTGTGAAAGCATGATGAGGAGACGGCGTTGACTTGTCTGGTCATCGAGAGGGAGGAGTCCAGGATGAAGCCCAGGTTGCGTGCGTGGTCTGTTGGCTTGGGAGTGGTGCCCAGGGCGGGGGGCGATGGTCCCAGGATGAGGACTTCTGTCTTGTCCGAGTTCAGTTTCAGGCGGCTGTTCTTCATCCACTCGGCGACGTCTTTCATCCCTTCGTGTAGGCTGGTTCTGGTGGTGTCGGGGTCTCTGGTGAGGGAGAGGATCAGCTGGGTGTCGTCGGCGTAGGTGATGATGTTGAGGTTGTGTTGGCGTGCGATGGCTGCAAGAGGTCTCATGTAGACGTTGAAGAGGGTGGGGCTGAGTGATGATCCTTGTGGTACGCCGCAGATGACTTCGGTGGCCTCGGACCGAAACGGGGGGAGGCGGACTCTCTGTGTTCTTCCGGCGAGGAACGAGATGATCCACTCCAGTGCCTTCTCTTGGATGCCAATGTTGCTGAGGCGTTGAACTAGGGTGCGGTGGCAGGCAGTATCGAACGCTGCAGAGAGGTCCAGGAGGATGAGTGCCGCTGTTTCCCCGTTGTCGAGCAGGGCTCGGATATCGTCGGTGGCTGCGATGAGGGCGGTCTCGGTGCTGTGGTTGGCTCTGAAACCGGACTGTGAGGGGTCGAGGGATCCGTTCGTCTCGAGGAAGGCGGCAAGCTGACTGTTGACGATCTTCTCGATGACTTTGGCGGGAAAAGGGAGGAGCGAGATGGGGCGGAAGTTCTTGAGGTCGGTGGGGTCCACTGTTGGTTTCTTCAGAAGGGCGCTGAGCTCGGCATGCTTCCAGCTCTCCGGGAAGGTGGCGGTGTTGAAGGAGGTGTTGATGATGTTCCGGAGTTGGGGTGCGATGGTGGAGTCGGCCTTGTTGAAGACGTGGTGGGGGCAGGGGTCGGTTGGAGATCCGGAGTGGATGGTGTTCATCGTGCGGGCTCTGTCTTCGGTGGTCACCGTGGTCCAGGTGCGGAGGCTGGCGGTGGGGGGCGTTGGTTCGACGGTTGGGTGCTTGGATGGTGCGCCGAAGCTGTTGTGGATGTCGGCGATCTTGCGGTGGAAGAACGAGGCGAGAGAGTCGCAGAGATCTTGTGAAGGGGAGATGTCATTGTTGCCGGTGCTGGGGTTGGAGAACTCCTTGACGATGCTGAAGAGTTCCTTGCTGTCGTGGGCGTTGTTGTCCAGTCGTTCCTTCAGTGAATTCTTCTTGGTGGTGCGGATAAGCTGGTGGTGCTTGCGGGTGGCGTGTTTGAGGGCGGTCATGTTGTCTGTGGTCTGGTCGCGGAGCCAGGCTTTCTCGAGGGTGCGGCAGGTCTTCTTGGAGTCCTTGAGTTCGTCGGTGAACCAGGAGGCCTTCTTGCTTCTGGGTCTGCTGGGAGGGTTCTTCAGTGGTGCGAGGTCGTCGGCGCAGGTGGTCAGCCACTGCGTGAAGTTGCGGGCTGCTTCGTTGGGGTCCGTTGTGCTGGCGGGTGGGTTCTGGCTGAGGGAGGTGGTGAGCTGGTCGGCGGTGATCTTGCTCCAGCTCCTGTGAGGAACCTGTTGCGGGTGGTGGTGGGTCGTGGTTCTTCTGAAGCTGAAGTGGACGCAGCTGTGGTCAGTCCAGTGGAGTCCGGTGGAGTGGCTGAAGGTGATATGCTTGCTGGACGAGAAGACGGGATCAAGCGTGTGGCCGGCGTAGTGGGTGGGGGTGTTGACCAGTTGCTTGAGTCCGAGGTTGGCGAGGTTGTCCAGCAGGGCGGCCGTGTTGCGGTCCTTGTTGTTCTCCAGGTGGAAGTTGAGGTCCCCTAGGAGGATGTAGTCAGCAGAGCGGAGGGCTTGCGTGCTGATGAAGTCCGTGATGTCTTCGCTGAATTGTGTGCGTGGTCCCGGGGGTCTGTAGACGAGGGTGCCTCTGAGGGTCGTCTTAGGGTCAATGTGTATCTGGAAGTGGAGGTGTTCCGCGGTGGCGAAGGTGTCGTTGGAGTCGGTGGTGATGCGGACGGTGTTCTTGTGGACGATGGCGATGCCTCCTCCGGTCTGGTTGACGCGGTCCCTCCTGATGATCTTGTACCCGTCCGGGATGGCGATGGCGATGTCGGGGGCTGAGGAGACGTTCATCCAGGTTTCGGTGACGAAGGCGATGTCTGGTGATGTTGTGTCGAGCAGGTTCCAGAGTTCCACGGCGTGTCTGTGGACGGAGCGGGTGTTGAGCAGGATGCATTTCAGGTGGTTGCTGCTGGTGTTTGGTTTGGCGGGTGCGGTGCAGGTTCGGAGGCAGGTGAACTTGCAGGTTTTGCAGGTGAAGGGTCCTTGGAAGCGTTTCGGGGTGGCCCGGCAGCAGACGGGGGCCGGCCGGTGTTGGGTGCGTTGAGGGCGGCGGCGTCGTAGGTCTGTCGGGTTGTCTTGCATCGGCGGGGGCCAGGGGTCCTGGTGCTGGGCGCGGTCCAGGCGCGGACGGGCGCAGACGGGCGTACCTTTGGCGCACAATCGGCGCGCCCGCTGCGCGTGAACGCTGTGCGTACGCGTGAA
The DNA here is from genome assembly GCF_964261635.1 of Lissotriton helveticus. Classification (NCBI taxonomy): domain Eukaryota; kingdom Metazoa; phylum Chordata; class Amphibia; order Caudata; family Salamandridae; genus Lissotriton; species Lissotriton helveticus. Next base: position 420,216,318 of record NC_136063.1, on the reverse strand, counting down.
CTCTGCCATAAATGGAGAGTGGGGGGGGCGGAAGGAGGGAGGAGCAGCTGGGAGGTGGGAGCGGGGTGGCGAATGGGAGGGCCGAGATGTCGAGGGGGCGGGGCCGCGGGGGAGCAGCGGCAGGGAGCGGGGTGGGGGCTAAGGTACAACCAAGGCAGGGGGCAAATCGGCGGACAATCCGGGGAACGGAGTCAGGGGGGCAGCGGGGAACACACACACAACAGGGACACGCTACGGACGCAGACAGGGCACAGCGGAGGCAAGCACACACGACGCAGTCAGGGGCACAGCGTAGGCAAGCACACACGACGCAGTCCGGGGCACAGCGTAGGCAAGGTGGCAGAGCTCACCCACGCAGGCAAGGCGGCAGAGCTCACACCCGTAGTCAGGGGCACAGCGGAGGCAAGGCAGCGAGCTGGTGGTGACGGCAGGGGGACCGGGTGACCTCGGGAGGAGCCACGCGGCGGGTTGAGCGACCGGCACTGATGAGGTCAGGCTGGTCACCACAATTGGAAATGTTGTGGCCCTTCGGGCAGTGTCACTTGTTCAATGCCCTCTTCAGGGCCTTTGATCTACTGCCCCCCTCCCCCCAACACAATAATGTCAGAACTATTGGGAGGAAGAGGTTGAGGAGTTCAGTAACTTGTCCGTAGCATGAAATTGCTTCCCATTTTTTTCAAAAGACCAAAGGGTTGTATGCATCTATATTGAATTAATAATTTCTTAGTGATAGGTTTAAAGTCCATTCTACGCTAGAGGGTGATCTTGGATGATGTCTTGCTAGATGGTGCAAGTATGATCCTGAAAGAACATCTCACTTCTATCACGTACCTTCTTCAAAACTAGGTCTTTCTCCATATAATAGTGGAATCTAGCTACTTGATGATGTCTTGATAGATGACGCAAGTATGATCTTGAAAGAACATCTCACTTCTAACACGTACCTTCTTCAAAACTATGTCTTTCTCCATATAGTAAAGGAATCTAGCTACTGCATTTCTTGGTCACTGCATATATGATGATATCGGATGATCTCCTGGAGCCAACACAGTGAACCCTGTCGGGCCGCAACTTCCTTGTATTCATCCCTCAACAAGGAGGAAAACAAACCCCTGCACAAAGGTTTCCAAGTCAGTCTCAAACATTTTTTTGGCGTGGACAAGATGGCAGAGTAGTTTGACATATGTCAAACTACTCTGCCATCTTGTCCACGCCCCCTGGCTTTATAAGGTTATTTTAAAAATTAAATTTCTACTTGTCATAATATCTGCTAGAAGAGTAAGTGAGCTAAATGCTTCGAATTCTGACAAACCTCATCTTGGACTAAAATGATACCCCAATGGCATCTTTGTGCTGTATATATGGTTGTATTGGATTTTGGTTAACACTGGTAGATAATTTTGCCTGATTTCACCCCACAGCCTCACAGTATCATTCCTTGAAAGTACTCTGTAGACCTGATTTAAAAACAACTTTGCAGTGTTCTTGCACTGTGTTTCCTTTTTGCACATCAGGTGTTTCTTTCCTCGTGGTAAATGTAATAAAGCTTTCAAAGATTCAAGCGCTGGTGGTTTCCTTTGGCTTTTATTTCTAACATTTTGTTGAGTGTGCTGGAAGAGCGACGGATACCAGAGGGGACCATGAATCGCTTTGCAATGGGCGGGCCGCAACTGTGGAATGTCTCAACCTCACTCACTGTTTGTGAGGGTACTAGAGAAGTACGGTTTTCACACTGGCGCTTATTACGGTGCTGATTCGAGGGGTGATTTGCCCTTGGTCTCCTAAATTGGGAATCACCTACATTACTGACCTTACCGTATGGGTCGTATCATTATAATTAGACCTTTAGTCTGATTATTTCTTTCCACTTTTTGGCTTGCATTGAACATACGGTAAAGGCACGGTTTTCTCCCCGCATTTTTAGGGGAAAATGCAACCATATATATGAATACTAAGAGCATGCCCTGAAGAAGTCCATTGTATTGGACGAAACACGTTGGCTGTTCTTCCCTGCACATGCATGTCATGCTTGAATCGATTGTGAATAAAAAAGATTTGGAAAAACATCTCTGAAATTGAATTTGAGTTTTTTTTACTACTGGTAAATATTTAAGTACTTATTGGTGCACCGGTTGATCCTTGTTTGGAATTGTCTGAGATGTGACGTTCATAAGACTGAACGTCTTTCGGCTTTGGTACATTCTGTGAACATTATTCTTGCTCACTTGGAATTTATTGTCATGTATTTGTTTGAGAGTGTTGTTAAATCGCGGTGTATCTCCTTTTGGGTACTTCATAGCATTGAAGACTTGAAAAAAAATTGTTATTTGGTCATGCAGGTGGAGTGTAAGAATCCAATCGGTGAGGTGAAACCTTGACCATTGCCTTTCAGTTGTATTTCTTGTGTATGGCAAGTTAGACAATATCGGTTTTTAGTTTGCACCATTTTGCCATGAAAAACCATATCTTATTTTCTTCAGAATATTGTTGGATAATATGGTTAGTGGGTAGGAGCCCATGTAGAGACCAAACTAGAAGTAAGTTGTTTTCCTCTTACACTAGTTTCTCCGTGACTAGTTTTCTCTTAAGATAAGATCCATTTCTTCTCTTAACTCAGTATTAGATCAGAATGATTTCTGAACCTGTACTGAGATTAGTACCACTTTTTGATATGACACCTGAGTTTCTGACGAGCATGCTGGTACGTTTTTTTTATTACAGTTTTCTTTCAGACTTCATAGGCTTTTATTCGAAGTGAGTATTTCAGATGGTTGTAATAATGGCCAAATACTCCTCAAGCATTGGCAATGCCACTAGATCTGGCTTTAAAGTAATGTTGTGTCGTAATGCAAAGCATTACAAGTAGCTAGCAAGGGAATTGATATGTATTTGTGGGGAAGCAAAGAACTCTAGAATATTATAGGTGTAGGTTAATAGATCAAGTGAAAGATGCACTGTCAAGCCAGATTGTGTGAGTTAATGACTTTTCTGCTACCAAAGAAAACACCATTAATTATCTAATTATGTAAGAGACTTTAATAGCTTTACAATGGCATGTGTGTGTGCCCCTGAAAGTTCAAGATCAGGCATTTGGATAAATAAACAAAATGATGTTGAGCTGTGAGGAGGGCAAGCGCTTTTTTATGGAAGAACACAACTGTGCCCAATTAAAACATGTACTCCTGGCTCCCAAACAATTGGGCCCTCTCCTGGTGATTCTCACATAATTGTCTGGCGACAACTGCTCTGTCAAACCAGACCATAAGGAGTCACTCCTAATTATGGGCCCTACAACCTTGAAATTAGGAATTTAGATCCGAGCATGTGCTTACTGTAGAGATATTTGGAGCAGGCAAGCAGTGGTTAACAAATCACTGCCACACATTGTGCATTGCTTTTCCTGCATGTGATTTTCTTCTTCCACGCCTTTGCTGATAATCTTTCCTCCTTACTTTGAAGTGTGTGAATAGCATTGTTGCTTTGATTAAGGTTCTTTTACGGAATAAAATTTAACACAAAACTAATAGCTTTGTGTGGCTCAAACTGTTTATGAAGTTATCCTTCTCCCATAAATGAAACCTCGAGCACAGTAGTTAGTTCGCCGCATAATGTGCTGCCATGGAGTTCTATTTTAAATTCCAGTGTGACCCATCTAAAATGAAGACCCCTGAAAGCAAAAATGTTAATAAGCTCTACTTTAGTGCCAGACTTCTGGATTTAAAATACATTCTACTGTAAACATCTTAATTCCTTACTCTGCTTTGTTTCCCCATAAGGGAACAACTTGGAATTTTCACATGACCTAATGTGCAGTTTTCTTTTCTCTGTTTCTGCCACCTTGCAGGCTCTTGCAAACTATTATTGTGTTCATGCTCAGCTTGAGCAACAAATGTAGGATTACTTGCCCTGCTTGTGCAACGCTTACTTAGCACAGCATTTTAAGTTTTTAATGCAAATACTTGCACCGGTGCAGAGTAAATGCATGTAGGAACATTACTGTTTATCGTCTGCTCGGGTATGGTGTATCAGCGATTTCCTTCTTTGATGGGGAGGATGAGAGAAAAAATGTTGTTGAGCTTATTGAAAACATTTATAGGTGGTAAAAGCGAGTGAACCAAACAGTTGTGTGCATGTTCGATTGGGCCATTTATCCAATTTAGATGCCACTCTCATCTATATGAAGCTAATTTTTGTTATTTTGCATTTCATTGGCAAACAGAAATTTAGAGCTTCAGAGTAAGTACAAGCAGGTACGATTTCTACTCCCACCGGTGTGCCTTTCCTTGTCCTAGTTATGATGTATCGAGCAATGTTTTACTGCACAGAGCTCTAATGCCAGATATTTTGATGTAAAGCACCCTAATACCTTGTCTATTAATGTTAAGCATGCAAATACCTCATGTCTTATTGTAAAGTGCCCTAATAGCTGATGTTTTAATGTCATCACTGTAATACCGCGTGGTCTTGGAGCACTAAAACGGTTTCCAGTAAATAAACAAGCAGTTGGATGCAAATTAAATAAATATCAAGCCTACATTACAATTATAAGGCAATGTAAGTAGAATACAAACGCGACTGTGTTCATTAAATCTATGGGAGATACCTCTTTATTTGAATTTTTATTTTTAGACCTGTTAATGATAATCTAGAATTGTTTGGCTAGGCAGCCTTTGCAACGGATGGACGCTTAATACAATTATAGTTGTGGTTAGTGTGGAGTACTCCACTCACAGAGTGCATAACCAATCCAGCTTTGTGTGTCCAGACAGCCTCTGCAACACACGAACACTCTATACAACAAAAGGCATTGCCATTGTGTAGTAATTCACTCTCAGAGCATATATCATAACCAAAGTTGTGTCCAGGAAGTGTAAGCAAAAGGAGGATTCTTTATATAATGACAAATGCTAACATTATACAGTTTGCCAATCACAAAGTGCATACCCCAACCCAGAATTTGTGTCTATGTTGAATAAGCAATGGAACGATGCTTTATACACTAATACACATTGGAGTAGTGTGGCTCACTGGTTAGAGGCGGCAGGCCTGAGAGCAGAAGTCAGCCCGGGACCAGGGTTCAATTCCCGACGCGGCAGGGTCATGGACCTTGGTCAGCGGACTCGATAATTCTCGCTTCGGTGCTTACTATAATCAGGGGTTCCACTCGGCAACTCTTGGGCATTAGCTTGCCTAATCTCCACAACGGCCCCACCAATTCCGGGGATGCCTGGCTCCACCTTGGGGACTCCCAGCAAGGGACCATCCCACAGGGAAAGCCAGGACGGGTTCCCCAGAGTTATACAGCGCCGGGACGCCCTGGTTCAGACTTGAAAAGCATACTTACATGGCCTGTCGCCAAAGGCTTCATTTGGAAGGTGACAAAATAGACGCGTTACTAGCCCTGTTGGTCAGGCAGGAAGCTACCCGCTCCGCTATCCTGACCCTCTACAATAATGTAGGAACTCAGATCTGCACACAAAAGGCTATTAACGCTTTCCATGCTCATGACGAGCTCAGCTCGTCATGAGGTACGGTTGAGCTGTGCTCATGACGAGCTGAGCTCGCCATGGCCCTTGGAACTTTCACACGCGGGGATAATTTCCCCGCTGTGCTGAACGTTCCAAAACGGGTGTGGCCGTGAAGGTCATGAGCACAGCTCCACTGTGCCTCATGACAAGCCAAGCTCGTCACAAGCACGGCGGCGCCACGTGCGGCCCCCCTGCACAGCAGGTGAAAACGCCCCACAGTGAAGGGGTTAATGGTGTAGTTCATACCCATCTATGTAACATGTATGCTGAGCAACTGAATCCCTCCTCTGTTAGTCTGCAGAAATTCCTGGCAAATAATCCCCAACTGAGTTTTACTCCAAAGGCTAGAAAATTCCTGGATAGCCCACTCTCTTAAAAAAAGGTATTTGCCACAATCCGATGCCTTAAAACCGCAAAAATTCTGGGTAGCGAAGGCTTACCGTCAGAATTTTACCACAAGTATGTGGTGATGATGGCGGGCAAGCTCTTAGAGGTATATCAAGAAGCACTTCAAGCCTGAGGCTTACCAGCCACCATGCGTGAGGGACTGATTGTGATGGTGCCAAAACCAGATATGGATCCCACGATAGCCTCGGCATATCGACCCATATCCCCCCTAAACATTGATTCAAAACTCCTTAGCAGTGTGCTAGCAGCTCGCCTCCTTCTGCAGTTGCTTAATTTGGTCCACACTGACCAATCAGTGTTCTTCCCTGGTGGAACACTCTCCATAACCTCCGACGGCTAGCTCGCATCTATCATGCCCCACAGCTCCAAGACGATGCCTGCACCTTCACTGTTTTAGACATTGAATAGGCATTTGACTCCCTAAGATGGACCTACCTGTGGCAAGTGTTGAGCAAAGTGGGCGTAGGCCCTACATTTATTCAATGTGTCCATCCTCTTTACTCTGATCCCTATGCCTGGATACTTTTGGATGGCGTGGACTCTGATCTGTTCCAACTGAGTTAGGGCATCAGGCAGGGGTATCCTCCTACCCGCCCCCTGTTTGCCCTTACAATGGAGCCCCTGGCGATGGCCCTGCGACGTACCATGGATCCTCGTGGGATAACACTGCGGGTTGACCAAACACATTGTCTCCCTCTACTCTGACACTAGTGTATTTGCGAAATCCACCTTACTCAGCCTCTATCCTACTCAAGAGCATGCATGATTTCGGAGAGCTCTCCGAATTCCAGGGCAACACTGAGAAGTCTCAAATGTTTCCACTAGGGAGACTAACTGGGGTTCCACTGGAAGAGCTTCCTGAGGTGGAATTCCCATGGATGACCGGTGATTGGTATTTTGGTGTCCGTTTGATGCAGGGGACCCCAACTTTTCTGGCTCTAAACATAGGCAGGGTGGTGGAGGGACTCCGGGCTTCCATCAGTTTCTGAAGATATTTATTGCGTTCTCTCTATGGCAGGATAGCCATAGTAAACATTATCATCTTCCTGCGTTGCCTCTTTGCACTCCAAAGCACCTTATACTTAATTCCTAGACATTATTTTCGCACATTGGATAGTTCTTCTTTGGGGCCATAAACATTGACGAGTCAAATTAACCACACTTCAAAGACCATGGGGTCAGGAAGGTCTCGAGGTTCTGCATCTAGAACGTTACCACATGGAGGTGCAACTCCAACATGCTATTCATTGGCTTGACCCAGAGGACAGTTGGGAAAATCTACTTTTTTAGGGCACCCATTAGGGAAAACCTCTCCTAGTCCTGCTGATGAGTGCCTCAGGGGTTCCTTCCACTTTTCCCTACATCATTCGATTGGTGGGGGATTTTGGGATGGAATGGTTTGAAGAGTGCTTCTTCGTGCCCCCTATGCCCCAGGTATGCTACTGTAGGGAATGCAACCCTTTTTACAAATCACTGATTCAATGTCCGTACAGAGATGGAGGCTGTGAGACTATGGGGGACCTTTATCCTGAGGGCCAGTTCATTACCAGGGAGGAAGCCATAGCCTCTTTTTATTTGGGTATGGGACAATAACTCCAATATATTAAATTTTTTACTACAGCCTGCATTGTCTAGCCGACCTTTCCAGACGGATCGCCTCGATCCAAAACTCTAAAGACGCTCCTAGATATGATCTGCCACTTCAGCCACTCAACATTCAGACCAAATGTTAGGAAATACTGGCAGATCCCTTTGCGGCTAAAGACAGGGTAAAAGTATATGAGGGAGTGTGAACGGTTAGTTCCAATGCATGATTAAAACTCCTGCAATATACCTTTATACATTAATACATAACTTAACCCGCAGTCCTTGCACGATATATACCCCTCCCGATCTGACTGCTGTGCGTGCTGTTGGGTCCCAGCAGACGACCATCAGACTTCATACATATGATATGGTTGTGCCCCTCTCTATCCCATTTCTGGCAGGAAATTATGCACAATCTTAATAGGGCCTCGAATTCGGCAGTGCCACTGGAGATCTATCAGGTGTTACTAGGCCTACTTCTTTCTCGGAAGCATAACAACTTGAAGATGACCTGAAAGCCTGGTCGGCAATGCTATCCAAGTTGAGGGAGCCGCAGGGTCTGGCCACCTCCAGAAACAGGCCCATATGATGTTCTACATACACCCTATCATTGTTGAAATGCGTGCTAGAAACATCCTAGAGGATGGCCCACACACCACTTATCTATGGAATTATTTTGTGCTAGCGGCGGAGACTAAGCACAAGAGCGAGGGGTAGGTAGGGAGGGTTTTTTTTCGTTTTGCTGTTTTCTGATAGATACATCTGCCGTGTGGATTCCTCACCTTGTGAATACCCCCTTGCGTCAGCAACATTCGGAAATTCTTTTTTTTTTCGTAGCCTCGCGCCGACGTGGACTCCTGACGTCATAGAGACACGACCTCGCTCGCGACTCCGCTGACGTCACCGACGCCTATAATAGGCCCACGCCGGCGTGATGACATCAGTTCCCTTTTTTCCGCGTCGTCGACGCTAACGGTTATCGGGAATCTCAGTAGCCAACTGATACTTTGTGTCAATTTGTTACCATTTTCTGTTTCTCTGTATCCTGTCTCTTCGAAGATGTCTTCAAAAAAGACCGGCTTCAAGCCCTGCAGAGAATGCGGCAAAATGATGTCCATTACCGACCCACACAGCGACTGCATCTGGTGCTTGAGCTCGGACCATGATGTGGAGGACTGCTCTTCGTGTAAGAAAATGAACCCGAAGGCCCTGAGGGAGAGAGAGGCGAAGCTCCTGGTGGCTAAAATGAAAGCTGGAAAAGGAAGATCGTCGAAGTCTCGTTCTCGAAGGGCGAGGTCGAAGTCGAGATCGAGGTCCAGGTCTAGATCTAGAGGAAGGTCGTCTTCGAAGTCGGCTTCGGACCATGTTTCGAAGAAGAGGAAACATAAGAAGAGGAGACATGAGTCCCGACGTCGTTCTGGTAAGGAGTCGGGGTCGAGGTCGAGGTCACCGAAGGTTCGTTCGAAGGTGGTGACCATTGAAGTTTCGGATCCAGAACCTGAAGGTGAGGCTTCCCCTTCTGAGTCACGGGCGCCGTCTCCGGCTCCGTCTCCGACTCCGAATCCGGCTCCGAATCCATCTCCGGCGCCGTCCCCGGTCCGAGATGAGGAGGAGCCTCATGAGGATGAGGGTTCCGAGCCCTTAAGTGAGCCGAATCCGAACGTTCCTCGAGACAGGCCTGAAGGTTTTCATCCACCATTTCCTGCCCCAGGCCAGGACCCTTCTGCGTTTCTCAACGCGATGTATGGAGTCTTTTCGAGGTCATGGTACCCCTCTGGTGCACCTTCGGGTCCCATGGGTCCTTTGGCGTTTAACTTAGGAGTCCCTCACTCCTACCCTCCGGCTCCGTTTATGCCTTACATGCCGGCTCCGACGCCGCCGTGGCATTTTCCGGCTCCACCGAAGCCGTCGACGCCGGTTCCGGCGTCACCAGCTCCGGGTCGACCTAGAACACATCCCTCTGAGCCTGCGGATTCGATCCCGACGTCGATTCCGAATCCGTCGGAGCCGATGGTGGATCCGAGGGCAAAACGGGTCAAGATGAGATCCAGAAGAGAGGCTCAGCGCCTTCTGGAGGAAAGGAGGTTTTTGGACTCACAATCTGATCTCGAGGAGGGTGAGTTGGATGAAGATACTTTTGAAGATTTGGCAGAAGCAGGAAGCCTGGATTTCTCTCCAGAGTGGGAGTTACCATCAGGTTCTAGTACTCCTTCTAAGGACATTCAACCCTATCATTTGATTATGAGAAAGGCTGCCAGTCTGCTTAAGTTGACTTTGCCTACAGCAGAATTCAAATCTAATATTCTGACTGAAGTACTCCATTCTCCGAGTTCAGTGGTGGAACCTCTTCTTCCTTTCAATGAAGCTCTAACAGAGCCCATTCTGGAGGTGTGGAAAAAACCTTTGTCTGCTCCAGCTGTCTCTAAAAGTGTAGCCAGAAGATACAGGGTTGCCCCTGATGATCCTGCCTTTTTAACCTCTCACCCTTCACCGGAGAGTTTGATCATTCAGGCTGCATGCTCCAAAAAGAACATTAGTGCTTTCCCTCAGGTTCCTTTTGAGAAGGAAGCAAAGAAGCAGGATCAGGTGGCAAAGAAGTCCTTCTCCTCTGCCAGTATGGCATTGAAGTCATCAAATGCCACTTGCTTGATGGGGAGATATTTACACGCTCTGATGGACTCTTTACATGTTCTGGTTCCAAAAGTTCCTGAGGACAGCAGGAAGGATTTTGAGGAAGTCATCTCTGACGCTCAGGCAGCGGCTCGCCAGGTCATTCAGAGCGGTTTGGATACTGTAGACTCTGTGGCGCGCATTATGGGCACTGCTGTCGCTACTAGGAGGTCTGCCTGGTTGAAATCCTCTGACTTTTCGGCTGATGTTCAGGCGACACTATTAGATCTTCCTTTCGATGGTTCAGGCCTTTTTGGGAAGAAGGCTGATGCGGCCCTTGAGAGGTTTAAGGATTGCAAGGCGACTGCTAAATCCCTGGGTCTCCAAATGAGAGGTTCTTCAACTGGCAGAAGATTCAGAGGTTTTGGCCGTCCTGCCTTTCGGAATTCCCGGCAAGGCCAACAGCAGCAGCAGCAACAACAGCAGCAGCAAAACTCCTTATACAGGTCCTACAGGGGAAAGCAAAGAGTGCGTCCTCGTGGACGTCAGATCTCTTCCTCCTCCACTTCCTCCAACCCTCCTGCCCCTGAGAAGCAGCCCTAGATCCGACATTCAGGATCATGTGGGTCCGGTTGGGGGCCGGCTTACCCATTTTCTACAGGATTGGGAATCGGTTACGTCAGATCTTTGGGTTCTCAATCTTGTAGAAAATGGGTATGCCCTTCCCTTTCGGGAATTCCCTCCCAATTTCCCTCCTTGCCAAGGGTATTGCTCCGAGGAGCATCTGTCTCTTCTGCAAGAGGAAGTTTTAACTCTGATAAGAAAGGGTGCGATAGAGGTGGTCCCAGAGCAGGAAAGGGGTCAGGGATGCTACTCCCGGTATTTCCTGATTCCGAAGAAGGATGGCAGGCTTCGTCCAATCCTGGATCTCAGGATCTTGAATCTCTATCTGAAACAGGAGAAATTCAAGATGCTCACCCTTGCTCAGGTTCTTCAAGCGCTGCAAGAAGAAGACTGGATGGTGTCACTCGACTTGCAGGATGCTTACTTTCACATCCCAATCCTGAAGTCGCACAGGAGGTATCTCCGTTTTACGGTGGGATCGCAGCACTACCAGTTTGCGGTCCTTCCGTTTGGACTTACTACTGCGCCTCGAGTCTTCACCAAGGTGATGGCAGTGGTGGCGGCACATCTCAGAAGGTCAGGGATTCCGGTATTCCCTTATTTAGACGACTGGCTGATCAAAGCGGAGTCGTCAGAGAGAGTGCTCCATCATTTGCGGGAGACAACCCAGTTGTTGTACAGGTTGGGTTTTTCAATAAATGTACCCAAGTCTCACCTGGTGCCCTCCCAGCGCAACCTGTTCATAGGTGCGGTACTGGACACAACCGTATGTCGTGCATTCCCTCCCCCTCAAAGGATTCGCGACATACGGGAGATGATTCCTTTGTTTTACAATGGAGCGGTCGTTCCAGTCCTGAAGGTCCTTCGCCTGCTCGGTCTGATGGCTTCATGCATTCTGTTGGTCAACCATGCACGCTGGCACATGAGGGCGCTCCAGTGGTGTCTCCGCAGGCAGTGGTATCAGCACAGCGGAGACCTCAGGGAGTCAGTGAGGATCTCCAGAGAAGCTGCAGCGGATCTGTCTTGGTGGGGCGTGGAAGGCAATCTGTCCCAAGGAAAGCCTTTTCAACTTCCCCCATCGGTGGCCACGGTGATAACGGATGCATCCACTCTCGGGTGGGGTGCTCATCTGGGGGATCTGGAGGTCAAAGGCCTTTGGTCTCCAGAGGAAAGGTTGCTTCACATCAACCTTCTAGAATTGCGGGCGATACGTTTGGCGCTCAAGGCCTTCCTCCCTTCCCTTCGCAGTCAGTCTGTTCAAGTCCTGACGGACAACACGACTGCGATGTGGTACATCAACAAGCAGGGAGGAGTAGGGTCACAGTGTCTCTGCAGAGAGGCTCTGCGTCTCTGGTCCTGGGTTCAGGACCATCAGATTTGTCTGATGGCAAATCATCTGGCCGGTGTTCTGAACGTTCGTGCAGACAGTCTCAGTCGGCAGTTCTCTGCCGACCACGAGTGGAGGCTGCACCCGGAGGTGGTTCACGACATCTTTCAGATGTGGGGGACTCCTCGGGTGGACCTGTTTGCCACTCGCGAGAATGCGCACTGCCTGTCGTTCTGCAGTCTCCAGTATCCGATGCAAGGAGCCTTGGGGGACGCGTTTCAGTTGAGTTGGAAAGATCAACTCCTTTACGCGTTTCCCCCCATACCCTTGATTCCTCGGGTTCTGAGGAAGATTCGCCAGGACCGGGCCCAAGTCATATTGGTCGCTCCGGATTGGCCAAGAAGGGTGTGGTATACAGATCTACTCCACCTCTCCTCTCACCCGCCGCTCCGTCTCCCTCTCAGGGCAGACCTCCTCTCTCTGATGGAGGGGCAGGTTTTACACCCCCACCTCCAGACATTGCACCTTCATGCCTGGAGATTGAGCGGGGCAACCTGAATTCCTTTTCCCTCCCGCCTGACGTTGTGGATGTCATCTTGTCAGCCAGGCGTGACTCCACTAAGTCCATCTATTCTTATAGATGGGCGAAATTTGTCACGTGGTGTGGGGAAAGGTCTGTTGATCCTTTGAGGGCCCATTTGTCTAATGTTCTACAATTTGCTCTTTCTTTGGCGCGGCAGGGTCTGGCGGTTGCCACGGTAAAGGGTTACCTGTCGGCGCTGTCGGCTTTTCTCTGCTTGCCTGACCAGCCCTCTCTTTTTAAGTCTCCTGTGGTCTTAAGGTTTTTGAAGGGTCTTACTAATATGTTCCCTCCTTCACCTTTCATTGTGCCTCAGTGGGATTTAAATCTTGTATTGACCTTTTTGATGGGGGCTCCCTTTGAGCCTCTCCACAAATGTCCCATGAGGCTTCTTACCCTTAAGACAGTCTTCTTGGTTGCAATAACCTCGGCAAGGAGGGTTAGTGAGCTTCAAGCTCTTAGCTCCAAGCCCCCATTCCTGACCATTCATGTTGATAGAATGGTTCTTAGGACCAGGGCTGCTTTTCTGCCTAAGGTGGTATCTCCCTTCCATCTAGGACAGTCCATTACCCTACCTACCTTCTATCCTCCCCCTCACCCTTCCAAGGAGGAGGAGAGACTGCACCGTCTGGACCCTAAGAGGGCGGTGTCCTTTTACTTGGACAGATCCAAGGACTTTCGCTTGGAGGACCAGCTCTTCGTTGGATTTGCTGGCTGCAAGAAAGGAAGGGCGGTCCATAAAAGGACTTTATCGAGATGGATCGTCCTCTGCATAAAAATCTGCTACTCTTTGGCCGGTAAGGAACCACCAGAGGGTATAAGGGCTCATTCAACTAGAGCTAAGTCTTCAACCTCAGCATTGGCTAGAGGTGTGCCTGTGGAGGATATTTGTAGGGCGGCGACTTGGTCTTCCCTCCACACTTTCGCGAAGCATTACTGCTTGGATTCCGAAGTGAGGAGGGACGGCCATTTTGCGCGCTCTGTCCTTCAGGATTTCCTGGTTTAGAAGAGTGGACACCCTCCTCCGGGAGTGGGGACTGCTGTGGGACTCTATTCACAAGGTGAGGAATCCACACGGCAGATGTATCTATCAGAAGAACAAGTTACTTACCTTCGGTAACGCTTTTTCTGGTAGATACTATATCTGCCTGTGGATTCCTCACCGACCCACCCGCCTCCCCGTTGTCCACTCTTCTATGCCAGAGTCACTGTAGTGTAATATATATATATATTTTATTGTCAAGGAAATGTTTCAGTTGCTTTCCTGCTTTTGCTTAACACTGTGTGTTTTGCCTTGAGTACTGTGTACTGTGTATACTTGTATATTTCTACTGTCATTGGTCCGTCCGTGTGCCTCGATGGCACGGAAAAAAGGGCGGAACTGATGTCATCACGCCGGCGTGGGCCTATTATAGGCGTCGGTGACGTCAGCGGAGTCGCGAGCGAGGTCGTGTCTCTATGACGTCAGGAGTCCACGTCGGCGCGAGGCTACGAAAAAAAAAAGAATTTCCGAATGTTGCTGACGCAAGGGGGTATTCACAAGGTGAGGAATCCACAGGCAGATATAGTATCTACCAGAAAAAGCGTTACCGAAGGTAAGTAACTTGTTCTTTGGGTTGTCATATGGACAGGTGCCTGACTCATATCACCAATGATACTCAGTTGTGACTATTATTGATGTCATCCTTGTTTCTTGCTTACCTATTCATGTCAGGCTGGATCCTGGGAAACATATTTCTTGTTCGATTATTTCCGGTTTGCCGAATTCTGATGGGAATAAAATATGATTCACCTGTACTGCATTTGAAATACCTGTCTATATCCATGTTTATAGAAACTGGCCAATGGAAATTGACACTGTGTACTAAACTGATACTCCTACATCACACTGATTATGTGACATTGCCCAAAGATCAATAACGTTTTTTTAAAGAAAAAAAACAGATGGACTTTAACAGGATACCCTACAACTCCTACAGGCAGCTGGTGTATGTGCGCTGCGGTATTCTGGGACACACAGATGCCTTGCATATATATATGCCTGATGTGCAGTAATCCCAGAGTTTGCACTCCCGCTGCTTCGTTCTGGGACTTCGTTGTGGATATCACGAAGGACAGAGTGCTTTTTTAGCTACATGCCAGCAGATGTTCACTGTTTTCTTTTACTTCCTTTGACATTGAGATGGTTTGATATTCACCAGTGTCCTTACTCACAGGTCATGGCACAAAAAGATAACTACGAGCCTGAATGAGGGCAACCATGACAGTCTGGCCTTGACCACGTTTAGAATCGAGATGTTTTTGTGACAATATTCTGAACTTCGTCTGGGAAACATTGAAGACAGAAGTGCTTGCATGCCTCGTCTTGTTTTTGCCCTTATGATGTGGCGAGTGGTAAAGTCAGATTATTTGGGAGATCTGCTGGAAATACACATTTGCTGTTTAGATTATTTTGAAGGAGAAACTTCCTCTTTAAGATCGAATGAAGCAAAAGAAATGATGGTATTTAATAAAGCTCAGAGCACGTGATAATTGTAAGAAATTGTAGCGATGTGTTGCAAGGCCTTAATGAAATGCAGTGAAGGTATGGTGTGCGTGTGTGTGTGCGTGCGTGCGTGCGTGCGTGTGCCTCTCACAAACAAGAATTGTGCTTGAAGGATATTTCAGAATTGCACGTTGTTTTTTAATTTGGCAGCATTCTTCTTAATGTGAGTTTCTGAGATTTGGCTCAGTTCCCCTTTTTAGGTTTGACGTTTGTGACCCACATTCACATTCATGGCAAACATTTTATTCTATATGTACCTTATGGTTGGGTCAACCCCCTCCGGCCATTGACTTCTTTTGCCCTGGACCCCACAGGACCGTGGGGTGGGTCAGAAGCCAGAGATGTCAGAGCTCTCTCCCGCCACATCGTAGTGTTCTAAAAATGGCACAGGAATGCGTCCCTTAAATCAACATTAGTAGCAGATCTATAAAACTCTCCAAGTAATGCAGTCCAGCTCGCGTGTTGCCTCTGTGCAGCTTTCTACCAAGTCACAGTGATCCTGGCTCTCAAAATATAAAGAAAGAGCTTGGTGGAAGCACGGTCTGTGGTAACAATTATGCACAGAAGTCTCAAGCAGTTCTAGATCAAGGGCATTGCAAAGGAGAAGGCTGTGTTTAAAATATGCTTTTTCCCTGTCAAATGCTGTTTGTAATTGGAATTTGCACCACATCACAGAAAATGTGGTTTTCCACTGCTGAGTTATAAAATGATAAGGGATTTGCACCTCCTGTCATAAAAAGTGCCTTTCAACCACACAGGTTATTGCTTTTTGTTCAGGAACGGTGTGCTCTAAACCTCGTCTCTCGCTTGTTCCTCCTCTCTCGCTTGTTTTCTCTCTCGCTTGTTCCTCCTCTCTCACTTGTTTCCCTGTGTTGCTTTTGTAATAAATCGGCAAGGAAGGTGATATGCGCAACAGCAGTAAACGTATAACATTTTTGTCTGTCTTTATCCATATTTATTTTTGAGCCATTTTATCTGTATTTATCCATATCTATTTTGTGTTTTGCACATAAATGAAGGTGTAAAACCTTACATTTCCATATTTATTTAACTGATAGATGCACACTTATACTTTGATGTCTGTCGTGTTATAGCTATTTTAGCTGCCAAATATTACATAACAATACATCCACTGGCTAATACTAGCATTATACCACAAATGTATATTAACACCTCCGTAATATAAAGAAATGTCATCCTGTTTTTTTTATTTCCCATGCTGTCCATCTGCTCAGCTGTTATGCTATTGTATTATTCATGCAAGACAGCACGGAGAGTCACTTAAAAGCAGCACAATTATCTGTATTTATCCACTTTTAAAAATAAATGCACACAGAAAACACATTGTTTTCTGTCTGTATTTATCTGTAAAAATCCATAAAAACAGAAAACAGGGAGCCTTAATTGAAAAGCACACAGCACTTTCAGCTATGGGCAGAATGTATTTTTTTCTTGAACAAAGGTAAAAGTAAAATGCCCATTTATGTTAGGGAGTGGAATGAAAAACAGTGGTTCAGTGGACAGAGAGTTAAGAGTTATGCTAAAACTCAAAACCTTTTTGAAGTAGAAGTGGCCTAGCAACCAGAGCTGCCGACTTTGAAATTGGGGAGCGAGGTTCTAGTCCAGGTGTTGGTTCAACATTCTGTGATTTTGGGCAGATTACTTAATCTTCCAGTACCTAGGGAACAAAAACATTTGCAAAGACAGAACATCTTGCCTATGACAACTGTTGATTTTGGCAATGATTTTTAGCCATGCTGAACAGCACCTCAACTTCTGTGCAGAATGGCTGAAAACAATCGGGGGGAAAAAGGCGCTATAATTCGAATGTCACGTCATTTTGTAAGCGCTTGGCAACACAAATATGTGTGCCTACGAAATTAGGTGAAGCGATACAAAAGGGGATGATGGACGGAGCGTTTGAGCAAATCAAACACTCACCCCCAGTCAACTGATCTGGGTTTAATCCATCACCATTCTTTAGCCCACTCAGCCACCCCATTTCAGACATGGCTATATGCAAATCAGTCTGACCCTGTGCCTCATGGGAACAGTCCAGCCCGAACTGCCAAGCCATGTCTTCCATGGACCGGAAACAAGCATCCTGGGACCAGTTTCGGATTCATAATCCTCATCAGCCAGGCTATCTTGAATCCAGTGGCCAAGTGAGCAAGGGACTCACGTCTGAGCATACGCTGCCACACTTAGGGCCAACAAACCGATACAAAAGGGGATGATGGACGGAGCGTTTGAGCAAATCAAACACTCACCCCCAGTCAACTGATCTGGGTTTAATCCATCACCATTCTTTAGCCCACTCAGCCACCCTATTTCAGACATGGCTATATGCAAATCAGTCTGACCCTGTGCCTCATGGGAACAGTCCAGTCCGAACTGCCAAGCCATGTCTTCCATGGACCGGAAACAAGCATCCTGGGACCGGTTTCGGATTCATAATCCTCATCAGCCAGGCTATCTTGAATCCAGTAGCCAAGTGAGCAAGGGACTCACGTCTGAGCATACCCAGCCACACTTCACATCACTGCTGGAAAAGCGCACATTTCAAGTCTTCTCACAATCCGCTTGTTCTGACATCATGACCTTCAAACATGGAGTACCGCAGGGCTCTATTTTGAGCCCGCTACTATTTAACATTTATATGAGCCCGCTTGCCAAAATAGTAGAAGAGACTGGACTACTCATGTTCTCTTACGCTGATGATTCTCAGCTTCTTTTCTCTCTGTCCTCGGCGGAACCTGACAATCCCTCCTCCTTAAAACTTGGACTAAGTAAGATTGCGGAGTGGATGCGTAAAAACTTTCTAAAACTCAACGGTGAGAAGACCGAGTTAATTGTCCTGGGGAAGAACAAAGAGCTTTGGGGACCCCAACATTGGCCATCGGAAATGGGGACTCCCCCGGTTCCAATCAAGCATGCTCGCAATCTGGGTGTCATCATTGATGACTCTCTCAATTTGAACCAGCAAGTTGTGAAGACTTCGGCCAGCTGCTTCGCAATATTAAAATGGTTAAAAAAAATCTGCTGGATGCTGCCCGAACATACTAAGAAAACAGTTATCAATGCCTTAATAACCTCTAGGCTTGATTATGGTAACGTGTTATACTTAGGGGCAAAAAAGGCCACAATCCGCAGACTGCAGACAGTGCAAAATACAGCAGCGCGACTATTGTGGAAAATTCCCATCTCCACATCAACCTCCAAGTACATCCGGGAGTTGCACTGGCTGAAAATTGAGAATCGGATCAAATTTAAATCCCTATGCTTTATGCATAAGATCTCCACTAATAATGCCCCAAAGTATCTACAAAATCTTGTACGTCCCTATCGTCCATCTCGGACCCTTCGATCAGCTAAGGCTAACCATTTTGTAATCCCTAAAATTAAGCTGTCACGCATGGGTGGCAATCCCTTTTCGTTTCTCGGACCCTCACTTTGGAACACTCTACCACACACATTACGAAATGAGACGAGTTACATGAAATTCAGGAAAGCCTTAAAAACCTGGCTGTTCAACATCTGATAGACCTGCTTCTAATCAAACTACTGGATCCTTAGCGCCGGGAAACCCTTTGCTGGGTAGCTGTTGCGCTATATATAAATGAACTAATAATAAAAAAAACACTTAGGGCGAACAAAGCGATACAAAAGGGGATGATGGACGGAGCGTTTGAGCAAATCAAACACTCACCCCCAGTCAACTGATCTGGGTTTAATCCATCACCATTCTTTAGCCCACTCAGCCACCCCATTTCAGACATGGCTATATGCAAATCAGTCTGACCCTGTGCCTCATGGGAACAGTCCAGCCTGAACTGCTACGAAATTAGGTGAGCATTTTGTTTGTTTCTGTTTACTAGTCCGAGATGGACGAGTAAATAAAAAGTTGTGCCATGTTGCTGTTTTTGATACAGCACTAATGCCTTTTTTTTTAATAAGCATGGGAGTGTTTTGAGGGAGCAAGTGAGGGATGAGGCAACACCGTGGGAGTCAGTGCAAGAGAGAAGGATGCAGGTGGGGAGGGAAGGACAGGTGAGAGAAAACAATGGGAAGCGCACAGACAAAGGAGGGTGAGCAGGCACGGATGGGGAAGCACAAGAACAACGGAGGGCAGGGATGGTAAAGCACACAGATAATTGTATTCGGGAGGTGGAAGGAAAACGACAATGGAGTTTGAGCTAGCGAAAATGAGAAGCACATGGACAACGGAGGGGGATAGGGAAGCAAGAATGGTAGCGGAAGGTGGGCTGGTGGGGAGAAAGCAAGAGCAGCTGCTCAGGGACTCTGGGCGAGGGGAGAAGCACAGAGCCAAGAAAGAGGAACACTTACACCAGTGTTTTATTTGTAAAAAACTACGTTTCAGTAGTCATGTCAAGAGGCCTCTGCAGCTTGCACCACACATTGCCCCTTCTGTGCTGCCCATGATAGTAACAACACAACAGATCCTTATGCTTTTGAATAACTCCCTGGAAACTGGCTATTTAACGGCAAATCTAAAAGAAGCTAGGGCATCCCCCTGCTAAAGAAGCCAGGTGCGGGTGCTTCCACTCTTAAGAATTATAGACCTATCTCCCAGCTCCCCTTCCTTTCAAAAGTGATAGAACAACACGTACTGAGGACACTCTCGAACTACTTGGAGGACCACCAGCTACTCCAGGCACGACCGGCGGGTTTCAGAGCCCATCATAGTACTGAGCTAGTGATGTCGTCTGTCCTTGACGAGCTCAGAATTATGGCTGACAACAAACAACCAAATGCCCTAATTTTACTAGATCTATCAGCGGCATTCGATACGGTCAGCCATAAAAAGCTATTGTCCCGTCTTTTAGAACTGGGAATCAGTGGGCTAGCACATCAATGGCTAGATTTGTTTCTATCAGGCCGGACTCAGAGGGTTCAGGTGGGTGAGCATACATCGGCCAAGGGCACTCTTACTTGCAGCGTACCCCAGGGTTCCCCATTGTTCCCGCTCCTCTTTAATATCTACCTGCAACCCCTGGTGGGGACCCTGGCACATATGGACAGTCCCAGGAATCGGCGCAAAAGCTACTCAGATTCACAGTGAATTGGATGACGGCCAATTCTCTGAAAATAAATCCGGATAAGACTGAAGTGCTCGTCCTCCCCACAAACACTAGCCCTTGGTTTCACCTTTTCTGGTCACCGCAACTGGGTACTGCCCCCACACCAGTCCCGGTTGTAAAAATCCTGGGTATAAAAATTGACTCAGAGTTGTCCATGTCCAGCCAGGTCACCACGGTGGTGGGAACTTGTATAGGGTTGATGAGGCAGCTGTGGAAACTTGCCCCCCTTCTGTCAACTGCCTCATTACAGGCAATTGTATCTGCTACTGTCATCTCGAGACTGGATTATGGGAATGCCTGTTACATTGGGCTCCCCCAAAAACGTATTAAAATAGTGCAGAATGACACGGCCAGGCTCATTTATAGACTTCCCAGAAGGACTTGTGCTACCCCTCTTCTACACAAATTGCACTGCTTTCCAATCAGACAGGGAGCTCAATTTAAAGGCCTCTGTATTGCCCACAAAGAAATTTATGGCCAAGCACCCGTGTACATAAAAGATTGCCTGTAGAATTATGTTCCTGGACGGACTCTGCGATCATCTGAGGCCTGCCGTCTAGTCCATCCCCGATATATCACCAAATCCAAAGGGTGTAGAGAGTTCTCTTTCATGCTGCCACAAATTTGGAACAATTTACCTGAGCACCTTCGTAGAGAACCAGTCCTCCTCACATTTAGGAAACAACTTAAAACGCTCCTATTCAGGGAGACATTAGTCAGTGTAATTCTGTTGCCTTGCCAATTGCCGTCAGTGGTTCCGGTCACTCTCTCTAAAAGCGCTTAGAGGCCTGAAGCTGATTTTGCGCTATATAAAATACATTTAACATTAATATTAACTATAACCATCACACTCCTCCTACAAGTCTGACAGTTCACACTATTCCAGGACCCCAAAGCTATAAGAATGTCTTGGGTAGCAGGTAATGATAATACTAATAATAACGGCATTTGTAAAAGCGCTAACAGATACCTCAAGCAGCAGTGTCCCGGCGCTAAGCAAGACAGAAGAGTGAGCCACAAGAACTACTCACGCTAACCTAGTTGTTTGGTTCTAGGCTACAAAGCCAGGTTTCAAGTGCTTTTCTGAAAAATGGTTCAGATTCTATCTGCCTCAAAAAGTTAGGCAAGGCATTCCATAGCTTAGTAGCCGCAACCATGAAGGATCTCCCTCCAATCCGCGCTTTTTTAAACCTCGAAATGCATAATGGGTTTAAGGAGCCTATTCTGTATATAGCTACATAAGCGTTGTTTCAAGTAGCTCGGACATTTACCATGTAGGGAGCGGAAAGCAAATGTCAGGGCCTTAAATTCAATTCTCCTGGCCACGGGCAACCAGTGGAATAACTTAATGTGTGGGGAGATATGATGGCGGAAGGGTACTCGCCTAATCATTCTTGCGTCCGCATTTTGGACCATTTGCAGTCTTTTAATCAAATATGCGGGTAAACCTACATATAGACTGTTCGCGTAGTCCAATCTAGCCATCACTGTGGCATAGATAACCACTCAGCGACAGTCCTCAGGTAATAGATGGATGAATTTTTGTAAGCTTTTCAGTTTACTAAAGCAGGTCGAAGACACCTGCATGATCTGAGCTGAAAGCGAGAGATCCGTCTCCCATTTAACCCCCAAATGTTTAGCAGACTTTGCCGGGGTGGGTGGAGGGTGATTTCCTGCGGCGACCATAGGTCCGCAGGCGGCGGGAGAGTATTTCCAAAGAATAGTACATCCGTTTTCTCGGCGCTAAGCTTCAATGTTTTGTTGTTCATCCATAAGGAGATATCTGTCAAGCAACCCTTGAAGTTCTTAAAGGCGTTGTCCGCTTGATCTTTAAAAGAGAACACCAACTGGGTGTCGTCGGCGAAAATATAGCCTTCACACCCCAATTGGCTATGAGCGAAAACAGTGGGGCCAGATAGATATTAAAAAGGAGCGGGCTGAGTGCTGATCCCTGAGGGACTCCACACCAGATCTGCTTGTGTTTGGATTTGTGAGTTTGCAGGGCAATCTGTTGTGTCCGGTTGGAGAGAAACAAGTTCAGCCAGCTCAAAACCAGCCCCCCCAAGCCAATATCCTTGAGTCTATGTAGTAATATTGGATGGTCTACCGTGTTGAATGCAGCGGACAAGTCAAGGAGCACCAGCATCGCTGATGCCTCTGTGTCCACTGTCATTCTTATTGATTCTTATACCCCCAAGAGGGCCGTTTCGGTACTAAAGCCCGGTCTGAACCCAGATTGGGTATCATGCAAGATGCCAGATTCCTCAACAAACGAGGATAGCTGCCTTTGTACCCACTTCTCCAGCATTTTTGCGGGGGCTGGGAGAAGAGAGATAGGGCGATAATTGCTCAAATCGCCAGGCAGACCATTACGTTTTTTCCTGAGGGGTAGAACAATGGCATGTTTCTACGACTCAGGGAAGATACCAGTTGTTAGGGAAGTGTTCCAAATGTGGATCAACATCTTTACTGTGGAATGGGCCACTACCTTCCAGAGTTTCAGGAGCAGGGGTCCTCTGGTGAACCAGATTTGCAGCTAAGAATCAAAGCCATTCCTTCTTGCAACGTAATTGGGGAAAATTCACTGAACGAGGCTTGTGAATGGTAGCTCTCAATAGTCATTTTAATGTATATTGAATTAATAATTACCTGTTGTTATTTTTTTGAGTTTTATATTGTGGTCATCTCTAAATTATCCAGACAGCACCACCCTGTGCCAGATTGTCACTTGCCCCGGTGTTGAGCACTGCAAACCACAGGCTCAAATTAAGCACTGATACATGAGGAAGACAGCTGGAAAACACACGCCCTCTCATAGAATGCTAAATCTAAAATAAATAAAGTAGCACCTGAAAAGGAATCAGTGGAAGAGACAAGAACGGTGTTTATGCTCGACAGGACAGAAAAACACCAATATAGAAAGGAAAACTTTCAAAAGCAATAAGAAGCAAGACAAACAAGAAGCAAGCACGAGAATGACAATAAGGCCAACCAATGTAAGCAATGAACAGGCTCTAACCTCACTGTAAGCTAACAATATGTTTAGCAAAAGACAGCGCATGCGTTGTCTTAGGCGAAACCTAAAAAGTTTTTTTGTTTTAATCCGACCTTGTGTTTTGTTATCTGGTGCTCATGTAGTAAAGTGATCTAATGCCCTTGGGCCAAGTTCGCGCTACATAAAACTGCAGAAAAATGACAGATGTAGCACATCGTTAAGAAGAGAACACCACTTATAACCACTTTCCTATGTATTTGTTTATTTTCCTGTTTTTGTATCACACTGCCTTGTGACTATCAACTGTTCACAGGGCCTCTTGGGGCCTCCCAACAAGTAGCAAACCGATAAATGGGTTAAGCCACCACAATCTACTGGCTAGCATTCAATTCATAACATTTCACTTCGCAGCAGTCCTATGAAAAACTGCTTTTGATATGTAAGGAATGCCGTTTAACTGAACCCAGAGACCCGGCCCGTGGACATGCAAGGGGCTGGCTGGAAAGAGAAGGCATTCCACGGCGTTGCAGGCACCTCGCTGTTCAAGAAACACCTTCGAAAAAATGTGCGATCCGAGCGAACAGAATACTCCAGCTGGGAGCGACGTCCATCGCGCGGCATCCCTGGAACAGCGGCGTGACCTCATCATTTCGCAGCACATAAATCGCATTTTCAGTGCAATCGCCCAAATGCAGATGCGAAGGTGTGGGGGATATTCTGCTATCAGCGTGCACAGCCTGGGCTCGCTCTGGGAGGCTCGGCAGGCGGCTGTGCCAATCCACGCCGGGGCGTGGCGTGGCTTTTTAGGACCCGCCCCTTTCCCACCTGCGAGCCCTGATCGACCCACTGACAATAACGCCTCTCTTCTTGGACTTCAGTTTCTCACCCCACGCGAACTCCCAAAATATTTAATAAAGTTCAAGCACAGAGGAGAGAGTGAGTGCTAAAGATAGAGAAACGAGTGGAGGCGGAGATTGTGTGTGTACTTCTGTCCACATAATCCATGTTCAGTTAAAAAGAAAAACTTGTATTAATGATTTAGGGTCAGAGGCAAGTGGTGTTGATTGGTGTTTTCGAATTTCGTGATCAGTAAGTCACTCTATGTTTCATAAGTGACTTTTGAACGCACTCTGCATTAATGCCATTCTGAGTTGTGACGAGAGCTGAGGTGCAAAATGTCATCAGCTGGCCTTCCAAAGGGTGCGCTGGGGACTCAGCGGCATGGTTCACGACTCTTGGAGAAAACATATCTTTGTAATATGCATTTCCCTGGGGGGTTACGGTCTGATGGTCTGAGCTCCTCTAGCTGTTCGTCAATATAGCCTTGCAGGAGACAGGTTCATCTGTTTGTGGCAACACCAGTGCTTGCAAGAGGCAGGTTCATTTGTTTGTGGCAACACCAGTGCTTGAAATGGTACAATAGAAGTGCAGGTACTCTGCGACAGAGTTACCTGCCTGTTTCTGAGAAGTGCCATTATTCGCCAATTAAAAGTATTACGTTTTTCTTGAGAAGTGCAGGTACTCAGTACCGGATAGCAGGCGCGCAACACCCATTGGGCTCACGGGGCTTCAGCCCCTCCCCCCCCCCGTCGTGTGTGTCAGCCCGGGCTGACACAGGTTTGCGGGCTGGCTACCATCTATACTTGCAGCCGCACCGAGTACTTAGCAGGTCTTTAATAGACCATTTACTTCAATTAGGCGTTTGTTTTGTTTTCACACCTTCTGTCAGTCACTCTGTCTATGGTTGGAAAAATGAGTCCCCCCCGAAATATTTTTCAGCCCCCCCCCCCCGAAATTTGGCTCTAGTTGCCCGCCTGCCGGATAGTACCAGCTCATTTAAAGCACTGGGCAAGACCTGTCTTACGGGACAGGGCCGGTGCTGCATGCCACATTCGGCCTGGGACTATTGCAGCAGCACGTTGCCTACTGCGGCGCTTTCTCTGTCTTGGGAGCTAGGTCGTGGCTCTGTCCTTGTGCCACAGCTTCTCATCTGGTGCTTGTTGTTCATCTCCTGAATGGTGATGTATTTCTCTACTTGGTGCATCCGTGTCAAAGATGTTGACCCCAGTACGCACTGTAGATACTCCTGTCCCCATTTCATATTGATGGCCTTCTCACTTACTGTGATTCACTTCCTGCTTCCACCTATTTAAGGAGCTCAGACCCACTGTGCTGTTCCAATAGTTTCTTGTCAGTGTGTTGAATCACTCCTTAAACTAATCTTTTCCCAGGTTTTTTTGTAGTTTTTGCCTCTTTTTTGTTTCCAGAATGACGACCTCGCTCATGTTCAGTCTTCAGGACCTTGGTCCAGCTACCTTCACTCAATCATTAGCACCTTTTCACCAGGAATATTATATGATTTTTGATATTTGTTTCTCTGGATGAGTGACCCTGGAAGACTTCTTGTTCCCGCATGGCTGTCAGCTGTGTTGAATGGCTCCGAGGGTACAGGAAGGAGTCTCTCTTTCTTCTGGAGAGCAACACAAAGAAGTAAGGGCGACTTTTACGTCCAACCACCAACAGAAAATCTTAATAACACTTAACAATCTTCTTACTCTCCCATCCACGCTGTCCCCCTCAGTCTGCATTCTTCTCTACATGCGGTGATAATATTTCCCTCCAGTCTGTTCAGTGGCGCCCTCACTCTGTGTCTTGTATGAGTAGAGTTTTCTCCTCTCTGCAGCAGACTTGACCACTATGAGAAATGGCTCTGGGTTGGCGTGAATAACCTCTACTGCTTAGTACATTCACAGAGGAGCCCCTTGTTCTGGCCATGTATTAGCCTATCTCCAATCTAGCTTAACCCAGCAAAATCCTAGAAAGAGTAGCAGTGGACCAGCTTTAAGGATATTCTTAGTAAAATTAGGTGTTTCAAGACCTTCACTGCAGGGCTCCAGTCTCTTAGTGGAAGAGAACTGTCTCTGGCCGATATGAGAATTCAGCTTCTCATTACCCTGGACGAAGGCAAATACACTTATTTACTACGATTCTTTGATTCTCTTTGATATTTCTGCTGCAGTCAACAGAGTCGATCATAGCATTCTGCTTTTCAAACTGAAAGAGCGGTTTGGGATTTTCAGAAATGCCTGTAACTAAAATAGCTAATTCCTTAAAGGTGGGTTTCAATAAGCTCGCTCGAACTCTACTCAGTAATCATGTCAGTGTCCTGTAAGGCTCTGCCCTCACTTCTACTCTTTAACTGCTTCACTTGCCCTCTGTTTAAGCTTCTATTTCTACACTATTTGCTAACCTTACTTAACTTCTCCTCCTATAACATCCAGGTGAAGTATGGAGAGTTTATGTATCTATGTATATGGCATTTCTATAGCGCAAAGCTAGCCAAAGGCTGCGAAGCACTGTACATGTTATGGACATCTTTCTCTGGCATATTCCCAGACGGGCTCCAGAAATGACCAAGTGCCAGAGAGGATTTCCTTTTGCTTATTGGGTCCTTTGCTTAAAGTCTCCTCCTTGCTTCATCTACAATTTCTCATTATCTTTTCTGTAAACTAAGTACATTTCTTCCACAGGTTTCTTGAATCTCACCTGCAGGTTATCTTTTTGACTACTTCTGGGGAACCACACAGACCCTGCACTGAGGTCTCTGTGGATTTCTTTTAGCAGCACATTTCACCGCTCCTGAGTGGACACCACAGACACCCTATTGAAGTGTAGGTCCATTTCCTTGGATTTCACCATCGCCCCCTCTTAGTGAAAGCATAGAACCTCTTCCAAGATGTCTGTGGATGTCCTTGGTTCCATCTACAAAATTTACTTGTAGACCTAATGACTCCATATGCTGTGGCAGTATCTTATTTCATCAGATGGCACTATCAGCCTATCAAGGAGGAGATAGCATACCCATCATGCCACTGGCGTTCAGTCAGGTGTGCTCAATAAATGTTTCACTAAACATCTCTCATATCGCTATAAACAGTTGCCAATGTACCAGCAGAGCCAAGATGTTGATAGATGCCAAGACCATTGCCAGGACCTCACGTTCCTCACCTCACACTTCCCACATAGGCCATTCTGCAAGCACACACCTTTCCAGTTATTAATTCAGGTGCACCTGTAATTGCTTTTTACAGTGAAAGTGCTAAGATGCTACACTTTTGGTGTTTACTCGTAAATTCCAGATGTTTGCTGATGACACATCAATCTACATCCGTTTGGAAAAGGACTCTGAGAGTCACCTCAATATCGCTAGTTGCATAGATCATATCCAGCTCAACAGTGGATTGGAGAAAGCTTCATCTGCTTAAGTGATAAAAAACCCTGAAATCCTACCCCTCTTAGTATACAACACACAGCCTCGCTTACATTTAATTGGCCTTCCATTCTGGGGCCTGCATCCTCCCCTACTCTGAAAGTCAAAAATATGGGGAGCATAATACTCCCAGATCTCGTTTGAGCTCCTCAAGTCAACGCTGTGTCAACTTGCTTCACAAAATTCACCTTTTCCTGCAAACAAGCCATTAGATTGAGCTAACAGGATGCCTTGCATTGAAATACTTAGATTAGTATAGTGATTTATACAGGCCTCCCATATAAACTGTTATACTCAGTTTACAGCTGAACTTACATAGATTTGATCATGCCAGACCACTCTTAAAAGGCTAAACTAGATTCAGATTACTCTGCAGGAGCAATAAGGCAACTGGAACAAAAGCCCAACATATTTGCAAAGGATGAGTACACATTAAATACCTATCAGGAATAGGGACATATCTTGGTCAGTAAGATTGGGGTGTGAGCTTCAGATTTTCCAATAATCACACTGGCACATAATGTTAAAATACAGTATATACAACAAGCAGGGTGCATGAGAGAGACTTAAGGGTCAGTGGAAAGGAATACGGATTGTTAAGGGTACTAAGTGAGAGAAAAAAACTTTTAGTAAAATAACCAACAGTTTTGAAGACTTTCGAAACAGTGTGTGCTTTTTTTGTCTGTGTGTATGTAAACATTCCTGATGAAATTCACGAGACACCTGACAATACCCAATTGAAAGCACCTGGCCCCACATATTGACCAGAAAATATATATTTGGGGAGGTGTAAAATCCGCCCCCTTCCCTCCCTCCGCCGAAGCTACGCCCCTGATCAGGATTCCCCACTAAGCATCGCTCTGTCATATCCCACATTAGCAACTGTGGAAACACATGAATTCACAACTCAGAGGTTATCCACACTACCTCGTATTGAGATAAAGCCTCGAAACCGGAGTCATTTGTCTGAAGACACTATCCAGGATTATGATAAAAAAATGTGGGATTCATGTGTTTACCCAATCTTACCTGACTAATACAACCTGCTGATATCCATTTTGTACTCTGTTGCTTTTTTCTGACATTTCTGCTCAGCAGTAATTAGGTGCAGCAAGATGACAACCAATGCGTTATAAAACACGAAAAATAAATTGGTGTTGATGTTTATGCTCTTTCCTGAAGCTAGGAGGACAATAGATAATGAGCAAGGTACCTGGTCCTTTGAGAGAGAAATATAATTTTGTGCTCAAAGAGGAATTGGTTGGACGGGGAGGGTTGTGACTGACCATGTAGGTCTTTGTATGAGATGGAATCCACAGTCTGTTTTGCTTGTTCATTTTCCAACGTATTCTTGCTTTAGTTGCTTGGGACAAGTGATGAGTCGGGTGTTTGCATTTCATCTGTTACTAACACTGCACTTAGTATGTTGTTTGTGATGAGATCTTGTTCGACCAACAGCGTAGTTGGCACTGACTAATTAAAATGAGGAAAAGTCGTTAGGTGTGGATATTTTCATGTGGCGGTTGTGCTGAGTAGTGAATGTGGATGTAAATGGATTGTTTAGACTAGAGTGACTGTTCATTTGGTTTCTGTGGAGTTTGTGTTGCTTTGAAGAATGAAAAAGTGCAGTTGTGATTTAAAAGTAAAGTGACTTGAACGTGCCCTAGTCTTTTTAAACTCGGCATAGGGCTGGAGGGCTTGAGGTTCAATAAGAATGGACTGAGAGTGATTAGTCGTGATTCCGAAGAAGGCAAGATGAAGGCTAAGCGGTCTTGTTGGATGCACAACAAATGTACAAAAGTGTTATCTGTCATTTCCAGCAGCAGGATTCTTCTGGCATTGCTTACTTTTTATTATTTTAGTATCTAATGTATTTTCATATTTGGTATACGCTTCTGTTGGATATGCGATGGAATAACTTTGCTTCAAGAACTTTGCTTTGGAGCGATTTCCCAATGGGAAAACTGTGAGACGTTCCACATTACATATTTTAATGGTAAACTTGCGTTTAACTTGAGCATTTATTATCACAGATCCCTTTTTCTGGCCGTACATTATAAAAGCAGATAGCAATGCACATTTTATTGTAACATTACGTTGATGTATCTGAAAGAAACAGGTTAGTATTGGATTCCTTACCTTAGAATACCCCCAGGCGTCAGACTGGATCCGGAAACTTTTGCGTAGCAGTACCCTTGCGCTTCGGTAGGCATCGTCTGCGGCTCCGCATCCATCATCGGCGTCATTGGCGCCGGGGTGACGTCGCCGGAGTACTTAGACGCTGCCCTCGCGCACTGACGTCAGTTCCTAGTGGTACCTTTAGTCACTTTTTGACTAAACTTTTTGATCTCTTTTGATCATTTTTCAAAGTCGAACGACTCCGACGGTGCCAGTAGGGATGCCCGGTTCAAGCCCTGCGTCGACTGCAACCGACTGATGTCGGTTACCGACCCCCATCGCTGGTGTCTTCATTGCCTGGGGCCCGACCATGATGACAAGTCGTGCCCCGACTAGCGGGCCTTGACGTCGAAGGCTTCGGCCCCGGCGCCGTCGGCGACTTCGGTCCCGACGCCGCAGGCCCCCGCTGGGTCCGGATCCGGGTCGTCGCCGGTCGACCTTACGACCTCGCCGGCTCCTAGGGTGTCGCCCCGGGCGCCAACCACGGTCGATGCCGTCCCCAGTCCCCCCTCGGTCTGGTTCCGACGCCGGAGCGGTGTCGCTCAACGCCGCATTCGACGCCGATGGGAGATTTCTTCTTCTATGATCCGGCCCCATCTTTTGACCCTGAGTACCAGGAGATGGGTGGCGAGGAGGATTGGGAGGGGTCTGAGGACCCTCTGGCACGAGAGTGCCAGTCTTATCGGGACTGGGCAGGTGAGCTTGGGGACGCCAGTGGTCTGGACACTTCGCCAGACACTGGTTTTGTCTCCCCTCCTACCGTGGCTACGGAGGAGGGGGGGCAGCCTATAGTGTGGTGTCAACGCGGGCGGCCAAGGCCTTATCCCTTGAACTCCCCGTCGCGGCCGTGAGGACTAACCTCCTCACTGAGGTCCTTAAACCGCAAGCAAGCTCTACGGAGCCTCTGTTGCCGTTTAATGAGGCCTTGTCTGACGTTCTTCTGGGCACCTGGACCAGGACCGCTACAGGTCCCCCTGTAGATAGGAACGTGGCCAGACGCCACCGCCCGGCTCCGGGCGACCCTTGCTTTCTGTCCACCCACCCCGAGAGTCTAGTCATCCAGGCCTCTAACTCCCAGACCGCATTCCCGACAGCTCCCCCCGATCGGGAATCCTAGAGGTACGAACAGTATGGAAAAAAAGATGTTCTCCTCCCTGAGTTTGGGGTTGCGGTCAGTTAACACCGCGTGCCTCTTGGGCCGTTATACCCACTCTCTGTGGGACACGGTCGCGGCCGTGCTGCCACAATGTCCGGAGGAGGCCCGGACTAAACTCGCCCAAACCCTTGCAGAGGGTCGAGATGCGGCACGGTACTCCATCAGATATGGGCTGGATACAACGGACTCGCTGGGTAGAGCAATGGCAACGACGGTGGCGATTCGTCGCCACGCCTGGCTGAGGTCCGCCAACTTTTCGGCTGATGTCCAAAACACTCTTATGGACATGCCGTTTGATGGCCGTCACCTCTTTGGTGACAAGGCAGACAGTGCGCTTGAGCGCTTTAAGGATTTCACGGCTACGGCCAAGTCCTTGGGCCTGTCAACCCCGCGCCAGCAATCTGCTGCCTTTCGTCCCTTTCGTGGCCAAGGAAGGGGCGCCCCCACACGTCCTGCCAGCCACGGGCCGCAGACTAACATCCAACGCAGTGGCGGACGTGTTAACCGCCGTGGCGTTGCCCACGGTCAACGGCGACGCCAGTCCACATCCACCCCTGCAGCATGCGCCTCAAAGTCCGAGCTTTCAGGCCCACGAGACGCCAGTGGGGGGCAGGGTTCGCCATCACCTCCTCCACTGGCGCAACATCACATCGGACAGGTGGGTGCTGCGAATCGTCCGAAGGGGCTACTCCCTCCCTTTGAGCCGACCCCTCCAGCCATGCCACTGCAGTACCACCGCGTGTCGGGGGATCACTTGAATCTTCTGCGAGAGGAAGTTACGGCCCTCTTGGCCAAGGGGGCCATCGAGCGCGTTCCTGGGCCAGAAGTAGGGTGTGGTTGTTACTCCCACTACTTTCTGGTTCCCAAGAAGGGCAAAGGGGGCCTACGCCCTATCTTGGACCTGCGGAACGTCAACTGCTTCCTCCGGAAGGAGAGGTTCAAGATGCTGACACTGGCTCAGGTCTTAGCTGCCCTAGACCCAGGAGACTGGATGGTAGCGTTGGACTTGCAGGATGCTTATTTCCACATCCCCGTCCTGCCGGCCCACCGGCGCTACCTGCGGTTCACGGTAGGCCACAAGCACTTTCAGTTTACTGTGCTCCCCTTCGGCCTTACCAGCGCCCCCGTGTGTTCACAAAAGTGATGGCGGTGGTCTCAGCTCATCCGCGCAGGTTAGGGGTGTCAGTCTTCCCTACCTAGACTACTGGTTGTTGAAGGCGGGCTCGCCCCAGACAGTCGTCATCCACCTCCAGACTACAGCCGACTTCGTGCACCTGCTGGGGTTCTCCATCAATGTGCCGAAGTCGGGAGGAGGAGCTTGGCGGGCATCCGAGATGGCCGCTTGAGCACAGCGCTCTCCGGACCCTCGCCGCTCCCGGCATTTTATCCTGGCTGAATCCTGATTTCTTGCAAGAATTCGTGTAGGGGACGTTTGGCTGATTACCCTGGCACTTTTCAGAACTCGATTTGGATCTCGTATTCCTGAGATATGGTGCTCTGAACTTTTGGGCTCCGCCCTTGAGGTGCGCCCGGGACGGGGTGCGGTACTGTGGCCGTCCTGCAATTGAACAACAACGGCAGGAGATCTGGCCTTGTGGGTCCCCCCTTCCTAAGTTTCGGTCTCGATTCTGTTCCGACTTGGGCCACGGATGTGGATGTCGTGTTGCGACTGAGACTTGGAGGCAGATCGGCTGTTGGGCTTTCATGTGATCTATTTGCTGGCTTGGCGACCTCTACCCGAGTTGTGCCCCCTTTTTATGTACTTTTGATCCTGTACTTTGGGTGTCGGGCCCGTCGAACCTGGTGGCTTGTCCTGTGACGCATCTTCAAAATGGCGGGCAGAGGGGACAGAGAGACGCGCAAGACGAAAACACCTCTGCGCGGAGCTCCAGTTCAATCAAATGTCATGGACCGTTATACCCATTCTAAGGGGTCCCCCGGAGCTGCCCTGCCTGGTTCTAGTATAGCGTCCGAACGAATTTTGGAAGAGTCGGCGGAGCCCTCCCTACAGGATATCATGGGCGCCATCTCGGGTGTGAGGGAATCCATCGGCCTACAGTACGAGGCCTTGGCTCACAAACTTGACACCGTGGCTATTGAGGTGAATCTGATTCGTGCTGATCTCGGCAAGACGAATGAGAGGGTACAATCACTAGATATTAAATCCTCTAGCCTTACGAATGACGTCTCGGAGCTCCAAACAGAGATTGGAAATCTCCGTCGGGGGAACGAATTCATGACCCGTCGCCTGGAGGACTTTGAAAATAGGGCGCGTCGCTGCAATGTTCGCCTGGTTGGTGTACCGGAAAACCCTGAACCCCACTCGGTGGATCTCCTGGTTGAGGATCTGGTCTTGAACCATCTGGCCCCTTCTGGTCTCACAAAATTTTTCACGGTGGAACGCGCACAACGTGTTCCAGGGGGCAAAGTCAAACCGGGAGCCCCGCCGAGACCCATTGTAGCGAAGCTTTTTCATTATAGAGACCGGGACGCTATCCTGCAGGCCTCGCGGGCGAAGGGCCCGGTGGCCTTTGAGAATGCTACGGTGAACTTTTACCCGGACTTTTCCCAACAGGTTCAGAGACAACGTATGGAGTTTCGTGGTGCCAAGAAACGTCTCCGGGATCGGGGCCTACGTTACGCCATGCTCTTTCCCACCAGACTCCGGGTCGAATACAATGAGCGTACCCTTTTCTTTGATCGACCAGATGCTGTTAATGACTGGCTGGACTCATTGCCTGACCGTCCTCCTGAGACGGACTCCGCCGCTCACCCTGGTGGTGTGGAGATCTAACTGTTCGGCTCTTATGTCTTATTTTGAATACATTCTCAGGAGTGTTGGCCGGCGTCCCTCTACATTGTGATCATTCTGTCTTTCGTTTGTTATTTTTGTTCTTGCTGAGGTCGGGGGGTGGATGGAACGGAGACCTTTCCTCCTCCGGGGTCTTTGTGTAGAATAGGGGTTCTTGGGCGACAGGCACACTGCAGGTTGGGGTGGCTCTTTAGCTTTTTGCAGGGGTGCAGGGTGGGGGGTGTTTCTCTTCAGTTTGGGGGAGGGGGGTTGGGTAGTTTTTTCTTTTCTGTGTGTTGTTTTCAAGGCGAGTTGCTCCTGTGTTTGCTGCTGTTTCTGATGTCTAGCTCATGGACGAGGGGTCTTGGCTCGGGCGGTTGGGATGGGGGGTAGAGGGTTGAAATTTCTTTCCTGGAACGTTAATGGCCTGGGAGATCGTATTAAGCGCAGTGTGGTCTTAAAATGTATACGACGTTTGTCACCGGACATTGTTTTCATGCAAGAAACCCATTTGATTGGTAATGTTTGTTATGCAATGAATAGATGGGGCTACCGCCTTGTGGCGCACTCGGGGTTTACTTCCGGATCTAGGGGTGTGGGTATTCTTGTTCGAACCTCCCTCCCCCTGGCGATCGATGAGGTGATTCATGATGACCGTGGGAGATATACTGTCCTGGTGGGTAGGTATGAAGGCCGCACCCTATCTCTCTTCAATGTTTATGTTCCCCCGGGTTTGCAGGCCTCTACTTTTACTGACTTGGGCCGTGTTTTGTTAGATCTCCCTGATAGCACTCTCTTTCTGGCCGGTGATTTTAATTCGGTGCTTTCCGGCCTTCACGATCGCCATCCCCCTAGAGATACCCCGCAGGCTCAGCAGTGGTTGGGTGGGTTTTTAGATACCTTTGGCCTTGTGGACTGCTGGCGACTGTTGCATCCTACTCAGCTCCAATACACCTTCCATTCTGGGGCCCATGGCAGTCTGTCTCGGCTGGATTATTTCCTGATGCCCGCAGCCCAATCATCGGCGGTTCGCGAGATTTTACATTTGCCGAGGGGTATTTCTGATCACTCGCCGCTCTGGCTTCGTTTCGAGGTGGGGGTAGAGGCGGCGGGCCGAGTGGCTCCCATTAACCCTTGGTATCTTTCCTCCCCTGAGACTCGTACCCTCTTGCTCAAGTCCATGGATGCATATTTCCTGGAAAACGAGGGGTCGGTCTCTTCGGCTGTGTCCCTGTGGGAAGCCTTTAAAACTGTGATTCGTGGACAGGCCCTTTCCTTGATTGTTGCAGCTAAGAGGGCAGGGAGGAAGGAGGTGGTGGACCTTGAGGGGGAGATCTCTGCCTTGGAGGACGAGTTGGAATCTGGTGTCACGCCTGAGAAACTCCATGCCCTGGGTCTAAAACAGTTTGCATATAAATCTCTGGTCACTGACGCTGCAAAGGTGATGTTTCGTGAGCAGCAGGGCAGATTGTACGATGTGGGTGACAAGGCGGGCAAACTCCTAGCGTGGTTGGACAAGAAAGAAAGAGTTAATCGTGTGGTGCCCGTGATTCAGTCTGCGAGTGGTGAGAATGTGATTGATCCGACCGCCATTGTTGATCGTTTTGCGGAATATTTCCGTGTGGTATATGCTCCCGTGTCTGTGAGGGATGTTGCCGACTCCCGCCTTCTTCTGCGTGATATCACTTTGCCCTGTGTCACCGACTTGGACCGTATTGCTTTGGACTCCCCTTTTACGAATGATGAGATAGCCAATGCAGTTCGATCGCTCCGTTCGGGCAAAGCACTGGGCCCGAACGGTTTGCCTATTGAGTTGTACAAATTACGCCCCGATAAGGTGGCGCCGTATCTCCGCGCCATGTTTCTAGAATCTCGTGAGCGGAACATACTTCCTTATGATCAGCGTCTGGCGACAATCGTCGTCATTCCCAAAGAGGGTAAACCGCGTGACCTCTGTTCCTCGTATAGGCCCATATCCCTTTTAAATGTTGAACCTAAGGTGTTGGCTAAACTTTTGGCGACCCGTCTCCTTTCGGTTCTTGGGGAGTTGGTCCATCCGGATCAATCTGGCTTTATCCCGCATCGCAACACTGCTCTGAATTTACGTCGCCTCCACGGCGCGCTGGCGAGGGCGGGGCTTTTGACTGAACCGGCCATTTTGGCGTCCCTGGATGCCTCCATGGCCTTTGATACTGTGGAGTGGCCCTATTTATGGGCGACACTTGAGAAATTTGGATTCGGGTGCGAGTTTATTAGCTGGGTTAGGCTGTTGTACGCGGAACCTCTGGCGCAAGTTGTAGTGAACGGTAGAGTGTCGGCCCCCTTCTCCTTGGGCAGGGGTACCCGTCAGGGTTGCCCCTTGTCCCCTCTGTTGTTCGCGCTCGCTCTTGAACCGTTGGCGGCCTGGCTCCGTTGGGAACCGTCCCTTAAAGGTATTCGTTGGGCCCCGGATTTCGAAGACCGCGTCTCGCTTTATGCGGACGACATCCTCTTGTATCTTACTTCTCCTCGCAAGTCTTTATCTGTTTTGTTTGACGTTCTTGCGTCCTTTGGCGCTAACTCAGGCCTCGTCATCAACTGGTCTAAATCCTGTGTATACGTTTTATCTGGTATTTTGCCTCCGTTGCCGAGTAGACTTCCTCTTCAGGTGGTCCGGGATGGTTTCAAATACTTAGGGGTTTTTGTTACCTTGGACCCGTCCCTTCGTTATGATCGTAATCTCCTTCCCCCGTTGCTTAGGCTCCGTTTGGACGTTGCCCGCTGGCGCAAACTTCCCCTGTCTCCACTGGGTCGGGCGGCCCTGTTTAAGATGATGTCACTACCGCGGTTTCTCTACGCTCTCCAGAATTATTATGATCCTATCCCCAAGACCTATTTTCGGGAGATTGAGAGCCTTCAGAGGCAACTTATTTGGGATGGGCGACCGCGCATTGCTCTCGCGAAACTCTCCATCCCGTGGTACGATGGGGGCATGGCGCTCCCCGATATTAAGAGATACTACTGGGCTTCCCATCTGTCCGCTATTAATCACGCTATGTTCTCTCCGGGTCGTAATCCGGCGTTTGAGATGGATAAACTTCAGCTTCCGGGAGGTGACTTTAATAGAGTGCTCTATTCTCGCTCCTCTGGGCGCCATCTTGTGGGACCTACTTTGACTGCTTTGACGGTGTGGCGTGCTGCGAATGTGAGCCTGGGCTGGGAGGATCGCTTGACGTTGGCAACGCCGCTTTATGCTTCAGAACGTCTGGGCGGTCTTTGGTCTTCCAAGGGTTTTGACCGTTGGGACTTGATTGGGATCTCTAAAGTGGGGGATGTATATTCTAAGGGTTCTGTGCGCCCGTTTCAGGCTCTCCAGGCTGACTACGGCCTGAGTAGTCGGGAATTCTTTCGTTATTTACAGATCAGGCACGCTTTGGTTTCGGTGTTTGCTCCTGGTGAGATTCCGCCTGACTCTTCCCCACTTGAAGACCGTATCCTTGACGAACATCTTCCTGATAGCACTATCTCCCTGATCTATAAAAAGTTGATTAACAACCGGGCTGACTTATTGGCCCGACTTCGGGAACAGTGGATGGGAGATGGGTTGGAACTTGATGATGAGGATTGGCAATCGGCCCTCTCCTCTCCGAAGGAGGTGGCTATACCGGCTCGACTCCGTCTGGTCCAATTGAAGATCCTTCATCGGGTGTACGTGACGGGACCGCGACTGATGGTGATGGGCTTTTCCTCCGATGGACTGTGTAAGCGTGGATGTGGTTTGCGTGCTACTTTCCTGCATATTCTTTGGGAGTGTCCGATGGTGGCTGCTTATTGGGTGGCTGTGCTTGATCTGATGACAGTGGTGACAGGGATATCCTTGCGTCCGGAACCTCGTCGCTGTCTTTTGAATGTTTGGGAGCCCACGGACTATTCGGTGGCACAGACTAGATGGGCCACCCTGGGCTATATGATTGCGAAGCGAGACATTGCGCAACTCTGGGGGGCCTCCAGGCCCCCTGCCCTCTCGCAATGGGAGGATAACATGGATTGGTCCATGTTCCGTGAGAAAACTGTCTATGTGGCCAGGGGCAGACCCAGGGCATGGGTGAAGGTGTGGGGTCAATGGAACGAATACCGTGGCGACATTTGTACTCCTCCCCTTGTGGACACTATCGAGATTACCCTATCTCCTTAGGCTAGCGTTCCCGGATTCTTCATATAGGGACTGAGCTGGTGTCTCCGGCTCTCCCCCCTTCTTCTTCCTGATCTCTGCCCCCCTCCCCCCCCCCCCCACTCCGCACTCCTTAGTGCTTAGGATATTGCTACTGCACTTCCGCTGCTGTCCCCCCCTTGCGTCCCTTGGGCTGACCTTCAGTGATACACTCTCGCCTTTTTGTATGTTTGTTCTTTCATATATAAAACCTGTTTTTGTCCTGTATATAATGTGGAGTATTGCATTGTTGATTGACGGTTACCTCTGCGGGCATATCTGATATGTGTCTACTCCTCTTTAGCGGCTGGCCCGTGTGGTTGTAGGCCCATCCTTGTACCTTTTTGCTTGCTCAAATAAAGTTTTTTAAAAAAAAATAAATAAAAAAAATGTGCCGAAGTCGCACATGTGTCCCTCTCAGAAGCTCCTCTTCATCGGAGCGGTTCTAGACTCGGCGCAGTTTCGGGTTTATCCTCCCGAACAGCGGGTTCGGGATATTCAGGCTCTGATTCCGATATTTCAGCCTTTCTCCCGAGTCTCGGTCAGGTTGACGCTGCGGCTTCTGGGGCTGATGGCCTCCTGCATCCTTCTGGTGCATCACGCCAGGTGGCGGATGCGGGCTCTGCAGTGGGACCTGAAGTTTCAGTGGGCCCAGCATCAGGGCAACTTGTCCGACCATGTCTTGATCTCAGAGGGCACTGCAAGACAGTTGAAGTGGTGGCTCACGGACCGCGATTGGGTCAGCGGCAGATCCCTCTCCCTACCCCAACCGGAGCACGTAGTTGTGACGGACGCGTCCCTCCATGGCTGGGGAGGCCACATGGGAGAGGCGGAAATCAGAGGCCTCTGGTCTCCGGCGGAGTCCCAGTTCCATATCAACCTTCTGGAGCTGCGGGCGATCCGACTTGCACTGAAGGCATTCCTCCCCT
Source organism: Lissotriton helveticus (assembly GCF_964261635.1). Taxonomy (NCBI): domain Eukaryota; kingdom Metazoa; phylum Chordata; class Amphibia; order Caudata; family Salamandridae; genus Lissotriton; species Lissotriton helveticus. The sequence goes on along the minus strand of NC_136063.1, from coordinate 420,177,499 downwards.
CTGTCCGGGGGAGTGTAGTGCAGGTGTTCACGGACAACACCACCGCCATGTGGTACTGCAACAAACAGGGCTGGGTGGGGTCGCGGACCCTTTGCCAGGAGGCTCTGCGCCTCTGGCAGTGGCTGGAACATCAGGGCGTGACCCTGGTGGTTCAACACCTGGCAGGTTCCCTGAACGCCAGGGCGGATGAACTCAGCCGTCGGTGCATGATGGATCACGAATGGCGTCCGAACTCGGACGTGGCGCAAGGCCTCTTTCAGCAGTGGTGAGAGCCTTGGTTAGATCTATTCGCCACAGAAGAGAACGCGCAATGTCATCAGTTCTGCGCGTTAGAATTTCCAAGGCGGCACTCGCTCGGAGACGCTTTTCGTCGCAATTGGAGTTGCGGTCTGTTGTACGCCTTCCGCCTCTACCACTTCTGCCCAAAGTGCTGAAGAAGATCAGGCACGACCGGGCCCAAGTCATCCTTGTGGCTCCGGACTGGGCACGGAAGTTCTGGTATCACTAGCTACTCAGCATGTCTGTCGATCCCCCGATTCGTCTGCCCCTTCAGGAGGACCTTCTGTCGCAGCAGCAGGGGACGGTCCTCCACCTGAACCTGTCCAGTCTCCACTTACATGCGTGAAGATTGAGCGGCGGCAGTTGAGGCCATTTGACTTGCCTTCTGAAGTCTGTAATGTCATTCTGGCAGCCAGGCATCCCTCCACAAAATCGGTATACGCCTGCAGGTGGAACAAATTTGTGGCATGGTGCACAGCCAAGGCTGTGGATCCCCTTTCTGCCCCTCTTTCAGAGGTTCTCCTCTTTCTTCTCCCTCTTGCCCAGCAGGGCTCTGCTCTGTGCACTCTAAAGGGCTTCCTCTCGGCCATTTCTGCCTTCTTAAGGCTACCTGATCAGCCCTCTTTGTTCAAGTCCCCGGTTGTAAATAGGTTTTTGAAAGGCATCACTCATATGTTTCCTCCAGTTCCTTTCGTGATGCCTCAGTGGGACTTGAACCTTGTTCTAACTTATCTGATGTGCGCTCCCTTTGAGCCACTTCATAACTGTCCTCTTCGCCTTCTTACTCTGAAGACCGCTTTCCTGGTTGCCATCACCTCTGCCAGGAGAGTGAGTGAGCTCCAGACCCTTTCTTTTAAACCTCATTTCCTTTCAGTCCATCCGGACAAAGTTGTGTTGCGGACGCGACCCTCTTTCCTGCCCAAGGTAGTCACAGCCTTCCACATCGGGCAGTCCATCATTTTGCCCACCTTCTTTCCGCCTCCGCATCCCTCGAAAGAGGAAGAGAGGCTCCACTGTCTGGACCCAAAACGTGCGCTCTCATTCTATCTGGATCGCACACGCCAGTTCCGGGTGGATGACCAACTCTTTGTTGGTTACGTGGGCGCTAAGAAGGGACGGGCGGTGTACAAACGAACCATTCCTCAATGGGTTGTCTTGTGCATCAAGGCTTGTTACTCTTTGGCCCGAAAGCAGCCTCCTGTGGCGCTTTGTGCCCATTCCACACGGGCCACAGCGGCTACTACTGCCCTGGGCCGGGGAGTCCCCTTGCAGGACATCTGTCAGGCAGCTTCGTGGGCCTTGCTGCGCTCGTTCGCAAGACACTACTGCCTGGACAACCAAGTCCGGAGAGATGGCTTTTTCGGCCGTTCCGTTCTCCAGGACTTTCTGGTGTGATCATTGGTTTGCAGACCCACCACCGGGGTTGGTATTGCTGGGGTATCTATTCTAAGGTAAGGAATCTAATACTAACCTGTTTCTTTCAGATGTACAAGTTACTTACCTTCGGTAACAATATATCTGTAAGAAACAGTAGTTAGTATTAGATTCCTTACCACCCCACCCATCCTCCCCGTTCTGCGAACCGATAACTAGGGTTAAGATCATCTCCTTTCAGGGCCCTAGTTTTTATGGCACCAGTGTTGGTTTTTATCATGGCTCTGCGTTTTCTGGCGCGGAAAAGCTGTGTATAAGAACTGACGTCCGCCCGCGAGGGCGGTGTCTAAGTACTCCGGCGACGTCATCCCGGCGCCGATGACGGACGCGGAGCCGCAGACGACGCCTACCGACGCTCAAGGGTACTGCTACGCAAAAGTTTCCGGATCCAGTCTGACGCCTGGGGGTATTCTAAGGTAAGGAATCTAATACTAACTACTGTTTCTTACAGATATATCGTTACCGAAGGTAAGTAACTTGTGCAATTGGGTGTGACACATTATTCTTGCAGCCAAAAACATAACGTGATGCATTTGGAACTATATTTTTGGAAACATGTTTTATTATTCCACAAAAAGAAATTATTTTGACATGCTTTTTTCATACATTATGGTTCCTGTTAATAAATATTTATAAGCTGCCCCATTCGAAGTATGACTGTGAACACGGACGGTGTGAGAGAAATAAAACTACATTCATAAAACAGGTCGTGGAAAGGTATGGCATTGTGTCTGTGTGTAGGTTGTATATGCACACGTGTACATATACATATGTAATTGAAAACAATCTTTCTTTTTAGTTTAGTGTTTTTTTTTAGGTTGCAGCCACCATTAAGTTACACATTTGAAGTGGTAAAGTGATGAGGGAAAATTGAAAAAGTTAAAGGACTAATGCATTATTTTCCTTTTGTAAAAGTTGTTTCTGGTTTGTGATTCTAGTTGTGTGCTTCCTAATATTTTGGCTTGTCTATTTGCTTTAGTGTTCTCTTTATTTGTACTCTTTATTTTTGACTTCTCGACATTCAGCAAGGTGGACCACCATATTCTACTCTCCACCTAGTCTTCGGTACTGTTTATCCTGGTGTTGCCTGCTTAGGATTTCAGTCACACCCTGTATGTTTCTCTTGATCCCCAGGGTAAAAAGATATACCATAGCCATGTAGAGTGGTGAAACTGAACAAGTGCCACGCAAACCTTCCCTAATATCTTTTTCAAAGAAGGGTACTTATTGGGGTAGCCAGTTGGTCCTGCCAGGAATCGACAGTTTATTGGCAAGTTCTCCTAAGCGCAACCTCCATGGAAGGACACACTCCGCAACATTTAGATTTGTATACTAAAGTATTTCTTTATACATCACCCTAGTGCAGAATTTATGGAAAGACGGTAGCACACATCTCAAATACATTATCGGTAGCAAACATAAGGAAAGTACATAGAATATAAATTAATCAATGCATCACTTTGTGTATGTTTCCTACATTAACTACCCCTTATAGTTAGTAGCTAAATAATCAAAAACAAGGTACCACTGCTTTTGAGGCTATTGGGAAACGCGCGCTATCACCATCGAGATTATAGCTGATAATTGTTTTTAAAAATTTTCCTGTGTTTATGCTGATTGTCACTATCCACCATTCTCTTACTTGCATTTTAAAAATTACCTCACTCACCTGCTGCTTGAGCGGGATCTTTAGCTCATCTCACCCGATTCTAGCGCCATCTTAGGGGAAGGAATTGCCATTCGCGGGCGCCATTTTGGGAGCGCTCTAGTGGCGAGGCGGCCACGCTTGACAACTATTTAAATCAGACAATGCAAGCGCGCAGCGGGCGCGCCAGAGGCAAGCCTGTCTGCGCCCATCCGCGACCGGCTGGGCCCAGGGGCCACAACCCCTGGCCCCTGCATTTTTTACTCTAGGTCTGCGCTCATGGCATTGAATCATGGCAACCTACAGCTTAGCCATCAGATTATCATGGACATACGGCGGGAAGGGTTGCGTAACCCTTCTTGTACCTCCCTGAAACGCGGGTCCAACAGAAAGTCCCCAGCAGAGAGGCATAATTTTGCATTACTTAACACCCGCTCTCTGCAAAAGCATAATTTGGAGATCTTTTCATTACTGCAGAAAGGGGAATTGGACATATTGGGAGTCACTGAAACATGGCTTGAGGAATCCTCCACTCCTGATCTGGTGGCCTCTTTACCATCAAATTTTGTGGCCATCTGTAAAAATCGACCAGGCACCATGAAAGGGGGGGGGGGGAGTTGCTTTCCTATATAACAACCGCATTAAAGCAGAAAGGGTCTGTGCAGAAAGTCTGGAGGGCGCTGATGTTCTAGGGGTTAAATTCCATGCTGCCACCGAATGTCTGGTAATGCTTCTAGTCTACCGGCCCCCACGTACTTCACCAGATTTCATTGACTCTTTCCTGGAATTAGTCCATGACTTCCGGTCATGCTATAAAAGGCTGATGGTAATGGGAGACTTCAACTTACATTGGGAGAAATCTCCTAAAGACTGCCAGGCTTACCAGTTAGAGGAGGCGTTGACCTCACTTGGTCTGGTTCAACAAGTAGTGGGCCCGACACATGAGAAAGGTCACACCCTAGACTTAATCTGGATGACTGCCCCGGAGTTGAGTCTAATTGCCATCTGACCTTGCTCATGGTCTGACCACCATCTCCTGCAGGGTCAACTTGCGGTTTTAGGGCAAAGGGAAAAGCCAGCCTCAGGGTGGAAAGCCATTAGAAGCTGGAATAAGATCAGAGCGGGGGATCTAGTCGCTGATTTGGAAACCTCACCCTCCCACAAGAAGCCTGAGGACAGCCTTGAGGCTATATGCCACAATTTGACAACAAAACTTGAGAGAGCTATTGAAGTCATTGCACCGTCACGGAGGGTGAAAATCGTGGACAAGGGGCTCCATGGTTCAACGATATACTCAGGTTAAAGAAGCGAGCCTTGCGTAAAACTGAGAGAGCCTGGCGTAGAGAGTACGATCCCAGTGCACGGGCTTTGTATGTGCAGGAATTTGCTCACTATAAACAGGCAATCATGTCTAGGAAAGCGGAATTTCTGATAGAGACATCTGCCAGTGGATTCCTCACCTTGTGAATATCCCCTTGCGTCAGCAACATTCAGAAATTCTTTTTGTAGCCTTGCGCCGACGTGGACGACGTCACAGAGGCACGACACCTCGCGCGACTCCGCTGACGTCACCGACACCATAATAGGCCCACGCCGGCGTGATGACATCAGTTCCCTTTTTTATGAGGATAGAATTGCGGTGGCAAGAGACCCCCAAAAGGAAATCTTTAAAATCCTAACAGAACTAAGGAAAAATAAAGAGCAGAGTCCTTCGTTCACACAGGACGACTGTCAAAAATTTCAGGATTTCTTTAAAAAAAAAATATCGGATCTCCTAACAGAAATCTCTCATACCCCAAGACTTGACTGTCCTGTTCAGCTTACTCCGGCAGCTCCGTTGATCACCCACCCCTTGAGTACACTGCTCCTAATTACAAAGGAACTACTGGCGAGCCTAATGGGGCGAGTAAAATCTCGGTTGCTGGTGGATCCGTGCCCTACTAGGATATTCAAGCTAGCACTACCAGGAATAGAGGACGATGTCCTTTACCTCCTCAATAGTTCTTTGGAAACAGGACAGGCCCCCTCTAATTTTAAGGAGGCACGCTTGATTCCACTATTGAAGAAGCCGGGTGCAGATGCTAAGAACTTGAAAATTTCAGGCCCATCTCCCAGCTGCCGTTACTAGCAAAAACTCTGGAACAACATGTTCTTACACATCTTTCCAGCCACCTCGAAAATAAAGGGCTGCTAGAACTGAATCAGGCGGGTTTTAGGGCACATCATAGTACGGAGTTGGTGATGCTGTCCATACTGGATGATCTGAAATGTAGAGCAGATAAAAAGATCCCGGGCGCCCTGGTGCTGTTAGACCACTCCGCGGCATTTGACACGGTTAATCATGGTCAATTGTTGTCGCGGCTGGGGGATTTCGGCATCCAGGGAACTGCGCACGCCTGGCTAACCTCTTTTCTTCAAAATCGATCCCAGAGAGTACAACTGGCAGACCTGGTGTCATCGTCAGCTGGTATCTCGTGTCGAGTTCCTCAAGGATCGGCACTCTCACTTCTCCTTTTTAATGTGTATCTGCAACCATTGATTTCAGCATTAAATCAGATGGAATGCTAAATTTATAATTATGCAGATGACACCCAGATTGTCATTCAAATTGAGGAGTCACCTTTTGCACATACGGATTGCAAAACATCCTGGAAAAAACGGTCAACTGGATGTCTGCTAATTCCTTAAAGATAAACCCAGATAGAACAGAGGTGCTGCCAATTACCATCTCTGGTAGCCCTTGGAATGACTTATTTTGGCCGAAGAAATTAGGGCCTTTTCCAGAACCGGCAGTAGCCGTGAAAAGTCTGGGTATCCACATAGATGGCAAACTGACTATGATAAAACAAGTATCTTCAGTCGCCGGAACCTGTGTAGGCCTTCTGAGACAACTCCTGAGAATCTCTCAACTTCTGTCCCCGGCAACCCTTAGACGCGCTGTATCAGCCATGATATTGTCGCGCTTAGACTATGTCAACTCGCTGTATGCTGGTCTTCCCCAACAACAGCTGACTAGGCTACAAACAGTCATGAATGATGCAGCCAGATTGGTCTTTAAAAACCAAGGCGGACACACGTTACACCTCTGTTGCACAAGCTACACTGGCTGCCAATCAGACAAAGAATAATGTTTAAGGGACTTTGTATTACACATAAAGCCCTATATGGAAATGCGCCAAGTTACATCAAAGCGCGTTTGGTTCCATATGTCCTCAGTAGGGCTCTCCGCTCAACAGACGCCACCCTTCTGGTCCGCCCCCATTTCAGATTATCAACTATGGGTGGGCGGGCTTTCTCAAATGCGATCCCAGTAGCCTGGAACAACTTGCCAATACATCTGCGGAAGGAACCAAGCCTCCTGTCATTCAGGAAGATGCTCAAAACTGTGCTCTTCCGGGAGGCTTGGGGCTCGTCCTAATGTGCTCTGGCCTGGTGAATATTTAATGTGTACTTCTGGACAAGCGCTTAGAGACCTCTGGGTGATAAGGCGCTATACAAATCTAAATAAATAAATATTCTGCCATTAAGAGAGATGAGATGCACAATCCACATACCTGAAGCAGGCACTGACAGAGTCCGATGGTCGTACCAGGTTCGCTTCTGATGAATGCCAAATGTCAGAACCGTTGTTTCTGGCAGAAGACATAGCATTGTATCCGGAGTGGAGCACTTCACCTTCGGGATCTAGTTAGTGCTATATAAAACTTTGTACATAAATAAATAAATAAAGCCAGTGGTGTGAGGAAACATAAAAGCAAGCACTCATATATGAGGTCTATTTCATTGGTCTCTTCTATCTTATTGTAAAGATAGCATTGGTAGACATCACTAATATATGGACATGCATCATATATGTAGAACATGGACTACCAGTCTTAAAAGATACGTGCTTCTAAAAACAAGAGTCATAATCTGACATAATGTAAAGCAGAAATGCAAAATGGCAAAAGTTGTGAAGGTGTGTCTCAGAGGTCGTGAGCCATACATAGGTTAGACGTTTCACAGGCCTAACATCATACAGAGTAACATGGCTAGGAATTAACAATCTGCACATGGCTGGGGATGCACTTGCGGAAGTTACAGAAACTTATACAGATGTGTATCATTGAATATGTGTTGGGTTTAGTTGGAAACAGGCATGCATTTTTTATTAAGTTGTATTGTGTACATTAGAGATATCTGAAAGATGCATTGTTGTGTTAATAAGGAGCGTGCAGGATCATCTTACCAAATGCTATGCGCTTGTTTATTTGGTCTGGAAATAGTGACCATTCTTTGGAAAAGTGCATTAGGCAGTGTATTATGTGTTTCTTTTGCGTGGTTGACTGTTTGAATGACTTACACATGAATGTCTTCTTGGTGTGTTTTGAATTCAACTAGTTGTGAGCATGCATGAATACTTGAAAGTCGTACTTATCTCCATTGGATCTATCCAGATGATGTATAAATTATAACATTTACATAATTCCATGTCTGTTCTGTGTGGGGCTCTATTTTGTAACCTCTATTAACTTTGATAACGTTTTTAGTGTACTTGGTATGTTTAGAAAATGTTGCTGTTTGCTTGTATAATCTGTCAAGTAGTTACAGGACATCGAGCCTACATGAAAGAATACTGTACATCTCCTTTCTAGGTCGAGCCTAGAGGCAGCGCGCATGCGCTGCTCTAAGAGGCATGATATATTGGAGTATGCACTTGAAGCCCCGCCCACTCTCCGCCTATATTTGTCATTGGCTTCTTTCATTGTCCTTCGTAAATGCTGGCTTCTGATTCGTAAATAGGCTTGCAAGTCCCTCCATGGTACCCCCGTGTCTGCATTTGTTACCTCCCGTAACGACTGGACCTTTTACTTGGCTTGTTACACAGTCTGCGTTATAAGTCGGTGAGCACTATTTTGTTTATTGACCAATGTTGACAATGGCGGCTGCTTCTTGTATTTGCAGTGCGCCCCCACAGGACAATGGCAGCTGCTTTTCGTATGAAGCGTTATGCCGCTCTAACTTTAAAAGTGGCTGCTCACTACCCCCACAGCACTCATGGTGCAATGGCGACGCTTAATTTTTTTTATATATTACTTTTAAGATTAATGCGGCATCTGCTTCAGGGTCACCCCGCTTGCCTTCAGCTTTTTAACAAATACATGTGAATGCGGAGCGTGGCGCCCGCTTCAGGGACACAGCGCTCAGTTTTCTTTTTTTCTTTTTCTTTTTTAACTTTAACGCTGAGCACGGCGCCTGCTTCAGGGACACTGCACTCTGTTTAATTTTTTTGTTCTTTTTAACTTTAACGGTGGGTGTGGCGCCTGATTCAAGGACACCGCGCTTTGTTTATTTATTTATTTTTTTTAATTTTTTTTTAGCTTTAATTGTGAGCGCGGCGCCTGCTTCACAGACCCCATTCTCTGCAATACAATAGGTCTCGCTTTTGCCAAACTTTGACCTATTGGTGTTGTAAATGACAATGCCTTGTAATATTATAAAAGGCATTGCCATTTACAATGCCAATATATCAAATACTCGCAATTGCGAGACCGATTGCATTGTAAATGCTTGTTTAAAGATGTGTCAATCTGTTCTCGGTTGTTCTACTCACCCCTGAGTAATAACTGCCTGGACCCCTGCTTAACTTCTCGAAAATTGTTAGATTTCTTTCACCGTTTATAAAATGTACTCATGCTTCCTGTGCGTTAGAAGTTTTGTGAAATGTGATGCTCAATGTTTGGAGCTTTTCCAATTTTGTGTATTCTCCGGAGGATCCGATCGCAAAGTGCTCAGACTCTATTTCAGAAAACATCACATAAACTAAAATTAAGGCAATAGAAAAGAAAATCTACTACCCAACGGATTTACTCTGTCGTAAGTGGAATTGACAGTCCTCAATATTAGAATTGGCTGCATAGATTTAAATGTCTTTTTGTCTTTATAGTGGGTGAGTTTTTATGTGATTTTGTTTGCCTGACGTTTTTAGTCTTAGCCTAGTAATCTGATATATTGTATAAAGTTTAGTTTGGAAATAGGCTTAGTGAACATCCCAAATATCATTTAAAAAATCAAGTACAGTGATAAGAGAGAGACAGAATTAGTCCAAAAAGCAATTGCTTGTTAAAGCAGTGGTGGATGCTAATATATTCAATATGTTGTATTGTGGGAGAAGCGGATGACTGGCTGATTTTTCTGTTTATCTAGCTTTCTGATACTATTTTTCTTATTTTATTTTGGTATAAATTGCAACTTCCCCTCTAGTTCAATTAACTATAAATAAAACCACTAATAACCTTTAAAATGTCCATATGATATGTCAGTATTCTATGTTCAATTGAGTATTAATCGCCACAGATTGAAAGGGAAATTAATTCCCCCCACACTAAATTAAAACATAAGTAATTTATGAAGTTCTTCGTCCCCTGCATTATTATCAAATGATGTATGTTTTTATTATCACCAATTTCATTTAGAATGAACACGGCACTGTTATTTCATATCAGTACGACTATATGATTACAACATTGTATAAATGTCTTCATATTGATGACAGTACCGCTGTAGTGCCATGAGGCAACACATCTTGATTTAGGGTAGGCTGTAATCACCTTTTTACTGTAACAGTACATATCAGTATAAGTCAAAAAAGTGTAACAGTAAAAGTAAACGGCAGTATAGAGACCAAAACCAAATGACCCAAGATAAAGATGTAATTGGAAAAAAGGTTGACTGGAAAGTCAATGACATTAAAGAGTGCAAGCGAGAACATTTATTATGGTGGCAGTCGGTGTCATGGGTCTAGTTCCTACAAAAAGAGGAGCGGTTCTGTGTGGTTAGGATGTATATGTAGCCAGTAAGTACCAGGGCAGGAAATGGGAAGCTGGAGTAAAAAGGGGAAGCGACAATTGGCGTTGGACACGTCCCCCATATTGTAACTTTGGTGCAATGCACATTCTACTGTGTCTGGACCAAATGGTTTGTGGTACGTAAATGGCTAGGGTGCGGAAGAAACATTGCAAGATAAGCATGATGACCTTGAGAGACTTTGCTTGTACCATGGTTCCTGTGAGAGGAGGATCCCAGAGGATATGGAGCAACAACTCAAAGGAAATTGTAGCACGGTCTTCCTGGTGATCGATATTCCTGAAAAAAAGTAGTTAGCCTGGTGTACATAATGAAACTGAAGCAATCGGTTTTAGTAGGCAGTGGATCCTAAATAAATAACGGGCCATAGGTCCTATCGCTGTTGCATAATATATAGCTGTGTTTGTTATGTAAATATGTTAGGATGAAAAGGAGCAGGACTCCACAAGGAAACCATATGTTAGGGTGTCCCATAAAGTATCAGCCGTGAAAGGTGTAGTAATCTAGTTTGTAGGGGGAGATTTGGGTAGGACTCTCAGTGTTTTTTTACGAAATGTCTCCAGAGCAAGTTAAACATGGATGCTTGATCATTAAGTGTATGTATAATGTATTCCTGACCAGTGATAGCCTTCATTGTGCCGGGACTATTGGCGATTTCAATAGCCAAACTTTGCACAGTTTTGCAACCCAGAGTGCTGTTGCAAACCATCGTTTTCTATAGCTGGCTATTACAGTGAAGTCTGCCATCTTATGCAGTTTGGGTAGGAAGGCATATCACAATATCTTGTGTTTCTGGGCAAATCACTTAATCTCCTGGTTCCCCACAAATACCCTGACCTTGTGTATTGTAAGCTAGTGCTCATGTAATGTGCTCTAATGCCCGAGCCAAGTTTGCGCTCTATAAAACTGTAAAGAAAACACATAACCATTTGCTATATGTCCTATAAAAATATATAAACAAATGGATGTATTTGTATCAATAGCTTTGTGTGTTTGAAATGATTGATTTGCAAAATTGTGCTTAGGAATCCATACATTTGGTAATGGTATTTAAGTATTCTATGGGCCTGCTTACGAGTGTAACGTGGTATTCCGATCCATGCAGAAACCCCTGTTTGCCCATGGGTCAGCATTATGAGTTTGAAGATATTTATTGCACCGATAATCAGTGGTTGAAATGAAAATATAAAAGTGCAGATTCTCACTGTTTAGAAAACCTATTCCCTCCTGAGAAGTGTTGGTACTCTCCAATCAGATGTATTGAAGCACTGCTTAAAAGTGCAGGTATTCAGGCTTTCAAATTTAAGAAGCGTAGGGACTAAGTACCGGGTAGCACCTGCCCACTCAAAGCGCTGCCGATATTTATCAGATGCATTAAATACCTCAACCGTAGTTAAACTTCGACAGGTCAAACCTTCCAAAATTTGAAAAGGAAATCCATACAGTAATTACTGTACCATGCAAATATTTGTGCATAATGACCGAAATCCGCCTGTTATTCCCTTAAAAAAAGTAATCTGTGCTATTTATTGCACCCGATAAATTGCAAACCCCATGGTATCGTTATTTATCAGGTGTGATTAGTAGCACCTCAACTCGTAATCAGACACTATGTAGGACTTTTACCTCTCCAATATAATATTGGTACAACTGCAGTTGACTAGGCAAGGGCTAGTGTCTTACAGTTCTCTTCGTGGATTTAAAGTGTTCAAACGTATATTAATTCTTGGGTACCCAAATTTATAACTCGAGGTAACTGTTTCTCTACACTTTTTTTTTTACTTAAGGGTGACCTGCCCTGGTTTTTGTATAATTTACCCGAGCAGGTTTTGATATCAGCTTGAAACATATTAAGGTAGGAAAAATCTCAAGTATCGCAAGTAAAGCTAGCTGACAAAAACTATTAAAGCCAATCAGTGTGGATTTGAGTTTTTCTCCCCAAATGGTTTATTTATTTTTCTTGCTGTTTGGAGCACTTCCTATTTTCTGGTGTGGCATGTTATAGAAGCTGATTGAGCCGGAATTGAACCACTTTGACTTCTGTACAGGCAGACTCTTTTTTTAAAAACGTATGCATATTCAGCTCTGAGTCGTAAATGGTTCAACATGGGTTGTCTTGTGTAAACATACAAAAAGCCTTGACCCAGACTAAAGCAATTTAACAAGAAAAACATTCTAGTAATGTTTCCTGTTACCCGCTCTAGGACGCTTTTGGGTCTTTTGCTGACCTGCCGAGCAGCCCTCTAACACCACCTGCCCAACAGTGCACCTGGCTAACCAAAACAGGGTAGGAAGATAACAACCGAATGCAAATTACAGATCATGCATTTCGGCCAAAAAAAGCACGTTTTTTCTGCTTTTGCTTTCCAGAAAAGGGAGGGACACTCACTGCATGCAAGTGTGAGGCAAGGTTACCTAGTGTACGTTTTTGTGTGCTAGTGGAACATAGTGTGTTGCATTCCAGCCGGACCAAAGCACTGCATCTGGATTACACCACCTCCTTTCTGTGAGCCCCATACCTCTCATCTCGCTTTGTGTTACGAGCCTTACCGGGTGGTGACAGAATCTTTCTGAACATCCCTCGCATCTGTCAGTCTCTCCACCCAATCATCGAGTCTTTGCTCACCACCACCACCTTCCACTCTGTGTCCCTGTTTACTACTCTCCCAACCCAGTGGCTTTGCATTTCTGCCATCTCTTTACTTCCATCCATTGTCACTTGGTTCCTCTCTTCCTATCCTCCGAATGCCAGCGGGGGCACGTCCGTAGCATTTCATTTTGAAGTCTTGTCTGAAAGGCTTCCTCATGCGCAGATGCTGCTGTTTCTAAAACGGAGTTTTCCCTTGACCTTGGTGCACACATACTTCATAACACTTTTGCTCAAAGCATAGCTAGACCCTGCACATTCAGTGAAATGCGCTGACAAATCTAATATACTGAGCAAAACAGCCTATTGTCTTAAACATAGAACCATTAGAAACGTTGTCCAAAACTGACCATTGGCCAGTATAGCGCACAAAACTGATCACATCTCTAGTACCCAGAGGATGTTATGTTTGCTTCCAGTTGAAGCCCTTATTATCATTAAATTGCCCTGATGGCTGTCAAAGGTTTCTTTGCAGTTGCTTCACAGTGCCTTAGCTACAGAGTACCTTCTGTTTTCCCAGTAGAAAATTTAGTTCCCCTGATCTTCCCCCTCATGACTGCCTGACTTTGGCTGGCCTCATGGGTGCAAGCAGGTGCTTTGCTGTCCAGTTAACAAACATCTTGAACTCTTTGTCCTTTGAACCCCACCAGGCCTACGCCATCGCCACCTTGAAAGTAAATTGAAAATGAACCTCTGTTAACTTACCTCTGTGCTCATCCTCTGCCCAGGGCCTGACTGGGAACAGCAAACCGGCCTGGAGGATTGCTGAGAGACTGGCCCTGAGACGGGTGGGGGGGATGCTAGCAAGAAGCACCGCTCCCGCTTCTGTTACTGGGGGCCGATTTTGCAGCACTGCTGCAAAACCAGCCCGGAACCCTCCGGACCACCGGGGAAATCCCTGGTGCCCACTACAGCCAGTCTGGCCCTGCCTCTGCCCCACAGTGCCTAGAGGCTTCTCACTAGTACAGAACTAGTATGTGATCTTACTCATTCACATAGATCAAATTGCTCAGACTCATTTAAAAATCTGTTGCAGTTTTTTGCCGCGTTTGAGAGTGTTTTTCAACGCAGCTAATAGTTTCTGTTTATTAATCAATTTTAAAAATCGTGTGGAAAGCATTGTCTTGCCATGTGGTTGTTTGAGAATTCCTCCTCTTTGGAAACTTTCATCACACCACTTCACTCCGGCGTATTTACTGTGTTGGGCAGTATTGTCATGGTCCGTTGAAAAGCTTGATGTGGTGGGGGCGTGCCACACTCTTCTTTTCCACTACTCCATCGTCTTGTATATGTTGTAAAGACTCTGGCTACTTGCATAAGAAGCCACACTGGGGTAGGAGCAGTAAGAGCGTGGCTTATGCAAGCATAGTTAGGGTTTTTTGGCAGCAGTCTTGACTAGAATGTAGTGTGGATCTTTGGACGCCAGCCATCAAGTTACAAGGATCCATGTTTTGATTCCTAACATTTCAATAAAGATTCTTCTTCGTGAAGTGTCACTGGTTTACATTCCTCAACATTATATTCCAGCCTTTTTTGCCTAAAATAAGCGGGCATGGCATCTATTACGCTGATGTCACATTTAAGTTTGCACTTGAAATGACTGAGCCTTTCATAAAACTGTGCCTTGGTTGGGTAAATACATGAGCTCACAGTTTTATGCGTCTGACCTCTTGAATGGCAGGTTGAGAAGAGCACGCTGAGCCCTGGCAGATGAAGACACTCTTTTAAGTATTGCCAAGCTCTGGAGTTGCTTGCATAATGCGGCCCTTCCACAACACCACAAACATAAACAAGTGCTTAAAAAGCCTTCCTCACCCAGAACTGTTTCTCTTCTGTTCCCTTTCCAGAAGCTTGTAAATGACTTCTACCTTTGTTTCACTAACCTCTCCTTGACCACCAAGGTGAATTTGATTGGGTGGCATGTTCATGTCAAGATGGAGGGCTTAGTGCTTAAAGAGAAGCTCTGTTTGGAGGTCTTCTCAATCTCAATACTTCTGCTGGTGCCACCTCATTACCTGATTGCTCTCTGCAGATGTCTTCCCCTTTGGAACTTTTCTAAGGATCTGACATTCATATTATGCTTTCTGTCCTGACGGCTTGTTTTCTATGTGTATGTGTTTCCTATTTCGTTCTATGTTATAAAATGTATATTTAATGACGACTCGGTAATGAACAAACCACATTAGCCACATAATTTGCAAGGACAATCAACCGTATCTTCTTACTGCCTGTCTTGGTACACAAGACGTTTAGGAGATACACAAGACGTTTTTCAATGAGAACGCGATGTATCTGATATTTCAAACATCACCAGCCCCTTGGAGAAGGCAAACCTCTTTCGAATCCACTGGAAATCCAGGTCCCTCCATCATCCATGCCTCTAGGCCCCGTTGTGATCAGTCGTGTTACATGTGCAAATCCATGGCTTTACCGCCTCACTTCATGGCAGTAGGACATGTAACCCGAAACTCTCCTGCAGAGCCCCAAATGGCAGGACACACTTTGGTAACCTGAATGTATCGGAGCAGGGGATTTCCCTTGTAAATCATCCCCCGGTATAAATAACCTGTGGCTGAAGCTTTCTAAGGCAGCAGGAATTAGCAAGATTTCATTGCTGTGTTAATTTGTGTTCTGGGGATTGTGCCAGGACAGGAATGGATATGGCTTGGAAACAAAAAGGCTGAGGGTATTTTGCATGACATTTGTAGCTTTGTATCGGATTGCAAGACACTCTACTGCACTGTGAGTTTAAAAATCCTTACCTTCGTGAGCTATGGTCGCCGGGCAGGAAACTGCTAACAGATGAAAGCATGAGTGCCAACGTTATGATTGTTTTACCTCTCATCATATCTGCGTATGTTTTAGAGTCTGGTCTGGGAAAGAGCTGGCGTTAATGTTTGATTAAATAATGATTGTTCAATGTGATGAAGTAACTTTTTAGCCTGAAGGAACAAAAAACAGAAACTTGGTGTTTTGAAATTTATGAGCCCTGCTGCTTTTTGGTTTGGACCCCCCAGGTTAATCATGTTCTAGACCCTGAAGCCATGTATGCATGCCCAGCATGTGCATAAGGTGAGCCACTCAGGAGACGGCAGGGTGCAGTTAAGAGTACTGTGTAGCTGCAGCAAGCTGCAAGAACAGTGCTCTGTCTGGAGGGATGGCGCCATGGCCAGCAAAAATCCTTTTTTTGAGTTTGGTGCTAATGATTCTTGCACCATTCTTAGGTGCCTGTGGTAAAAGTCATCCTTCCTTGACTACATTGAGATGACGTGTTAATAAACACACTGGAGTATCTCATTCACCGACTCAATTTGGACATGAGGAAACATTTGTCCTAATTTTCAGAATATATTCAGGGATTTCTCTCAGGTGTATTAGAGTGTGTAATGTTTTTTTCCCCCTGTCTGTTATCTAAAGAGCTAGAGGCTGTTATGTTTGTAATTTTTGCGATAGCTGCTCTTAACGATAAATAGGTAAATTGTTAAGGTGAAAATTGCAAAAAGAAGATACGGTGAAGGCAAACATAGTGATTTAAGCATACAGTTACAGGAGACTCAAGTATACTGGATCAGCGGTTCTTAACCTGTGGTCCGTACACTGCACTGGGGTGATTAAATAGCACTTTAAAATCCCTGGAGTGCCCGCCTCGGAGTTATTTCTGTGAGCAACACAATTTTATGTGAGATTCCACTCTCATGGATGGAGGCACTTACACTTTGATGGTCTGCGGTGAAGAGTGCAAGCAAGTGTTTGGGCCTAGCACAGTATTTTCATCAGTGATGTTGTCATTTAAAATGTTGCAATGATGTTATCATTGATGTCGTAATAGCAGGGCATGGCGAAGGTGCGAGTTATAATTACTTGAAGGCATGAGTTATAATTCCTTAAGATAACTATAACTGGTGAAATTAAGTGGTTTTGTTAATTTTAAACAGCATTTGTGAACTGATATTTCCACCTAACTGTAGCGTCCCTTTAACCTTTGTTTTTTTCTGTGAATTTCTAGTTTTTTTTCAATGTAAAGTAATATTTCATTTTCAAACGTAAAGCTAACCCCACCACTGGCTTGCAAACCCCCGCCATGCACAGCATCCAGCTGTGTGCAGCATTAGGTTGGCCTCAAGGCCTGTGGCCAACCCTCCTCCGCAGACAGTCCCACCTGCTGTGAATGGCCCTTAACCATGAGCATTGTGAGGGTTAATGGCACGGCATCTCCACCGACCAGGACCTTCCTCTAACCATCTGCATGCACCAAACCCACTCCATTATTTATTTATGGGGGGGGGGTGGGTCTGTGAATCTGCGGATCTGGAGTGACACCCAGGGGTGTCGAGCTGGGAGTTGCTGTGGATCCATGTAACCCACAAAACCCATTTATAAAAAAAAATGTAACCCCACGAGGGGAGCCCAGGGAGTCGGGGTAAACGGATTTACACCAAATCACAAAAAGCACTCTTTCCTTACCAAGATCTAGCTTTCTGCTAGATGTATTGTACATCTGTTCAGCGGTTTGGGGTGTAGTGGTGTCTAAAGTTCCTCTGGAAAAATTAATGGAGATAATACATTTGGGACCCCCTTTTTCTTTGCCCCTGCTTGACGGATCAACTCAAAACCTTGGAGCTGAAATTACTATTTTTTTTAAGTTTCATGATGATTCATCAGACATGGACAAAGTTATAAGGAAATCAAAAAAGGCATTTCCTATGGAAACATGATCATAACTGCCCAGTGTGTGTGTATGTGTATATATATATATATATATATATATAACGAAGACGCCATTCACCACACCTTTCTTCCAAAGGAATAACGAGAGTAAGCCCAAGTTTTCGTGCTAATTCCTCGGTGATTTATTATTCAATTACACCAGCCATATATATATATATATATGTATATATATATATATATATATATATATATATATATATATATATATATATATATACCCACACACATACATAATGTAAAAACGTTCTGCTGTAAATTTGAAGGCAATTGAACTTGCCAGCTACTAATTGAGTTGGTATTCATGGCTTGATTAGTGGGAGCGGCAGGAGTACAGAAATCATAATATAGTATGGATGATGGATGGCCTCAACTGAATTACTAAAAAGAGAGAGCATGCATTACGAGCAAAAAGACAAAGTAAAATGCTGATGCGCACTTTTTAAAATATTTGTGAGTATTGTTTTGAGATTCAAATCGTAGGTAGAAATCGCTTAGATTGGGGTCCTTGGATTCCAGTAATAATTCAGCACGAGTCCCCCGAATCCAGTGATGAAGAAGTAGGAGTTCACAGAAATCACAAGATTAAGAACCGCTGTACAAGATAATTATGTTCTAGTTATTAAATGGTTTATTTTATCAGTGTGCATATGTAAGATTGACTTTTTTGTTGTTTTTGTTTTTAATCTTTCCTTAACCTTAGTGGCAGTATTCTTTAACATCTAGTGTTGAATGTCAAATAAAATGGTGCCTCTACCCTTTCCAGGTAGGGTTAACAACACCTTTAAAATACATACATATTAAAAAAGTCTTAAAGCTTTCACTTAATTGTGAACATTGCTCAATACTGCAAAGACTTGTTGAAATGATGTTAATCATGAAACATGTATTTCCTTTTCAGGAGAGCTATGAATTTGGGAATACTACGTGACCCAGGTTCAGAAGTTGAGGACAGACAATACCAAATAGACTTGCAGTCCATCAATATAGGTACTGCCCAGTGGGATCAGCTTAAACCCGAAAAAGATAGCAGCAAAGGTGGGGCACTGACGGAAAGTGAACGAAACTCCCAGAATCCAGCTCTGGAGTGGAACATGGCTAGCAGGTAGGCAATAATGACTAGGTCATTTTGTAAGTTTCATAGCTAGCTAGAAAACATTATTTTATATCGAAAAATGTTTTACATACTTTTGTTATTCCTTTTTTTATTTTTTGGGTTCGGATTGTTTGTTATTGGGTTGTAGCTAAACATATCTAGTCAATAAATGATGTTAATCCCTCTAACACTTGAAAGGAGGCTATGTTCAAACCTGTAATAAACAAATAGTAGGCAAGTATTTCCAGGCCCACCCATTCTGGGAATGTCTCTGCTTAATATTGAAACACAGACTCAGTTCTGTTGCTCCCTTATGTCTGTCACAGTCCTTTCAGTAAGTGTTTTTTACATTTGCCGCCACCACTGCTAGAGTGTTGTTGTTCTATATATTCACTTTCCTTCATTGAGAAATCTTGTTTTACTCTTAATTATCCCCACCAATCTCATATTATGAATTTAAGTTGCATTAGAACTCTCCTATTGAATTACATCCTCTTGTACTTCACTAATTCTCTCCGTGAAACATTTGTGCATTATAAATGTTTACATGTTTGAACCTTTCTTCATTGCATTTTTGACTACCATTATCCTTCTGACGATGTAGGTTTGAGAACAGTACTCAGTGAACTAGATGTACTAATATTAGGACTGCTGATTTCCTAATTGCGATTCTCTTCGAATCACAATTAGGAAATCGGTGTTCCCAATGTATGAAACTCTTTTGAGTTTCATAAGCGATTCCTAGTGGATCGCAATTAGACCTACCTCATGCATATTAATGAGGTAGGTCACAATTTGCGACACATTAGGAGTCACAGCCATCACAGGAGTCGTGGCCTGCTGAGGTCAGCAGACCACCGTATTTGTGATTGCTTTTTAAAAGGGATGCATTTAAGAAGAAAAAATGAAACTTTGCAGTTTCATTTTTTAAGAGTAGGCAGTGGTCCGTTGGAACAATCCCTGCTCCTAAAAAATATTTTTATTTGCATTCTCAAAGGGGACGAGGTCCCGAGGGGACCACTTACTCTTTGCGAATGGGTTAGAACCAGTTGTAAACTGGTGGTAAAGTATTACAGGTTTGAGCCCTTAATTCAGTCGCAAAACTGTAATACATACCATACCTATTGGGTATTTGGAAAGACGCCCTAAACATGCCCCTTCCAAATACCGAACCCCAAATGCAAAATGTGATTCGATAACAAGTTACCGAATCGCATTTTGTATTAAAAAAAAAACATTTTACAGTCCCAAACTGACCAATTCTGCGAATAATTCAATTTGTGACCGGAAAAATACTTTGTACATCTGTCCTTTAGTTCCACATGAGAACCATATACAATTTCTTCAACAAACTAACTTGATAAATGTCTTTTTGGTGAAACTAGCCTGTCAAAGAAGTCAGTTTGGTGAAAAACCAAATTGATGCCTCCTCAACCCATATCGTAAATATATAACAAATTACAGATCCAGTATAAAATCCAGTCTGTTGATGTTAAAATAAAGGCTTCCGGCAATACACCTAAAAGAGGAAATAGACGTTTTTGCGGAAAATAATGGAAAAGTGGGGGTACAGAATAGGAAGCAGAGAGACCGAGAATAGAAGAATCAACGGAGGAAGGCAACTGAACAGAGTAATGTGAAATGAGGTAATGGAGAGGGATTAACAAGGAAAGGGGAATGATTAAAGAGAATGAAAAATGACGTAGAAAGTGAGACTTGGAGAGTGAGGAAAGGTGAGAAGGAGCTGAATGAAAGAGGAAATGAAGAGCAGTCAGCAGAACAGAAGCAGCTGATAGAAGGGGCTGTCGTATTGAGTAATAGGGCATTAGGGTGAAGATAAAAAAACAGGGTGAGAAAGATCCCCCAAAGAATGAAAAAGCCTAGTGGATGACGTGTTTTGAAGGGTTTAAGTTGACAGAGTCTATTCAACCAAATTCACAAAGATTTCCAGAAGGTGCTTCACCACTGTTGCGCACAGAGATAACTCAGCATCCCATTTTATGTCTGACAGAAGAAACCCCCACTGACTAGGCAAGTGTATTTCAAGTACAATGCAAATTACTTATTTAATTCAAATGCAGATGGATCCAAGAGATGGCCACTACTGGTGTTCATTGTTAGTCTGCACCGCTAGCTGTATCTCTTCTTGTGTGCTGCAACATTCCTCTTGCTCTACCCATGTGGGTATTGTATTATACTAGCAGCCCGCCCCAGCGTTGCCTGGGGCAGAAGGGGGCTGGGGGCAGCATTTCCGGATTGCGGCAGCGTCGCCCCGACATTGCCCAGACCGCCTCCCGCCTCCGCCTCCCGCCTTGCCTTTGCCTTTGTCTTACCTGAGCCGCCGCTCTTCCCCGTGCTCCGGACTTCACCGCCACTCCTCGCTGCTCGTCACCGCTTTTGCTGCTCCTCTGGCTTTTATATCCTAAATGCATGATTCTGTACTTACTTCTAAAGCACTCCTTGGATGTTGAGGAAAAACGCAAAGTCCAGTACTGGCCAAAGACAGTACTGGTCAATCAGATCTCTTCCACCTTTGGAACACTGGATGAGTCCTCCAAACCTGGTGGGGAATGATAGCTGCATGATCAGCGGACACAAGCATATGTTCTCATTGTAGCTTCCCCAGAACGATTTGAGCCACTCCAGGTAAATGTATATGAGCCTAAGAAGGTGATCCTTAAGCTATGCAGATTCACGTAGGACGAGAGGAATGGTGCTGCAGTCAATGATAGAAGAAATGCAACTGTGACAAAGAGGGCTGGTGAGCCACCTCCTCTCACCCACCAAATCAACCGCATTCAGGAGCGGGACAGAGAAGTTGAATGTGCAGACTCTCAGTTCGAGCATGGACTTTGAAAGCCTTGCACAATGTCAGCCTCCCCCTTTTCCACATATGTGGATTCCCTCAGCCATGCATACTTGTATGCCTCACACGACCATACGTTATACAAAAGTGTGCAGGCACCATCCTTATATGTCACAGACAGGATGGAGGCAAAGGTTTTTAGCTACGGGAGTCTGACTGGAAATTTATATTGGTACGCCTTTAAGCTTTTCCCCAAAATTATTCCATGTTACAAGGGCTATCTCCTCTTTATGATTACCGTGCCGCCACCTCCAGTCTGTCCTAGGCTGATTAGAGGCAGCAAGATTCAGTGAACTCATTGAACTTGAACAGTTCCAGTGTCTTTTTTTATATTTTTATTGTATTTATGGTAGAAAAAACAAGATTCTGTCTTTAAGTTGGAATAGCGGAATGGTCTGTATTGGTTTTTTTACTTATGGAAGGGTGCCATTAGCTTGTGAATTGCAAGTGGTTGAAAAGGGATTGGAGTCTGATTAGAACACTGAATGAGAGGACCTTTTGTTTGATGATTTAGGATGTAAGGGGTACAAGACTGGTTAACTGTTTGGCTTACAGTTAATAAGCTCTGTAGGAGAAGTAACCAGAAAGTGTCACTGTCCAGCAGTGTCTTGTTACATCTGCGCCTATTGACCAGAAGATGTTTTCCTGGTATTTTGTGACTGAATTGAGGCATTAAAATGCACGTAGGATGTAAACTAAGTTAGTAACTTGATTATTTGATATGCATTCGTTTGTGTCAATGGTAGCCTTGTGTATTGTACATTTTTGTGGAATAAATGCATAGGCTATTGGGTGAGCAGGTCACTTGACCCCCCACAATGAAGTGGTCTATTCTGTAGGACTTGCATGGAGCCGCCCTCTGTTGACGATCTGCGTATGGCATATATGCTACTGCCAGTTTGTGAATCAGCTCCAGAGGGTGAAATGTGAATGGTTGCTTGAACACAGGTTTCCAGATGTTCAAGGTTGGTGTTACCCAGTCTTCTTTCATCTGTGCTCCCTGCCATTAGTGTATGAGACTTTAGCCGATAGTTCACCTCTGTAGTTTTCTTGCAAAAAGAGATTGAATTCCAGTAGACATTTGTTTATAATTACTTGTGACCTACTGTATGTCTAGATCTATAACGTGAAATTTGACTTTTCTGTAATGCAGGCATTGATATCCAAGATCATTTGGATCCTTGCCACGCTGTTCCATCAGCCCTTTTCCTAAATTGCCCACATCTCTGCTATCCAAGCACAGTTACAAGAAGGCGGAATCCTCCCATATCTTTTATAACAGTACTTATTTACTTGTATAGTTTTTTATTGTTAAACGTTTGTGATTGAGTCTGTCATTTATTTTAGAGGTTTCCATTTAATGATGTGTTTATACGTTGAAAGGAAGATTTTAAGGGGTATTATAGTTGTGGTGACTCCAATTAGAGGTACTTGCTTGTTCTGCTGAGTGAGTGTGTTTCCAATTAGGAGCCTGAGCTTGTTCTTTGGGAGCTATCATTAGGTCTTTACTGGTCCACATTTGGAGATAGGTTTCTGGTATCTGTTCCTTTTGACAGTGTGTTATTTGCCTGATGTGAAAGTTCATTTTTAAAGTTTTTTTGTAATTCTTCCTGTATTTACTTGGCAGCCGTATTTGCAGCATCTGGGCTTGTTTTGTGATCTGCGGAAGCGTTGTGTTGGGAGTAATATAAAGGCAGGAGTTTGCTCAGTCTTGATTGCTGCCTGGGTTCAAACGTAGCTCTTTGCCTGCAAGCTGTGCTCTAATGGGATAATATGCCCTGCGAAACAGTTAAAAATATGCAACGGTGGTACAGTATTGCACGCACCTGTTCGCAGACACGCTCCTCCTTACCTTGCTAAAAGGTCATCCAAAGTGACATTTATTAATATTTGAGGTTTGACTTTATTGATTGATGAAATATTGTTTTTTTACAGTTCTTAGTAAATCCAGAAATTGCAGCCGTGGACATTGAATTAGGCAATGCCACAGGTTTCTGCATTATTTTCCCTTCATAAGAATGACTGTCTGCCGCCACTGGCTTGCGTGGTCGATGTGTACAGGTTGAAGTATCAGATGCCTGCAGATGGAAAGGCTGAGTGGAGGGCTATGCCGATCACAGCTGCTTTTGTGACATCCTCGGGTGGATGAGGTAGGGCATCTTGCCTATTATTGATCAAAGATGAAGCAAGACTGGAGCCTCTGTATCTGCATATGTCCTGTTTAATGTGCTGTCCCAATGTACGTAGACAGCGTCTTGATGAAGTAGGCGTGTGTCCTCCGAATGAAACTCCAAAGTTCTCTAATTACTACATTTGAGACTAAATTCTGAAGAAAGATGGCGTTGTCGAATGACTACATAGGGGCCCTGAAACAATTTCTTTAATAAGAGCTACTTACATCAATGAAAATCACCCTTAATACTAATATTATTACAGTTGTGTAACAATAGTTCCTGCAGCCCCTGCGATGCGCCATCCCCCCCCCCCCCATGGCACTGTGCACGGGCGGCGGGTCCCTGGCCTGAGAGCGCCTAACTGGGTCTAGAGTGTGGGTTGGCCCCCTCCATGAACTTTGCTGGGGCTGCCCCCTCAAGTTACTTTATGCAACTGTATTATTAGTGATGTAATAGTGACTACATCAGACAGGATTAAAATAGTGGCCACCATATGCAAGATCACAAGCAGTAATCATCACAGTGCGGGGTTGTCAGTAGTAATGTAAAAAGAGGCTTTGCCAGTTTGGAATGCCTCTACCTGGATAGTGCTCTCTTGAGGTTATTCTGGCTTTATGAAAGGCACGACAAATTGTGCCTTTTCTGAAGAATATGAGATATTAGTACAAATACACCTAAAGCCATCACATTTCTGAGGCTGACTCCGTGGTTGTCCTGAGGACGACGTGACTAGATGAAATTATTTAACACATATTTCCAAGTCAAAACGTCAACATGATATTTGGACTTATCCTGTTTTGCAATTTAAAATTATTTGTAGCTCACTTAGCCTGGCTTTGTAATGTCTTCATATGTATATAATTGTACATATTACACATATTTTACTTTGTACGAGCAGTGCGCCGACATCTACTATTCATGGAGCAACTTGTATGTTGTTTACACAGTGATGGTAACTATTGTAGTCAATATATGATTCACCCAACAGGTAGAATTACCAGTATTATAATCAGTGTATATTTTAATTTGATTGCATTCGTTTTGCTAAAGTGATTTATCACATAATCAGGATCCTTCTAAGTTCCAGAGTATTTATATAAGTAGATTTATATACATTATTTTGAACGAAATCCAACAGAACCGTTGTTGATTGTACCGTTTTTTAACATAGACAAAGTCCTTTAATGATTGGAACTGTAATCTTGCCATGTTGAACTCTGCAAGCTAGATATAAGAAGTCCGCATATGTCGGCATTATGTGCATATTCAACCAGTGTGCAGAGCTAGTAACTGTTGCTTCAGTGCAAACACATCCCAGGTGGGCTCCCTTTCATCCAGACACAGAACTAAACACAAAGCTTATGAGCGCTGGTGAATACTTCTGTGCTTATCTTATATAGTGTCTGAACTAAACTTTCAAATGTACTTATACAAAATAAGAAATTCTTGATACTTTGCCAGCATCAATTAACGGCGGGATTAATGGTTGGATTTACTTTATTCACAGCAGGCTTCAGCTTTGAACTGCTATCTGTGTGATGTATAGCAGTTGCATAAGGGAGCTCCTGCAACAGCAAGTGTCAGTGGTATTTCATGAGTTAGTTACTTCTAGTAACTGTTCTGTTTTGTATTCTACTACAACATTAATCATGATTAACTGTGTTGATTTCAGTGCATCATTTTTGAAAAACAAAGATAAAAAAATACATGCCTGGGCCCTAGTCAGAAGGCCACTGCAGCTTGCGGCACCCATTTCCGGTACGAATTACAGTGCCAAACCAGCTACTAACCATCACACACCTACAAGTGTGACAATTCAGACTTATTCCAGATCCCCAAAGCTTTAAGAATGGCTTGGGCGGGATGTATTAGTCACTTTTTTTTTGTTGAAATTATTTTTATTGGCATTTTGAAACAACGTGACACAATGACACATAGAGACTCAAAATAAGTTAGGCACCGTAGTATGGCAACAGAAACATTCGAGAGTACATCCTTAACACAGGAGCAGTCTATTTTACAAACCAAAGCATGGGTGGTCAACCAAGTGTGGAGTTTGACAGTGCTATTCCGAGTCAGAGCTAGTGCTGTCCGTATCAGAAGGTGGGTCGCAAATGTTCCCCCTGTATTTATTCCATGCCCCCCAGACCCTACTCCATTTCTTGGGACAACCTCTATTTCACTGCCCGTTCTGCAATCATCGCTGCATCCATATCTTGCCTCCAGGCCGATATTGAAGGCGACACCCCCCCTCCCCACCTCTGTGCTATATTCCGCTTCGCCACCATCATACCTAGTGTCATCCAGTTCTTCCCATACCGTGTAAGATCGTTGGGCTCCCAAATGTTCATAAGGCAACGCTTAGGAGCAGGCAATATGGAGAGTCCCTCAGACTGTGACATGGTGCGCATTACTTGAACCCAGTAGTGTGCAATGTGGGGGCATTCCCATATCGTGTGGTAGAAGCTACCTATTTCCCCACATCCCCTCAGGCAGTATGGGTGTGTGATTCTTTTCATCTTGTGTAGTGCATCCCTCGTGTAGTATGATCTGTGAAGTATACGGAGTTGTACCAAGCGAAGACGCGAGGGGATACCTATTTCTTTCGGAGACGAAGTGGCCTCCTGCCACTCTGAATCGTCGATGTCACCGCAGTCGTGCGTCCATTTCTTCCGCAGGGCCTCTAGAGGGTCGGGTAAGTTGTTTACCAGTTTCCTATAGGTTAGAGATGTCGCCTTCGAGGGCATAAAGTCAGTCAGGAGCCTGTCTTCTAGCGGGGACGCCTCAGGGACATCCGTCCCGGACCTGAACGCCGCTGTTAACGCATGGCGCACCTGTGCGTACCTAAAACGTTCTGTCAGCGCCAAGTCATATTGTTGTTGCAGTGCCTCGAAAGGCAGCACCTGCCCCTTCTGCCACAGATCTCCAATGGTCGAGATTCCGATAGTATCCCAATCGAAGCCCTTGGAGTGCCTCAGCCGTCCCAGCTGTCTTATGTCCCACAACGGGGTCATCTGCGTCATCACGCCCTGCCATTTCAGCCTGCTCAGCCCCCCATGCCACACTGTGAGCGTGTGACGTAGCGGTCCGATCTTTATGGTGACCAGTGTTTTATCGTACAGGGGGGCGAGCATACCAGAGAACCCCAACTGTGCCCTGTCTGCCTTTAGAGCCGGTTCAGACTGGGGGAGATGCAGCCATTGATTGATGATCTTCAACTGCGACGCCCAGTAGTAAAGGTGGACGTCTGGGAGCGCTATGCCTCCATCGTACCAGCCGCGCGTAAGCTTGGTCTGCGCTATACGGGCAGGTCTAGCGCCCCATAGTAGTACCGAGACGTTTGCTGCAATGGTTTTGAAGTACGCATGGGGGACAGGGTAGGGTGTGTTTTCTAAAACGTAGAGGAAGCGGGGCAGGGCCATCATTTTGAACAGGGCCGCTTTACCCAACAGCGTCAGCGGCAGTGATGCCCAGTGTCGGATGTCACGCTTGAGGCGGTCAAGAGGGGGCTGTAGATTATGGGACCGGAAAACATCAGGGTCAGCCGTGACGTATATTCCTAAGTATTTAAACCCGGCATCGGAGATCCGCAGCGGGCAAGTATCCGGCAAGCATGGTGCGGGACTGCGCAGTATGTATAAGGTGGACTTGGACCAGTTGATCGAGTAACCTGAAGCTCGTCCGTATGCCGTGCAAACGTCTAGTAATGTGTTAATCGAGCGCTTGGGAGAGGTGAGGTATAATAAAACATTGTCGGCGTAGAGGGAAATTTTATCTTCCCATTCATTCGTCCAGCGCATACCACTGATCGTGGGTTCCCACCTTATCCATTCGGCCAGGGGTTCGAGGACCATGGCAAACAATAAGGGGGATAGTGGGCAGCCCTGGCGCGTGCCCCTAAACAACGGAAAGTCTGCCGAGATGTGGCCATTAGCGGCTACATGCGCCATCGGTCGTGCATATAGCAACCGGATCCAGGAGCAGAACTTTGGGCCGAAACCAAAATGACGTAGCACAGCAAATAGAAAGGGCCAGTGGACCGTGTCGAACGCCATTTGAGCGTCGAGGGATAATATCACCGCATGTTCTAAAAGATGCTGTGCGCGCGCCAGTGCCCCGTGTACTCTACGCAAGTTAAGCGCCGTGTTCCTGCCCGGCATGAAGCCGGATTGGTCCTTATGTATAAGCTTGGGCAAATGGGACGTGAGGCGTTGTGCCAACAGTTTCGCGAGTATTTTAGCCTCCGCGTTGATGAGGGAAATTGGGCGGTACGACGTACAGAGGTCAGCTGGTTTCCCTGGTTTTAGGATTGCCACAATCGTGGCCGTGCGTTGATCTGACGGGAGCTCCCCTGCCTCTAAGCTTTCCGCGAACATACGCAGCAAGTGTGGCGCAAGCGTGTCCGCATGTTGCTTGTATAGGTCAACTGGTATTCCATTGGGTCCCAGTGCCTTACCCGTCTGCAGGGCTCTAATCGCCAGTCGTACCTCATCGGTCGTTAAGTCTGCGTCCAAGGCCTGAGACTCTTCCTCTGTCAGCGACGGCATCTTAAGATCTCTAATGTAGGTGTATGCCTCGTCCTCCGTGATTGTGGACTTCGACGCGTACACCGTTTCGTAGTGACGAGTTAGCGCGTGTACTATCGTAGCGGGATCTCTAATGGGGTCCCCTCCCTCTATCGCCAGTTGTGCTATCCACCTGTCTTGCCTGTCACGTCTGTCCAGCCAAGCCAGTAACTTGCCCGCTTTGTCGCCCATCTCGTAAATTTTGTGTCTCGTGGCCGATAGTTGCAGCTTGACTTCCTCGGTCAGGTGTGTTTTATGACGATGTTGTGCTATTTGCAAAGTGTGTGCTGTAGTGGGGTTTGGGTCTGCCGCATGTCTCGCCTCTGCCCCAGCCACCTCCGTCTCCAGAGCCAACAATTCCGCCCGCCCCTCCCGCCTAAGCACTGTAATGGAGACTATTGCATGCCCCCGAAGTACTGTTTTGTAGGCCTCCCACAGAGTGGCAGCAGAAGACACCGAGCCCGTATTGTCTCGGAAGTACTGTTTGGTTCCTACCCTCAGCTCCTTCCTGATCTTAGGATTATGGAGGTAAACAGCGCGAATTGGATAAATCCGACGCCGTGTGGGTTGGTGATGTGCGTAGGTAAGTAGTAGTGGTGAGTGATCGGAAATACCGCGCAGCCGTATTTCTACCTTGGACACAGTATCCGGACCACCCGGCGAGCCAAGGAAATAGTCAAGCCTAGTGAGAGTGTTGTGGACGCTGGAGTGATATGTGTACTGTTGTTCCTGGGGGTTGTATTTCCTCCAGAGGTCTTCCAGTCCCATAGCAGTCAGGAAGCCCTCCAGTCGTGTCGCGCCAGCTGGTGCCAATTTCGGGGGGACCCTATCCAGTCGACTATCAGCTACCAAATTAAAATCACCCCAGAGAAGCAAATCTCCCTCAGGGAGCCCAAGTATGAAAGTACTAAGATCTGTTAGGGCCATCGCTTGTAATGCAGGTGGGATGTAGACAGAGACGATGTTAATGGGTTTTCCCTCCCACTGTGCGTGTATAGCGGCAAACCTACCCGCCGTATCTGACCTGGCAGACTGTATGAAGAGGGGGAATTGTTTTTTCACTAGAACGCCGACTCCCCGGGACCCAGAGGTGAACTCAGAGTGGGCCACCATCTTAAAACCCCACCTGTCCATGGCTTTCGTGGCCGTGCCAGTGAGATGCGTCTCCTGTAGGAGGATGACTGCTGCCCCTTCCCTTTTAATGCTTTTCAGGACCAGACCCCGCTTGATTCTGTCCCCCAGGCCCCGGACATTCCAGGAGAGTATCGATATAGAAGGTGTCATAGTTGCCCCAGCTCCCCGCGGAATTGTGTGTGCGTCAACCCCCATCATCTTGGATCAGTGTAGCAACTCGACAAATAATTGTTTCTGTGGTTCCAAACAGCATGCCTCTACGTGTAATTCGGTGTATCACAATAACAAAAAACATAACGAACAATAGAAAACTTACCCCCCTTCCCTCCCCCCTCCCTGCCTCCCTGCTTTGCGGACTCCAAACTGCCCGCCACCCCAACTCAGCAGAGTGCTTACGATCCCCATCAAGAAACAACGTTGCTTACAAGAGCAAAGGGGGGGTGAGAGTCCAAGGAGGACCAAGTAGCCCCTAACTGTTCCAACGTCCCAGCTCATTCGTAATACCACAGTAGCAGAACAAGGGAGGTGAACATAGGTAGGAGAAAGTTCGGGTCACCGTTTCTGGTTCACAGCAAAAAACAGAGGTACTTCCCTGAAGGCAACAGGAGTCATTCCCCAGCGTCTGCAGCCGGGTCGGGCTCGGCCGCCTCCTCTCGCCTGGGCAGGTTCGGCTCGTCGGCTTGTCCCTGCCTTCTGCGCCTACTGTTCTGTCTGCCAGAGCCTTCCGCTGGTCTCCATCCCTCGAGCCAGTCGTGTGCCTCCTCCGGCGTATCAAAGAACCAAGTTTTTTTATCAGCTACTACCCTGAGGCGCGCCGGAAAGAGCATGGAGTAAGGCAACTCACGAGATCTCAACGTTTTCTTCACCTCGATGAAACTTCTCCGTCTCGCCGCCACTGCCGTCGTGTAGTCTGGGAAAATTAATACATCGGAGTTCTGTATCCGTATGGGTGGCGCGACCCTCGCCGTTTGTAGGATGGCATCGCGATCCCTATAGTTAAATATGCGAGCTATAACGGGTCGCGGACGTGCCCCGGTGCGAGGACGCCCTCCCGGGACCCTGTGCGCCCGCTCCACCGAGAAGAACTTGGAGAGGCCTTTTGGTTGCAGCACATTCTTCACGAGGTCTTCCACATACAGGTCCATGGCAGGCCCCCCCTCCGATTCCGGTAGACCAATAAGGCGGATGTTATTGCGCCTGGAGCGCCCTTCCTGTTCGTCCATTTTGTCTGTTAGGAATTTGTTGTCATCCTCCAACTTCGTCACCCTTTTCAGCAATGACGCCGTGTCCGAGGTGAGAGTCGTAGTGACCTGTTCCACCGCCGATACCCTCAACGACATCTTTTGTAGGTCCGCCCGCAGAAGTGTAACGTCCGTCGAGATTGACCCAACCGTGGTTTGGACCTGAGTCAGGGCCGCCATGATGTCCTCCAATGTTATGGCGGGGATTGCGCCGCCTTCTGCGCCCTTAGTACTGGTCCGTTTTTGCTCTGCCAGTGGGGGAAATTCCTTGGCGTAGGCAAATTTATCCAGCTTGCTCTGCTGGGACCCACGAGTACCCCAGCCGCTCATTATGGGTCAAAGAGGGGGGGCCGCCGCCTTGGAGCACACAGGCGCAGGCGAGGGGGTGCACCGTGGTATGAGTAAGGAAGTCAGGCCTCTCTCCTCCCAAGTCGCCCCTCGGGGACACCAGCCCCAGGCTCCGTCAACGATCGGCTAGGCACTTCACAGCAGGGGGGGAGCCCCTCGATCAGGCGTTGGCTATAGCCGCTGGGGCGGGAGCAGAAGTGTTCTCGGCCTGTGCGCGCCGCAGCGAGCCGCCGAGGGCGCGGGTCTGGTCGGCGCTGGTCCCGGAGCCAAGGACGGCCCCCCTGGCCTCCTGATCGTAGGGCCCTCGATGAAGGGGACCAGGCACTCAGTCCGTGTGCTCGCTCAAGGGGCGAAGTCGGGCGGGAGGGGGAGCAGTCGGGACACCACTCACCCGCCTCCGGGCGTCTCAGCTCCGCCTCGCGCCCCCGTTGCAGGACAGTCACCGGCGCTCCTCCGGCAGTTCCCTCAAATTTAGGCCGTGGCTTCTGGCGCGGATGTAGGCCACGGGCTCCCGCACAACGCAGCTCCGGGCTCCAGTGTTGTAGCGAGGTGGGACCGCTACTCGCCGATTCACCTCCGGTACAAGGTCCTACAGTCTGGGTTGTAGTGAAGCAGGATAACTGGCCGGATTAATGTTGGGCTACGGTCTCACTCTCGGAGCCCCACTAGAACGCGGCCATCTTGGTAGATCGTCGGCCACGCCCCCACGTATTAGTCACTTTTAATGTGTTATAAATTAATAAACAACTGTTGTTGTGTTCATCTTAAAAGAAGACAAACATCGCCACCATATGGCAAACTATTTTGTGCTGGTGTTAAGTGTCCGTATTGAACACCAGAAACCACTGGCTTAATTTAAGCACTGGTTGATTTCCCACTTTCTTTATATTTTACAATACCTTAAATAGAGCTTTCATCACAGCCAGGTGGTTTGTGGTTCAGGTGGCAGAACTGAATGCACGTTCACCAAATTAGGAACAATGGACCTGATGTGGTGAGCATTTTTACCAATGCAACACCTGCGATCCGCAAAATCACCGGCTTTGTGATCGCTGAAATGCTGGTTGTAATGTACAAAGTGTACTGTGCCAGAAAAAAATATATTTTTCATTTGCAATCCATATCCCCTTACAAAAGAAATCTGGCATGTAATGAGTGCTTCCCTCACGTTTACAAATTATGCAGAGTATCACTGGTTTGTGAGGGCAGTTGCATTCACAAACCTTCGATTATTAACCAAGACCTGAAAAGTTATTTTACAAAGTAGAAGATGCCTTTGTGGCCCAGCTTCACCCTGTGAACGGTTGCTGCTGACATAGGGTAGAGCAGACAGTGGCCTAGGGTCCTCATTCCATTTCTGGTTCTCAGACTCAGGCAAACATCTCTCACCATAATCCTAATAGCTCCCACATGGGCGTGTCAGCCCTTGTTCACAACACTACTAGATCTCTCAGTAGTTACACAGAAGAAGCTCCCCAAAAGACCAGACCTTCTCACTCAAAATCAAGGACAAATCAGACACCCAGAGCCCAAAAATCTCAATTTAGCAGTTTGGCTCCTAAAGTCATACATTTGGCTATCTTAATTTACCACAAGAATGTATGAACATTCTTAAGCAGACACACAAATCCACAACTAGAGCATGTTATGCAGTAAAATGGGAACAATTAGTCTACTACTGCCAACCTAAACAAATTGATCATTTGAAAGCCATGGTGCAAGACATTATTTGCTACCTACTTCATTTGCAAAAGGCTAATTTAGCCTTCACTTCCATTCGGTTACACCTTGCTGCAATGACTGTCTATCTCCAAAATAGGCAGCATCTCTCACTATTCAAAATCCAAGTCATTAAAGCATTCATGGAAGGTCTAAAAAGAGTAATTCCTCCTTGGGTTCCTCCAGCATCCTCTAGGAATCTTAACATTGTTCTAACCATACTCACAGGTCCTCCTTATGAGCCTCCTCACTCATGCTCCCTTCAGTTTCTTTCATGGGAAGTGGCACTCTTAGTTGCCATTCCCTCACTCAGGCATGTTAGTGAGCTCCAGGCTTTAACCTTAGAGGAACCATTCTTTCAAATATATAGAGACAAGCTGGTTCTTCGTAATCATCTTAAATTCCTCCCTCCTCCCCGGACACATGTGGCAGTTGTAGTTTAATTACATACTTATGGGATACACTTCCAATTAGCATGGAAATTCTTGTTCTTACACACTCTTTACACTCCTTTCTCACCTGCCTGCGGGGAAAAAATCTAACAAAGGATTCAATGCCCATGCGCAGTATCACCGAGAGGAGTAGTCACTCCGTCTTGTGACTAAAAAGACTTCTTCGAAGAAAAACTACTTGCAAAACTCTGGACCCAACACTAGATGGCAGGAGTATGCAGAGCATGTGAATCTACAGCACTATATACCACGAATAGATGCTTAGAGGGTAATTTACAATATATATATATATATATATATATATATATATTTATATTTATTTATTTATTTATTACAACAAACGCCCAAAAGCTTTGAAAGGACACACACAGACGTCTCCACCATCCGGTTTACTGCCTCGCTCTTTAGCTCGCCTCTCAGTCTCCATCAATTCTGTGCCATGCCGACGCGTTTCGAGGCTGCACCGCCTCTTCTTCATGGGCATACCAAGCACACAGTGATGATTCACCTCTGTGAAAACTTCCTTTATTTCATTTTCACGTCGCCGCCCTCAGTGGGCGTGGCCTTGTTCACACGCCAATTAAGCATTATGGGACCCGTGGTCCTAACGGTGAATATATTTACATTTTAATCCTTAAGTAGGTTCAGTGTCATGCTGGTATTAATTTAAACGTTTATTTTCAATCCTATAGTAGGACTGGCAACTTTAAGGCGGGCTCTTGGTACACGCTGAGACGTCCTGCTGAAGCGGTGTAGAACAGTTCCACTCCGCAGCCTTTCACTTGAGATGAAATGGTGCTCCTTTCCACGGCTGGGGCAGCCGTGCAAACAATAGTTCAACAAACGCCCAAAAGCGTTGAAAGGGCACACACGGACGTCTCCACCATCCGGTTTACTGCCTCGCGCTTTAGCTCGCCTCTCAGTCTCCATCAATTCTGTGCCATGCCGACGCGTTTCGAGGCTGCACCGCCTCTTCTTCATGGGCATACCAAGCACACAGTGATGATCACTTATCAAAGCACAAAAGCGAAATGAGCACCACATCCATCCATGAAGAAGCAAGTGCTTTGAAACGCGTAGGTTCGAATGTAAAGTAAAATTAATTTTCAAAGGGAAGTGTGGCGTGCTCTTGTCCTTTGAAGAACACCGTTGGTGAAACTTGTGGCAGGTGAAACCGGCTGGTGGAAGATGCGGTGAGTGCGCCCCTACAAGCTTGGGCATTTGGTGGATAATATGACTGCACGGTACTCCGGCCGTGGGGGGCAGCAACATCCATCACTTTGGAGGCCGAGGTTGGAACGATTCCAAACCATTAGCGGTACGGCATCTTTGGACTTAACATGAACACGAACACAACTCTGAAGTCCAGTTAGGATCAATATATGAACTCATATTATGAATGGCACAGGACCTACTTAAGGTGAAATATGTCTCCACCAGGACTACATGTTCCATGCTGCAAAGCGCGCACGAAGCGCGTGCTACTAAAGGCGGGGCTTGCAGAGGTGGAGCTCCCTGTGACTGTTCAGAGACACTGAAACCCCTGATGAAGAAGCAAGTGCTTTGAAACGCGTAGGGTCGAATGTAAAGTAAAATTAATTTTCAAAGAGAAGTGTGGCGTGCTCTTGTCCTTTGAAGAACACCGTTGGTGAAACTTGTGGCAGGTGAAACCGGCTGGTGGAAGATGCGGTGAGTGCGCCCCTACAAGCTTGGGCGTTTGGTGGATAATATATATATATATATATATATGTATATATATGTATATATGTATATATATGTATATATATATATATATATATATATATATGTGTATATATATATATATATATACACACACACACACACACACTCCTGGTCACTATTTCTCCATGAAAAAACCAGAGTCGGAGCCCAAATGTATTCCGGTGCTGTCAGTTTATTCGGCAGAGAAAACCCAACGCGTTTCGAGATCCGCCGATCTCTTGGTCACGGGTGGGGCTTTGCTGGTACTGACATTCATTTAAAGAAACATACTGTTTACAAAGTTGTGCACGTGATTATGGACATAAAGAAAATACCATTTCAGGCTAAGTCTGTTAAATTAGAAACATTGTTTCAAGTAAAAAATTGTATCAGTTCCAAACAGAAAATTGGAATTCGTTGGGAAGCCACATTCTTGACTTATTTTTCGACTTCTCAAATTATAAGAACAATGTTCGTAATCATAGACCAGTTCAAATTGATTTAGACTGTCTGATTTAACATGCGCCCAAGTGCCGGGCATCATTTGCGGTACTGTGTTATATTCACACGAATACACAAGTCATTGTTCATGAGTTGTATTGCCCCAGTGGGCCAAAGTCCATCAGTTAATCACTCTGGGGTGACTTGCACTATTGCCCCTGTGGGCGGTGGTGTATTCCATATTCCTGCAACGGGAAAAAAAGGAAAAAAGACTATAGCCATACATGTGAATATTTACATTTTAGATCAGTGCAAAATTTAAAACCAATTAAAATTTAAACTTCAGATACCAAAGAAGCAGCAGCATATTTTACATCACAGAGAACCATACTTTATGTGTGGAGGTGAATGGCTCACTCTTCACCCAAGTTGTGTCCTGTAGGCTGCAGGGTATTGTACATTATAATGTATTTCGATTCGAGTTTCCGTAACTCAAGCCACCTGTTACCTCCCCTCTCATTTAGTTCAACGCTGTCCAGAACACAGAATTTCATCAAATTAGGGTTTTTGTTATGTACCAACGCAAAATGCCTGGCTACAGGATATTGCTGATTCTCATTTCTTATTGCTCTCTGATGCTCCAAAATTCTCAATTTTGCCTGTTTTGTTGTACAGCCTATATAACATTTCTTACAAGGACACTCTAGAGCATAAACAACATACTGGGTTGTGCAACTGAGATGCTTAGTGATTTTATGAGCACCTCTGTCTTTAGACAATTCTATTGATTTCCGAGTACTACTGTATTTACAGGCTTTACATTTGTAACAAGGAAAGAAACCTTGAATAGAATTGATTTTTTTACTTTCTTTTATCAGTGTACTGCTCAATGTGTCCTTGAGCGATTTAGCCTTCCTGTACGTCAGTGATGGAATTTCATGGATTACTTCTTTAACATCATTGTCCAGTTTTAATGTCTCCCAATACTTGGTTAAGCACTTACGTAGTTTCCATGATTGACTGCTATAGGTAGTAATAAAACGTACCTTCTCATCTTTCTTGTGCTCCTTGGGGACTAACAGATCTTTCCTGTCCATCGCATTGACTTTGGTCAATGCCTGCTGTATTATTTTCTCACTGTATCCCCTCTCAGAGAATCGCTGCATCATAATTTTGCTTTCTTCAGAGAAACCCTCTGCAGAGCTACAGTTTCTTTTGGCCCTTATTAGTTCACCCATGGGAATACTACGTATAAGGCTTTGGGAATGACCGCTCCCTGCATGAAGCAGGCTATTACCAGCTGTCAATTTGCGGAATAAGGTGCTTGTGAGATTTCCATCCTCAATTACAAGTTTGATGTCTAAGAATTCCAATCGATCTTTGCTGATTACACTGGTGAATTTTAGATTAAGAGAGTTGTTATTCAAGATAGATTCAAATTCGTGTATTTGGTCCAAAGTGCCATTCCAAACACAGAAAATGTCGTCTATGTACCTCTTCCAGAGGATGACGTGGGCACTGTAGTGGGAGATCTTCTTCACCACTTGCTCCTCCCACCAGCCCAGATATAAACAAGCTAGGCTGGGGGCAAAGCAAGTACCCATCGCCACCCCCCGGATTTGTTTAAACATTGATTTATTGAAAATGAAAAAGTTGTTATTCATACACTCCCAAATCATGTCAAGTAACATGTTGGTGTGTGATAGAAGGGAAACCGATCTGTTTCTGAGATAGAATTTACATGCTTCTACTCCTAGCTCCTGTGGGATACTGGTGTACAAACTAGCCACATCAAAGCTAACCAGCCAATACTGAGGACTCCACACGATATCCTTGATGATACGTAAAAAATCAGATGAATCCCTAACATATGAGGGTAAGCTAGTCACATAAGGCTGCAGAAAGTGGTCTACATATCTGCTGGTTTTTTCATACAGACTACCAACCGACGAAACAGTAGGTCTGCCGGGAGGTGCCTGTAGATTTTTGTGTAGCTTAGGGAGCAAATATAGTGCAGGTATTTTTGGATATTTCACCTGGAGGTAATTGAACTCATCATCCTCAAGTATACCTCTGGCTTTCCAGTCACACAATTTGTCAAAATAGGTACATTTGGATACATTGTAGTCCTCTCTGGTTGCTTTCATGTAATTATGTTCATCAGACAGTTGCATTAAACCTTCTTTTAGGTACATGTCAGTGGGCCAGACCACCACATTCCCACCCTTGTCGCTATTCTTTATCACCACATCTACCCAACCTTCCATTTCTTTAAGAGCAAGAAACTGTTTTTTGTTAAGATTCCAGTTCATTTTAGGCTTCATTCTGTCCAAACGTCTCATTTCTTGTATCATTCCACGTTCAAAGCTATCAATGTAGCTGTTAGTAATTTGTGGAACAAACACCGATTTTGGTTTAAAACCACTGCCACTGCTCATGTAGACTGTATCCTCCGTGTCAACCAAGTTAAGCACAGCATTATCATACACATTATCGCAACCCGCCAATAATTGTACAGATTGCAACAGATCTGCGTCAATAGTGGAAGTTACCCCAGAGTGATTAACTGATGGACTTTGGCCCACTGGGGCAATACAACTCATGAACAATGACTTGTGTATTCGTGTGAATATAACACAGTACCGCAAATGATGCCCGGCACTTGGGCGCATGTTAAATCAGACAGTCTAAATCAATTTGAACTGGTCTATGATTACGAACATTGTTCTTATAATTTGAGAAGTCGAAAAATAAGTCAAGAATGTGGCTTCCCAACGAATTCCAATTTTCTGTTTGGAACTGATACAATTATTTACTTGAAACAATGTTTCTAATTTAACAGACTTAGCCTGAAATGGTATTTTCTTTATGTCCATAATCACGTGCACAACTTTGTAAACAGTATGTTTCTTTAAATGAATGTCAGTACCAGCAAAGCCCCACCCGTGACCAAGAGATTGGCGGATCTCGAAACGCGTTGGGTTTTCTCTGCCGAATAAACTGACAGCACCGGAATACATTTGGGCTCCGACTCTGGTTTTTTCATGGAGAAATAGTGACCAGGAGTGTGTGCATATATAGGGGTTGGCGTACCCCGTCGTGAGCCCGCCGTCCTAGAGGCTTAAGCACGCTAACCTTGTGTGTGTTTAATATATATATATATATATATATATTCACTGAAAAAACCATAGGTTTCACACCAGTTATAGTTAGAATTAGCATTTAAAAAACCTATTAAATTCACTGAAAAAACCATAGGTTCACACCAGTTATAGTTAGCTGGAAATTTTACTCGCATAAAACCATAGAAATTCCAACATTATAGTTAGTTGGACTCACTATAACTTGCGCGTGCAATGCACTGCTGATGACGTCACATATTACATCACTCATGACATGCTCAGTGACATCACTCATGACATCACTGATGACACCATCCAGTGAATGTGTGTCTTTTTAAAAAATAAATATGTATTATATATGTATATGTAAAAGTTGATGGAAGAATAAATGTTTAAATAAGTGTTTACATGGATGTTTTGATTGGTTAACTGGCTTATTAAGTGTATGTTAGTGAATACATATATTAGAAAGTAATGTTTAAATATTTAAATATATGTATTAGTGTTTCATTTTGTGTGTAAGTGGCTGCATGGGTTGGTGAGTAGCTACATGTGTATGTATATGGGTTATTAGATGTTTTTTTAGTATCAGTATGAGTGTCTGTATGGTTTGGTGGTAGATGCATGAATCACTGACTCGCTGTTTGTATCTGTTTTGAAGACAGCATATGTGCAGGACTGTATGGGTGGATGAGTGTGTATATGTGTGTGTTAGTGAGTGAATGACTGTCTCACTAGAGTCTTTATCAGTAACTACATATGTTTTAATCTAGTATATGTGAATATTGATGTATATAAGTGAGTATATGTGGGAGTAAGAGATTGTAAGAGTTCCTGTTTAAATAAGTATGTGTTTCTATAAGTGATTGTTTAAGAGAGTACATAAGTGTAAGTTTCCTTAGAAGTAAAGTGGTAGTGTGTGTATAGCTGTATATGCAAATAAATGGATGTTCAATAGTTTATTTGCATGTGTGAGTATGTGTGAGAGTATCTTTTGGATGACTGTCGGTGTGTAACAGGATGTATAGGTGTATCACTACATATGATGAGTGAGTATATGTATGAGTGACTATATAGAACTGTTGGTGAATGAGTGGATGTGTATATAGATTGTGGAATTATTGAATTGGTTGTTGTAACTGGTATGGGTATCTCCATTTGTTTGAAAATTGTAGTTTCTATTTTTGAATATGTGTTTCAAGGGTTACATTACAGTGAAAGGAGGTCTGTCACTCTGTCACAAGGATGGTGTCATCAGTGATGTCATGAGTGATGTCACTGACCATGTCATGAGTGATGTAATATGTGACGTCATCAGCAGTGCATTGCACGCGCAAGTTATAGTGAGTCCAACTAACTATAACGTTGGAATTTCAATGGTTTTATGCGAGTAAAATTTCCAGCTAACTATAACTGGTGTGAAACCTATGGTTTTTTCAGTGAATTTAATTGGTTTTTTAAATGCTAATTCCTAACTATAACTGGTGTAAAACCTATGGTTTTTTCAGTGAATTTCATAGGTTTTTTAATAGCAAATCTCTATAGGTATGAAATGTAATATTTTTTATAATGGATTTTATATTTTATAATTATGTAATACTATTTTTTTTATGTTTAGTTATTTATTTATTTTTTCTGCCCCGGAGTTCTCCCGGGGCGCGTACTGATGCGCTCACCAGTGAGCGCAGTGTTATGGCGCGCCCCGGGGCGCGTACCGATGTGCGTACCGCTGCGCCCCGGGGCGCGTACTGATGAGCGTCCCGTTAGCGCTATTGCCGCGAACGAAAACAACATCGTGACATATCGCGTAGCTGCGTGATGCGTCATATGACGCACGGCGTAAGCGCACCCGGAAGCACCCGAGCGCATACGATCGCGCAACGTAAGCGCCGCCGGGCGCACCCCGGGGCGCGACGACGGGCGCGCCCCGGGGTGCGTAGCAGAAGCGCGTCGGGTCATGTGATCTTAAAATAACACTTTTCATTGGTTCAGATCAGTTTTGGTTTCCAAATGATGAAAGCCCGGATCATGTGACTTGAAAATAACACTTTTCATTGGTTCAGAACAGTTTTGTTTTCCAAATGATCAAAGCCCCCACCTTTGTTCCTCATTCTCACTTTGTTGTTTGAGTGAGGAAGACCTGCTTTTTCCTTACAGAGATGGCTACAGTCATATCAGCAGCTGGAGCATCTTCCCCACCACCACCACCACCACCATCAAAAAGACCACCAGAAGATCACATTGGTGGTCAAGAAGAAGAGCAGGAGGATGATTAAGAGGAGGAACAGAGAAGGGAGTTCCTGCCTGAAGATAATCCCCCATACAAACCAAAAGAGCACTTCATATGGGAGTTTTACAAAATCCCAAGGGGTTTCAAAAAAGTCAACGCTGCGAAGGTGACTTGTTTGATCTGTGGTGCTGAGCTGTCAAGGGGAAACCCTAACAAAAAATATTCCTTTGGGAATCATACTATGATTCGGCACATGATGCGTTTGCACCCTAACAACTATTCTGCAGCAGAGGTAAGGGACCTGTGCAGTAAGCTACCCCAATCAACATCCAGACCCTCAACATCCAAAGGACCCACTCCATCGGGTCCAGAGGCAAGGGAGACGGTCCCAAATATACAAACAAAGTTTGGGGATTACAAAATTGTTTGTATATATTGCAACAAAACAATTAATTATGGTCAGCAAAGCATCACACTAATTAATGTTGCTATGGATAACCACAAATGCCTGAAGAAACCATAATTTTTCCTGATTTTTTTTTGTGCTCCAGTTGAGCCATTTTCAATTCCCTGTTTTTTGTTTCTCCCCAAAGAAAATACAAAAAAAATATAAAACTGTTCAGAAAAGCCAAAAAAAGTAAAAAATGTTTAAAAAAAATAAAAAAATATAAAACAACAAAAAGAATAAAAAAAAGTTCTTTTTAGAACTACCTCTAATTTATAAAAAAAAAAACATTTTTAAAAAACTCTGTCATTCTTTTTTCTCAACGGTACGCGTAACGGTACGCTCCCCGATACGCGTACCGGGGCGCGCACCAAAAAAAAAAAGAAAAAAAAAAGAATGAAGGAGTGAGCATGAGGGAAAGGGACAGAGAGAGTTATGTTAAGAGTAAGAGAGCTAGAGGCAACAACACAAAGTGACTGTGTATTAGATAGTAAAACAGTGAGGGAGGTTTAGAAAAGAGAAGTGACTCTAAGTAAAGAGCGGTAAAAGAGGGTTGATAAAAGTGAATAAGGGTAAGACATGCGGAGTGACAGACAGAAAGGAGAGAGACAGTAAAGGAGGAGTGACTGAAAGGGAGT
Organism: Lissotriton helveticus; assembly: GCF_964261635.1. Taxonomy (NCBI): domain Eukaryota; kingdom Metazoa; phylum Chordata; class Amphibia; order Caudata; family Salamandridae; genus Lissotriton; species Lissotriton helveticus. Next base: position 420,135,730 of record NC_136063.1, on the reverse strand, counting down.
CAGTGAAGCAGCAAACAAAGGTAAGTGACGGAGTGTGGGTGAGTTGTAGGGAGTCAGCATGACAAAAGAGTATTGACAGATTGAGGGGAGAGAGACAGCGACGATAAGAGAGACAAAGTGAGGGAACGGAAGTGAGGAACTGTGATGACAGACGGACTGAGAGAAGGAGTGACAGGAGTAAAGTAAATGATTAAGGGAATGAGTGTGGGAGCAAAGGAAGGGAACAGAGGGTAAGGGAAGTAAAGCAGGGGGACTGAAAGAAGTTGAATGTGCGAGGGGAGTTAGGGAAAGGGGAGTAAACATGGAGGATAAGAATAAGTGAGGGAAGCAGAGTAAAGAAACAGGAGTGAGGTAGGGTGAGAGAATAATAGTGAGGTTAAAGCAAAGGGTGATGACAAACTAAATTTTTTTAGTCACACTTACCATATAATTAATGTAACTTTAATTACATTTTTTTTTACTACACTTTGTATCTGTGAAAGAGAAGAAAAAATAAGTTATAATTAGTAAAATATATATTTTAAAATAAAAGATGCAAATGAAGAGGTTAAAAATCATAACAGTGAGGATGAGGTGTGTGTGGGTGTGGGTGGGGGTGTGGGTGTGTAGGGTATGTGGGGTGTTTGGGTGTGGGTGGAGGTGTGGGTGTGTGAGGTGTGTGTGGGGGGGTTGTGGGTATGGGGGGTATGTGTGTGGGATGTGTGTGTGTGGGTGGGATGTGTGGGTGTGTGTGTGTGAGGAGTGTGTGTGTGGGGGTGTGTGGGATGTGTGGGGGTGAGTGTGTGTGTGGGGGGTGTGTCTGTGGGGTGTGTTTGTGTGTGTAGGATATGTGTGTGTGTGTGGGGTGTGTATATGGGGTGTGTGGGTGTGTGTGTATGGTGTGTATGTGGGGTGGGTGGGATGTGTGGCTGTGAGGGGGGGGTGTGGGTGTGTGTGTGGGTGTGGGTGTGTGTGTGGGAGTGTTTGTGGGGGTGTGGGGTGTGTGGGTGTGTATGTGTGTGAGAGAGGTGTGTGTGTGGTGTGTGTGTGTGTGGGGGGGGTGTGTGTGTCAGAGGTGTGTGTGTGGGGGGGGGTGTGAGGTGTGTGTGTGGGGTGTGTGTGAGGTGTGTGTGTGGGGGGGGGTGAGGTGTGTGTGTGGATGTGGGTGTGTGGGGTGTGTGGGTGGGGGTGTGGGGGTGTAAGGTGTGTGTGGGGGGTGTGGGGGTTATGTGTGTGGGGTGTGTGTGTGGGATGTGTGTGTGTGAGGAGTGTGTGTGGGTGTGTGTGTGGGGTGTGTGCTTGTGGGTGTGTGTGGGATGTACTTGTAGGTACCTAAATCAGCCACAGAACCCAAGAGCTCTTTTCAGAGCTACCCTACCTCTGATCACTGAAAATGATTATTTTACACTAACTTTTTTCACTATTTTTCACCAAAGTACGCTCCCCGGTACGCGTACCGAGCGCTCCCCCCGCGAAAATCGAATTATTCTTTTTTATTTTTTTTGCCCCGCGGGGCCCTTTTATGGCACCCACATCAAACCTAGGGGGTCAGGTGGGCTCTACCCTGCCCCCTTTTGGTAATTTCCCCCTTTGTTTTTGCCACCTCTTGTGTCTCGATCCTACCGAGACACAAGATGGCGGCCGCACCGGACTGTTTAGAATGTTGACAGACACCCGAGAGCCAATCAGCTTTCCGCGCGCGAACTCGCGTTACGCGCTGGTACGCTCCCCGGTGCGCGTACCGGGGCGCGCTTATAGATATATATATATTTTTTTTAACTTAAATTACTCAAAATCCTCTGGAGCACATATCTTGAGACATAGCAAAGGCACATCGGGCTACCAGTCCCTACAATTTTGCCAAGTTTGGTGGAAATCCATTCAGCCGTTCGAGCTAAAAGTGAGTCCAACCGCCCTATGGAAATTAACATGGGGAAAACACGTTTTGGGACCCCCCTTTTATCTCGGCCCCCACTTGACGAATCCCCCCCCCCCCCCCCCCCCCCCCCCCACTTTCAGGAAAGGAGCGGTGCGCAGCGAGGCAAATTTGAGGAAAATTACAGGCAGATCCCTCAATCTGTGCCAAAGTTATTCCCAATAGAATGTTGCGGATTTCCTATGGAATATATATATATATATATATATATATATATATATATATATATATATATATATATATATATATATATATATATATATATATATATATATATATATATATATATATATATATATATATTCATATTCCACAAACGCCACTTCCTGATCCACCTGATCCACCCAGGACCGGCGAGGCAAAGTAGGAGACGGGCCACGTAATTCACAGGCTCTTCACTTTATTGCAGCTGATAAAAACTGGAGGGCATATATATATTCGCCACTGTCCTCGGTAAAGTGACGATGCATACCCAGAATCTGTGCAGAAATTATTTCTTTATCCAGTATAGGAGTATCTTTCATAGATTGACATGCCTGAATCATTCCCCGTCGCTGAGGCGGGAGTCTCACGGTAAAAATATATATACAAAAGCAGTGCCTTAGTAAGAACTGTAGTAGGTTAAAAGAACAGAAGGCCCAACACGTAGTAGCCTATCTACCTCATTATATGAGAAGAACTAAAAAATCGTTCCAATCAGCTGCCAGCACCCTCTAGAACCTTCCCATCAGAGGCAGTTCTCCTCAGATTTTCACCACATGTCGTGTGGAAGGTAGTCTCCCTGAGTGCCTACACAATTTTCTTCATATTTTCTTCAAGATGTCAGACAAGAAAGCTCTCTTTAAAGCCTGCAGGACCTGTGATAAAAAAAAGGTTCCATGTAGATGATCAGCACTAGGACTGCATCTACTGTCTACATCACAGCTTTCCAAACTTTCCATGTTGGTGACACACCTTTTTGTGAAAAAAATTTCAGGGACACGGTAACGTGAGCGAGCACGAACCACCCAAGGGGGGTTTGGGGGGGTTTTCTCCCCGAGAAATTTTTGAAAAAGTAGTGGGCAAATGGTGCATTTCCAAGCAAATTTGAGAAAGCATGAAGGTTAATAAAGCAATTGTTAATCTGATCTAACAAAGCCAGTGACTGGCAAAACTGAGTGTAAGAAAGGTTAGGTTTGTGCACGAAACAAGAATATAATAATGCACACATTGACTTATGCCCCAGTGATTTACGGCAAAAAAATGGCAGGTGCACGCCCTGCCAACCCTTTCAACCACACACAAAGTCCACCTGCTGCCTTGCTGAATATGAGTTATACAAAAATCCGTTCTGGAAGGGGGAATTGTGAGTGATAAAACAATCATGCAACTTATCAACCGGTCTCTGCGCATTGAACTCAGGTGGGACAGCTTTTCTCAGGCAACAGAGAAAAAGACTAGTCATATGTTTTCCATTCAGTACTTTGAGGTAAAATTAACTGCATGTAAGAGAGAAGGACACATACATATGTCATAGAAATTGTAAATATAAAAATGTATGGGGACACAACATATCGCACAAAGACCGTTCATTGATTTTTTTAAAAAATGTATGATTTGTAATATAACAGACATACATTTCCAAAACATGATGTCCTTTATGACTAACAATATGTAAATATGTGCAAGAATGAAAAACTTTGAATAAAAACAACAGCACTTACTATTTTATTGAGATGAATGAGGTGGATAAGATTAACACAGCTGGTCAATATTTGTTGGAATATTAGATAAAGACACTGATGCAATCAGTCTTGGATTTCAGCATTTGGAAAGTGTCTCATAGCACAAGAATTACAACATGTGAATAAAAAACAACAGCACTTGTCTTACTTTTTCAATGAGATATATGAAGCTGATAGGACGAACACAGTTGGTCAATATTTGGTTGAATATTTGATAAAGACACTCGCATTTCATCATCAAGCATTTTTAAGCATCCACGTTTCAGTGTCTTTAAGTTTGTCATTCTTGAAAAGGATAATTCACAAATGTATGTAGTAGAAAACTGCAAGAGAATTTTTAACGCTTTTTTACCTAGGTTTGGATGCATTTTTGTAACACGAACCCAAAAGCTGTCTAAATCACCCTCTGAATGCATCATGAGCATACTTCGATCATTTTTTATTTCAGCTAATTCTTCTTCTTCAATAAGAGAGAAGTTTCCAGGTGCAGCTGAAAGGAATGGATTTCTGATCCAATCATAGTCTTGGATTGCAATATTTGGAAAGTAATGAGAAACTTTTTCTCCGAGCAATGTTAAATGGTCAACAATCAGCGGGCTGATATCGCATTTCATCTGGCACTCATCTGTTTTTGAAAACATTTCAAAACTACCTTCTTTCACTTTCCTTCCCAAATTTTTATTTTGTCTCTCAAACCACAAATTTTATCTACTGCTGTTAAGATATCTTCTCCTTTTCCTTGCATACTGGTGTTAATTTTATTCAAATGTTCAAATACATCAGCAAGATATACCAATTTTGTGCACCAAAGTTTGTTTTGAATTAGACCACAGAATTCGTGCTGCTTATTGTCCTCAAAAAGTTTAAGCATCATGTCACGCAATTCGTATACACGACAAAGCACTCGACTTCTTGAGAGCCAACGAACGTTTGTGTGCAGTAGGAGCTTTTTAAACCTTACCCCCATTTGTTCACAAATATGAGCAAATATTCTTGATTTAAGAGGTCGACCTTTAACTGTAATTCACCATTTGAATCACTTTGTCCATAACTTCCCTTAATTAATTCCCAATGGTTTGCGCGACTAGTGCCTCGCGATGTAAAAAGCAATGACTAAATATGATAGTTTCATTTTCTTTCTTTGCTAAAGCTATAAAACCTTTTGTTGAGCCAACCATTGACGGTGCGCCATCTGTGCATATCCCAACACAATTTAACTAGCGCAAATTATTTTCCTTCATGAAGCAATCTGAAGTTTGAAATATATCCTTACCTCTAGTTCTCAATGGAAGTTCTAGGCAACACAGGAATTGCTCAATAATTATGTCAGTATGAATGAAACGTATAAAAACCAGTAATTGAGCTAACCCACTGACATCTGTTGATTCATCTAGTTGCAAAGCAATGCAAAGATCATATTGTCATCTTTAAAAATTTCCTTCATTTGCAGCTTAACGTTAGCAGACATTTCTTGAATCCGTTTTCTAATTGTGTTATCTGCCAAAGGGATTTTATTAACTTCAATCTCAAATTCTGGCCCAAACATTGTTCGAACAATAGCACAGCAAGATTGCCTAATGGTGGTTTCGGCAACAGTGTGTGGTTCCTTGTTTTTGGCAATTATTTGAGCAACCAAGTAACTTGCCTTTTGAGCTTTCTCTGATGTCTTCATTCTCTTTGTGAATAATGCAGACTGCTTCCTTATAGATTTTGCAAGCTCAATAAAGTATTCCACTGGTTTTTCTCAAATGGCTGTGTTTTGTGGTAAAATGGTGTTTTAATTTATTTGGCACCATACTTTCATTTGCCAGTATTTCCCCACAAACTAAACACTGGGGACAAGGATGGTTTTCATTACCAGAAAATGTGAACCCCAGTTCCATATAAGCTTTATTATATAAACGGGGATTGGCGATTTTCCCTTTACACTTCTTACGTACTGAGAAAGACTGTTCAGTTGATTCTTGGGGGCTCTGCTCAATAGCTGCTACATTTTGTTCTTCGCAAACGTCATCATCACCAGCTTTTCGATTTCGAATTATAAACGTATCCATTTTGAGTTTCTGTTTGCCTTCAGGGAAAATGAAATGTGGAAATCTAGAGATAGGAAGAACATGAGATACGAAATTTAAAAATCTTACGCCTCGCTTACAGTCTGGATTCTCTCCAGTAACATTTCAGGATTTGAGTAGTAGACAATCATGTGAAATCAGAGCTCAAATGGTACTCAATATGCTCGCTAAAAACAAGCACAAGAAAGGTTCAAGCTGCGGCCAGTGCAACTAAGCACGAAAGGCCTTTGGCATGGGGTGGACATGAAAACTGACCATGGGCATAACACAGAAAAACATGGTTGTCAAGGCTCTGCTGTGCAAGCCAAGCAGGGCATGAGTGGAGGGGTACATTAACGCTATTGGCATAAAATTAATATGCCGCCAATCTCAGAGGTGTAGTTTGTATCCCATGGTGCTAAGTTAGTTAACTAGTATGGCACCAATCTCGGAGATGTAGTTACAACTAGGTGCTCATTGTGTCAATTAATTGCATCTCAGTTTAGAATGCCAATCAGAGTGGGGTCTCATTTAATATAATATGCCTCTTTTAACTAGGGATGAACCGGTCTTGTAGAATCTCATTGCGAAGTTACCAAGTTATTCCAGTTTTGCTGTACAGACAGTTCAGTCCTGGTCCATAATTTATATATTGGTCCTGCGCCAGTGCTGTGTCACACATTTTTCTTTCATGGAGCAAGGAGTGCATAGCTATCATGCTATCACTGATCCACGAGTTCATGCTTTGCACCGGCAACAGAAGTGTTTAGGCATGCTATCTGAACTAAAATGATGTCACTTGCATACTGCCTAACTTGGTTAATCCCCTCACTTCTGTTTTTAGGTTTAGCCTGACCCAGAGATGCTTTTAGTATTACTGTCACACACACAACCCCCACACACTCAACCCCACACACACACATTCAACCCCACACACACACACATTCAACCCCACACACACACACACACACACTCAACCACACACACAACCCCACACACACCCACAACCCCCCCACACACACAACCCACACACACACCACACACACACACACACACACACACACACACACCACACCCCACACAGTGTTGTAGTTTTGTTTGTTCCATTGCAAAACTGGACTACAAGTCCCAGGTTTCAAGAAAAAAAAACCTGGCCTTAAGCAGCACATCAGACAAAGACCTTGGAAGCTATTCATGCACTTGTATTGAGGCAGATGAGATATTGGCCATGTTTGTGACCTAAGTCTAGTTCCTGTACTAAGGGTCTCACTGCACTCACGTTCAGTGAGTGACATCATTTTCTGGCTAGCAAGCATTACTTTTATGTTCCTTCCCGGTGTGTCAAACCATTTCTTTATTCAGCGCCAAGATACCCTTGGGTGAACTTACGCTTTACAAATGCCCGTTATGTTATGATAACCACTGACCATCTCCCTCCAGGTCATTATGGACGCTTTTTCCAGCCCTGTACTTTTGTGCGCTGTACGTATTATACTTCGCATACTGTCTTACGATTGTACCAGTTCATATCTCTTGCATGAGAAATAAGACTGTTCAATAAACCCTTTTTATTGAAACGCCCGTCTCCCTATTTCTGTGCAACTCTGTTGAAACGAAGCATGCACGATTGACTGAGTGAAATGGTTATCTATTGTTTCCACGACTCTGAAGAGATTGTTCCTATTCTGAGGGAAACAAAGTTGTCATGTTTATGCGGTTGTCAGAAAATAATCCCTTCTTGTATATTCGAGAAGTTTTTAGTGACCTTTGAGTTAGCTGGCACACACAAGTAATTAAGTTTATGTACTCGATAGAGGCATACTGACCTCAGTCCTATGCCAAATCTATAGTGTATATTATTCCAATGCGCAGAGCCTATCAGGGATATAGGAACTACACTACAAAACAAGGGCTTAGTCAAACCACGCAGTGGATTAAATCAGACATAACCAGGGTTACGAAGAGCAGTAGTTTTGCATTCCTATGTGGGTAAGAATTTTGGCCACCGTGGTACTCCTATACAGGAGGAGGCCAGCTGGCAGGGAGAATGGGATAGTGTTGGCCACTGTGCACCATAGAGTATTCACCCTGAACTGCGTTCAAAGTAGAGAGCAGTTGTTTCAATTCTGGGCAGGCCATCGAACAAGCCTATGGATGGGTAAATAAATCCATGGTTAAAACTGAACAGTAGTCCCCAATTGAAGTGGAGGCCAGCTGACTTGCCTTCAATGGGGTAAATAAGCGGTGCACAAGCCCATCAAGCAGGAGGGCTTAGTGCAACTTGAATGCAAAATCAAATAAAACAAGAAGGGCTTGGTAAATAAGGTGTAGTCCCTTGAGTGGATACGCCACTAGGTTTCCCCAATAGGAACGGGGTACACCTTCAGAGGTAGAAGGAAAGTGTCCAGCTAGAAAGACTGGTAATCACAAGTTGCAGGAGGTTATGAAGCCTGCTATGGTGGGGTGGGGGCCCTGGATACGACGGCAGACTTACAGGGTGATCCTGAGGCTGATTGGTACGAGGGGCACCCTTTCAGGAGCACCACAAGGGTGCATTATGCCAAAATCCCACAAGCGCCCCGCTAGTCTAGAACAATGGCGCCCCGCTAGTCCCTCGGCGGTTGTAAGCTTAAGCAACCGGGGGCTTGCCTGGTTACGCTCTGCCCCTAAAAAGGCGTGAGTAAAAGGTATGGACTGGTAGTCCATGATATGTAAGGGGTATGACCCCACAAAATGGAGGCACCGATTGGATTGGCCATGGCGCAGTTGGCTCATCAGGTGGGCAGGGCAGCTTAGGTGAGTAACCGCTGCCTGCCCTTGGATCGCCCGTAAGTTAAACCACCAAGTTGGCACACTATACTCCTTGTATGTAATAAACCTGCAGCACAATTTTCCCAACAAAAACTTGTGTGGACTGTATTATTTTGTGCAGTACGACTATTTACTGCTAAGCGGGGTGTTGCCGATATAGGCACTAGGGCTCAGATTTTCCCTGCGGGTAACTTTGTTTCAATATAATAACATAGCGCTTGTTTCAGGGGGTGGAAGACAGGCTCCAATAATGAGGCTATTGTTGCTGAAACTAAGTGTGTAGAGTTGTCAACATTATTGAAAGCCGAAGATTGAGCCAACCATACCAAGATGGACGACAGTTTGTACTGAAGTGAATGGTGGTGGTAGTCTCATTTAAACAAACTACTGATATTCAGCGCTTAATCGATTACGTTGGTGGGAGGTAGTAGACACTAACAATCATTTTGGCAGCCGGAACTTAAACAAGAGAAAGTGAGATATAAGGAGGAATAGAAGGATAGAGAAAGAGTGAAAGAGTAAGAAGAGAAGGATGAAGGAGTGAAAAAGAATCCGCAAGGGTGAAATGAAAAGGCAAGATGTGTAGGATGGGGGAGTACGATCCCTGAGGTTAATGCAAGACTAAGCAGCCCTGGAATTCGTCAGCATTCAGCAGCACTAGAGCTGGGCTCCTAAGAAAAACGGTGAGGCTCTTCACTTATGTATTTATTGTTATTAATAATAATACAAACTAAGCACTGCTGATATCTAGCATGTTGGGACACAAAGACAGTGTTATTAGGAGGTCAACATGCGCAAAAGCTGTGTAATTTTTCTTGGTTCAACAACTGTGCTACTAATTTCATCTCCAAGCCTAAGGTATTGGTATCTTTAGTCAGACTGATTGAAACAAACTGGCATGATGCATAGCATTTCGAAGTCACAGACACTTCCTCATGAACTGGCTGTGACTCGCTGAAAGGGAAGACAAAACAAGAGCCTGTATTTTACTCAAAACACTTTACACGTGCTTGCGCAAACATAAAACACATTATGAACTGGAGATTGTCCAAACACACACACAATCGAAATAAGACACTCTTGCTCACCTCAAATTGGTAGCGAGAGGCCACGAGGGTGTCACATGGACGCAGCTGTTGTATGGTGAGGAAATGGAATCTGTCTGTCTGCTGCAAGCAGGCGACGTGCGTGTGTGTATGGAGGGGGGTGGGGGTGTATTGTTGTGTGAGCACGCTACTTTCAGGCAGACTATAAGGAGCTTACCTGCTGTATAGGCCTGCACACCGCCGCTGAGACTCCGACAATGCCCCCACTATAGGATCTGGAACTCACTGCAACACCGCACCCACTGAGTTCGGGATCAAGCTCCAGATCACGAGGCTCCGCAGCTGCTCTGCCTTCCGCCTTCTGCCTTGTCGCGTGCACGTTGCAATCCTTTAGTGAGGGGGCAGCATTCCCCGGCCTAATATCGGCCGGCCTACGTCATCACGTCGCATCCCGCGACACACCTACGTGTGGGGCGCGACACAGTAACGTGTTGCGCCACACAGTTTGGAAAGCACTGGTCTACATCCTAACCATATTATTAAGGATTGTAGAATATGACGTACCTTTCCTGCCAAAACCATCAGAGACAGGGAAGCAAGGGTACTTTTATGGCTGAAATCCTCTTCAGCTGAGGAGGATGACCAGGCCTCAACATCTAGCAAGAGAGCTAGATTCCGAGACAGCTCTTCGTCGGAAGGAGGGAAGCACCACAAATCCTCTCATGGAGCTTTTGACCAGCCAAGGAGATCTCACATTTCTCCTTCTGGGTCAGCCTTGTCTCCGTCCTCTGAGACGTCCAGGCCTTCAACTACCAGAACCGTGAGTAAAGCCCAGGTCAAGACTCTCTCTCTGGTGTCTTCTCATACGGTATCTGTGACCTCTGCGGCTTCTAGTTCTTCAACGACGGTCTCTACCATGGCTATTACCTCACCTATTGTGTCTTCTAAAATATCTACGTCAAAAAGATCTTCTGTGACCAAGGAATCGTCTACTAAAAGTTCCTCATCCAAACCTCCGTCGATGAGTCTGCATCGACTTCATCGACGATCGTTCCCTCGTCAACGAAGACATTGTTGACGAAAAGCCCGTCGACATCGAAGACCTCGTCGGCACCACCGTCAACGAAGAGCCCGTTGACGACACCGTCGACGAAGAGCCCGTCGACTATGACTAGGTCAATGAAGAGCCCGTCGACGACGACTCTGTCGACGTCGACCCCATCGACGACAACGACAACACGGTCGATGACCCAGTAGTCTGCGACACCGTTGGCCAAGGCGGCCCCGTTGACTACAAAGAGCCCCTTGATGACGAAAAGTCCATCGAAGGGTTGGTCATCAGCGATTCCTCCAGTATCTCAGACGACGCCTATTTCCTACCCTCACTTCCAGTTGAAAACCTACCACAGACAAGACTATGGCAATGTTTCTCCTTTATTGCCATCACATATTTTGGAGAAGTATGTGTAAGATGAGGAAGGTCCTTTTAGCATAGCTCATAGTCCCTCAGAATTGCAAATAAAATGCCAAGATGAGGACGATGAAGAAGATTACCAAGAGCATTTTTATAAGGAGGATCTATCTACACCTTATCACAGCCACATCAAAGAGAGACAGGTCATCTTTCTCCTTCTTTGATTCAAGACCTACAGGCCATGGTGGCTGATTATCAGCAAAGGTTTCATCCAGAGCAGACTATTCCTGTTGTACCTCCCTCACCGGCGGTCATACCAGCACCTCTACCACCGGTGGAAGTTCCTACTTCACCAAGACAACCCTCTGGAACAGCACCACAGGGGGACCAAGATACTTCATCCTCGGACGAGGAAGGAAGGGAAGAAGGTGAATTACCCGGCAACAATGGTGATGGGGACCCCTGGGATGACTACATTCCCATGCCCTCACCTCCTACTCCTCAGCCATTGGATTCTCCTCTTGAGTATATCGCCGGCTTTCACAACATCATGCAAAGGGCCCCAACAAGATTCGAATTGCCAGTCACTATTGAACAATCTGACAGTTTTTTGCATGATTTTAAGGAAGGTTATAGAAAAATAACAAGAGCGATTCCAATTATAGACTTCATTTGGAATGAAGGTCTTAAAATAATGAAAACTCCTGCCTTCCTACCCGCGGTGCTTCCACGGATTGAGAAGAAACACCGAGCACCTCCATATACTCCATCTTGCCTTATAGGCCATCCACGGATTCAGTCATATCTCAAGCTGCTCAACAGAGATCAAAGAATCCGTCCACCCCAATTTCAACTCCGCCTGATAAGGATGGTAGAAGATTGGATCTTATAGGAAAGACATTTTCTACTAATGCTTTATCCTCCATCAAAGCAGCAAATTCCCTGGCAAATCTTGGCACGATACGACCGCCAGATGTGGTCGGATTTGTCATAGACCTCATCCCTGAAGATCGTCGGCAAGAGGCAAGGAAAATTGTGTTGGAAGGTGAACAAGCTCTGTCCAAAATTATTGACTGCGCTCTTGACATCGCTAATACCAATTTCAGGCAGCTTGCAGGTCTGCGGTAATTAGACGTCAGGGATGGCTTAAGGCAACATCGTTTAGGCCAGAGGTGCAAACCAAGATACTGGATATGGCCTATGACGGGGACTCATTATTTGGGAAGCATATAGATGAAGCCTTGTTGGCTATCAAAACGGACACAGACACTGCTAAATCATTGTGTGCTCTCCAGTACAAACGAGGATCTTTCCGAGGAACCAGAGGTCGTGGTTTTTCCTCTAGGGGAGGTTATCACAATCAGCAGAACAGGCAGTATCAATCGCAATATAAACAACCTTACTACCAACCATCATATATGCAAGCTTCTTCGAGCAGTTTCTCTCCTCAGGGCGGACGAAGACGGTGGAACAACCAAGGATGTGACTCAAACAGAAAACAATGAGTCCAGCCGGACGCCAGTCAAATTTCCCCCCCTCCCTGTGGGCGCAAAGATCTCAGCTTTCTTTCATCAGTGGCAACAGATCACCTCAGATCAGTGGGTACTCGACCTAGTACACAAGGGTCACACTTTGGAATTCATAAAGAAACCACCTACGACCCCGCCCAAGGGTCCACCTCCCCCTCGTCTTCACTTACTTTTCAAATAAGCCTTAAACATGCTCCACAAGAAGGTGGTAGAAAAAGTTCCAGTGTCGCAGAAGGGGAAAGGGTTCTACTCTCGCTTCTTCCTCATAAAGAAAAAATCTGGCGCCCAATTCTCGATCCTTGCAAACAGAGTTTTCGAATGGTGACGCTTGCCGAAGTGTTAAGCTGTCTCCATGAAGGGCACTTTATGGCTTCTCTGGACTTGGAAGACGCATACTTCCATATCCCTATACATCCCAAACATCGCAAATACCTACGATTCACAGTGGCTGGTGCCCACTTTCAGTTCAAGGTGCTTCAGTTCGGACTGAAATCAGCACCAAGGATCTTCACGAAATGCCTAGCTCCAGTCTCTGCAACCCTGAGGTCTCAGGAAATACAAGTGTTTCCCTACCTCGACGACTGGTTGCTCAAGGGTCCTTCGCAACAGATTACGAAAAAGGCTGTCAGGAGATGCCTAAATCTCTTCAAGTTTAGGTCTCACGCTCAACGTAAGTCACAGTTGCATCCTCTCCAAGTGATACCTTTTCTGGGGGAAATGCTAGACACTATACAGTGCAAAGCATTCTTATCAGAAGATCGCCAGCTAAGACTGCAAAAACTAGCAAAGTCAATCTCAAAAAGAAGGTCAGTTTCTGTCCGGACATTTGCTTCTCTTCTGGGGATATGCTTGTCTGCAATAAACCTGGTTCCGTTGGCAAGGCTCAGAATGAGACGTCTGCAAGTAGAACTGCACCTGCAATGGCAACAAGCTGTAGGATCATTCAACAACTCCACCTAGGTGACATCGCGCATGATTCATGCTCTCCATTGGTGGTCTCTGAAAGCAAACTTGTCTCCGGGCCTCACGTTCTTGTCAACTCAACCACAATTCGTTCTAACAACGGACACATCCATGGAGAGCTGGGGAGGCCATCTTCAAGACTTACAGATTCAAGGAAGATGGTCCAAACAGTACCAGCAAAAACACATCAACAGTTTGGAATTGCGGGCCATTTTTCTCTCTCAGCAGGCATTCCTTCCGAGGATTGCGGGCTCCTCAGTGCTGGTCCGTACCGACAATACGACCAGCATGTATTACATCAACAAACAGGGGGGAACGAGGTCACTGTCCCTATCGCAAGAGGCTCAAGAGCTGTGGGAGTGGGTTACAGAACACAGTATAACCCTAAGAGCAGAGCATGTCAAGCGGCTTCAAAACACTTTGGCCGACACCCTCAGCAGATCTCTCTCAGGATGTCCCGAGTGGGAGAAGGAGCAGGTGGAAAAGGTCTTTAGTGTTTGGGGCAAGCCAACTCTAGATTTGTTTGCAACGAGAGAGAACAGCAAATGCCTTTACTACGCCAGCAGATTCACTCAACGGGGATCAAGAGGGAATGCCCTGTCCATGCGATGGTCAGGGATTTATGCGTACGCTTTTCCCCCAATACCATTAATACCGAAAGTGCTTCAAAAGATGAAGAGGGAACATTGTAGTCTCATCCTGATTGCACCTCGCTGGACGAGACAGTATTGGTTCCAAGAGCTGCTCCTATTATCACAGGAACACCCTGTTCGTCTACTTCCAACACTCACAATGTTCACAAGGGAAAAAGGTCAGATACTACACCCAGATCCACAGTCGCTTCACTTGCACGCCTGGCTCCTGACTTCCTAGAATTTAAAGATCTAAAAATATCTCAGGATTGTCGGAAATTCTAGCTAAATCCCGTGCCCAGAGTACAGTCAAGACGTATCGCTTAAAGTTGAAGCGATTTTGTCATTGGTGCGAGGCAAATTATGTTCATCCTAGCTCCAGCGGAGGATATCCTTCCTTATTTTCTATCTCTGGCCAAATCGGGACTTGTGTTCTCCTCTATCAAGGTTCACCTCGCTGCAATTTCTAGATTCCAAAAGAGCTCTAACAAACCATCACTTTGCTCTTCATCACTTTTTTAAAAGGACTTTTTCGAGTCTGTCTTCCGATTCGGCCACCACCTCCGGAGTGGGACTTAAACACAGTTCTATCTCAGCTAAGGAAAAGACCATTTGAGCCAATTCACGTGGCCGAGCTCACATTTTTGACATGGAAAGTGGCAATTTTATTAGCTCTTACTTCAGCCCGAAGGATTGGTGAAATTCAAGCCTTCACCATTTCGGAACCCTTTTTACATTTCACTAAAGATTACGTGACTTTGCGAACAAATCCCAAATTCATCCCTAAAGTACTGTCTCAATTCCATCTCAATCAGCCTGTAAAGCTTAAAACCTTCTTCCCGGACTCAATTACGCCGGCGGAAATGGCTTTACACTCTCTTGACGTCAAACGTTGCCTAAACTTTTACCTCCAAAAGACTAAGGATATTAGGCTATCCAGTCAATTATTGGTCGCCTATCGTCATGCCACACTGGGACAGGCTGTAACAAAGTCAACTGTAGCCAAATGGATTGCTTCTGTTATTCAATTTTGCCATGATAAAGCCAACCAACCTTTACAAAGAAAGGTCCAAGCGCATTCCACCTGGACTATGGCGGCTTCTACGGCATTATTTGCTGGTGTTACATTGGAAAACATCTGTCGTGCTGCGACATGGAAGAATGTCCACACGTTCACGAAGCACTACGGCCTACAGTCTGCGTCGCAGAACGATGCAGCGATGGGGAGCGCCCTGTACGCTTTTGTGCAATGGGCGGTGGTAATCTAAATGATGAGGGGGGGGAAGCGTTCAAAGCACATCAGCGTGCATAAACACGAAAATGTTTTTATCTACCACGTACTTGACTTATCTCTCTGAGATGCATTCCCTTGTGTCTCGGCAATGGTAGTCTGTTCATTACATAGATCGCTCGAGGGCGGTAGTACAGACCGCGCGTAGGAAAGGGTCAAAAGCCAGTGGTATAGGAGTATGTAACAAGCGAGCCATTTAATTGAAAAAACTAAACGTGACAAACGGTTGCAGGATCAGTGAAGGTTGATTTTATAATTGAAAGTATAACGGGATCAGTTACAATAAAATCGTCCATACACACACCATGGGCGAGTATCATGGGTAACATTACTTCGAAGCTTTAATAATACAATAATCAATAATGAAAAATCGACATCAATAGGGTTGTCCGTATGACCAGTCAGTACCCTTCCCCGCACGCCATGTGCACAAAGACCGCATACATCCCCCATAACGTCAAGGCTAAGTAACTAGAACGTCATAAGGAGTTGCAAGTCGCTCCCATACTGGCGCCATTTTGGTCAAGGTCAGGCAGGTCCAGAGTATAGTTCAATGTCTCCAATAGGTAGCGGCAGGACCAGAATCCCTTTCGGCAGTTCAAAAAGTTCGTTAGCGCCAACAGAAAGAACAGGCAGCATGAACCATGACTCAAAGGCGAGGGAGGCAAAATCTTCCCTACCGGGTCACGCTGAGGTCCCACCGGAGCTGATCAAGTTGGCAGTCTACAGTGTCTCTTAGTAATTCGGACAAAAACTGGCGTCAGCATGAGAGCACTACCATCCTGTGACAATGTTGTGGCCACTTCCGGAGAGCGGGACAGCAGGCGTATCCCTCCGCTGATGCACTGAATCAGCCTCCCTCACGGCACCAGATGTGGATAAGGCGGCGGACACCCGTGACAGCGGTATATCCATGGGGGATAGTCGAGCAACAGTGGCGGTTGCCCCCATCGGAAGCCCGCGGGAGTCGAGGGCCAACGACTCTCGTAGAACCTTTAAAACTGAGAGGACGTCTTCAAGAGTGGGGCTCATGTCCAAGCAGGCAAGCAGAATGAAATGCTTTGCATTTGTAGACTTCAGTTTGGCGAAGACCCAGCAGAATGTTATAAGTAAATGTCATGGCACGAAGTTCAGTGGGCTTCAATTAAGTTGAATGGCTGCAAGAGCCCCGATTACACCAGCAGCCCTGTTAATATGCCGATCTTGGGAAAAGTTCCTCTGTTGGATTGCAATGGCTGCAGTGATGGTCTTGGGAAACTGCTTCCGAAAACTCTAAAGGCCACGAAAGCTTGCTATGCTGTTCCTTTGGAAATGCGGTGCTGGGTGATGGAAGTTATTGAAGAGTTGGCAGTGGTGTTTTTTGTGGATTTTGGACGCTCTGCCACAGTCCATTCGAGTTCCAGGGTAGACCAGAGTCGTTCTAGTGGACCAGGCCCAAATCCGGGGAGTCGGCCGCCATTTTGAGCGTTCCGCAGCAACAGCCGCTCTTCACCCAGGCCACCGGAGCGGGTCCCCGGCCATCCAACCGAGTGGAACGCCAATGGCAGTCATGGTGCAGCTGACCGGCGAGTGAAACGCTAAGGCTCGCCCTGCTGCAGCTGACCGCGGGGACGGGCCTTTGCGCGTGGTGTCGCCCCCGGGCTATTTGCACAACGGTCCTCCACCCCTAGGCCGCCACCTATGCTACCTCAACAGGAACAGCGTCATGCATTTGGTTCGATGTTGCAGCAGGCTGCCATGTAAATAGTTATTTAATAAAAAGTGTTACCGTGTTACTTTGCTGGTGTGTTGTATATATTTATAATATTTGCATAGGGTTTGTCGTTATTTTGGGCGGGGTGGGCGGCGGAGCCGAGCTAACTTCTCTTATTTAGTCAGCACATAAATTGACTTACTGGTGCGCATTATTTTGGGTGTACATTTGGGATATCGGTTGGGGTCGGGTTCGTCGTACTGAAATAACCCTTCAAGTTTCTGGTGTAGGCTACTCTCCCATTCACTAGCTCCAGAGAGAGTCGTTCCTAAGTAAGGAAAGTGCTATATTGTTTTTCGTCCTTCACATGCGGATACCATGTTCGGGCTTATTTTTCTCATTCCGATCACCGCCTCAGTCATACAAAAAACATTCTTTTATTGACCCAGTCGTGCGCCACACATACTCATTCAAACCGTACAAATCAGGGCCCATGCGCACATTCATACCATACAATCTTTCACGCTCCCAGTGATGGTCTGCACTCCATGCAATATCTCACAGCGCTTGTCTATGTCTTTCCCTACATGGAGCACGGTGCGGTCCATGTCCACTCCATTCTTCAGTCGGAACTCCGATGTAACCTACAGAGGAGAAAAGAAAGGGGGGGGGATACAGCATTCAGAGCATGTCAGCGGGCGAAAACACGAAAAAGCTTCTACTTATCATGTATCAGACTAGCTGCAGGAACGTGTGATACAACAGATCTTGGCTATCCCTTTCGCATTATTTTTCTGTGTAACATATCCTCCCCTTCTTATGATGCAAAAAAATGTTTCATTTTGTTTGTCTCTAAATTCGAGCTCCCTCTTCGTGTATTTGTTTATCAATTAGTCGTATTTTATGGGACAAAATACCACACCTTACATTCGGCAGATATCTTAAGCTACGGTCGACCATTTTCTAACAATTCTGGAAAAGGGGCAGGTGTGACAGATACAAATTTCAATCAATCCAAAATTCAGGCAATGGGTCTGCATTATCTGTTTTCTATTGTTTGGGAATAACAGCCATTATTCAAAAACCCAACCAACCTAGACGATTGTTATGACGCTGATTCCATACTTCCTTCGAAAACTGTTTATTGCAAAAATGTCAGTATACAAATACGGGCCTACAACCACGTGGGCCGGCCACGGA
The DNA here is from genome assembly GCF_964261635.1 of Lissotriton helveticus. Taxonomy (NCBI): domain Eukaryota; kingdom Metazoa; phylum Chordata; class Amphibia; order Caudata; family Salamandridae; genus Lissotriton; species Lissotriton helveticus. The sequence goes on along the minus strand of NC_136063.1, from coordinate 420,117,461 downwards.
GCAAACTGGAATCGTATATGATGAGGGGACATTTACACTGTAGAAAAACGTAACGGGCGGGCCATTAGGTTGCAGGAATTAAGGTGTCTAACAGTTGCGGAATCGGTGGACGTTAATTTTATGGTTAAAGTACGACAGGACCAGTTACAATGAAATTATCTAGATATACATTTCCGGGCAAGAACCTACAGAGGAGAAAAGAAAGGGGGGGGATACAGCATTCAGAGCATGTCAGCGGGCGCAAACACGAAAAAGCTTCTACTTATCATGTATCAGACTAGCTGCAGGAACGTGTGATACAACAGATCTTGGCTATCCCTTTCGCATTATTTTTCTGTGTAACATATCCTCCCCTTCTTATGATGCAAAAAAATGTTTCATTTTGTTTGTCTCTAAATTCGAGTTCCCTCTTCGTGTATTTGTTTCTCAATTAGTCGTATTTTATGGGACAAAATACCACACCTTACATTCGGCAGATATCTTAAGCTACGGTCGACCATTTTCTAACAATTCTGGAAAAAGGGCAGGTGTGACAGATACAAATTTCAATCAATCCAAAATTCAGGCAAAGGGTCTGCATTATCTGTTTTCTATTGTTTGGGAATAACAGCCATTATTCAAAAACCCAACCAACCTAGACGATTGTTATGACGCTGATTCCATACTTCCTTCGAAAACTGTTTATTGCAAAAATGTCAGTATACAAATACGGGCCTACAACCACGTGGGCCGGCCACGGAGCAAACTGGAATCGTATATGATGAGGGTACATTTACACTGTAGAAAAACGTAACGGGCGGGCCATTAGGTTGCAGGAATTAAGGTGTCTAACAGTTGCGGAATCGGTGGACGTTAATTTTATGATCAAAGTACGACAGGACCAGTTACAATGAAATTATCTAGATATACATTTCCGGGCAAGTACCATGAGTAACGTTAATTCGAATTTTTAATAGTACAGTAATCAATAATACATCAGAACTTAATATCAATATGGATGTCCAAATGTTCAATCAGTACCCGTCCCCGTTCGCCATGTGCTCCAAAACTGCATACATATCTCGTGATATCAAGGCTGAGCAACCAGTACACATCAAGGAGTTGCCAACATGTGGGATACATATTATCCAAATAGAAGCAGTCACCTCGAGAATGTTTGTCTGTATGAGGTTCTACAACATTACATATTCAAGAGGAACATCAAAGAAGATATTGATAAAGGAGTGTATGCTGTAATTGGAAGTGAGGGATGTCTGGTCATTTTGGGCGAGGCCGGGCAGGTTCAGAATATAGTCAAAATGTCTCCACCAAGCAGCGGTCGGACCAGAACCCCTTTGAGTAGTCCAAAAAGTTCCGTTAAATGACAACAGAAGGGACAGGCAACAAGAACCATCAGTCAAAGAGGGGAGGGCAAGTTCTTCCCTACCGGGTCACGTTGGGTCTCCACCGGAACTGATTGAATTGGTAGTCTACAGTGTTTCTGGATGTTTCAGACTGAAGCTGGCGTCAGCATGAGAGCACCACCATTCCGTGGCTATGTCGTGGCTATTCCGCGAGCAATCATGGCAGTCGCTCCCCACTGGAAGCATGCGGGAGTCGGAGGCCCCGGTGACTCTTGTAGAATCTTCAAGGCTGAGGGGACGCTTTCGGGAATGGGGCCCATGCCCTAGCAGTCAAGCGTCCGAGTTCCAGGGTTGCCCAGAGCCATCCTTGCAGGCCAGGCCCAAGTCTGTGGAGGCGACCGCCATTTCGTGAGCTCCGTGGCAGCCGCCTGTCGCTGTACCGCAAGAGTGGGTGCAATTCAGCCGGATGGCGGGTGAGACGCTGTAGCCGCAAGAGCAGGCGAAACTCAACCGGCCGAGTGAGGCACTGTGCCGCAAGAGCGGGCGTAACTCAGCTGGCCGAGCGAGGCACTGTGCCGCAAGAGTGGGCGTAACTCAGCTGGCCGAGCGAGGCACTGTGCCGCAAGAGCGGGCGTAACTCAGGTGGCCGAGCGAGGCACTGTGCCGCAAGAGTGGGCGTAACTCAGCTGGCCGAGCGAGGCACTGTGCCGCAAGAGTGGGCGTAACTCAGGTGGCCGAGCGAGGCACTGTGCCGCAAGAGCGGGCGTAACTCAGCTGGCCGAGCGAGGCACTGTGCCGCAAGAGTGGGCGGAACTCAGCTGGCCGAGCGAGGCACTGTGCCGCAACAGTGGGCGCAACTCAGCTGGCCGAGCGAGGCACTGTGCCGCAAGAGCGGGCGTAACTCAGGTGGCCGAGCGAGGCACTGTAGGTCTTCCTCTCACAAAGATGAAAGTCAGAGTGAGGAAACAAGGAGGGGTTTTCATCATTTGGGACAAAAAAATAGTTCTAAACCAATGAAAAGTGTCATTTTTAGGTCACATGACCTAGCCTTACATCATTAGGAAACCAAAAGTGAAATGAACCAATGAAAATTTTTATTAACAAGTCACATGACCTGTTATGCTTACGTTACGCGCTCCGCGCCGCGCCCCGGATCGCTTCCGGGAAGCTGCGCTTCGCGCCTTGCGCATCGGGTGCGCTAACTCGGCGCGTCATATGACGCATTACGCGACAATGCGATACTACAGTGTTTCTGGATGTTTCAGACTGAAGCTGGCGTCAGCATGAGAGCACCCCGTGGCTACGTCGTGACCATTCCGCGAGCAATCATGGCAGTCGCACCCCACCGGAGGTCTGCGGGAGTCGGGGGCCCCGGTGACTCTTAGAGAATCTTCAAGGTTGAGGGGACGCTTTTGGGAATGGGGCCCATGCCCTAGCAGTCAAGCGTCCGAGTTCCAGGGTTGCCCAGAGCCATCCTTGCAGGCCAGGCCCAAGTCTGTGGAGCCGACCGCCATTTCGTGAGCTCCGTGGCAGCCGCCTGTCGCTGTACCGCAAGGGTGGGTGCAATTCAGCCGGATGGCGGGTGAGACGCTGTAATAGCAAGAACAGGCGCAACTCAGCTGGCCGAGAGAGGCACTGTGCCGCAAGAGTGGGCGTAACTCAGCTGCCGAGTGAAGCGCTGGGGTGCAGCTGAGAAACCTCCACCTGGGGAGGTGGGGGAGGCTCGTTCGCGCCGCCTCTCCCTTCCAGTGCACCCCACGCCGTCTCCTGGTGCAGGTATATGTGATGGTCGGACCAGGGCACCGCAGGACGTGTCTTCAGGTCAAACGGATTGTGGGACAAGGTCCAGAATGGAAGAGTCACCAAAAGGCTAAAAGTTCCGCCGGACCCCGGGAGCCGGCCGCCTATGTGGAGTGAAGCGCTAGGGTGCAGCTGTGAAACCTCCATCTGGGGAGGTGGGGGAGGCTCGTTCGCGCCGCCTCTCCCATTCCAGTGCACCCAACGCCGTCTCCTGGCGCAGGTATATGTGATGGTCGGACCAGGGCACCGCAGGACGTGTCTTCAGGTCAAACGGATTGTGGGACAAGGTCCAGAATGTAAGAGTCACCAAAAGGCTAAAAGTTCCGCCGGACCCCGGGAGCCGGCCGCCTATGTCGGGGGCGATCTCAAGCCACACCAGGGCAACAAGACTTGGGGAGGGGGCAGGAGCCAAGCGCCCCCTCCGAGTCCGCGCCACCACACCGCCCCTCGGGGGCCTCCGTCAAGCGGCTCATGGAGGCACCGCAGGCAGCGGTTCTTCAGATCAGTGGTCTCACCGGCAAGGCTCCCCTCCGTCAGCAGCGATCGTTGGCGCTGTGGTTGCGGCCGGAGGCCCCGCCTAGTCAACGCCCCGGCCTCTCCATCTCGTAGGCCGCAGAGTAGTCGGGGAGAAATCCCGGGAACGGCGGCATGCATTTGGATCGATGTTGCAGCAGGCTGCCATGTAAATAGTTATTTAATAAAACGTTTTACCCTGTTACTTTGCTGGTGTGTTGTATATATTTTTAATATTTGCATAGGGTTTGTCGTTATTTTGGGCGGGGGGCGCGGCGGAGCCGAGCTGTCTTGCAGCCATCATGGCGTCGAGCTCGGTTCCTCTCACTAGTTTCATATTTCTCATGAGGGGTTGTTCCTAATGTTTCTATTTTAGCGAGGTCAAAAAGAGATTCCCTTAGTGGCCTACTGATTTTGCTTGATTCCTTTTGTTTTTTCTAACGATTTTTCACTATCTGCAAAGACTAAACAGAGTATTGCGACTCTGTGCTTGTTTGTAAATAGAGAATGAACCAAAGAGAACCAATTCCAAAACAGTAAATGCTTGGATAACAATCAATCAAATGGAGAGGGAAGCAGGAACGACGGATTACAACGGGGGCAAAGGCCTGCGTTACCTACCCTTCACTATCTGCAAAGAGAGAATACTCCTAAAAGAAAAGAGGGGGGGGGGGGCAGCGTTGAAAGCACATCAGCGTGCATAAACACGAAAATGTTTTTACCTACCACGTACTTGACATTTTAAAGCTTTTGATATTTGCTAATAAAAAAACATTGAAATTCACTGAAAAAACCATAGGTTATAGACCATATATAGTTAGGAATTAGCATTTACAAAACCTTGAAAATTCACTGAAAAAACCATGGGTTATAGACCATATATAGTTAGGAATTAGCATTTACAAAACCTTATTTTACTCACACAAAACCATTGAAATTCCATATATAGTTAGTTGCACTAACTATATATCGCGCACCCGCAATCCACTGCTGATCATGTCACATATTACATCATTCATGACATGGTCAGTGACATCACTGATGACATCACTGATGACATCTCAAATGACATCACTGATGACAGGGTAGTGTCTCGTGAAAATTCCACACGAAAGAAACTCCTGTTTTTTCACGATCTGAAAATAAATTAACTGTGAAACTACCAAGAAGTGTGCCGCAATACTTTCTTTCGTGTGGAATATATATATAAACTCCATTCGAGTTTGCTCACACAAATGGAGACACCCACTCAACCTTCGTTTTCACCTTTATTAGTCTGGCCAGCAGCAACAAATCGATGCAACCCATTCCTTAGCATGAGTTTCTTTGCCAATCTGCCACGTGCTTTACGGGGACAACTTCCCCTTGATCACCGGCTTGGCTTGGGGAAAGGAACAGCTTTGTTTACGCCGCAGGTGTTTAAGGGCTTCAAAGGCTACTCAGGACCCCCCATCCGGGCGTGTCCGCACTTAGCATTCTGTTTAGTGTAGTCCCAATTAAAATCCATATTGGAAAGTGATGCACCTTTTCCTCCAAATGTATTGTCCGTCGGGTCGCAGGTTCATGTTGCACCTGCTTGTTGCTGTATTTTCTATTGCCAAAACAGGTACGTTGTTCCAGATGCGTGTCTCGAGGGTAGCGGGGCACAAGGACCCGCCTACTTGGCAGTGGGGTGTCTCCGTGGCCAGAGCAGGCCACTACACATTCCATTCGAGTTTGCTTGCACAAATGGAGACACCCACTCAACGTTCGTTTTCACCTTTATTATTCTGGCCAGCAGCAACAAATCGATGCAACCCATTCCTCAGCGTGAGTTTCTTTGCCAATCTGCCATTTGTTTTTGATCTTACTCCAGTGTGCATGGAACAGGATGAATGAATATTGGAAAATAAATGTAGTGTGAACAGAATATCGTGTCAAAAATATCACGGACCAAAATTGTGAGAAGATAAGTGCAAATAGGTAAGTATAGATTTACTATTCTTAACTCCACACCCTCGTAACTTAAAGATATATATATATATATATTGTCCAGGTACATATAGGTATGTATGTGTGTGTGTATATATATCGTATAATATACTTTTCCTACCTATATATACTTTTCCTACCTTTAGGAAACGTACCTTTCCCTCAATATTCTTGAGACAATATTTTGTCGACACAATATTTTTTCTCCCATATTTTGTCGAAACACCCATGAGACATCACACTCCAAAAACGACAAGTTTCAAGGCCTGTAACATTGCCACAAACAGATATCATTGACAGACTCCTACAAGGTCTGTCTCATGTGTCTGGGCTCCTCACACGACTCTGACGTCGTGGGACAACTGTGGTCAAATTAACCCAAAGACCATCCAAGACTGCAAGGCCAAGCTCTACAGTGCATAGCGCAGCAGAAAAGCTAGTGAGGCCTGGTCCGGGTCGTAGTCGAGGACTCTAACAAGTTTTCCCTCCCGAAACAAGTCCAAAGGGAGGTGGCTGTCACATTCAAAATGATCAGATAAGACCTCTCCAGTCATTTTTACCACTAGTGTAATCGTCCCCGACTGTGCCTCTTGACCCCACTTTGGGGGTCAGCCCCCACTCCCAGGCTGACATCTGCTCTGATGCCTCTCATTGTGTGGAGTCTAATGCCAGGCAATCATTATTGATGCCAACAGCTACGCCGAAGGATGAACCAATGGTCCTTTTATACTTCTATGTGAATCTGCAGCACCCTCATTCAAAGTTGCGTACCTTAGACCTCTACCTCAGCCCATTTCAGGCTTTTATATGCTTCCCTTACATTGCAGATTTTCAGACCCAGAGGACGATGATGCGTTATATTATTGCAAAAACCTTTTCTTCGATCTACTGGAGGCCAGCGGGTTTGACATAATTGGGTCTCTTTTCTCCCACTCCTGGTCTTTTCACTTAGGAATCTAACTTATTTGCAGTGGTCCTTTGCAATGGTCATAAGGAGAGCTGCTGAAGTGCTAGATCTTTAACTTCCGTCTATCAAAGTTAAAACTCAGGCCCAGCCTCCCACATGCCTGGAGTGGTGTGGCTCACTGGTTAGAGGCGGCAGATCCGGAAGCAGAGAACGGCCCGGGACCAGGGTTTAATTCCCGACGCGGCAGGGTCGTGGACCATGGTCAGCGGACTCGATAATTCTCGCCTCGGTGCCTACTCTAACCAGGGATCACACTCGGCAACTCTGGGCATTAGCTTGCCTCATCTCTACAACGGCCCCCCACATTCGCCGGGGATGCCTGGTTTCACCTTGGAGATACCCAGTAGGGACCATCTCACAGGGATAGCCAGGACGGGTTCCCCAGCGGTCTACAGCGCCACGACGCCTCAGGGCAGCAGTGCGCTTTACAAGACACATACATACATACATACATACCTACACTCGCCTACTCAGTCCCTGGAAACTCTATGGTTGACAAGCAGCGCTTTACCAATCCATCTTCCTTTACATTGCATAATAAATGTGCTAAAAGAGATCATACAACAAGAACAGACCTCTCAAGAGCCTTTCTGGCCCTTTAATGAAGCACTGACTGACATCCTACTGGGCACTTAGGCAAAGTCATGATCTTGCTCTCCAATTAACAGGCAAATAGCCAGAAGACACAGTACGACCCCATGATACCCTTATTTTCTCCTGCAGCGTCCAGTGCCTAAAAGCTTAGTAGTTCAGTCCTCCACCAGCAGGCTGCATGGAACCATTTAGCAAGCACATGTTCTTGTCTGCCAATCTTACCCTCAGTTCTGTCAATTCGAGTTTCTTCCTTGCCCATTATTTGCACGCATATTGGGACATGGTGGCTAACATGTTGCCACTGGTCCCTGACAACATTCGGGCAAACTTATAACAAATCATCCAGATGAACAGAACGCAGCTCCACACTTGGATTCGTTCAAAATGATTTTTAAGTGATGTCTTGCAATCTTTGATGAATATGTTCTTTGATGGCAATGGTTTCTTCGGAGAGAATGTGGATTAAGCCCTAGAGTGTTTGAAAGAGAACAAAGCAACAGTTCACACCCTCGGGCTAGCACTGCACATGCAGCAGTTCCCCCAACAATTTCACCCCATTTTAGGGTTTGTAAGAGGGCTCTTGCAGGAGCACACCAAATATTTCCTCAATAACTACAGACCTCCCAGGCCTTTTTAAACAGGGGTTGGGGATCTAACTGCCAGCTTCCAAACTACACATGCCCCTGCCCCACCCTCTGCTGCTAGCCTACTTTAAGTTGACCTCAGTGGTGTATGGCCATCACCCGGTAGGGGGCCGAATCAGCTACTACCTCTGCAGGTGGCAAAGCATCAAATTGGACATATGGGTGCATCATTTTGTCCAAAATGGTTAATTCCTCCACCCCTCCAAATATGCCACCTACACCACAAAGGCTTCCAGAGGAGCTCTTTTCCAGTCTCTGATGAGAAGTTCAAGTTCTCTTGATGAAGGGAGCCATAGAGAGGGCACCGGCCTCAGAGATCAGGACGTATTGGTGTCAAAGTACAGAAGTCTCTGTCCCTTTCCAGATCTCCACCCTCTGAACTGCTTCCTGAGGAAGGACGAGTAAAAAAATGCTCATCTTGGCCCAAGTTTTGTCTGCCCTGGACCCAAGAGACTAGAATGTGGCATTGGATTTGCAGGACGCCCATTTCCACATCCTCATACTGCAATCCTAAAGATGTTCTTGGTAGGTCACTAGCACATTCAGTTTTCAGTGCTACACTTTAGCCTTACTAGTGCCCCTGAGGTGTACATTAAAGTGATGGTAGCGGTTGTTGCCCATCTCTGAAAGTTTGGAATATCAGTCTTTTCCTACCTTGATGACTGGTTATTGACTGTCAGTCGTAAACAACCTCCAGACAATGCTGGATCTAATAACAGCTCTAGGATTTCCCATCAATTGGCCCAAGTCACACCTGATGCCTTCACAGAGACTCCCTTTCACTGGAGCCATCCTGGATACAGTGCTGTTCAAAGCCTTCCGTCCACTTCAACAAGTCCAGGTTATTTGGATTATGATCTTGATGTTTCAACTCTTGACCTGGGTCTCAGTGAGAGCGGCTCTGAAGCTTCTTTGCCTCCTGCATTCTGCTAGTGGACCATGCGGGCTCTGCAGTGGAATCTGAAGTCTCAGTGGGCTCAGTACCAAGAAAACCTCTCAAATTTGATGCAGGTGTCAGAAGAGAATGTGAAAGATCTGCAGTGATGGTTACTGGACCACAATTGGATCACTGGCAGACCCCCTCCCCCTGCCACACCCAGAAAGTACGGTCATGATGGATGCATTGTTGCTGGGCTGGAGATGTCATCTTTAAGATGTGGAAATCAGAGGACTCTGGTCTGCGGCACAAACCTTCTCTCTACATGAACTTGTTGAAAGTGCAGGTGATCTATTTGGCACTAAAGGCCTCCCTGCCACCCATCAAGTGGGAAAGGGTGCAGGTTCTCACAGACAACACTGCCCGTGTAGTACTCCAAAAAGCAAGGCGGTGTGAAATAGTGGCTCTTGCGCCAGGTTGCTTTGCACCTCTGGAAGTAGCTGAGTCATAAGGGCACTTCCCTGGTCGTACAACACCAGACAGGATCTTTAAATGCCTGGGTGGACAACCGCAGCACGTTGCCTAGTGCATCAGGAATGGCGCTGAGAATGTGCAGTGTCCATACTTTTGCATGTTAGAGTTCCAAAGGCAGTTCTGTTTCGGAGACACCTTTAGCCTGGATTGGAGTTCAGGACACCCTGTCTCTACCTCTCCTGCTCAAAGATCTGAAAAAGATCAGGAACAACTGGGCTTAGGTGAACCTAGCGGCTCCAGGTTGGGCCAGGAGTTTCGATACCCTAACTTCTGGCCATGAGCATCTGTCTTTAAAATCAGCTGCCTCTTCAGGAGGATTTCCTGTCAGAACACCAGGGCAGGGTACTACACCCAAGTCTACACAGCTTACCACTCCATGCTTGGAGATTGAGTAGCGACAATTGACAACTCCAATCTCCCTTCCAAAGTTGTGGATGTGATTTGAGCAGCCAACTGTCCTGCTACTAAAACTATCGATGTAGGACACTGGCAGAGGTTGGTTGCTTGGTTTTCTTCTCAGCACATCCAACCCTTACGTACCCAGTTATCCTGTGGAGCCTGTCACCGGGCAATGGCGGTGATGGATCCGCACCATGTCTGTCTTTGGTGCCTGGAGGACGACCATGACACCAAGTCATGCTCCGATGCGGGTCCGTGGTGCTGAAGACTTGAGGGAGCAGACCCTGAAACTGCTAGCGGCCCGGCACACAACTCAGCAGAAGTCGAGGTCCCAGTCGAGAGGAAGGTCCCGGGATGGTTCACAGAGTTTAAAGTCCTCTCCATCCTATTTGAGATAGTTAGGACATTCAGGTAAGAGGCACAAGAAGAAGAGTAAGAAGTTGAAGCGCTCTTCAACTTCTCGTCTGTTGGCTGATGCAACAAAGGAGCTTCGGCTCCAAGGCCTGGTTCTTCGAAGCATATGCCTGAGTCTACTCTACCCTTTCCTAAATATCTTGGAGCTGGAGTAACCCCTGCCCAACTTGGAGTTTTATGAGACCCTGTGTCTCATATTTCCGAAGCCCGACTCTGGCGAGGACGCTTCGGGTCAGGGGGGCCCCATCTGGTTCCATGCCAGTGGCTCCGGCCCCAGTGGATCCTATAATAGATTCAGATCGGCGCTGGTCTCACCACTTCAACCTTCCCTGACACTGGATCTTATGCGGTGTTCCCGGTGCCGCCAGCAACAGTGCCATTATCATCCCCAAATCCAACACTAAGCCGGAACCACGTAGACCAATGCTGTAGCAGACACTGGCAGGACCTTCAGGTCCTAGATTGGATCCTGAGCACTACTCATATGGGCTAGGCCTTGGTGAGGAGTGGGAGGGGTCTCTGGACCCTCTATAATACCAGCCATATGAGCCCCAAATGGACTTGTGTGAGGAACTTAGTGATGCCAGCCAACTGGATAGCTCTCCAGATCTAAGTATGCTTTTCCCCCCTACCGTGGCTACGGAAGAGGGAACTTTTTATGCTATAGTGGTGCGGGGAGCGGCTGAGATCCTTGACCTTCAGCTGTCCTCGGTGGCTGTCTAGACTAATCTCTTTACTGAGGTGCTGCAACAGGGAGTCTCCTCCTCAGAACCCCTTGTTGTGTTTCATATAGGTACCCTCATATAGGCCTGGGTAACATTATACCCTTTCACCTACATCACCTCCCCTTCACTACACAGTAACAAGCCTTTTAGGATTGAACATTTACCTAGTTCTAGTCCTGGGCGCAGAAGGAGGGTTTTCCGCGAACAATAGCATTCTATGACTTCATCTTTAGACTAACACAGTATGAATGAATATTCATAAGGGTTCTTGGAAACCAGGCTGGGGCTACATCCACCTGCGTAATATCTACGTGCAAGGTTCATCCCATGCGTCATCCTCAAACCCAAAAATGGCTAATACAAGAAACAAGAGACAAAGGAACCCTAGATACTTTTCTGTATAAATACAGCACCTCTTCCTAGTATTAGTTTGAGATAACCAAGACTTCCAGGCCGACACACTGACCAGAAACGCTGAGGCTCCTGCATGCAGACGCTCCAGCTGACAGTGGTCTAAACATCCCTTGCGGGGTGTCCAACTCGAGACCAGGACGGGGTCCCACATTCTCTTGCTTCAGGTAATGGTGTTGGACTAAACCTAGAGGGATTCTTGGCTTCATACCAACTCACATGCTAGGTACACTTGGGTATATTCAGATAGGCATTGTAGGAGTATGCGCTTTCTTTTATCATGCATTTCATATCCATGTATGTGTTCATGACTATTGCAAAATGGTAGAACTGTACTATCCTTTTATATTCACTGTACTGCTGATCATATATCTCTGCTACTGTCTAACGGTTGTCGCAGCACATATATTATACACTAGAAGAACAACTGTGCAATAAATACTTATTGTAAACATACTCAACTGTTTCTTCTGTGTAACTCTCTGAGAGAAACTAATTGAGCACGAGGGAGTGAGCGAAAGGTAGTACATTGTGTCCACGATCCTGGGGATCTGGGTTGTCATGATCTAAGGTTGCCAGAAACTATTCTCTCCCCGATAAGAGGAGATTCTAGTGGCACTTTGAGTGCTCAGACTTAATCTGCCACCAATCCTACAGTTTTTGTTATCCATACATGCAGGTCCTGCATGGGTACCATAGGAGCTATATGACACCCTACTCCCATTCAATGAGGCTCTAACCGACGTTCTTTTGGGAACCTGTTCTAAACCCAGCAAAGGGGCTCCAGTGAATAGGGCGATTGCCCATCGCCACTGCCCGCTCCTGGGGACTCAAACGTCCTCACCTAACAGCCTACCTCAGAGAGCTTGGTGGTCCTTGTGCCTCACGGCTGCCTCACGTCATCCCGAGTCTGCCTTTCGCTCGTTTCATAGCTACGGAAGGGGTTTTCACCCCACACCAATCCTATCCCAGCCATTGAGCTGCACAATCTTTCCAGCCTTTGCGTGGCAGAGGGCGTGGTTCCTACCGGCCTTGTGGGTCGGGTATCCAGCGGTCTGGTCCTGCCACTACCACACCAGCAGCTGCAGCCTCCAAACTTTCCAAATCTTGCCCTTTTAGATCATGGATGTCCAGTTGGTGGCAGGTTTTGCCATTACCTCCACCACTTGCAGTCCTTAACTTCGGACAGGTGGGTTCTGCAGATCGTCTGAAGGGGTTACCCCCTTTCCTTCTAGACCATCCATGCCTCCATCTTACGACCTGCTGTGGGAGGATTATTTGTCTTTGCTCTGCGAGGAAGTCCGGGTTATCTTGACCAAGGAAGCCATAGAGAGGCTTCCGACGCCAGAAGTAGTCTGTGGTTGTTATTCCCACTACTTTTTTGTCCCCAAAAAGGACAAGGGCCTTCATCCTATGTTAGGCCTCCGAGCCCTCAACCTCTTCCTCAAAAAGGAGAAATTTAAGATGCTCATGCTAGCTCAAGTCTTGGCTGCCCTGGATCCAAAAGACTGGATGGTAGCGTTGAACTTACAGAGTTCTTATTTCCATATCCCCGTCCTGCTTGCCTTCTGGCATTATCTGTGGTTCACAGTGGACCACAAGCACTTTCAGTTCAACATGCTCCCTTTTGGCCCCCCTCGTGTGTTTACAAAAGTGATGACGGTGGTTGCAGCTCATCTTCAGAGATGAGGGGTGTCACTCTTACCATATCTCGACAACTGGCTGTTGAAGGCGGGCTTCCCCCAGACTGTCTTCTCCCACCTCTATGCTACAGTGGACCTCCTGCATTTGCTGGGTTCACTATCAATGTGCCAAAGTGTCACCTGGCTCCCTCTCAGATGCTTCCTTTCATCGGAGCTGTTTTGGACACAGTGCAGTTTCGAAATTATCCTCCCGAGCATGAGTCCAGGATATTCAGGCTATGATAGCGATGTTTCAGCCTCTATCCTGGATTTCAGTGAGACTGACTGAGGCTACTGGGCCTCATGGCCTCCTCCTGGTCACACACACCAGATGGCATATGCAGGCTCTGTAGAGGAACCCGAAGTTCCAGTTAGTGCAGCAACAGTGGAATCTCTCCGACATGGTCCAGATCTTGGAGGGTACTGCAAAAGACCTGCAGTAGTTGTTGTGAACAAGGCTATGTATCAGCCAAAACGCATCAGGGTAGCACGAGTTTGAGAACGAGCACTTTATAGAATAAACGCTAAGTGGCTTTTCAAGGAAGCGTCGTCACCTTGTGTATTCAAGTCTGAAAGTATCGAAGTAATGAGTATGCGTAGATGCTGAGTCCAAATGTACGACATGCCCTTCGATCAGGAGCACCTGCGGTTGCAGGCACAAGTAGGAAGAGGGATATTTATAGATATATATATATTTAGATTTAAAATCGAAATGAAATCATATAAAGTTAATGCATTAACTGGTATTAAAAACAATTTAATACTACATAATTAAAAATAATTTCAAATGTAATGTTTTATTTTTAACTTAAATAAGTTATAACGGACCACATAGCTTTACACTGTGTATAACCCCGAAGTAACAACTGTATATGTAATCATTGGCGAGGTAACAACTGATATTCATGGGGGAGGACGAGTCACTCTGGGATTATGTCTGTATAGACTCTGAATCTGATTCAAGTAGTGGCCTCTGTTTTTTGTTAGATAATCTGTGTTTTTGCAAGTAGATTTGAGATGTGGTTTCCTATTTGGTATATTAAATGGGTGAAGTCATCTCTTTTCTTGTCACTGTTCGCTGAAAGTTCAACAAACCATGAACATGGAGGTGTCACAGGAAAATTATTTGTAAAGCTGATTTGTGTTGCAGTCCATACTATGCAAGCAGAGTCGAATTTATTTTAGCACATGAATGTGGTGTAGTACTTTCTAGAGGTGCCCCTGCACCAATAGATATTCTAAAGTGGGAAGGAAGACCAAAATTCTGTCTCTGGAATGTAGTTTTTTCACTCTAGTTAACTGAGACTGGGCTAGATTATCAGTAGCCATCTATTTTACAATATTCAATCCATATTTCACAGCCAAGATAGGCTCCACAAAGAGGCTGGCTCAGTTTCTTCTTCTCATTCCTCATTAGCTGTTTCTAGAATGGGCCAAGGTTCTTGACCAAAAAACTTTGACCCGTCCATAGCCAATGGGAACTTGGGATGTACTTTGGACTTTAAAGAAGAATAGTTGGAGTATCTTGCTCCAATTTTTGGCAAGCAGCCCTGTGACATATCGTATCATCTGCTTATTTTAAAGCTCAACCCCCTTGTCGGTTTGTGGATGGTATGCAACATTGTTAATTTGCTGACTTGGTAACAGCTGGTAGAGTTGGATACACGGCTGAGACATTAAATTATTACCTTGCTCAGTTATTCATTCTGACTCCAAATCGAGCCTAGTACAGAAAGTAACAAATAAAGATGGGCAGTTTCAATAAAAAAATAAATGTATTATGACCATAGGTCTTTAAACCATATAAAACACCATAAAACAGCATAAGACACACTATATAGAATAAAATTCTATAAAGAAACCATAAAAACAGGATTAGAAAATTATTACAAGTTAATTATTTCTTTATAACATAAAAACGTGTTTTCCTAGCTTCAATCTTAATTTGTTAGAACAATTCCATACTCAAGTTATGAGCGCGATCCATATACATATATGGTCCAACGTTTAGTTTGTACTTAAAACAGTTAAAATTACCCAATTAATCTCTGTTTATCATTCCTCGGTCCACTCCTTCATTCCCTATTCCATAAGGAACCTCTTTGCAGCTTGGATAAACTTCGCCAATGCTATTGCAATATCAAGGAACTGCATATCAATAAGGAACTCAGTTGCTTGCATCCGTGACCTTATAACGTACTTTTAAAAAACTGGCCGTAAAAACAGTTTTTGCAGAGCTAGCAATTTTTTACAATCCATTTATGCCCATCCTGCATGTACATCTACCATCAGGATCCATCAATATACTTTTTATTTTAACATTTTTCAGGAGTGGGATTAATGCCTACTCTCACCTTTAATAATTCCATTCCATTGGTTTGATAAGGTGTCTAGATAAGGGGACCAGTTATCATTGCTCCAGCTATTTAACATAAATTGCACAGGCTCTTTTTGTCTCAGATACTCCATATCAATTAGTCTAGACTTTTCCTTCCCCAAGGATTTTAGTACACTCTTAGGTTCTTCAATATGCAGGGGGTCGATTTTCAACTTCAAATTGTCACAGATGGAGTAGAGTTTCTTTCTTATTGCTTTTGCCCACTTTAGTTCACTCTGCGGAATTTCCTTCATACACCATTGTGACACTTTCGCTTCTTCCCCTGACCCCAGCCGTTTGGGCAGTTGCTTATGCCCCTTAGTTGGAGAGACTCAGGACTAAAGAGGGCATAATCCAGAATGACTAATATGGGATTATATCCTCTGCTGGATAGTTCCAATAGTCTATTAGACTCTCCCCAATTCATTGAAAGAGGATTTGGGTTGTTGTGAGCAGGTGTAATGCGGATGAAGGTTTGGTGGTATTAATTTGGAAAAGACAGAGAGGACACTCCTTACAAAATATTGCTGCCTCTGCATGTACTTCTGGGCAGAAAAACTGGTGCTTGAAAATATTTTGTTTATTTGTCTGCCCCCTGGTGGCCACTAGTTAGGTCTGTGGATAGGTGTAATAAGCCTTTTCCAAACTGTATGGTGCATGGTGCATGCAATTGTCTTTGATTGAATTTGGGAACTAGTTGATAGACCATTTCCTGAAAGAAGACACATAGGAGTAGCAGTTGGGTTGTTTATTTCTCTGATTCATAGCAAGGCACATTGTAGTGAGGTTATTTGTACTAAGTATTCTTTGAAGATTTCTCTTGTTTTCAACCTCAAATTGTGGGGTTTGGTCACACTTGTAAATTTAAAAGATGTCTCTTCTCTTTTTTCTCCTTTTATGTCTTCATTTGTTGTATATAGAGGCCTAACATCTGCTGTTGCAAAATGAGCCTGTTGTAGAAAGCTGGTTATGGACTCAGCCCCATAAAATGACCCCCGGGTTTAGAGATACCTTTTCCCAGACCACTGATTTCGGCAATTAACGCAGATTTTCAACAAGAATTGGATGAGTGTGTCTATTTTTTCGCATGGTGTTTGATGTGGTGCAATAGACACTGGGGCTCTGTCAATGCATGTGGCGGATCCCTTCCCCGGCTCCTACATAACTTTGCACAAAAACAGACTCACTGCTGTTTATTTGCGGCCAGCAACTAACCCCCGGGTTGACTGGCCATTTATACCGCATTGCACAGTAGTAAACTTCAGCCAAACTGAAGTATATGGACAGTGAACAAAATGAAAATTTCCACAATCTTGATAAAACAATGCATATAAAACAGTATATAGCATACTCCTACAAGGTATTCCCGAACCTAGACACTTAGGGTGTGTGTGTTCTGCTTTCCGGCACCCCCAAATTCCAACCCATTGCCGACACCATAAAAAACTATCATTGGCTAACAGTCAAAAATAGAATAAAGTTTAAAGCCCTCTGCATCGCCTACAAAGCCTCGCACAAACAGGGCCCGCGTTTTCTCATTGACCCTTTCGCATTCCATGTCCCCAAACGATCATTCTGTTCAATGAATAAATTCACCATGATAGTCCCACGCACCAGAACTGTCGCCTCGGGCGAACGCAGTTTCCACGTATCAACGGCAAAACTCTGGAACTCCCTTGAACCTGACGTTAGGTCTGCCCCCACTTTGACCATTTTCAGAAGAAAAATAAAGACATGGCTCTTCAACCAATAACCCGATCCCTTGTTCCCTTCATTCTGCTTCATCCACAGCGCCGAGACGCCCTTGGGCAATTGTTCGCGCTCAACAAATTGCATAAATAAATAAATAAATAGGAATCCCCTATTGGATGATCCAACCCCCATAACTTGTAGGGAAAGTATGCAGGTCCCCGCCTTGGTCACAAGTTGGACATTCCTCCTCATAGAGGGATCAGCAAGCAGCTGGGGTGTGGTTTCAGCGTTTAGTGATTTCTCAATGACAGCAAGTGCTTTTTTATCTCATCCTGGAAATGTTTATTTATTTATAAAAAAACAAAAACATCCTTGCTCCTGAGACTTTATTCAGGCCGCCATTATTTATGATCTTTTGATAGCGATGTTGTCTCATGGACGAATAATAAACAACCACATTTGCATAATGTATCTTCAGAACTGGTATTGGATGTTCAAAGTGTTTTGATTGTGTTCTTACGAAGTAGAATTTGTAAGCCGTGTAGTTTCAGGGAAACTAATCCTGCACTGTCACACACACACACACATGTGTGTCAAAGGTCATTTTGTGAAAGAGAAGGCAATTTAGGAAACATGTACATGTTAAAATGGATGTGTTTCTCCCTGGGCCTAAATGAGTCACATGACATAGGTTCATTCAAGGTGGAGAAGATTGCAACTGATCTGTTTGGAACAGAGAAAATCCAGTCTGTACAATATGTAGTCTTGGATATTTTGATTGGGACTTTATGACTACGACTGATTGTCGAACTTTGTTTCCTAACTAAATCTTTTATGCCAGAGGTGATCCAAGTTCCTAAAATTTCACCACATAGTACTTAATTTCAGTATAAACCATTGATTATTGTGTTTGTTTTTATTTCCCTGCTTCTTAACCAAAGGCACAGCCACCTCAATAGCCTTACGTTAGGGAGTTCAAGTACTCATCCATAGTAGCTTGTGATTCATAGTCAGAGGCGCTATTAACCAAATAAATGGCTTGAGATACAGAGTTGGCTAAAATGTTTTTCCAATTTCAAACACACATGGTCTTTTTTGGTGTTTTGCTAAAATTACTTTTACTTTATGAATGCCAATTGAATGGAATTGCAAATTGATCCGTCCAAATTAGTAGAAAAGAACTTTCAGTCATACGAAGAGGGGACTCAGCACAGATTAGATCAAGAGTATGGCCATTCTTGTGCGAGTGGTGGGAGGTATCTGTTTTGAGATTTAAGATGGCAAACATATTCAGATTATCACACAGTTAAGCCAGTTGGTTCAAATGAATATTTTGATCTCTTATAAGTATTGTCCCCTTTTCTATCTCAATTTCCGATAATAGATCCACTAATAGATTATATGATGTTTCATCTGTGGAAAAGGAGGTGGTACACTAGTATAATTTTCAGCAGTTTGTTTTTAAACATCTTTTTACTAAGTCTTAGTGATTAACAAGACAGCATCGCAATAAGTGCAAGTATATTCATACAATTTTATATTCTGCAACAACAATTTCTGTGACACTACTTAGCTGCACGGTGAGAAGAACTGTGAAATATGTTTAGTAACAATCAAAAAATATTTTGGTTTTATTGGAAGCATATTGCATGCTTAAGAGGGGATACAAAAACAGTAAACGTAGCTGCCATTGTACGATGGTAAGACATCTAAAGTAGTTTGAAAACAGTACAAAATGCAGCATCTTAACAAATCAGCGAACCATGTATATACCTAATGGAGGGGGTTAGAAGACTTTTACAAGCAGAAACTATGATATTGTATTAAGTATAAATGCCTGCAGTTGAGTGGAATATATTGCAATCTTAGTTGAAGGTTGGCTTGCATTTAGCAATATACCCTGTAAATCGTCTTTGATATAATGGCAAGACTACCTCCTCTTTCATATGCGCATTAGGATAAAAAGTCACATAATTGTCAGACTGGAATACAGTCATCAGTTAGCCAGGTTCTTCCAGACAAAAATTATGATGGTTGCACTCAAGAATCAAATCTCTTACTGCAAAACAGTTTTATCATCTGAACTAACATTGATTGGCATGTCATGCAATGTCTCCGATGAAATCTTTCTAAGATACTTATTAGATTGTCTTTGATATTTGGTTAACCAGCTGAAATTTGTATGGTATAGGTTTTCATTTTTCAGCATCATATGCTTTCATCATCTAGATGACGGATAAACGTGCTGTTGTAACACAGCAATAATATTTTGCTTAAAATCATGCTTACACGCAGCCAGTTGAGCAGCATGTTCAAGCGCTCTGCAACATGGTTGCAGAGAGGCCTGCTTTAGGAGTGCCTTTGCCATGTTTGTGCACAACCGGCATGAAATATTCGGTCTCACTAAAATCTCGACCAGATGAGAATGGCTCGTCTTGAAGACTCGTCCACTGACCCAAGGGTGGCTGAGAATGGCACACTAGATTTCTCCCTCCAAGTTGGCGCCTAGAATTGAACAGATCAAGCATTTGCGTCCATTACTACTGTGGGAACTTTAAATCAATTACCTTCTACAAAACACCTCTCCAAAAAAGCTAAGCCCCAGGTAGTTTTTAAAAGACGGTTTTAAAATTTGGTAGTGCAACTCTATAAAATCAGCAAAAAAGTTATGAATAATAACAAGCATTGGAAATGCAATAGGTCTCGCAGCATTAGAGTTAGTGCATTTAGAATTGTTTATGGGTTTTTTGTTGTAAATCTTTTGCATTTTTATTTTTTGTAGCCAATGCTAAAGAATTACAAATCAAAAAAGCAATAAACATTTGTAAAAGCTTTAACTAAAAATCCTGTGAGACCTATTGCACTGTGTGAGGGTCTTTACAAGCTTCCGCCATTGTCAACAATATTCCTTGAAAGCCTAGTCAAACGTTGAAATAAAGCTTAAGAAAGTTTAAGAAATTAGGCTTGATGCACTTATTCATGATAAATGTTTTGGAGATATAATAATAAGAGACTAGTTTGTACTAAAAATAATTGACGGTTTTATAAATGGCTGAGCAAGCTATACAGTTAAGTATAATGCTTCTGCAATGGAGTCTTCGCACATGTTAATATACAAGCTCCTCTTTGAAGTAGTGGTACAGGTAAAGTGCATGTCCTCGGGTTGGTGATTTCCCAGTAAGTTTCTGTTGTAAACTCTTCTGTGGAGAACAAGACTGTTGGGCTTAAAAAAGGGTCTGCATTTTTCTTTTTCTTGCCTAAAGTGAACCAAATATTTCAGAATGTACAGCATTGAAAAAAACAAAAAACTTTCCAAATATATGTAATTATTGTTCCCATTTATTAGCAATCTGTTCGCATCGGTGGGATTTTAGCTGCCAAGTGGTCCACGCAAGTGGCTTTTTGGCCAGCAGAGCTTTGCTGTCTAGAACTCGTTTTAATTATTTCGCCATCAGGGGTTTGGGCATACAGGTTTTTTTTCTCGTTTTTTTTTACAGAGCGACTAACAGGGAAAAAGATGCAAGAAGGTTAAAAGGAAATATCCTGTTTGAAGATATCCAAGCAAAATGCTGAACCTTTCTGGGTTGTGTGAATACAAATCTATAAACCAAAAATAGCAGCATCGGGGCGTGGTCACCGGCCAAAAATGGCTGTTGCACAAGAGCTTTTTGCCCATCCGGCATTATGCTCTAAAAATCCTGCGCATCTGGTCTGGCAAGAATAAATACTTGCTGGAGGGGACTCATTTGTGTCTATGCCTCACGTAAACACCAGGGGCCCCTTCACAACACCCACTTGAGGACACTGCCGGAGGTGCGGACTTAATGGATGTTGAGTCCCAGAGGGAGTCTGCGATCCCAGCTGAACGCTGAGACAGTGCAGGCCACGGATGCAGGAGTGGGACTTCTCCCCAGCACCTCTCAACCTCATTCAAAGCGGCACAGCCGTCACCTATCAAGGAGCTGTAGCAAATGGGAGAGTGATGGGGCATGACGTGCACAGACGTGCACACAAGGAGCGGAGAACTTAGTCCAGAGGAGATTTAGGAGTCGGCGAAGGAGTGACACACTGAGAGCGCATCTGCAGCAGTTTACAGAAGGAGGGACTTTTGCGATACCAGACGAGGATTTACCCTTTAAAAACACTCAAAACAAATCCTTAATCAGGAACGGATTTTTCCAATGCTTTCTAAAGATGAAAACAAGACGGAGGGAAGAGAGGGGAGGGGGGAGGAGAAATGCGACACGGCGGGAAGGGGAGGGGGCGGAGCGGGTACAATAAACAAGACGGAGGGAAGAGAGGGGAGGGGGGAGGAGAAGTGCGACAGGGGAAATGCGAGACGGCGGGAAGGGGAGGGGGCGGAGCGGGTAAACAAAGACGGACTGGATTTTTTTCATGCAGTTTTATATATTGCAAACTCGACGCAAAAGGTACTTGGGGCGGAAGCTCCAGTAACATTGCACAAGGTCACAGCAAGATTAAGGGATTTGTCCAAAATCACGGGATGTTCAGCCAACGCTAGGACTCAGCTAGCGGCAGGCAGGCAGGGGAGGAGGGGGGAGGAGAGTAGGGGAGGCACGGCCTAGCGGCCGTGCAATCAAGTAGTGAGGGGGCGGAGCTGGGGGAGGCTGTGGAAGAGAGTAGGCAAGGCGACACGGCGGGAGGGGGCGGAGCGGGTAAACAAAGACGGACATGCACGCGCCCGTGACTTTTAAGGTCAATGCGCATGCGCATAAGCTTAATGCGCATGCGCATTGACCTTAAAAGTCACGGGCACTGCAAGGAATCGCCACGATTCCTTGCAGTGTGGATAAAGAGTGGATAACTCGCAATACTCTCGCCTTGCTCGATGCGCATGCGCATCGACAGGCGAGACCTAAAAACTAAAGTGCCGCTGGCAATGTTAATCAATCTGGGTACTCTCTTCCTGTAACAACTACGTTTAACAGGTTTTAGTGATACTTTGGTAGAAATATTATATCATACCCATCACACAGTCTATCAACAAGCATCTTTTGTAGTACAATAGTCATTTTATTGTGGAGAGGGTAACACAACGAATCTCTCTTTCTTTTTGGGAGTGCCATTAAGACTTTGCCAATCCTAATCTTGGACTTGACGTTCCTGTAGCAGAAACTCTCGTCAGTCTCCTACCAATTACCACCAATTGCTGCTGCATCTCTTTGCCCCACCAGTCTTCCCTGGTATGGACCCACCTCGAAGGAAATTCACTTGCCTCTGAAAGAAAAGCTGTGGCTATCGGTCTCCCTCCAACTTCACTTGCTTCTCCGCTCTAATTGCCAGTTATGTAGGACTGGGGCTCAGGTGCACCACCTTTACCCTTCTTATGTCTGCTCACTTGGAGTTTTTTTTGTTTTTTTTATCCGCAATGAACCCACTTTTATGGTGTTTTGTGGTGGACAGTCTTTGGACCGCAGGGACTCCAAATGCTATCTAGGGACTTTCTACCTTTCTTCCTCCCACAGATTTACCATGGTGACATGAGTGAGAGAATTATTTTGTTTGTTCCCCAGCTTCACCTGTATCCCTGATCTTGCTTCTACAGGTCTAAAAAAATAATGAATATGATCGGGCCAACTCATTGACCTTTCAATTAATGCTGTCACGTTTCCAGAGGGAGTCCACATGGTTGGCCTTAGATAAATGGGCCAAAACCCAGTAATGTTGCAGCCCTAAAACCGACCACAGAACTTAGTGCTCTGAACCATGTCCCTCTGGAAAGGAACAACTAGTTCATCATAGGAATAAAATGATTTCTTGGGGAGTAAAATAATACTTCTCATTTTGATGGGAATGTTTTTCAATTGATAACTAATTAACAATCTATTTTTATTCGAAACAAAGGGTGTTTTTCATGCATCCCTTGATTTTTCAATTTGCAAATTCACATACATGAAAAGAGGGTTTTTCCACTTCATATCCCTGTTTCAAGTCGGTTAACAACAAAAGTAGAGCTACTTACTTGCCGTAGACCACTGCTGGTGTCTGTTTTCTAGACACCCTACTGCAGCTGTGGGTGGAATCTTAGGTCGGATTTCTATTGATAGCATTTGCTTGATTAGAGCAAAAAAAAAAAGAAATCCAATTCACCACTTACACCATGGCATATGAATGTAGAGAAATTCAGTATTTCCTATCAAATAGATAATGTGAAGTCCAAGATTTTAAGACATTGGATGATGAATGAAGTATGGGTTGTTGCAATGAGTGCAAACAAATACATGCTTTGAATTATAGATAAGCGGGTAACAGTAGCCTATGTGATCCTTACAGTCACAGTCCTACCCATTTTTACAACTCTCATTTACGTGTTTTCCAGGGAGCTGTGATGCATGTGGTACAAATTAATTAAACTAGCATTGTTATGATAACCTGCAGGAGATTGTTATCCTGGGATCTCCTTAGAGACAGTGGCTACACCACTGGTCCCCAAAATAAACTTTTACAATTTTAAAATCCAGGGGCTAGATTTCATCATCACATCATGAGGTAATAGGACACGAAACACTCATTCAGTGTATTTAGTTACATGAACAAATGTAAAGTCCGTGGCCTTGACAGAGTTTTGTGATGCAAGAGCCTACGGTACGTACAGCATCTGAGCCCCCATGGGGTGCCGAATGTGGGTGTCGGAATCTTAATGTTGCTGGAGCCCGCGGAGACATTTGTTTACATCCTGTACCATTTTCCTGTGACTCTGACGAGAGGCAGGAAGTCTTAAGATATGTGATTATGCACTCGGTATTTGTATATCACGACCTAGCCGGAACCCTGAGTGCAAAATAAGTTAAGGGATTTCTTAAAGCTGCGTTGGAAACCGTTTAAAAATATTTGTGTTCACCCGTCTCTATACATGAACTTCTGTTTTAAACATATCGTTTTTATCTTTATTTAGTAGGGTGCTTGCTCTAGTGAATATTAATATTATGCTTTAAACAGATATCTCCCTAACACAAAGCAGCTGCGCCAGTGCACCCCCAATGAATGCATTACAAACACAGGGGCTGCTCACGTGGTGCGCGTGTCTGGTGTGTTGGCAGCGTGTTTTTATATGGTGTGTGTGACTGCGGTTCAAAGCTTTGCGCACATGATTGCTCCGCAAATGAGTACTAGACAGTAGGATCGACGGCTTGCCACATCCTTACACCGCGCCTTTGTGCGCTTTCAAGTCTTTTTACAAGCACCTTTTGGCAGATCTTACTGTGAATTCAGAAAGCAGAATCGTTAAAATCCGCGTGTGCTGCTGGCTGAAACAGGTGTCCGGGTAGGAAATTAAAGAAGAAAGGGGTCGCTAGGAGGTCAACGAGGCACCCAGTGCGCTCTCTGCTCATTCTGTGTTACAGCAAACAAATGATGGACTGAATGATTCCGTCCATCATTAATTTCTGTAACTCTTTTCTCCCTAAGTGGGATGGGTATGCCCAGACGTGGGTCCCTTGCTCACGTGCCACTGGATTCAAGCTAGCCTGGCTGAAGAAGGGTGACATACCCTGAAACCGGTCCCAGGAGGCTTGTTTCCGGTCCAGGGAGGACCTGGCCTGGCAGTTCGGTCTGGACTGTTCCCATGATGCACAGGGTTAAGACTGATTTGCAGATGGCTGGGTCATAACTGGGTGGTGTATTGGGCAAAAGAATGATGGAATTAACCCAGATCTTTTGACTGGGGGAGAATGTTTGCATTGTCAGCATTCCATCCATCATTTGTTTGCTGTAACACTCTGCTCATTCTGGGCAGACTCATTGATGCATTTGTCCAGTAGTTTAGCAATCATTGAAAAACTTGAGTAACAATTTAGATTTGTATAGGAGTCTGAAGAAGAGTGTGTTCACTGTCATTAATACAAGAAAAAGAAGAGTATTTAACAGCTGATTGCTGTGAGTGACAGGGGCTTAAGGCACAAAGCGGTGTTGGAGCACCAGGTTTCCCAGTGAGCAGTATCAGTGACCACAGCTCCCTTTCCTATGTGCCCAAATATTGCCAGTTGCATTGAAACATCCCTGTTTGCTTTGAAGATCGCAGCATAATCAATTGTATTTGAGGAGTGAATTTGAAGTTTGTTCTTGAGAGTCCCACAAACTTGGCCCTGTCAGTGAGATGCACGCTGAAACCGTTTTGGACCCCCCCCCACACCCATGATCCTCCCTTTCACCAGTCTCCCTCTACTTTCTCTTCCTGGTCACAAAGGGCACATTGGGTGCTGAATGTGGCAAGAGGAGGGGTGTGGATGAGTCATTACTCTTTCCTACTGTCCCATTTCACACCACCAACTCCAGATCCTCGCTGGAGTAATAACTAGGGGGACGAAGGTGCATGGGCGAGGATTAGAATGGATGAGGGTAGAGAGAGAAATGTCTCAGTGACACAGAGGTAAGAGCGAGAGCTCGAGGATAGAGCCTGAGGTAAATCACAAGGCATGCAGGTGAAATACAGAGGTCAAACTTCGTAAACAGTCAGTGTTGCACTTTGTTGCCATCTCATGTCAGGCATTCAGTCCAGCTGCAGGTGTTTTATAGTGGCTTGTGACTTGGCCCTCCATCACTTACACTTTAAAAGTTCATAAACACACACTCGTAAAAGTTGGGAATGCAAGTGAATTCTTGATGTGGCTTTTTAGGTACGCCTGGCGACCGAAGCGCTGTCGCCAGCGAGATCTATTGTCACTGACTTGCCTCTCATGGGAGACAGGAGATGGGCACGCGCAGGACAGACTGGAAATGTGAACGCGCACGTTCACCACGTCCAGTCACGCAATGTGCACATCTCCTGTCCCCCTTACGTCTTTTTAATGCAGGGTTAGACAGTGGCACACAGGGAATAGACATTGTGTTTAAACGTCCCCCTCACTCACCGGGCTGACTCAGGACTCCCCCGCTGCTCTCCAGGCAGATCTTTCCTCATCAGGTCTGCCGGTAACTCCGCTCTGCAAGCACCTTCCAGTGGAGTTTCCTTGGACTCGCTGGTCTCCTCTGTGGTGCTCCTGACTCCCGCCAGGCCTCGAGGAGTCCCTGCTTACCGGGCTCTCTCTCTAGTCAACGGGTCAGGCTCATCAGCAGGCGGGGCTCTCCACAAGCACGGGAGCCCTGCTGGCTCACACGCTCTCTTACTTACGGCTGTCTTCACAGGCACAGGAGCGCGGGGTAGGCTCCCGTCTGCTTCCTGTCTTCTTGAGGCCCTGTCCCAACACAGGTTGCCTGGCTTCCTGTCCGAGCCAGGCTGCGGATATGATTTCCTCAATACGGTGGCTGCAATACGGGGTAGGCTCCCTTTCCAAATTAAAGATAATAGCGGGGTGGGCACCCGCTTTTTCAACGAGCACCACTACAAACTACAGCTTATCAACTCTGCAGGTACAGATCAACGCAGGGTTATTTTGAGCGAGTTTTGAAAATGTATTTACTGCACAGAATCGACTCTGGACTAATCACGTTTTCCCAGCTGCCTTTTAATAAAACACCTTGTTTTCTGTTGTTTTGTCGCATCGTCTATTCGTCGTCCCCTCTACTCCAGTTCCTCTCTCTACCTTTCTTTTCGCATCTCCAAGTTTCAGCTCTTCACCGGCCCTCTCTTCTCTTTGCTTTTCTCTTCTCCTTGCTTCTCTCTTCTCCTAGCTTCTCTCTCCTGTCCTTGCTTCTCTCTCTTGTCCATGCTTCTCTCTCATGTCATTGCTTCTCTCTTGTGTTTTGATTGAAATCACAGCAGGCTACGATGCTTTCCTTTCTCGCTTCCTGCTCCCCAGGGGATAGTTGACAGAGTGGGGTTTCAGCATCAGTTATGTGAGACCGCTCCAGCAAAAGCGGCCCCCTCTCTGCGGTGCACTACGCCATTTTCTGTTTGGCTGAGAGCAATTCAGTGCCAACCGGGAAGCGTTTTATGCAAGGCACTTTAGCTGCTGGCGCTGATGCTCGGAAAGAGGACTCCGGGCAGGTAACCTGTTTCAGGGCAGTAGAATCATTGTAAATTAGAGCCCTGGCTCTGTATAGCGCACCACACCGTCTTTTTTAATCACTTTTATAGATCTTTTACTGTGAACCTACACCACGAGAGCAGATGCCAGCTGGGGACTTAATTTCCATGCCTAGGCTGTGTTTCAGGCTCTATGCACATACAGTCCTTGGCCTCTGTGCCGATGCTTTCCAGTCCGGACAGACTTCATATAACTCAACTAAGCAGCACTAGTTGTATTGACCTTTTTATTGACAACATCCCTTATTTGTTCCAAGAAGTGAACCCAAAGCCTCCAGCTTGCCTACTTAGCTAAAGATGTTTGCAGCAGGCTAAACCCACTGAGCTGTCTTACTAAAATTGGATCAGTGGCGTAACAGAAATTGACACCCCCGCTCTTACTCCACAGAATGTGATGGGGGGGGCCCGAGTCTCCAATATCTCACATACATTTTTTTTACCTTGAGCTGAATAGGCGCCCCTTGAAGAGTTAGGGGCCTGTGTTATGCTCCTGAATTTCATCACGTAACCAACATGTTACATATAAATCTCTACAACTGTAGCTTAAACCTACCGAGGTGTTATTTTGGGTTCAACCTATGTACCTTGCAAAGTATACACCAGAGGTGTCCAACGTAGGTCCAGGAGGACTTCACTAAGACTATATATATATATATATATATATTCACTGAAAAAACCATAGGTTTCACACCAGTTATAGTTAGGTGGAAATTTTACTCGCATAAAACCATTGAAATTCCCACGTTATAGTTAGTTGGACTCACTATAACTTGCGCGTGCAATGCACTGCTGATGACGTCACATATTACATCACTCATGACATGGTCAGTGACATCACTCATGACATCACTGATGACATCTCAAATGACATCACTGATGACAACATTCTTGTGACAAAGTGGCAGACCTCCTATCAGCATAAATTAACCTTTGACACACACATTCAAAAATAGAAACTAACATTTTCTTAAAAAAGGAGAAACCAATACCAATTACAACAACTTATTAGGTAATTCCAACATCTACATACACATCCACTCATTCACGAACAGTTCTATATAGTCACTCATGCATGTACTTACTCATCATATGTACTCATACACCTATACGTCCTGTTACACACTAATACTCATCCATATAGTTACTCACACACAAATTCACATATGCAAATAAACTATAAAAAAAACATTTACTTGATTATACTGCTATATACACACCACTACACATACTTCTACAGAAACGGAAACATATTTACTCTCTTAAACAATCAATTATAAAACACATACTCACTAACCCACCCATACACACAATCATCCACCCATACAGTCTTGCACACATGCTGTCTTCAAAATACATACAAATAGTGAGCCACTCATTCATGCATCTGTGCTCTAAGTAATATCCCCCACCGAACCATACATACACTGATACTGATACTCAAAAAAACAACTAATAACCCATATACACACTCACGTAGCTACTCACCAACCCATGCAGCCACTTATACACAAAGTGAGACACAGATACAGATATTTAAATATTTAAACATTACTCGCTAATATATGTATTCACTAAGATACATTTAATAAGTCAGTTAACCAATCAATTTTACACAAAAAAACATCCATTTAGACATTTATTTACCCATTTATTCTTCCATCAACCTTTAGATATACATATATAAAAAAAAAATTATTTTTCAGAAAGATACACATTCACTGGATGATGTCATCAGTGATGTCATTTGAGATGTCATCAGTGATGTCATGAGTGATGTCACTGACCATGTCATGAGTGATGTAATATGTGACGTCATCAGCAGTGCATTGCACGCGCAAGTTATAGTGAGTCCAACTAACTATAACGTGGGAATTTCAATGGTTTTATGCGAGTAAAATTTCCACCTAACTATAACTGGTGTGAAACCTATGTTTTTTTTCAGTGAATTTAATAGGTTTTTTAAATGCTAATTCCTAACTATAACTGGTGTGAAACCTATGGTTTTTTCAGTGAATATATATATATATATATATATGTCCACAAAGTGATCCTGCTTACAGCGCGCTCTGGCAGTGGGTGCTTGGCGTGGGAGCCGGATCCTGGCTCCAATTTCAATTTTGCAGGCAAAGATGCACAGCACTCCGGAGTAGAAGTCTTTAAACTTGTTTATTCAACAAAAACGACCCAACCAACGCGTTTCAGCCTCCACGGCTTTGCTCACGGTTAGTGAGTTTTCTATTTCCACACCTTTTAAGCCTAGTTAGCCATTATGGGGCATTCTGGGCATTGTAGTGCATTAATTATTTGGTATTCAAAAATCATATTAACAGAAAAAGAAAGAATTCTATTTACATTCACTGACTGTTCATGGAGGTTATTTACATTGTAATTTCATATTTCTGCAAATATTATACTGCGATTTATATGCTCAAGATGTATCAGCAAGTTTCACACATGTGACATATTTTGTCCATTTTAACCGAGTTTAGTGCTTGTACTCATGCTTATTGGCGATTCTACACATTTGTAAAATTTGTCATGAGGCATAGTGCCACAATTCACATTTCATTGGCAGTGAAATTAATGCATTCAACATTATTATATGTATTTAACCGAGTTTAGTACTCATTGGGTTATATACGGACAATTTAAATACTGAAAAATTCATTTTTCATTTCATATTTGCAGATTTATAGTTAGAACTAATATTTCACAGGTCAACATTGTCTACAGGCTACTATTTATAGTTCAAATCTTATTCTAAGTGTGTGTAAAGTTCCTCATCAAAGTTCATCCCTCTCGGGGTCTTCGTTTTGAGTCTTATTATTGATTTGGATTCCATCTGTCGGAGTGTTCTAGTTCTATTTTTACCTCGTTCGTTCAGGGTGACTGTTTTTATGCCATAATAGCACATTGATCTCCAATCTCCTTTCTGGCATAGTATCATGTGTTTGGCGGTTGCGTATGACAAGTCTTTATTCTTCACCGCTCTGATATGTTCCAGAATGCGTTTGCGCAGCATGCAAATTGTACTTCCTATGTATTTGCTCCCACAATTGCATTCTATGATATATATCACATATTGCGAAGTACATGTGATTCTTTCATTTATGGCAATTGTGTTCCCATTCGGGTCAATGATGGATTTTTGGTTTTTCCCAATCTTGCACGCTTTGCAGGAGTTGCAATTATAGAATCCATTCTGTTGGTTCGATAACCAATTCTTGTCTGCTTTTTGTGTGAAATGACTTTTTACCAACATGTCTTTCAACGATTTGGTTTTGCGATAAGTTACAATAGGTTTCTGTCCCACCAGTTTTCCTATGTCAGGATCCTTTTCTATTAAATGCCACTATTTTTTCAGTTTTCCCATGATTTTGCCACTTTCTTTACTATATGTTGTGATAAAGCGTGGTTTCTGTTCTTTTGTTTGTGTCTTTATCTTTGGTATCAGGATTTCTCCTCTTGTTTTTTTTATCTGTTTACATCTTTTTAGGGTGTGATCTTTGTAACCTCTAGCTTTTAGCCTTTCCATGGAATCCTCTATCTTGTTTTCAGCATCCTCAGTTTTCGAGCAGTTTCTTTTCATTATCATGAATTCTCCGTAAGGGATGCTCGCAATTAACGGTTTCGGATGGAAACTTGTTCCGTGCAATATGCTGTTCGTGGATGTCTCTTTTCGATAGAGTGTTGAATGGATTGTATCATTTTCTATGTAGATCAACGTATCGAGGAAAGCAATCTGTGTTTTACTCATGTTGCATGTAAATGATAGACCTATATGGTTGTTGTTCAATTTCTGGAAATAGCTTTTGAACTCATTTTCCGTGTCATTCCAGATTAGGAAAAGGTCATCAATAAAGCGGACCCATAGTATAATCTTATCCAGATATTCCTGATTTTCTGTGTCCCATGCTACCAATTTCTCCCACCATCCCATTGTGATGTTAGCGTAGTTGGGAGAAAATTATATGCCCATGGCTGTTCCACAGTTTTGTTGATATAGTACTTTATCGAAATAGAAAATGTTGTTTTTTAGGCAAATTTTGATCATGGTCAGTAGCATCCGTGTGTGTTTCATTTCTGTAATTGTTCGCTGTTGTAGAAAATATTTACAGGCTTGTAACCCTATTGCATGTTGAATGGACGTGTATAATGATACTACATCGATGGTTATTAGCAGCAGTTGATCATTCCATGTGACTCCATTTAATATTCTCAAAAAGTTCCCCGTGTCTTGGATGTAGGAACTCATGCTCTGTGCAATTGGAGCAAGATATTGGTCCACATACTTAGAAAGATTTTCATACAGAGAATCACAAGACGATACAATCGGCCAACCTGGAGGTCGGTGAAGAGTCTTGTGCACCTTTGGTAGGAAATAAATTGTAGGAATTACCGGAAAATCCTTAGTTAGAAATTTAAGTTCATCATCATCAATCAGGTTTTCATTGTGCCATTTTATTAAATTGGAATTTAAATTCATTGTCATTTTGTTTATTGGGTTACTTTGTAATTTTTGGTAATTGTCTGTATTGTCCAGTTGTCTATGTGCCTCTTGTATGTAATCCACCGTGTTCAACAAGACAATATTGCCCCCCTTGTCTAATTGTTAGTTCTTTATTTTACATTAGACGTTCAATGGCATCCCGCTCTTTCTTACTGAGATTTTCTTTTCCATTTTCATTTCTGATGTTAGTCATTTTTTCTAATTCATCTATGACCGCCTCGCTGAATTGGTCAATTCTATTTCCTGGGGGCAATATTGGGCAAAATTTCGACTTATTTTTTTAGGCCACTTTTGACTTTTTGATTGGTATCAATTTCTAAATGCTCCAGTATCTCCTCTTCTGTCATTTCATCATCCTCCAGATTGTATAGTAAGTCAAACATTGTTTTCAAGTCTTGTGCTTGATCAATACAAATTTTCGGTTCCATTTCTGTTCCTTCTGTTGATGTCGATGTTTCTTGAGATGCTCCTTTGTTTTTATTTGCATGGATCTTGGCCAGTTTTAATTTTCTGATGTATCTGTATAGGTCAATGCGCACTTCTGTATAGTTGAAATGGCTTTCTGGGCAGAAAGATAGCCCCTTATTCAATGCACTTTCTTCATCCATCGTTAAGGTGTGTTTCGATAGATTGATGATCACATTTTTATTCACTTTCGATTGCGTAGCGGATAGTGTCTTTTGACGCTTTGATCGTCTGATTTTTCTGGTTCTGGGGATGATTTTTCCCCTCTTCCTCTGCCTCTTTCTGCATTTCTGCCACGTCCTCTCCCCCGTGACATTGTTTGATCCATGTACATCAGGTGCATTTCCTCTAAAAAATTCACCTTGGGGATGCCATCTGTTGATGTTTCAGGTTCACTTATTTCCGAGTCGCTTGCACTTGTACTATTTGAATTTGATTTTTGCATTGGATAATTTTTCTTCAGTTTATCAAACCGTTTTGCAAAAGTTAGAATTCGACCATGCTTATAATCCAATTCATCCCTCCTGAATTTTCGCTTTTTCCGTTCTTGTATTTCGGTTTCATATTTCTCCAACCTCACTTCCATTTCTTTGCGCATCTTTCCTATGTCTGTTTGATCAGTGTGGTCTCGCATTTTGGTCTCTATTTCCTCGATTTGTATTGTTAACTCTGCAAGGTCAATATTGGCATGTTTGATTAGTATGCGCATCATGTTTAATGAGCACTCAGCGTTGTCATCTGCCCATTCCTGTAATAGCGCCACTTTTGTTTCGGGATGCGTTGGCATAGTAAAAATGCGCAGTCCACGAGGAATTCTTTTCACTTCAATGTAATTCTCCAATGCCAGAATTTCCCAACTTTTATTTATTTATTTCCGATATAATTTCTCTAGTTGGTTGAACAATTGTTTGGTTGTGCTTTCCCTTGTATTTTCAGTGCTTGTTTTCTCTTTGCTAGGTTCAGCGATGTTAGAGCTTGCCTGAAACAATGTTGCCGCTGTGACTAGGCGTTTCCCTCTCCGTTCCTCCAGCTTCCTAGTCAGTTACTCGCTCTCTTTGGGTCGTTCGTGACAATTTGAATGTTAATGTCTTTAACAAAGCTCCTTCCACTCCCGCCTGCTAGTTCAAGGAACCGACCGTAATGTGTACGTGTTCGGTATGCTTCCCCTTAATCTCGCATTTGGCCACTTCGAGTTAAAAAATATAAATAATATATATATATCTATACAGGAAACCCCTTTCCCCGAAAAGAAGAGAGCAGAGGCCACGTTAGGGGAAACAGCAAGGAGGCAGCTTTAATGACCTTCCATTGGCGTATGCATTTCGGCTAGTTGTGCCTTCGTCAGCGCCCAAAGGTAATCACACCACCGCACAAGTTCGCACCATGTTGCATCCTGCCGCCCTCTTAATGTTCAAAAAAGGGTTGGCTCTGCCCCCTATGTAGCTGTTGCATCACCTGATTGCAGTTCCTAGTGTTGCTTGGAACTACAATGCCCAGAATGCCGTGTTCTAATTCCAGGCGGGTGACGATAGGATTTCAACCCTCTGGGCTGGGCGGAAAAAGGGATTTGCGTGTTTGTGGGCCCATGTGTAAGTCCTTGAAGTGTTCACAAAGGATGCTCCCTCGAGTCCCCTGACCGCTTCCGCCGTCGTGCTGCTGTCCAAATGTCCGCGGGGGTCGGTGTGGCCGTGCACATCACCCAAGCCAGGTGGGTTACCTATATATATAAAATTTCTATGGCAAAATGAAACCCCTCATTTTGTTCCTTTTGAAATTAAATGTATTAAGTGTTACCACTTTATTCCAATCAAAATGACTTCAGGTGTGCCATACTTTTGTCATAAGTAAGACTGTTAGCGTTCTAGTTGTTCTTTAGAACACTCTGGGACATTCTGTCATTGGGCTATAGTTGGGCTACATCTGGCTGATATTTGGGCTACATTTGTTTTTTTTTGTCTCTGGTGGCCATCTTTGGGCTACATTGGGCTACATTTGGGCTCTAACATATATATAGCCCAATGTACCCCAATATATATTTTTTCAAAGTTAATTTTCGTAAAAACCACTGGAGCATATATCTTGAGACATAGCAAAGGCACATCGGGGTACCAGTCCCTACAATTTTGCCAAGTTTGGTGGAAATCCATTCAGCCGTTCGGGCTAAAAGTGAGTCCAACCGCCCTATGGAAATTAACATGGGGAAAACATGTTTTGGGACTCCCCTTTTATCCCGGCCCCCGCTTGACGGATCCCCCCGAAACTTTCAGGGAAGGAGCGGAGCGCAGCGAGGCAAAGTTAAGGAAAATTACAGGCAGATCCCTCATTCGGCGCCAAAGTTATTCCCAATAGAATGTTGCCGATTTCCTATGGAAAACGATCCTAACTATAACTACCTACTGGCGACCGCCAGTAGGTAATATATATATATATATATATATATATATATATATATATATATATATATATATATATATATATATATATATATATATAAAATTTCTATGGCAAAATGAAACCCCTCATTTTGTTCCTTTTCAAATTAAATGTATTAAGTGTTACCACTTTATTCCAATCAAGATGACTTCAGGTGTGCCATACTTTTGTCATAAGTAAGACTGTTAGCGTTCTAGTTGTTCTTTAGAACACTTTGGGACATTCTGTCATTGGGCTATAGTTGGGCTACATCTGGCTGATATTTGGGCTACATTTGGGCTCTTTTGTCTCTGGTGGCCATCTTGGGAGACTGCATATCAGAATTTTTTTAATGAAATATAAGAGGATTTGAGAAGTCACTCAAAATGTACCCTAATTTTTCTTTCTTCAGCAATAATCATAATTTCTATGGCAAAATGAACCCCCTCATTTTGTTCCTTTGCAAATTAAATGTTTTAAGTGTTAACACTTTATTCCAATCAAGATGACTTCAGGTGTGCCATACTTTTGTCATAAGTAAGACTGTTAGCGCTCTAGTTGTTCTTTAGAACACTCTGGGACATTCTGTCATTGGGCTATAGTTGGGCTACATCTGGCTGATATTTGGGCTACATTTGGTTTTTTTTTGTCTCTGGTGGCCATCTTTGGGCTACATTGGGCTACATTTGGGCTCTAACATATATATAGCCCAATGTAGCCCAATATATATTTTTTCAAAGTTAATTTTCATAAAAACCACTGGAGCATATATCTTGAGACATAGCAAAGGCACATCGGGGTACCAGTCCCTACAATTTTGCCAAGTTTGGTGGAAATCCATTCAGCCGTTCGGGCTAAAAGTGAGTCCAACCGCCCTATGGAAATTAACATGGGGAAAACACGTTTTGGGACCCCCCTTTTATCTCGGCCCCCGCTTGACGGATCCCCCCGAAACTTTCAGGGAAGGAGCGGAGCGCAGTGAGGCAAAGTTAATGAAAATTACAGGCAGATCCCTCATTCGGCGCCAAAGTTATTCCCAATAGAATATTGCGGATTTCCTGTGGAAAACGATCCTAACTATAACTACCTACTGGCAACCGCCAGTAGGTAATATATCCATATCCATATCCATATCCAACGAGCACCCCTCCAATGTAGAAAGGTGAGAGGCCACACGGGGGAATCCTGTTAAAGGTAGATGTTATCCTCGTTGTAATAAAAAGCACAAAAGTGTCTTTAACCTTACCTGGAGTGCCGGATGATTATTTCAGAACCATGAGTAATCTTATATTGGATATATATATATATATATATATATATCTCCAAAGAGCACCCCTCCAATGTAGAAAGGTGAGAGGCCACACAGGAGAATCCTGTTGGAGGCTTTTATTAGGACAATGCGGCATAATGCATGTGGGCGCAACAAGCGCCTTCCTCAGATGCCTGTCCAAATACAGTCTCGTTGAACCCACACCTGCATATACCTCCTGATGCTCTCCCATTGGTCGGGGAGCTCCTCCCCATGGTCACATGTCAGCACGCCCTCTGTAGTTAGGTGGAACAACTACAGATCCCAGAGTTTTCTTTCCCGGGATAGGTTATGCTGGGGGAAGAAATAAGAGACCAAAATAGTCTGAATTGCATGGGTAAAAGGTGCAGAGTTCCGATGATTGACCTCGTATTTGATGGCATGTCCTCAGGCCTCCTTAGATCCCCACAAAGGTTCTAGCCCCTCAGACAGACATCAGGCGGTCCTTGCGACGGGATACACTGATACCCGCCGCTTCGTGCAGTCACAAACTGCTCCCGGCAGAAGCCCTGTCCCTCGTCTGTCCTCCGAGGCGGGCCGGAGCAACCTAATCCTTGGTACAAGTGAAGAAAGCAGTGTCAACTGGACCAGCAACGCTCCGGCCACTTTGCAGAACGGGGCCTCCCAAGCACGCCACGGACAGCGTGTAAACATCCAAAGAGCACCTCTCCAATGTAGAAAGGTGAGAGGCCACACGGGGAATCCTGTTGGAGGCTTTTATTAGGACAATGCGGCATAATGCATTTCGGCGCAACAAGCGCCTAACTCAGATGCCCGTCCAAATACAGTCTCGTCGAACCCACACCTGCATATACCTCCTGATGCGCTCCCATTGGTTGGGGAGCTCCTCCCCATGGTCACATGTCGGCACACCCTCTGTAGTTAGGTGGAACAACTACAGATCCCAGAGTTCTCTTTCCCGGGATAGATTATGCTGGGGGAACAGGTACATGTTTGCGCATATATGTTATTCAAATCCGTGAACATCTACCATATATTTGACCTATGGTGGACACTAACGTTTGAGAAAGACCTCTGCGGTGGGTGTTTAACGTATTTTACTTATTTCCAAATATCAACATTCTTTAAACAAGCATTTGCAATGCAATAGGTCTCACATTTAGGAGAGTTTGAGCTATTAGCATTGTAAACAACAATGCCTTTTATTTGTGTTCATTTTAAAAACATAAATAAAAGGCATTTACAATGCTAATAGCTTAAACTCTCGCAAATGCGAGACCTATTGCATTGCAAATGCTTGTTAATTGGTGTGATGGCCATGCAACTCTCTAATACATTAGGAAGTGTCGAGGTTACAGTGCCATTGGATAATAAAACGTACATATGTATGTGTGTGTGTATGTCAGAGAGAGATTTGAGCGACTGGGTTGAGAGAGACACAGGTAAAAGAGGGAGATAGACCAGAAGATATGTGTGAACGAAGTGACAGCCTTAGAACTGGGAGGGTGAGAGACCGTACCTCCAAAGCCCAGAGCTTAAAAATAACTTATTTATGGATTTGTTAGAACTAAGGAGAGTATAGAAGCAGAAACATTCGAGCCAGAGAGAACAGAGCGGTAGAGTTCTGAGTCGGAGGCAGAGGGAAAGATCAGGTACAAAATGCTGAAAAAAGTAAGGGTTGGGGGCAGTGTGGGAGCAGTGAAATCGGCCTCTCTGTCTCTTGTCACACAAGCCTTTGCCTCTTTAGGTTGTGCTCATATACCTCTATAAAACAGATATAGAATGTTCTAATGTACCATTTCTTTTGCGCGTTGAAATTATCTTCTTGCAAGAAGCAAGCTCATCTGGTGAAATTGGCGTTGAGAAATGTAGTTCTTAGGTCGAGCCTGGGCAGCGCATGCGTTGCTCTGCGAGGCATGCTGTATTTAGGTTGGGACTTGAAGCTTTGCCAATATTTTTCATTGGCTTGTGTCATTGTCCACTGTAAACTGTGGCTGTTCATTGGTCCCTCCTTGTCTCATTTTGTTACCTCCCATTGCGACACCCCAAGTTACCTGTGTTATCACTCGGTAGGCTTTAATTACAGCCACGAGCACTATTTTCTCAAATAGCTTAGACCTGCTTGCAACTCTCTCCTAACGCTTTTTAAATCATTTTATAGCTGGGGCGCCAAATACATTTGCAATGCAGTAGGTCTCGCATTTGCGAGAGATTAAGCTATTGGCATTGTAAATGACTATTCCTTTTATTTATCAGTTTTAAAAACAACAATAAATAAAAGGCATTGTCATTTGCAATTACAATAGCTCAAACTCTCTTAAATGGGAGAACTATTGCATTGCAAATGCTTGTTTAATGTTGCATCTAAGCCCTTTATCAGTAGCAAGCAGAAACGTGGCCTTGCCTCAAGCTTTGCAGATTTTCTAGGATAGCCTTGTTCCCTTCTGGGAAATGGTTCATGTATGTTTTGGCTGTTTTGGCAATTTTAATCCTACATCTCAGTGCAGGCCTGTTCGCGCGATCGCTAGTTATTGTACTGTCCCCATGTAGGCATTACAACTGGCAGATTTTAATATTGCTTCTATGTCTTTGTTACCTACTTAAGGACAAAACATAAGTTATGACAATTTTCAGTGGTGATTTTAAAGCCCAGGACACCACCATTGACATGTAAAATGAATTTGTTTTAGGCTGCAATTCTGTCTGGTCTATATTTTCTCCATATTTTCTTGCAGCTGCAAGAAAAATTAAAGTCACTTGTCTTGTGGACTTTTTAACTATGGGGGGTTTCAGATACTCTCATGGAAGATTGCTAGGAGATACCTGTGGAATTCAGTTAGGTTTCATGGTACAGTATCTTCAGTCATTGATAAACCTTTGTGATGTGTCATTGTATAATATCTTTAGGTATGTGCAATTTCTACCTCATCTTGAAGGTGATCATAGCTCTCAGTGGATCATAATGGATATTTCCCTTTTTGCTTAGTATGTCCAGTGTGGTTTTAGAAGGAACAGGGTGTAGCAGTGGGCGATTTAACCTTTATGTTGATCAGAAAAGTCTTGGCCATGTTATTTATACCTGAGAGAAGTCTGTCACCTATTTGTCAGTTCTGCTATTCCCAAGAGATGGTTCACTGATATATTTTCACATGCTTTAGTGACAGATTGGTACAAAAGCGGATGAGGAAGGGCGAAAGAAGGGAACTAATTCAGATTCCCTCTGGATTTATGGAGAAGTGAGGGCAACCTGAAGGGCACTCCTCTGCTGAGCCTGCCTGCTTAGGTAAAACCCTGGAAATCCTGTGCCAGGCCACGTAAATAGAGACAACACTTTATAACTAGATGTTTAAGAAATTAGAAACTCTTAATAGGAATTGGACTAGGGCTTATTACATAATGTCCTAAGTGGCCTGGATACGTTATTCTGCAAAGTGGTTGCCAAGGAGGATGATACTAACATTAATGAAGAGCCTGAG
This sequence comes from Lissotriton helveticus, assembly GCF_964261635.1. Lineage (NCBI taxonomy): Eukaryota > Metazoa > Chordata > Amphibia > Caudata > Salamandridae > Lissotriton > Lissotriton helveticus. The sequence goes on along the minus strand of NC_136063.1, from coordinate 420,078,400 downwards.
TTTTGTTAAACTCTCTTCAACTCTCGTAGTAATAATCAAACTATAGATCCAGTATAATCCTCTGGCAGACACTGACCTGGAAAATGTCGGTAATATAATATATGGGTTGAAGAATTCAAGAGCATATGGCCATATGGGTTGTCCTATCGCGGCACTAAGGCATACATCGAATGATGTGCCCTTTTATTGGTAGATTTTTCCCGCCAGAACTTTTCATGAAATCAGTAAGTTACCAGAGAAATGACCAGTGCATTGTAATAACAATAACTTTTTGCCTTCCCGTGACCCATTGCTATTATCAGTGCCATTTTGTTGTATGAAAGTATTCTTTAATCCTTGATGAGTAATCTATCGTAATGGGTTGAAAGCTTTACATTTATTTCCAAAGTACCAATGAGGTTTTGTTCTGGGATATCAACCATTCAACAGTACTGGACTTTGGCAGGCTGCACCTTGATAGGACAAATTGCTTGCTGTATTTTCCCTTCATTGATATTCCCAGAGCCTTCAACACCAAAGGATAACCTGGTGCAAAAAAGTGATCAATTGGGGTGCCACAGGCTTGTTAGCACTTGTCATTAGCAACACGTTTGGACGTTCTGGACATCTTGATGTTTCTACTGGACCAGGTTTTTTCCTTGCTCTCTTTTTGTGCGATTCATAGGTGAGATAGGACTCTCTGCTTGTCCCTTTTATTATTTATATCCATATGCAGTGACAAACAAAAAGAAACCCCCCCATATTGAAATTCTCTGATTTTACATATCCGCTCTTCTTCTAGTCCTCAGCAAGCGCTCAGACAAGATAAATCTAACCCTAGTGATAAATATTACACAACAGATTTACATTTTTATCATAAATGTAAACATAAAAAATCCTCCTACCTGTCCAGTGGTGCACACACTATATTTATTATTCTTAAGTGACTTTAAAAATCCTAGAAACTTTGAAGTTATAAAAATATAATTTCGGCTTTTAATTTAATTTAGGTAGTAGGTTCTAGCTGGCCAATGTTACGATCAGTGAGATGTTGGTGTAAAATTTCCTGCAACATTTCTTGCATGCATGGACCTATCGGGTTCGCTAGCTGATGCACATTATTTAATTTGTAAGATGCATTCGATATTGTTTTTAATTTAAGAACTTACATTTGTTTCGTACTGTTTTGTCTTTTTAGCATACGGCGACACCAAGAACGAAGGGCTATATTGAGTCCTATTTTGACGGATTTCACCGTGCGAATAACTGCAGCCCCTGCTATAATTTTCACCAAAGTTATTTCCATGGAGAATTTGCAAACTGAGGTTAGTGTAATTCCTAATTTGCAGCAGAATATGTTTACTTTTTTTTGTGAAGAGTCATCTTGTTTAGAAGTGGCTTTAGCAAGAATGATTAACTTGTCATGGGTCAGTAGAGAAAACTAGGTGCATCTCTGCAGATTAAGTATGTTTACGACACTCACTTCCAAAACATTGAAACGGCGGGTATACTTAAATGGTTCAATGTTCTTTGTAAGGCTAAGGATGAATCATCATAAATTGAGCCACGGAACAGCAGACACGGCGGAACGTTCCTTTTTATTTGGCCCACGGATCATAAACTTCAGAACCTTCACTATTATCAATAGAGCTGGTTTGGTTTCAGCTGTCGCCTTCTTTGAGATTGTACATAACTGTACATCTGTACCGCTGACCTCACTGCTCAGTACATTCTGTAATCATAGTCTGCCTGTGTATCGCAGACCTCTATCTGAACCTGAATTCATTACAACAGAATTGTTCGCCCCAATCTACGGGAGCTGCAGGTCACATTTTGTTATTTTTTTAAAACCCTATTCTTCCAAACTTGCAATCATGGTACCACTTTGGACCTTCCCTCGTTTTGGCCCTCAGATTTAGATGCTTTTCATGTTATTGTTTTCATCATAACATTGTCCCTCCCATCCTTGTCTGATGACAAAGCTGACATCTGTTTCCATACCCTTGTGATACTGCAGTCCCTGGCTGGTTTACCAGTCTGCCACTTATCCTTCCCACAGTCAGTTCAACACACTGCTGCCCTGCTCGGCCACCCCTCTCGCACCTCCTTAGCTCCCAGATTGCTCCCTTAAAGATCCGTAAAATTGCCTGGTACATTTGCAGCCCCAATCTCCGTATCGTCCGTAAGGTAATTCTGCAACTTAACATTACAAATATATGTTTCCCTTACCCATCTTGAACCCAAATGGCCTCAGGTGTAGCGGACCATGTACGCCTGTCTGGGTTAGTAACCCTCTCAGCATTTCTGATAGTTAGTCATGTGGTCAGACATTTGATAGATGTACAGCAAAAACAATACTTTTTGCGTTTTTAGGTCTCGTGACCTACAATGCGCGCAAGCGCATTGAGGGAGCGAGAATTCAAGTGCTCGAAATCCTCGTCAAACCAAGGGCTTCTTGCGCTGCGGTTTTCTTAGAGTTCACGTGAATCACGTGACAAAACAAGCACGCGCATTCACGGCCGGACAGCACATCAAAGGGCTTCGCCCAGCGTGCGCTCTGCGGCTTCTCCTCCCCTAATTGAATCATGGCCGGCCGCAGGCCGGCCGTACTTTCAATTTCCCACACGTTCTATTTATTCTCTCACCCATCATCTCACGTCCTCTCTTTGCTTCCCGTTGTCCCATCTATCATTTGTTCGTTCTATCACTTCCTCACGTTTTCTTTTCTCTTTCTCATCTTTTCTCTACTCCTCCTTCATCGTCCCCTTATTCATTGTCTCACTGTCCTTTGTGTCTTTGCCTTCAGCTCCTGTGTTCCTTGGCCCCTCTTTTACATCAGCCCCTCAGTCCTTTCTCCTTAATTTACCCCACACGTTCTATTTATTCTCTCACCCATCGTCATTCTCTTCTCACAGTGAACCCGTGAGCCTTTCCTCCGGTTTGTTCTCGCGCCCGCGCCAAGAGACACCACGTTCAGAATACAGGAAGAGAGCAAACACCCCTGCCAGGTCCTAGTTGTTTATTCTCACTCTCATACCACAGCACTCCCCTCCACCCCCCGCCTCCGACTCTGGTCCCAGCCACCATAGGCCAAATCTGAGACTTACCACGCTGTGTCAGGCCTAGAGGAACAGAAGGCCCACGGGCTTCCGGGAAACTATGACGCAGCGGCGCCATCCGCCTCCTTTCTCCCTTCCCTCAATTGAATCATGGCAGGCCGGCCGTACTTTCAGTTTCCCGGCCGGCCGCTCTTAACGCTTGTTTCTCTTCATACTCATTGTCCTCTCTTTTGCCTCCTCTGCCCGTTTATCCTTTCTCTCAGCTTCCCTTCGTGCGTCCTCTCTTTGCTTCCCGTTGTCCCATCTATCATTTGTTCGTTCTCTTGCTTATTGCTTTTCATTCCTGTTTTCTCAATGTTTTACTTTTTTCCAGTTGTCTCTTTCTTCTGTCTCTCTTTACTGCTTCTACCTCTCTCAGTCCAGGTTAAAGACTGACGATTATAATAAAATATAGTAGCTCCTAATGCAGTGACTCAATATATTCAGACGGCACTGTCGTCAAGCACAGCACATCAAAGGGCTTTGCCCAGCGTGCGCTCTGCGGCTTCTCCTCCCCTAATTGAATCATGGCCGGCCGCAGGCCGGCCGTACTTTCAGTTTCCCACACGTTCTATTTATTCTCTCACCCATCGTCTCACGTCCTCTCTTTGCTTCCCGTTGTCCCATCTATCATTTGTTCGTTCTATCACTTCCTCGCGTTTTCTTTTCTCTTTCTCATCTTTTCTCTACTCCTCCTTCATCGTCCCCTTATTCATTGTCTCACTGTCCTTTGTGTCTTTGCCTCCAGCTCCTGTGTTCCTTGGCCCCTCTTTTACATCAGCCCCTCAGTCCTTTCTCCTTAATTTACCCCACACGTTCTATTTATTCTCTCACCCATCGTCATTCTCTTCTCACAGTGAACCCGTGAGCCTTTTCTCCCGGTTGTTCTCGCGCCCGCGCCAAGAGACACCACGTTCAGAATACAGGAAGTGAGCAAACACCCCTGCCAGGTCCTAGTTGTTTATTCTCACTCTCATACCACAGCACACCCCCCCACCCCCGCCTCCGACACTGGTCCCAGACACCATGAGCAAAATCTGAGACTTACCACGCTGTGTCAGGCCTAGAGGAACAGAAGGCCAACGGGCTTCCGGGAAACTATGACGCAGCGGCGCCATCCGCCTCCTTTCTCCCTTCCCTCAATTGAATCATGGCCGGCCGCAGGCCGGCCGTACTTTTAGTTTCCCGGCCGGCCGCTCTTAACGCTTGTTTCTCTTCATACCCATTGTCCTCTCTTTTGCCTCCTCTGCCCGTTTATCCTTTCTCTCAGCTTCCCTTCGTGCGTCCTCTCTTTGCTTCCCGTTGTCCCATCTATCATTTGTTCGTTCTCTTGCTTATTGCTTTTCATTCCTGTTTTCTCAATGTTTTACTTTTTTCCAGTTGTCTCTTTCTTCTGTCTCTCTTTACTGCTTCTACCTCTCTCAGTCCAGGTTAAAGACTAACGATTATAATAAAATATAGTAGCTCCTAATGCAGTGACTCAATATATTCAGACGGCACTGTCGTCAACGAGAGGATGGAACTGCTAGAAGACACTCTCTCTGTGTCCTAGTTATTTGATACTAGCATGGCACTGTTCGCCAGAGCCTCGCACTGCAGGGAAAAGTTGACCCTGGGCCCTGCGCAAAACTGAAATTGCTGGAATTGTCTGAGCAGTTGGCATATGTGACATTGCCAAAGTCTTAGCGATCTGAAAGGGCACTGCTAAAAGGAGTTAACGCTGCTGTAACCAGGCGCGGCATGGTGCACTGCCAGGGAAGCAGCTGACACGCCGGGGGGTGATTAGAGAGGGGTTGTTGGGCCATAACACCCGGCTGCCATACACTCAACACTAGCAGAAGGTCACAACACTTCACAGTGAGTCACTGGCAGGGGCCTGCAGAAAAAGAGCGGAGAAGTGACGAGAATGCGCTGCGATGCGCGAATCCAGTATGACTATTAAACAATGGAAATGATACTTGCAAAGTGTGCACCTCTCGACCTCCAAGTCGCTACTGATGGGCTGTGTCAGAAAATAGGCCTAGAGCAAAAGTTGCCCTCATTAGTTAATCAGAGCGCGGAAAAAGTGGCCCATGTTGGCAAATTGTGACAGTTTCAACTTTTAAAGAAACCGAGTATAATAGTTTTGCAAGGTATGAGAACGCATTAATTTGGGCTGGCTCCAGACAATGCTAGCTGAAATATCAGGGAAACCAAGAGTAACAAGCATTGGCGTTGCCAATAGGTCTTGCAGTAGGAAAGTTGGAGCTATTACAATTGCAAATAACAATGCCTTTTATTTTTGTTTTCTTTTTAAAAAAATTAAAGGGCTTTGTCATTTACAAAACCAACAGCTCCAACTTTCCTACTGCGAGACCTATTGGCAACGCCAGTGCTTGTTTTTTGTTGCGTTGCCTTTGCTTTTGCCACAGAAGAGAGTACCTACTGAATAATGGATGTATTTATTCTACCCAGTTCATACCTTTTAGGGCCCACAAGTTAATTCTTTACCAAGTGAGCCAAGATTTGCTGGTACTTCACTTTTGTTATAAGTCCTGGCACCCTAGGCCTTGCATTTTCGTGATATCCCCGTAGATGTAATTGTCCTACATATTGTAACACAGGCGAGCATCAATAATGCGTGCCATCCCTACACGTGATACCATAGTAAACACTTGACAACTATGCCCTCTTCCTGCCATATATTCCTCCGTTTTGGGCAAGAGTCTCAGGGTGCTGTGGTCTGCACGCAGCTCCACTCATGCATCAAACAGGATCCATTACATCCCATGCCTTGACCCCAACAAAAGATGCCCTCCCTCTCCTGCCTCTCATGGCCACAGTGCCTGGTGAGACCAGAAGGAATTCTCTGTGGCTTTGAATGATTGGCATCTTTCAGCAGAAACCATGGAGCCAAGAGCATGAACAGCACCTTTTCGGTATGTGATAATGTTCAGTAAAACATAAATAAATACATGTATTAGTAGGTTCTAGGAGCCACACCAAAGAACACGTAATAACCTACGGTTTCTGCTTGGATTCCGCCACGAGCAGTGCTTCATTTGAGCCGGTCGGGACCACCGGTACATTTTTGGGGGGACTGGCACTTATTTTTCTGCGTCAAACATTCACCGAGAGCAAGAGAGGGAAAACAAACAGAGCGAAAAGATGGAGGGAGAGAACGACCGAAAACCCGTTGCTAAGGAAGAAAGCAGTAGTGGATTAAAGAGGCATGAGGTAGATTCGAGACGAAGCCTTGGTAATCGGTGCGTTAACATTTAATTGTACCGGCCGCAGGTTTCAGAGCAGAGCTTTGGGTACCAGCACTCATCCCATTACAAATTAAGCGCCAGCGATGTCAGGATAAAATGAACCTTTTTCGATCAGTAAAGAAATTATTTCAGGTGGCCGGGAACTGAATACTTGAGCATGCCTTCCCAAACCCACCCCCTAATGGGCGTAAACTGGTTCTTTTGTTTGTGATCATTTGTACAGCCATCTACAAAATGTAACAGCCCTGAATGCAGCAGAGCAGCGTGCAGCTATTGTGCCCTTGTGCCCAAGGCCTTCGGTTTTAGCTTGGAAAGTTAGAAGGCTTTGATAAGACAGAAAGGAAAAATAAAATTAATCTTTTATCCAATATAAACATTTTCAAGCCAAGCATCCTTCCAAAGAGACCTTTCAGGGTCATTGATTATCTTGATTCCTTCATATACTCTGAATTGTAGGAGGTCATTTTGATGCTTTTGCCAGCCCTCAGGTCAGCTCCTTGGCGGTTTTTTATGTGGAGCCTGCTGGTAATTGGAATGGGGAGTTTGTCTGGTTCATGTTTCCCTCTAACATATTAGTTAATAATTTCAAATTTGCTCCTTTCATTTAATTGCCAAGAAATGTTTCAAACCTAGGAATTAATCGTTCATAGCTGAAAACTGTTAATATTCGGAAACGCTTTGGCTGCTGAACAGTTTTATGGCTCCTTTTAGTTACACGCTGGTTGAGCTCTGGGAAACTCTGATCATCCCAATTTGATCAGACTGTCACATTTCTCTAAGGTAGCGGCGGCTCCTCCGCTAGGGTGGAGGAGCGTCGCCCCCCAAAAACAGCAGGCAAGAAGAAATAAACCTATAATAAACACTTGTTTTTTTTCCCTTTCCTGCCGAGGCTTGCGGGTGGGGCCTGGCGGGTGACAGAACTGAGGTGAGTGGTGGTGCACTCCCATCACTGCTCATGATGGTTTGACCGGCTGTCTCAGGCCGGCCAAACCATCATGCGCAGTGAAATCTTTCTCCAACGCAGCTGGGTTGGAGTGAGCACTCACAGACTCCCAGCGTGGCCTGGAGTGTAAATCGAGGGCTCTCAGGCCTGCTCTCATGCTTGAGAGAAGCTTCAGGATTTGCAGCAGGGCATTCTGGGAGCCTGCATCGCCTGGAGAAGAGGAGCAGAAGAGTGCGACGCAGCCGGCTGCAGGTAAACATTTTTAAACTTTTTTTATTTTTATCACGTGCGACCCCTCTACCCCTCCCTACCCCCGACCACCCTGCCACTTGCCCAGCACACCAGCCGCTACTGCTCTAAGGGCTCTTCTGATGTGGGAAAAATCTATCAACCGAAAGTGAGAAAATCAATGAATTACACTTTTAAACTTCTGTGAGGAAATGAAGTGTATTATATGGTGTGGTTATGCAACCTCACTGTGTAATACACTTACCAACACCTTTAGGACCAGTAGGTTTCATTTGTTAAACCCTCTAGCTCAACCCTGGATCCATGTAGCACTGAGCAGCTTGGCTTACACAATGAAATAAGTGTAAAGCATTTAAACAACACCAAAACAATTGAAGAAGAAATCAACAAGATACTCATTAAATCCAACACAAATTTATAAAAATAGACTGTATTTTAATGTATTTTTAAACACCACACGAAAAAAGATCCACAAGAGGGTTCCAGAGACATAGCAATGGCAAGGTATAGTAAATATGTACCTTTTCATATAACCACAAACAAGAATTGTCAAATTCAACAAATTTGACGTCAACCTCTTTCAAGAAAAACTTGGGCGAGTATTGATGCGGTTACTTACAGTTACTTTAGGTGACAATCTGCAGCAGGGAGCCAGTAAGGGGGACCAGTAAGGTCCACAGAAATAGTTATCTCAGAGGAAGAAGCAGTCTTCATGAAGTTCCAGGCACTTTTATCCCTCTGCAATAGGATCACATGAAAATTGTCCTGATGCAAGGTAAACAGGATGCTCAATGGTGCTGTAGAGGCAATGCGAACATCAGGGTTTTTCCTGCGGCTACTCCTCAGTCCACGATCTTGGTAAGGCTGTCCTGGCACAGGGGTCGATGTTCCTCAAAACACTTTCCAGCCTGGCAGAAGTCCAGTCGACTCTGGGCTACTAGTCGATCAGTATGGAGGTCACAGCAAAATCCTTCCTTAGACAATAACTTGTCTTCTTGGTAACCAAGCTGCACTCCAACAACTCTCCTTGGTCCAGCAGACTTGGGTGCAAACTTAAGCGTCTGTCCTGGTTTCTGGTGCTGCATGGCGACAACATATGGCGGCTTGAAGATTTGGGCTTTCAACTCGTCCCAACAGGCTTCTTCATCTTTTGTGGCTACATGCTGCGAACAAGAGATCAGCCATCTGGCCCTTAGAGTCTACTTCTTCGTGCTGGGCTCTGTAGATTACTTCTTCACGAGCAGGACACAGCAGGCACAGTTCCTTCTCCTTTGCTAGCCACCAGGTTCAGATGGTGCTGTCCATGCTGGTACAGCCTTGCTTTTCCAGTTTCGTGCTGCAACAGGGCAGTCCTTCTTCAGTCCTCTTCTCCAGTCTATCAAAATCTGAGTATTGGGTGCCAACAGTGCCCTTTTTATGCAAAGGAAATGCCCTCAGGGAGGACTCAGTCAGTAGCCAATGTGCTACTAAGAACCCTCCCTCCTGATCACCACTTCCTGTGAAGTGTGGCCTCTGGCTATCCCAGGAAGCACCATTCCGCCTAGGTCTGACATGTCAAACCCCTCTCTTGGCACCCAGAGCTCTCTAGCCCAATCCAGAGGTGTGGCTACTGAGGGTGCTACATGCCTCTCGAAAACCGGTGTGGCAGTTGGTTTACCCTTTCCTTCCTGAGTGCCAGACTGTCTACCAATAATAGGGCACCCCCTCTCCCAAGTGTTCCCTCTATGCTCTTCAACGGCTGCTTCACCTTTCAAGCTCTCCTTTTTGGTCAACACCTCTCTCCCTTGCAGCTTGCTATTTTCTTCTTTCCCAAGAGTCTTTTCACTTCTTGTCATGCTGGCAGAAAACTGTCTCAATGAGAAACCCCTCGTGTAGCCATGGAGGGGCAGAGGGAGATTTAGGGCAACAAAGTGGCAACTTTGTAAAAGTTGCACAATGCAACAGGTTACATTAATTTCGTCTTGAGCATCAAGTTGTCCTTAATGTAATCAGTTGTTTGATACTTTACAATATCAACTTTGTTAGTCCCAGTCAGACGTTAACAGAGCTGCTGTGGCAGCCTGCAAATCTGCACTTACCATTAGGGCTACTCGCCTTTCCCCCTGTAAAAACGACAATTGTGAATTTTTACTGTTGCTACTTGTAAAAAAAACATGTTCCACTTTAGAATATACAGAACCTCCCATAGGGCGCGGTAGGCCAGCCTTAGGGGGTGACTTATGTGTATTTAAAAGGGAAGATTTGGTTTGCTATGACTTTAAATGGCAACATCGGGTTAGCAGCTTGAAACTGTCCTTCCAGTATGCAGTGGCAGACTAGGAGCCATGTTTTACTCTTATCACACTCATGGAGGTATAATCAGTGTTGCAGTCCCTGGGTGACCCTCTAACTTCCGGGTCCTGGGTACCTCAGCGCCATATACAAAGGACTTACAAGTAAGTTAGCTTATGATAATTGAATATAAGCCAAACAAACATACAAAGTCGGGGTACAGGCAACGAGGTCTGGTTAGCAGGCCTCGGTGCACATTGAGTTGAAAAACCAGTCCAAAGTTTTGAGGAGACCATACAAAAAGAAGTATTTCCTTACAACCTCTATTTATTAACTTACTTATTTTCAATTGTTATATGCTTTTTAAGACAAAAATGTGTTTACCATAGACACTTTATCTCTTACCTAATTCCTTTGGTTTCTATAGTAGGTTTTTGGTACAGTGTAACTACTTATGTTGCCCTAGTATTGGAACTTCCATAGATTCCCATAGCTTGTATCATTCCCCGTCATCAGAATGGGATTCTCGGTAAATAAAAAATACCATAGCAGTAAGTACAAAAGAGAAAGAAAGGCCAAGACCTCATCTAATTGTGTAGCATATCCACCTCTTTTTGTAAAAGAGACCAAAAACGTGCAACAACCAATTAGATCAGCCTCACCCCATAGAACCCTCATGAGAGAACCTCAGAGCCTCAGATTTTCTACCGCACGTTGTGCTAAGGGAGTCTCCACTGAGCTCCGCTCAGTTTATTCTCTACAACTTTGGATTTCAGCTACTTTCTCTTAAAGATGTCCGATAAAGAAAATAAGGCTTTATTTATGGCCTGTTCTACCTGTTCTAAGAAAAGGCTTTATGTTGTTGAAGACAAGCATAAGGATTGTATTCATTGCTTGTACTCGGATCACAAGGCCACTGATTGTAAAATCTGCAGAACCTTCTCCACCAAGACACCGAGAGATAGGGAAGGAAGACTTTTGACAAGGTTACAGAAGATGAAGTCACGGAAGGAGGTCGTTTCAAGTGACAGCGAAGATTCCTCCTCAGCTTCATCATCAAGGAGGTCTGAAAAGAGGGGTAGGTCTTCCCCTTCAACTGAACCTCTTGCTAAGGCCTCTCAAAAGACCTCTGATAGGTCTAACAGGCCCAGTCCCAAAAAATCTCCTCACCGAGGTGCAAAGGAGAGGGAGGGACTTGTTACTGAGGTATTTTCTACACAGAAGGTGAGTCAAGGACCTTCTGTTGTCTCTCCACCATCTGAGAAGACAAAAAGTTTCAAAAAGCCATCATCTATACCTCAGGAGGAAAAATCGGAGAAGAAAACCCGACGACGGCTGCTAAAGTTTACCAGGCGTCGATCACAGCTCCGTCGACGGTCCTGTCATCGAGGACTTCGACGACGACAGCTTCGACGAAGACTTCGTCGACAACGCAGGTTCCTAACTCAGTGTCGTCGACGATGTTAACAACCTCGACGGCGATGACGCCAACGGTGGTGTCGACTATGGCGATGACGACGGCTACGATTTACTGACGTCGAGTTTGTCGATGGTACCGTTGACGATTTGTCCATCGCCGACGATGATACTGTCTCCAATGACGGTGCTCTCGTTGACGACGACGATGTCGTCAACGACTCCGACAACGGTGCAACAAGTTAAAATTTCTATTAGAAGACGTCAAATTACACCGGAGATGACATCTCCGCGGAGGGTGACGCCTTTTCCTCCTGCATTGCTTTTGGATGAAGAGTACTCAGATGAGGAAGATAGTCCTTATGGTGATGCGTACAGTCCATCTCAGCTCCAGCTGAAATACCAGGACTCAGATTCTTATGACTATTATGAAGAACAGCGGCAACCCCCTCCTCGGGAGAGACCTCAAGAACAATTACATCAGGGCATGGTTTCTATGCCTTCCTCCCTGATAAGTGACTTGCAGATCATGTTGATGGATTATAGGAGGAGATTTCCATCCCAACCCTCCGAATCCATGCAACCACCTCCGCCACCACCGCCTCCTCCGTCAACTTCTGCGGTTCAACCACCAGAACCAGAACTTTTGGAATAACGGCAGAATATCATCACGTGGCAGGCGAATGATGATGATGATTTCTCAGATGATGAATGGAATGTGAGAGATGTCCCGAATCCGGATAGAGAATGGGACGACTATATCATACCAGATCCCACTTTGCCTTTACCGGATCCTGTAGATTCTCCTCCAGCAGACATTGGAGGTTTCCATAATCTTATGTTGTTGTAAAGCTTTTATTCGACATTTTGCCATAAAGCCAACACATGAAAATACATTTATAAACATAATTTTTAAAAGCAGAAATCACTTTAGAAAAATGCAATATATACATGATCAATACTCCGGACAAAATCACAGGTTATTTACAATTACATGGGGATGCATTACTTTTTCACCATCCATAGATAACAGGGTTCCTTCCAGTTTATAATTAATTTACAAGACCTTATAATAAAAACAACTATTTACATCAATTAAATAATTAAAATGCCAGTGATTAATAAGTACTATAATCTATGTTTTCAGTCCGTATTTTTTCCTAATCAAGCAGACATTAAAAAGGTACCGACTAACTCCAAAGATTATCAACCGAACTGTCGAAGATCTAAACAATCTTTCAGCCTCTTTATAAGAACGTATGCCCAAATTTTTACAAAGTGGTTTAATCCATTTCATACGTTGGGTTTTATATGACGGGCAAAAGAATAAAACGTGTGCCTCGTCTTCAATTTGTTTCAGATCACACAATTTACAATGTGAGTCATTCCCATCGGTATTAGAGTTTCCCCACCTGCAAGTGTTTGCATTTACTTGTTGAACCCCATATCTGTATTGAAGAAATATGGTTTTAGCCAAAGGTGGTTCAACTTCATCCATAAAATGCTCAAATGCAGGGGTATCCTTAAATTGCAAAAATTTGAGTGTTAGTGAACCAGTTGTTCGTTCATATACATTATTATTCATGTAATGCCAATAAGCATTTTTTACCTGATCTTTACAGTTAGTTTGCAGGGTAGTTGGATTTTTCCAGAAGTGTAATAGACCTATTTTTGTAAGCCACATGGATATATGTCTCAGCCACTTGATCGAATTAAAAGTGTCCAATTCCATAATTTCCATTAAACCAGCTCTATAATCAGCAAGTTCCGGGGTGGACCATAGTCTTACCCAATAGAGCAATGGCCTCAGCCGGCATAAGTGGTCTGTACGTTTTAGGTTAATATCTAAAAAGACAGGAACTAAAGGTGTTCTTGCAGGTAGTCTCAATAGGCGCCTACAAAACGTATTCTCATCAATCTCAAAAGTTTTATTAGAGTAAGGCCCCCAAATCTCGGCGCCATATATAGCAGCAGTTTGTGCTTTAGCTCTAAACACTTCAATCGCCGGAGTTATGGCTTTTGAAGTGCTCCCTCCATGAATTTTTAAGATAGGGAGAGAATTGTGCTTAAGTGTCAACCTACTTTTTTCTAGTTGTTTTGACCAAGACAGTTTACTGTCAAACCTAATACCGAGGTAGTCGAAAAACTCCACATACTCTAGTTTAGTGTTGTTTAAGGCCAAATTTTTCTTGAAAGTTTTCGGGGGGTTAATGGCCATATACTTAGTTTTTGATGAGTTAATTTCTAACCCCTTCATTTCGCAATAACTATTAAATTGATTTATTAAATTTTGTAGGCCTTTGGGTGTTTGTGATATTAAAATGGTGTCATCTGCAAATAGCAGCGCTGTAATTGCCTCATTGCATAGTTTTGGGGAATCGTGATTGCATTGTGCCAGATAGGGGGGGATATCATTTACAAATAAGGAAAAAAGGGTTGGGGCCAGAACGCAGCCTTGTCGTACCCCCCTCCTAACTGGTATGGCTTGAGTAAGTTCACCATTTCTCCCCCATCTTACTTTTGCGAAATTATCGGTATGAAGTTTTATAAGGTTTAACAGCAAATCTTCTGGGACACCCATATTCCTTAAAATATCCCATAAAAGGGAGCGAGGGACAAGATCAAACGCTGAGCGTAGATCCATAAATGCAACATATAGGCTTCACTTCTTTATTTGTACATATTTCCAACAAATACACATAAACCTATGTACCTGGTCCACAGTACTTATCTTATTTCTAAATCCTGCTTGGAATTTTGAGAGGATTTTAAATTCCTCTACCCAATCTAAAAGTCGATTTAAAAGATGTCTGGCAAAAACTTTTTGTAAAATGTCATTTAAACTTATCTGTCTGTAATTACCTGGGTTATAGCGATCCCCTTTTTTATAGATGGTAACTATTTCTGCCCCTTCCATGATTCGGGAATCGGGGTTCCTAGAAAAATAGAATTACATAAAAAATGTATGTAGGGGCACCATACTTCAATGTTATGAGTAAACAAATCCCCAGGTAATTTGTCCGGGCCTGGTGCCTTACCGGCCTTAACTGCCTTTATTGCACACAGTGTCTCTTCAATACTAAATTTTACTGAATCAATGGATGGAGGAACAAATCGAGTATAATTTTCATCTGATGGCACCTCTGTCAGATCATATAATTTAAAAAAATGATCATACCAGGTTTTTCCATCAAGGAAAAAATCTCTGTTTGAGCTACCCGATTTATTGTTTTTTGATATCAGGCTCCAAAAAGTGCATTGGTCGTGCTTTCTGGCAGCATTTAAAAGATCTTCCCAGATCGAATCATCCCATTCTTTTTTTGCCCTAGAGAGGAGATTTTTATATTAATTTCTACACTCTCTTACCCTCATCTGATCTTTTGATTTTACGGCATTAATTAAATTTCCTTTAGCTACACAACACTGTTTGTTGTACCACGGTGTCTCTAATTCCAATTGCCTTCTTGTATTACCATTGCTATTACCACAAGTTTTGCTCAGGAGGGGGATTAGTGATTCTACTAGATGGGAATGCATTTTAAGAACTTCATGGGATCCCATGGTCAAATTATCATATAAAGGGATAATCTCTGAGAAGGTATCATAAATGCCCACAAGTATATCTTGTTTTGCTAGGATGTGTGTCCATTTTATGGCTCTCCTGTTATTGGAAACCTCAACCTCTCCCACCTCCATATTTGATTCCTTTCCACCATCAGATTTTATGAACAGATGAGGTAGTAGCCCTAATTGTAGAGGGAAGTGATCACTTTCTGATCTGTTTATAATGGAAAAAGCCAGCAACAGATGCCACAAATTAGTAGTGATCAATACAAAATCAATCAATGATTTAGATGCTCCCTTACTGTATGTATAGTTTGCTGGCTTGTCTGGATCTAATCTACCATTACATGTCCTTAGATCATAAGAAACCGTCAATTCATAAATCTGCATAGCTGCCACTGAGCTTTTTACTTGTTTTACACTGTCTAGGGGGGATATATCAAGGGCCCTATCTTCATTTTCAAGTAAATTTTCGAGCCCCAGCACAGGCTCGAATTGGCAGTTGAAATCCCCACCTATAATTATTTTGGAGTTTGGCTCTAACTTACTCAAGTGCGAACTTAGTTGATCCACAACCATTGACTCCTTTTTTTCGGGATTGGGTCTGTTGTAGATATTTATCAAAAAGATGTCCCCCATGTCCTTCGTAGTAATCTTTACCCCAAGCAAGTCTTTGGAAACAATATTCAACGGTGATACAACAACATCCAAGCTTATTTTTATCCAAATTAACAACCCTCCTGAAGGTCTGCCTCTTATTGATGCAGTAGCCCCACAGTGAAACGCTTTGTATCCAAGTCTGTGCACCATATTAATTGCCCATGTTTCTTGAAGGAGAACGATGTCATGCTCTTCCAAGAAGGAGCTCCAGTTTCCATCACACAGATTTCTTGACAGCCCTGCAACGTTCCATGACAAGATTTTTAAATCACGTTTTAAGTTGTGCTGCACTGAATCACTGTGGCAGGTACTACATGTATCCAATGAACTTGGTATTTCCCTCTCATTAGGGTCGTCAGACAAATTACTATTTGAATCCAAACCTTGCCGCTCTATATGTACCATTGGTGTCCTGTTTTGACCTTGTGTAATACAAACATTCACTATATCCCTCCCACAATGGTCTTCGCAAAGACTAACAGGCAAAGATCTAACCTGTGTAATCTTGGCTTTGTCAGATACAGGGGGCAATGCACAGGAATTTAGGCTAAATTTTGCACAATGATTCTCTAGATGATTACTGTACAAAGGGAAAGAAGTTCCATAATATCCATATTTCCCTGTTCCTGTTTGTCAATTGCCCCACCATGACCAGTTTTTATCCACATCCCTGTTTTCGTTATATTCTGGATACATTCTATCAACAGGGGTCTGAGGATCAAAGAACGAATATCTATTATTCGTCAAGCATGGCCGGGACAGATCTCTAGTGTCTTGTGGCCGCTGCATGGGATAAAAATAGCTGAGGTCACAGGTACCAATTCCCAGGTGACCTCTTCGTTGATTCTGACCATACACAAGGTGGGCAACGGAGGGGTCTTTGAAGTTGACCAAGATACAATCCCCTGCTATGTCTTTTGGTCTAGTGCCCAACCAACTTACTCTTCGGACTTGGATGACCTGGCAATTAACAGAATGTGGCAAAGGTCTGTTTTCTCTCAACCAATATAAGGTCTTGTTTTTCAGTTCATCATAAGACTCCCTTTTGTTGGTTTTCAAGGGAGGGACACCAGTAAGTACTACCACGTATGGTTGACACCCCGGAGGTAGGTGAGCGTTTAGGATCTTTTTAGGCACGGGTCTGTCTCTGTTGTGATCAACTACCTGAGCATTATTAACCAAACCACCATTGGTAGTACAAGTTGTAGTTCCTATCACATCAGCTTGTTTTGACGATACAGGGACTTGAGAGATAGTAGTACTGGTCACCTGTTTTGCTTTGCGTGGCGCAGGTTTTGGGGGAACAACCAGTTGAATTCCTTCATTGTTTGACTGAGTTGGGGATCTCTACTTGACGTCCCCTCGATGCAGTGTTAATGCTATTCTGGTCTGACGCTTTATCTCTCCTAGGTGGTCCAATTTGTTGCGTTGAATTTGTAGCTATGGTACTCGGTTCCACCCTTGTGGTATCTGCTCCAATCTTGGAGTGTAATTTTACCAAAGTTTTTAGGGAAAAGAAGTTGTCCAATGAAGTTTGCTCGAATTTATCCAGACGTTCCGATAGCCCTTTTAGTTTTTCATTTACTGGTAACAGCAAGGTTGTCATGAGCAATTGGATCTGGTCAAGTAAAGAATTTGCCACTGGTGGATCTTTTGGGCAATTTAGCAATTCATTATCCGGCACCAGGGGTTGTTGATCGCTTACTTCTGGCCCAATATTCATCGTTTCTGGCTCTAGAGGTTTATAGAGCACGCCCCTATTCATATAATTCCTGCGTATTCTCTTCAGAGTTTTTAATCTATAGGCTTTCCTCGGAGTAACCAATCTTTTCTTCTTTATTGCAACTCTATTTACTTTGTGAAGGGGAGAAGTTAAAACTTGTTCTGCAGGCATTTCATGTACCAATATTGCGGGTAGGGCCAATCAGTCGACTACTGTATTGTCTGCACGATTTATTATGTCAATATTACCCGCAATTCTGTTGATGGATGCATGATCAGGAATGATATCAAGCAGACCATTATCTTGCCTTGGATCGACGGCACAAGGTTGCACGTGCCTAGGAGTTGTAGAAAATAAAGGTTCTACAGGGATAACGTTCTTTGGAGATTTAGCCTGTGCCAATGATCCTAGCGAAGAGCGTTTATGTTCCAAGTATTCGCGTGATAGCCTGCGTTCAGCTAAAATGATTTCTTTTTCCACAACAGAAACGGCACGGGTTATAAAATTGTCCATTGTGCCTATCGTGGTCTTCCCCCCACGTCTAGAGGTTCTGCCTGAGCGAGTAGACATTGGGGAGTATGTAGACATGTAGAGTATTATACGAGAAAATCAATATTGTATAATCCACAACAGCATGCCACTGTGTTACCTGAATTGTTAGAGGGGAGGCCCGTCCCGGCCTCTACTGGCCCCGGACGGCCCCAGACGGCCCGCCCTTTGCCCGGGCTTCGCCCGGCGGCCCGCCTGCGTCCCGTAGGGCGGACTCTGTCCTGATGTTATAGGATGGGCAGTGGTGGGCGGGGCACGCAGGGGAGCGCTGACCGGATGTTACGTGGTCAAGCAGGGACTCCTGGGATAGTGAGTCCCTGCCGCCTACCCCTGCAGCCTCCACAGGTGTTCCTCCCTCTCGGCAACCAGGCAGGAGAAAACAGCGTTGGTGGGTCCTCCCACAAAGCGGCTCCCGCGAAGCGGGAGCGGCGAGCAGCTGACGGCGAAAGGGGACAGGTTAGCAGGTTAGCACAAACACTCCCTCTGCGTCTCAGTGTTCAGTATAGGGGTCACGCAGGGCAGGCGCTTCAGCTTCCTTTTTACCGGTCTGCCGGTGGTGGGCGGGGCACGCAGGGGGGCGCTGACCGGATGTTACGTGGTCAAGCAGGGACTCCTGGGATAGTGAGTCCCTGCCGCGCTACCCCTGCAGCCTCCACAGGTGTTCCTCCCTCTCGGCAACCAGGCAGGAGAAAACAGCGTTGGTGGGTCCTCCCGCGAAGCGGGAGCGGCGAGCAGCTGACGGCGAAAGGGGACAGGTTAGCAGGTTAGCACAAACACTCCCTCGGCGTCTCAGTGTTCAATATAGGGGTCATAATCTTATGGCGAGAGCCTCAAGGAGATTTGGTCTTCCCGTTCCGGTTGTTCAATCGGACTGCTTTCTCTATGATTTCAAAGAGCCTTATAGGAAATCCATCCGCTCTCCCCATTATAGAGCACGTATGGAGTGAAGGAGTGAAGGTAATGCAGTCTCCAGCTACTGTTATCCCGGTTCTACCGCGACTGGAGAAGAAATATAAGGCGCCTGATGGTAGTCCTGCTTGCCTGGTTGGCCAACTGAGACCGGACTCCGTAATCTCCCAGGCGGGTCAAAGAAAATCGAAGAACTTATCGCATCCTCTTACCACACCGCCAGATAGGGAGGGCAGACGCCTTGACAACGTGGGCAAGAGATTCGCCTCTATGCCCTGCCTCATGGTCCGAGCCTCCAATGCACTTGCAATTTTGGGACGATATTATCGCCATATGTGGTGCGATTTGTCTCCTTTTGTGGATCAGCTGCCAGACAGTTCCAAAGCGGATGCGAAGAAAATCCTTGAGGAGGTGGCGCGTTCTTCCTCAGAGTTTATTGATTGTGCCATGGACATCGCCACAACTACCTTTCGCACCTTGGCAGGTTCGGCTGTCCTGGAGACAAGGCTGGCTTCGGGCTACCTGGTTTTGCCTTGAGATACAGAATAACATTTTGGATTTACCGTTTGATGGTGACATGCTTTTTGGTGAGCATATAGATGACGCCTTACAAGACATCAAGAAGGACACGGAAACAATGCTACTCCTACTATTCGCAATCCTCACAGTCTTACAAACCTCAATGCTCTCAGCGCCAAGGCCAATCGGCGTCTTTCTCTCGCCAACCTACAAGAGATTGACGGGGGCGTCAGGGGAGAGATTCTCCTAAACGCCAATAGCGGCCTCTCAGCTCTGTCTACTGTTCCTCCACCCCCGGTAACATCAGTAGGGGGCAGGATTTTGTGCTTTCTACGCAGCTGGAAGATCATACCATCAGATCGGTGGGTCCTCATTATCATTCGGTTTGGCCACACATTGGAATTTCAACACCTCCCACCTTCCAGAGCCCCTCGCGCCACCGAATCAAAACATCTACAGCTTCTATGTCTCGAAGCCCATCAACTGCTCATCAAGGGAGCGATAGAGCCTGTACCTCTATCTCAGCGAGGAGAAGGATCTATTCCAGGTTTTTCCTGGTTCGCAAGACAGAGGAGAAGTGGTGCCCAATTTTAGACCTGAACGATATTTTGCACCTTCTCAATCCAGGAGATTACATGGCAACTCTGGATCTCGAGGACGCATACTTTCACGTCCCGATCCACCCAACTCACAGACGATTCTTACGCTTCACAGTAGCGAAGAGCCATTTTCAATTCAAAGTCTTGTCTTTCGGGCTCAGATCCGCTCCTCGGATATTCACGAAGGTGTTAGCCCAGGTGGCAGCGTTTCTCAGAAGACAGTCTCTACAGGTTTTTCCCTACCTAGACGATTGGTTGGTAAAAGCTCCATCTTCTCAAGCAACTACAAGAGCAGTCAAAAGTTGCATTCGTCTTTTGAATCATCTGTGTCTTCAACTCAACAGGAATAAATCGGTCCTTCTCCCATCCTTCTCGGCCAAATTCCTAGGTTACATTCTGGATACAAGATGCTGCAAGGCTTTCCCATCGGAGGAAAGACAAAAAGGCTCATTCTCTCTGATCGTCAATTGCAAAGAAGACGATCTCTATCGGTCCGTCTATACAAGTCGCTCCTAGGATCGATTTCATCCTGCATACCCTAAATTCCGCATTGCAGACTACATATTCGCCCGTTGCAGGAGCAACTAGACAGGCAATGGCGCCAGGCGGAAGGTGCGTTCGACGACAAAATAATGGTCACACCTCTCATGAGGTAAGCAGCCAATTGGTGGACGATCAAAGACAATGTCTCAAAGGGTCTCACTTTCAAGATTGCTCCATCTCCCTTGGTTCTGACCAGGGATGCCTTGCTGGAAGGCTGAGAAGCTGTTTTACAAGACCTACAAGTGAGCGGTCATTGGACGCCCGAGCAGCGTACTCTCCACATCAATCTTCTGGAGCTCAAGGCAATTTGTTTGGCTTTGCAGGCTTTCCTTCTGAGGATTCGGAATTCCACGGTACTGGTTCGTACGGACAACACCATGGCCATGCATTGTGTGAACAAACAAGGCGGAACAAGATCTCGAGTTCGTTCAAAGGAGGCCCAAGAGATATGGGAATTGGCAATTCTCCAGCAAATTTTTCTCTCAGCAGAACATCTCCCAGGTACACTCAACACGACAGCGGATACATTGAGTCATCAAAAATCAGTCTGTCACGAGTGTGAACTGGATCAGGACACTCTCGACGGGGTCTTCGCATGTTGGGGCACTCCTTCCATAGACCTATTCGCAACCCCAGGCAACAGGAAATGCCGGTTCTATGCAAGCAGGGATCACCATCGCGGCTCGATGGGGAATGCTTATTCGATAGCCTGGTCAGGTGCATTTGTTCATGCCTTTCCTCCATTTCCCATGATTCCGAGGCTACTCAGGAAGCTCAAGACAAAACCCTGCAGAATGATTTTGATCGCACCAGCATGGCCCCGCCAATTCTGGTTCACAGAGCTTCTCCTGCTCTCTCAAGATCAGCCGATTCACCTACGGCCCATTCCATCTCTATTGACAATGTCCCAGGGCCAAGTGTTGCATCCAGACCCGAGCTCTCTCCAGTTGACAGCGTGGCTCCTGAGCACCGGGAATTCCAGAATTTGAATATCCCTCAGTAGTGTAAGGAAATTTTATCTCAAGCCCGCGCACCAAGTAGAAATAAGACCTGTTGCACGAAATGGAAACGTTTCTGCTTATGGTGCCACCGACAGAACCTTCATCCATTCTCTTCTGCTCCTCACCAGATATTGCCTTACATTCTTTCTCTGGCTAAGTCAGGCCTGGCATATTCCTCCATCAAGGTACATCTGGCGGCTATCTCTAGATTCACGCGGACGGCCTCAGGTCCTTCTCTCTGGTCCCCTATGATTGTCAAACAATTCCTGGAAGGTCTTTTAAGGGTTTTTCCTCCAGTTCGGCCTCCGCCTCCAATGTGGCAACTCAATTTAGTTCCGGCTATTCTCATGAGAACACCTTTTGAATCTATTCACAGAGCAGATCTAAAGTTTCTATCATGGAAGGTGGCTCTCCTTTTAGCCTTGACGTCGGCTAGAAGGGTTGGGGAACTGCAAGCTCTTACCACTATGGAACCCTTTTTAAATTTCAAAAAAGGCACTCTAGTCCTAAGAACAAATCCGAAATTAATTCCATGGTCCCTTCGGATTTCCATTTGAATGAGCCTGTATTTCTGAAATCTTTTTTTCCTCAACCTACGTCTCCAGCAGAAAGGTCTCTGCATTCCTTGGATGTCCAGAGATGTCTGAAATTTTATCTGGAACGCACAAAGGTTTTCAGAAAATCTTCTCAACTCTTTGTTGCTTATAGTGCTCCTCGAAAAGGTTTTCCTCTTTCAAAACAAGGAATCTCACGTTGGATTTCCAGTGCAATTCACTATTGCCGCCAAGCGGCGGGTATGCCGCTAGAAAGACATGTACGAGCTCACTCCACGAGATCAGTGTCATCTTCTGCTGCTCTCTTCGCTGGAGTTCCTATCAAGGACATTTGTAGGGCAGCTACATGGAGCAGTGCCCACACGTTCACAAAGCAAATACTGCTTGGACTCTTCCACAAGGAGTGAGGCGGCAGTTGGTCAAACGGTCCTCAGGAATCTCTTTCAATGAGTGGTGAGCTTTCCCTTCTATCCCTCCTTCCTATTATTGCACGTTTTGTATTTGATAATGTTTTCTGACTACTGTTCAGTGTCTATTTGCTTCTTATAAGAGTATGGATACTTAAGGTATTTCGAGGCTTATGTCACAAAATGTGCTTTTATTGCTTACTGCTAGCTACTCTGATACAAGCTATGGGAATCTATGAAAGTTCCAATACTGGGGCAAGAAAACAAGTTACTTACCTGTAATTTTGGTTCCCCAGTATTGGTAACTTTCATAGATTCCCATGCGCCCACCCTCCTCCCCTGGGAAAGCTCAGCCTTCAGCAAAAGTAGTTTCTGTTACACAACGGCTATGAAAATCTGAGGCTCTGAGGTACTCTCAGGAGGGTTCTATGGGGTGAGGCTAATCTGATGGGTTGTTGCAAGTTTTTGGTCTCTTTTACAAAAAGAGGTGAATATGCTACAAAATGAGATGAGGCTTAGACCTTTCTTTCACTTTTGTACCTACTGCTATGGTATTTTTTATTTACCGAGACTCCCATTCCGACGACGCGGAATGATACAAGCTATGGGAATCTATGAAAGTTACCAATACTGGGGAACCAACGTTACCGGTAAGTAACTTGTTTTCTTATTTTTGCCACAGAGGGTTTTATGCTGTGCCAGAGCACAAAACCCCTTCTGGTATTAGAACAACAGGGGAGTTGCTACATTTAGTCCCAAGGGTGGTTTAGGTTAAGTCAAAATTCCAGCCACACCTGGTCAGCCCCTTCACTATTTAAATCTACCACTGCATGAGTTCCTTCCTTTGCAGATTATAAGCACAGTACTTGTGGGCACTAGCTCTTCAGGGAAGTTTGATCATGCTTTGTAGGCATAGAAGCAACTAGGATTTTAATTGCATTTTGTATACAGTGTCTGGATGAGGTGACTGGTAACACAGTGTAGTGCGCGTATGATGCTACCACACTCCACTCCTGCAGGATCCTAAAGTGCGGCACACATATGTAGAAGGGTCTGTTGATCATCTTTTCTCTTTCCTTTTCGGGAAAGTATACAGGAGACCTGCTCTCCTTACCTATTCCTTGGGGATGAAAAGACTCCAGATATTTATTTCTCAGTTTCTCTAGCTATGCATGTTTTAAGGTCGAATATAGGGTGTCTTCAAACCTTGCTCATTTGTATGTTTTATGGGCTTGTTGGCATATGCTCAATCCTACATTAATGTGATATATTGAGCCGAAAACTATGGGCAGTATTAAATGGCACCGCATTTTGTAGACAAATTGGTGCAATTTCCATTGTAGAAGCTTACTGTAGTGTTTGTATTATTTAAACACAGTTCCCTTAAGTGTCTTAGTGATTTTTGAGTATGTTATAAATAGGGTTCCCAGTTTTCCGTTTTTACAGATTTTTACAGGTAAATACAGACAAAAAACTATTTATTTTCCTGTCTGTATTTATTTTTAAATACAGAAAAATACGGAAAATAGGCCTTTTTTGAATGATTTTTTCTACTGTTAGTCATGAGTGCCAGGTCAGTAGGTGTACTGATTGAGAGGTAGGAGAGATGAAAAAAGATAATAGATTTCCTAATTAAGCTTAATTAAGTGCAGATCTACAGTTATTTATGCTATTCTGCATTGCAGGTATTTTCAGATAACACTATTGCGCTGCATACTGCTAAAACCTTTTGGACATTCAAATGCGAGTATACATTTATCAGATAAATGTGGAAAAATGCACATTGCAGCTTCATTTATACAGAAAACTCAAAATAAAAATGGCTAAAGACAGAAAAACTGAGCAAAAAATAAATCTGGATAAATACAAATGGAAATGTTGAAAAAATAAATCCCATAAAACCGGGAGCTATGGTTATAAATCCAAAACAGTTAAAATCTGGTCACAGTGAGTGGCATGCTCACATACTATTTACACGGCTAAGATGTTTGCACTTTTTATACTACTGGAAACATAAAGCTTTGCTCACTGGCTTTGGATTGCTGCATTATATATTTTACTTTTTTAGGTCGAACTTACCAGACATCAGAAGTATCTGATCGCCACAGGCCTATTTTGGGTTTACCAAGACTTGAACAGGCTTACAGTCTGGCCTTTGCTTACCCTGGGTTGACTTGATTGTAACTTTCATTTGTTTGCTTCTTACTCAATGGCCACCCAGTGCTTAATTTGAACTGATGGTTTCCGATGCTCAGCACCAGCACTTCATCATCAACACTAGCGCTTTTCACCAGCACCAGCTAAGGACATATTCATTTACAGAGAGATTAAGTGATCTGCCCAGAATCACAGGAGGTTGAGGTTATGTGGTGACTCGAACCTGGTTCCCCAGTTCCGAAGTTGGCAGCTCTGGCCATTACACCACCTCCTCCCCCAACTTTCAGGGTTAGTAATTGGTTCTGTCTTAGGCGGTGCTAACAGTAGGAAATGGCTGGTGCAAGCTGCCTCCTAACAAACTAACCACTGCCACCATGACAATCATGTTTGCTTCTTCCCATGCCAAACCTCTCCCGCCTCCCCGTGCTCTGTGGTGCTGTCTGGCTCATTTATATCTCTCACCATACCCCTGTTTTGCTCTCCCTTGTGTGTTGCTTTCCCCTACCTAGTCCACTCCCTTTTACTTGACGCGCTGACCATTACCCCCAGCCTTTTTTTCTTTTTTAAATATTTTATTTTTTCGGGTGGAGAGGACAAAGCAGCAAAGCGAATAGGTCCAAAAGGTGAGACCTAGTGGCTTTATAGTCTTTTTTTTAATTGGTTTTTTATAAATCATTTTTATTGGCATTTAAAACAAAAAAACAACTGTACAGTAATATCTATTGGGAGTGTAGCTTAACATCCATTACTTATACATCTTGTCATGGAGTACAGTAACGTCTGAATACATATCCCATCAGGTATTGTCGAGCAGGATCTCATTGTTCTAGAACGGTAGGTGAGGCTAGATTTGAGTCCATACATGGTAGTCAATAGGCCGCACCTTCGATAAGGCGATCGCCCTCTAATTCAGCGCTGTATTGTAAATGTCTCTATATCCCAGCCAATGCTTTAAACTGGAGAACTGGGGTGTTATAACTGGGGGTACACCGTGTTTAATGTGTAATCATCCAAGAAGGGCCTTCTTATTACTACTGGCAGGCTAGGTCTTGGGTCGCGCCTACGCGGAGGGGGAAACATCTGCAACATCCTAGGGAGAATTTTGCACCTGCCATCTGGCCCTGGCCCCCGGTCCCTGGTTCGGACCCGTCCAGCACCTGCTCTCTAGATTGGCCCTCCTGAGAGTCTGGGGGGGCGGGGTTGAGTGGCAGGGGAGCAATTACCCAGGGACCCAGACTCGTCCGAGGTTTCTTGTGCAAAGTAGTGGCTTTGTGGTCTTATATTGAAACATTGAAACTCTGAAACGTATTTTCTTCACTCACATGAACATCCTGAAACTCTTTGGTGGGGATAGCCAGGACATATAGGCGTGAGTAAACTTAAATAGAAAACGCATAATCATTGCATTTCACTGGGAGACAATTTTCTTTCTTTTGTGCCTTTTTCCTTTCCTACTCGACTACTAATTACTGAACTTCATTGGCAATTAAAATGTGATTTGCTTCTTTTGTTTAGCTCAATTTATCACAAGTAAACAAACATGATTATATTTAATCTTCACAGGAAATTTTAGTGTGTGGCCATTCCCTGGAAGTGAACATGATCACAAGCTTGGACTTTTTCCTTAGCGTGTCTCAGGTCCAACTTCTACAGCAGTTAATGGAAGTCAACATGGCTGGTCTGGAACCTCCAAGCAAATCCTCTGAGGTACTGAAATAAAGATTTCTAATAGAATATCAGTTTTTACCTAAATTGTTTTAAAGTATGTTTATTTTGTGTAGATAATATCAAAACTATTATTCAATTTAGCATTCTCTTGACCACAATCAAATTTGCACCCTAAAATACTTCACAATTACGCTGAGTTAATGAGTTGTTAATGCCACCGGAGTGCAATTTCATTATTGGCCTTTGGGGTCAATGACCATTATGTACTTGAAAGATCTTTACCGGTATTTGCTGAGGACATTAGATCCATGCTTTCACCCCTCACCTTTTGTGACCATTGGGGTGCTTTTTGCTGTGGGAGCTTGATATTTTGCTGTTCCTCCTTTTAGTTAGTGTCACGTGGCCACAAAGCTATGGCAATGACAACACAGTGTGTCTTGTATTGTGAAATATTTTTTCTTTGTTGATTTGCACCCTTACTTTTAATTCACATGACTAATGGACATTGTGATCGCTCTTATGTTTTGGGGGAAGCCCAACCAAGACCCCACTTACTTTTGTAATGCTTGAAGGAGTCATACAGGGGCATTGTTTCCACTTTTGGGAACCTTTTTCCAAAAAAAGGCAAATGTTTGCATTTAAGTTTCTGACATGTATGAGTGCTGGTTTCTGACTATTTAGAATTCACAGAATGTTTCCATTTAACCCCTTCACTGCGGCGGCTATTCCGCAGCAGTGCTAAGGGGGCGGGGCGGCCGCACGGCGGGCGCATGCTGGTGATGGAACCGTTCCGTCACCAGCCGTGGTTGCGCTGTGCTCATGACGGAGCGGTTCCGTCACGGCCCCGCCCGCTCAATGGAACGCTCAGCGCAGGCGCGGAATCCGCGCCGCGCAGGCGTGCCGAGCGGGCCGTGATGGCCCATCATCAGCACAGCCCGACCGCAGCTGATGACGGAGTGGTTCCGTAACCAGCAGGGGAGGGGTTAATGCCTGGAAACCATGACATTCCAGGTTTCAAGGCTCACACCAGTAAATCTTTTAAGAATTCCATTTTTGCATGCAAGGAAATATCCGTGTTTTAAGGGTTCCACACATGCCGTTCCTGCTGACTTTCAGCTTTAGCTACCTCCCATGGAATTGAAGGGACTCTGGCGACCTTCCGGTACAGCCACCAGCACAGTTACCCCTTTTTAGGTCTCGCCTATACAGTGCGCATGCACTGCATAGGAGACCTTTAGCTGTCGTGCAGCTCTTTTTACAAAGCACATACTCGTGCTTGTGGCGGCATAAGGCTTGCAGGAGTGCCCAGTGGGGCGCCACAAGCATGAGTATGTGCTTTGAAAAAGAGCCGACTGCTCTCTCCAGCACACGCGCACCACTCGCGGGTGCACCCCTCCGACTTTCTCTCCCGCTGCAGCGCAAGGCGTGCGCGCTTGTTCATGTTTGCTATGCTCGCAACAGGGTAGAGGGAGGCAACACTCCTAGAGAACCGCCACTGGTCATTGGCTTCTTGTGAGGAGGTGAGCGGGATGTAACACAGCTTTTTTCGCTCCGACACTGCTCTCAGGCCCCCAGCACTGCTGTTTTGCTCGTTATTTTAAATTTTGTTACTTCATGCATTTACAAATCATGCTAAATTAACTTATACATCATTAATGTTTTTCTTTCAACAGCTCGCCATGCAGTACATTAACAAATACCCCAAAAAATATAAGTATTAGTACTGTAAATACTTCAAGTGAGTTAAAACACTGTGGAAGGAGGGGCACGAAAGAGATGGAAGAAAGCGAGAGACTAGTACGCACACATGTAAAGACTTTCATTCTGCCCCACCTGGTACACAAGGTTTTATTTTTAACACATCTGTGCTCTCTTGCCTGCAGCAAGGAAAGGGCCTACGCTGCTCAGGACAACACGCCATGGCTCCATCATATCTTATCACTCAACGTGAACCCCAGGCTGACATTGCTGCCCGATTACTCCTACTTGGTCCTAAACATTTCATGAGTGTACAAGCTAGAACTAACTCTCAGAACTCCACCACTGCATTTAGACGCAGGACAAAGACAACCCCAGTGTGTCAAAAGCAAAGGGCTGCAGCTACATGCTAAATAAGTGACTTAATAATTAAATAGGATCACTGCTTTTCATCATATATATTTCCTTTCCCCCTCTCCACATTGCAGCGCTGCTTCCACTTCACATTCCCACCTCCCTTCCCCCAACACCACCTCCCGCCCCGGAGTGTGCATGTCATTATGAAAAATCCGTCTGCATGCCCAAGTCAGTGTGTAAAACACCAGCTACATGCTGCAGCTAACTACATTTCTTATTAAATAAAAGCACTACTTTTAAATGTTTTTCTTTCCACCTTTTTCATGGCCATGGTGCTGCTTGTTTTAACCACTTGGATGCTAAGCCATTTCCAACGATGGTATGTAATTTCCATTGAAATCAATGGAAACTCCATGACGAGCTGGGCTCGTCATGAGCGTCGAAGGGGTTAATTACTTTCTCCCCACCCGTTGCTTGTTTCTACACCCCTCCCACCTGCCTTCCGGGTTTCTCCACCCACCCAGTCTCTGCTCATTCTCCCAACAGAAGGAAACAAGCTTGGCATAGCCAATAGGTCTAGCTTTTGGGACTTTATAAGTATTTTTTTTTAACTTTATTTTCGGGTTTTTATTGTACAACCTCCCATTGTATTACGTTTAAACATTGTCACAGTAAACCAGTACATCATAATAACAAGTCCTTCATTCTTTGGTCAGAGTACAACATATACCATAAGCATACAGTGTTGATGCACAACATAAACCTAGAGTATTCACAACAGGAAGCAAAGTAACAGGGGTTGGGAGAGGGGTTGGCCTAACGGCTAAGGCGCTCGACCTCGGACCTGGGGATCTGGGTTCGAGTCTCGGTAACGACGCCAAAAAACCTCCTGTGATTCTGGGCAAATCACTTAATCTCCCCGTGCCTAAAATGAAAGTGTGTCCTCATGTAACGTAACTGGTGCTATGTAAAGCGCTCTGATACCTGATTCGGTTCGGGTCTAGTTCGCGCTATATAAAAACACTGCAAAAAAAAATAAAAATATTCACGGCGATGTCTAGCCAATTGACAGTCAGTGTTCATGGCGATCAGTCCACATGTAATAACAGGGGTATTAAATGGTGGGTGGGGGCTCAATGTCTGGTTCCGTACCACTATGTAACATACAATATTCCTTAAGGGGGTCCCCATATATCTGTGGGCCTGGAAACTAATGGTAGTAGCTCAGCATATGTAGTATTCTGCTCCTAACAATAGAGTAGGTCAGCCATCCATTCCTTAAATTTCGGGGCACGGCCCTTGCCCCGTCTACAGGCCACCCTCTGTTTAGCTAGCAGCAGCGATAAAGCCACAAACTTCCTGTGCGAAGCCGGTATCTGTGCCGTATATCCCAGTAGGGTGAGCAATGGGTCCTTATCTAAAACGCTGCCAGACATGCTATCTAGCGCCAGTAACACTTGCTCCCAGTACTCTCGTATGGCCGGGCATTCCCATGCCAAAGGACAGAATCCCGCCCCCGATTGCTTGCATCGATCGCACCTATCTGTATCAGCCAACTTAAACCTGAATCTCTTTACTGGCATGTAATACAGCCTATGCAGGTATTTATAATGTATGATTCTCAGCCTGCTGCTGGCCGAGATCTGCGATGTTTGCATACAGCAATATTGCCATTGTTCGTCATTAATTTCGCGCCCTAATTCCTCGCACCAGTGCGCACGAGATCTACTGTGGACTCCCACTTTGTTCACTCGGATACTGTTGTATAAGCCTGACACTAGATGTTACCCATCTACTGATCCCAGCATTTGGTTCAATGGGAGAAGATTATTCGTCTCTTGAGGAAAGTCAGGCAGTATAGCCCGCATTCCTTGCCTGAGGCGTACGTAGAGAAATATGTTGAGAAGCGTTGTTTGCACTTCTTGAAAAAGGTGTTCCACGGACCGGAACATCCCATTGTGAAAGAGGTCTCCCCAAGTGACCAAATTGGCACGTTTGCAGAGCCCCTGAAATCCCTGCTTTAGTAACAGTGAGAGGTCTGGATGATATGACAGTGGGAGCCGCGAAGAATAAAGTATAGGCAATTCTAGCAGTGCTGTTATCTGGTGCCATGCATCCGCCGTGCCTGAGATAGAAGTGGGTGGCATCGCCCGCGTGCTGACAGGGCCGTGTATCACTCCAGTCAGCGGTATTGGGGCAGCAAGCCAGTCTGCCGCAGCTATTTTACGGCTTATAGCGAGGGGGGTGCACCCAGTAATATGCGTAGTGTGCTTGTGCGCTTAAGAAGTATATTTTGAAATCCGGAACATCAAACCCTCCCTGCGCATACGGCCTCTTCAGTGTCGACCAGTTAAGCCTCGCTTGTCTCCCTCTCCACATTAGTCTAAGCAGCTCAGTTCGCAATGTTTTAAAGGAAAATCGTCCTGGCGCATAAGGAATATTAAGGAACAGATAGAGGAACTGGGGGAGCACAACCATTTTAGTAAGGGAGGCTCTGCCTGCAAGTGAGAGAGGCAGCGATATCCAACGTGTGACATTAGCATTTAAGCGTGTAATGGCTGTACCGTAGTTCGCTCGTATTGTTTCCTCTCTGTCCCTAGCGACGTGGATCCCGAGGTATCGCAGCTCTGTCTCGCACCACTCTATAGGAAAATCTAGTGAAAATTTTGAAACCGCCTGCGTAAGTGGGAAGACCTGGGATTTCCCCCAGTTGATGCCTATTCCAGATAGATAACCAAACCTCACGAAGTCATGCAAAATGGGGTTGGTATTTTGTTGCGGGTCTCTGACATATAGCGTAATGTCGTCCACATATAACGACACCAATATTGGTCGAAGACAACAGCGGAATGCTTTGTCCTGGTGTATCTGCCTCAGCCTACAAGCCAACGGCTCCACCGCCAGGGCAAAAAGGAGCAGGGATGGTGAAACACCCCTGTCGAGTGCCTCTGGAGATCTCAAGGGGTTGGGACAAGTGGCCATTGATTAACACCTTGGCCATGGGGCGGCGATATAGAAGCTCAAGCCAGGACATGTATATCTTGGGAAACCCATTCTCCGCAGCACTCCAAACAAATAGTCCCACTCCACCGAGTCAAACGCCTTAGTGGCGTCTAAAAATACAGAGGCAAGTGGGAAGTTAGGCGCTACATTCTGAAGTAGCGAAAAAAGGGTCCTAAGATTATGGGACGTGGCCCTGCCAGGCACAAAGCCCGATTGGTCAGGTAGTACAAGCTTATCAAGTAAAAGGGACAGTCGATTGGCTAAAACTTTCGCCAACATTTTTGTGTCGCAGTTCATCAAGGACAGCGGCCTGTAGGAGTCACAAGATTCTAGCGGCTACCCAGGCTTCAGCAGTGACGTGACCATCGCCTCTCTCATCGAGGATGGCAATATGCCCACCTCTAACGACTCTTCCTGTACTGCCTTCAGAACCGGAGCCATGATATCAATATAGGCCTTATAGAATTCGGCCGGGAGGCCATCTGACCCTGGCGCTTTCCCATTCTGAAGCTGCATAATAGCCTCCCTGATCTCATTGAGTTCAAATGGATGACTAAAGAATTCCCGCTGAGTATCTCCAAGCCAGCCAAGTGCCACATCTCC